>NC_133470.1:117172725-117908888 GCF_048565385.1 Saimiri boliviensis
CTAGATTAGATGGGCCTTAAATTCAATGACTGGTGTCCTTATAAGAAGGTCATGTGATGACAGAGGAGAAGTTGGAGTGGTGCAGCCACAGCCAAGTGATGCCAAGGTTAGCTGGGAGCTACTAGAAGATAGGAAGAGGCAAGGAATGGCTCTTCCCTAAAGCATTCAGAGAGAGCATGGCCCTGCGAACCCTTTAATTTTGGACTTCTAGCCTCCAGAAATGTGAGAGAATAAATGTTTGTTGTCTTAAGCCACTCAATTTGTAATAACATTTTGTGTGATGGCAGCCCTGGGAAACCAATACACCATGTAAACCTCAAGAAAAATACTGAAAGGATAACAACCTGACATTCAAACATTATGCTTAAGGTTTATGCAATATGTTCTTACTTGATAAATCCACAGGAACACATTCTATTGTGATGTTTAGCTGCCCAGGAATAATCTGCAGTTTGGTCTTTTCTGGCCTGGGTATAAAATAATAATTTTTTGAGTTAAAAATTATGATTACTGAATGTACTGGTTACCCTCTATCCAAACTTAAAATGTTAAACATTCTATATTTCCTATATATGACTCACATTCATCATTTTAAGAAACTGAGAATTCATCGATTTTATTTACTTATTGCAGAAACACCAAACACTTACTTCTTATATTCTGAGAGCAACTTGAGAATGTCTTCACTTGAAAGCTTGCTACTGTCTTGTTTATAAAGAGGAGAAAATCTCCCATCCAGATCGAGGGAGCCTTGAGTATCTTTGAAAATAGGTCTAAAATAGCAACAGAAGCATTTTTATAATATTCCATGTTGATAAATTAAGATAAAATTAGCAATGGTGGGAATGTAAAATGGTGAAACCACTTAGGAAACAGTTTGGTGGTTTCTCATTAATCACACATCACTACAATTCTGCAATTCCACTCCCAGCCATATTTCCGCATGGTACATGAATGTTCTTAATTTGGGCAGCAGCAATTTAACAAAAATTTATATAAATAAATGTTCACAGCCAATTTATTTGCTATAGCTCCAAACTAGGAGTAACCCAGATATTCATTGAAAAGTGAATGAGTGAGCAAATTCCTCTATATTCATACAATGGAATACTACTTGAAATGAATTACTGATTCACACAACAATATGGATGAATCTCAAGAACACTGAACACAAGAAATCAAACATAAGGGGACATACATACTTCATGATTTCATTTATATGAAGGTACAGAAGACATAAAAAGTCATCTGCCGTGAAAATCAGGTCAAGGCTAAGATGGTTGAATGGACAAGGGACATGAGGAAACTTTCTGGAGTAATAGACATGTTCTATATCTGGTTGGGGTGGTGGTTACATGACTGTAAACATTCGTGAAAATTCATGAAACTAGACATTTAAAATGTGTGCATTTTATCAAGGATGAAGTATATTTCCATGCAGTTTATAAAAAGCATAAGGATAAATTAATATGGGGAGATTACAATATAGAGTCAGCTCTCTGTATCCGTGGGCTCCACATCTGTGGATTCAAACAACCACAGATCAAAAATATTTGGAAAACAGAACTGCATCTGTACTGAACACAAATAGATTTTTCCTATAATTATTCACTAAACAATGCAGTATAACAAGTATTTATATAGCATTCATATTATATTAGGTATTATAAGGAATCTACAGATGATTTAAATTACATGGAAGGATGTGAGTAGGTTATGTGCAAATACTACATCATTTATACCAGAGACTTCAGCATTTGCAGATCTGGGTATCTGTTGGAGATCCTGGAACCAATGCCCCACAGATACTGAGGGATGACTATGTATGTATAGTTTCTCATATGAACTTGAGTCATTCCCTTCCCCTCCTCTTCTCCCATTTTTAAGCAACTATTCTGCTGCTAAAATGGAAAACAATATACATGCACCCAACACACTGGAAGCAGCTATAGCCTGAAACATATTTCCCCCGGCAGTGCCTGTGAAGATGTGGTTATAGGCATTAACCTCATTGTTCCTACTTCTAAGCATACCTCCTTTATTTCTAGTAAACAGGAGTTTATCATACATCTTTTAAACATCCAGCCCAGCCTTTTGAGTAAGTTTCTACTACTGCTGAGAACCAAAACAATTCAGGAGGAAAAACAATACTTTAATTCCTCATCCGAACTGGAAATCAAAGCTTCTAACTTTGAAGACTTCAAAATTAATTTTTCTATTGGTAAAACCCCATCAAGCAGCTACTGGTATGGCCCAAAGAGGGGCCATAGGCCACAGTGGTCTAGAGATGGCTTTGAAGGCAGGTGCCCTGGGTTCTGATCCCTGTTCTGCCACATGTTGTGTGAACTTGAAAAAGAATTTCTATTTTTGTCTTTCTGCTTCACTTCTGTGCTTCAGTTTCCTCATCTTCAAAGACTGGGATAACAGTACCCACTTTTTAAGAAAATAGACATGAAGCACGTAGATAAGTGCCTTGAACAGTTAGCACTTGATAACTATTTCCGCCCACCCCTCCACCTTCCGCAGGAGACAGTCTTGCTGTTGCCCAGGCTGGCGTGCAGGGTCATGATCTTGGCTCACTGCAACCTTTGCTTCCTGGGTTCAAGCAATTCTCCTGCCTCAGCCTCCAGAGTAGCTTGGATTACAGGTGCCTGCCACCATGCCCAGCTAATTTTTATATTTTTAGTAGAGACAGGGTTTCATCATGTTGGCCACGCTGGTCTTGAACACCTGATCTCGTGATCTGCCCGCCTTGGCCTCCCAAAGTGCTGGGATTACAGGTGTGAACCACCATGCCCAGCCAATAACTATTAACAATAATAATAGAAGCAGCAGTGATGGACTTTTCAGGCTGGAATATTAAAAATATGCTGACAATTCATGCCTGTAATCCCAGCACTTTGGGAGGCCGTGGTGGATGGATCACAAGGTCAGGAGTTCAAGACCAGTCTGGCCAAGGTAATGAAACCCCATGTCTACTAAAAATACAAAAATTAGCAGGGCATGGTGGTGGGTACCTATAATTCCAGCTACTTAGGAGGCTGAGGCAGAGAATTGCTTGAACCCAGGAGGCAGAGGTTGCAGTGAGCCAAGATTGCACCACTGCACTCTAGTCTGGGCAACGGAGTGAGAATCTGTCTCAAAAAAAAAAAAAAATGCTGATATTACAAGCCACACTTCACCTTCTATAATACCTTCATATACCAGCCTCTACTACTGTTTGCAATTCATCTGTCCCTAGCTATCATTTTTTTAAACATCATCTTGAAAGTCTGCAAAACAAGGACAATAGCGATTTTTCATGTACCCACATAATGCTTTGAGACTTTGCCCAAAATGATTATAAATAGTGACAAATAAAAGAGTTAATTAACTTAGAATCTCCTACCCTTATGCTACTCCCTAGCACCCACTAAACATAATTGATTAAATTATTCTGAACATGGTGCCCTTTCCCCAGAAGCTCCAGTAAGCTGCACAGGCTGTACCACAAACAAGCCAATGAACCTGTACTTGAAAAAGGGCATAAACAAGAAACTTGTTTTAAGTCATCCCTGCATAAACTTACAAAATTTGGATAAAATAATGCAACCCACCATCAGACAGGAAATATAGTTAACACATGCTGGCAGAACTTGACATCAGGAAGAAAATCTACTAATTACACACTCACATTTAATGACTTCATTATTTGCCTCTGAATTTTTGGTTTGTTTTCCAGAAATATTCTATGATAGATTTTGAAAGCATAAACAAAGCCAATTCTGAAATAGGGGCATACTGTATATAACTCACTATAATTTCTGCTTTTCTGAAAAAAATTCCATCACTAGCAAATCAACTCTGCTTTTAAATGCAGTAAAATTAAGTGGTGTCAGTCAGAGCAGTAACCCAAGCCAAAGAAAACTTCCCTAAAGCAAGACAGATGAAAAAAAATGAGAGGGTCTTTGATACACAGCAAAGTTTAAGAGAAAGCATTCTTGGCAGGGCATGGTGGCTCACGCCTGTAATCCCAGCACTTTGGGAGGCCGAGGTGGGTAGATCACCTGAGGTCAGGAGTTTGAGACTAGCCTAACATGGGGAAATCCTGTCTCTACTAAAAATACGAAAATTAGCCAGGTGTGGTTGTGTATGTCTGTAATCCTAGCTACTCAGGTGGCTGAGGCAGGAGAATTGCTTGAACCTGGGAGGCAGAGGCTGCCATGAGCCAAGATCATGCCATTGCACTCCAGCCTGGGCAACAAGAGTGAAACTCTTTGTGTCAAAAAAAAATTTTGTTTTTAAGAATTCTTACATCCCAAGTGTCCAAGATATAACTGGTCTGCCAGAAACACACTGTTGAAGGTTGGTAAGGATAACGGCCCTTAATATATGAACGCAAGTGAACGGGTCAGGATTATATTTGTACAGACCTGGCAGCCCAAGCGAAGGGCATTCTGTATTGTCCAAGGCGGCTACACACTTGTTTAGCTGTCCTGTGCACCTTCTGGGCTGTCTAAGATCAGAAATAAGAAGATAGGCTCATATTTGTTAAAACTGCCATGGGCCCACCCAGAAAAATAATTTCCCCAACTTACCATTATAAAACATCAAAAGTCTCGGAAAAAAAAAATACAGAAATAGCCACAAGCAGAACAACATGCACCAGCCAGCCATTTTGCAAGAATGAAGTACTTCATAAAGGCTTTGTGTTTTCTCATTAACAGAGCTTTTTTCATTTATAGCACAAGACAGACGAAATAATATAGGGCTCATTTTGCACCAAAGACCTCTACTGGAAAAATGTTTAGTGGTTTTAACATGTACTTCCTTTCACATAGCAGGCAAATGCTCATCATTCTTGGGAGAAGTTTTTCTGGATACAGCTGCCCTTTCTACTCCCAAGATAAGGAACAAGTCACCAGGAGTCAATGCAATTAGCCGAAGTGTGGGCAGGAGCTGCTGTTTGCACAGGCACTGAGAGATGACAAGGAGATAAACTGCCTATGGAGTCTCAACAGACTGCTGGCTGGATGCTTATCCCTAGGGATACAGAGAGCTGGAGGCTTTTATCTATATTGTTGAGACATTTTTCCTCCACAAATTAGTCCCATCACATCAGCAACTTCCACTTAATAAACAGTATTTGGGTACACAACAAAAATGCCATGTACAACAGATTGATGCTTCATAAATACGCAGGAGCTGGAGTGGTACTAATGAACTCAACTGTGAACCCTTTTCCTCCCAGGGTCTCAGATTTTTCATTTATAAGAGGAGATGATGAGATTAGAGCAATGATTTCCAAACATTTGAATTTCATAATTTTACAACTTGCCAGAAATGTGGATGATGATATAGGGTTACCAACTTTTAATACTACCACTTAAGGACATTCAACAAAACAATTTTTAAATCCCTGCCATTTAATACGCCAACATTTCATGAAAGAAAGATATGCATAACCTTTAAAAAGTAGGAAGGGCAAAGATCTCAGAATAAAGGGCAGCCCTTTGAATTAAATACATTTAGCTTCATGAAATGTTCACTGTCTTTCTTTTCTCATTTCATCACAGACAGGAGTAAATCTGGGTATGAACTGACATTTGGGAACTATAGGACTGGATCATCTTTAATCTCCCAGCTCTGACATTCATTCTAAGGCTTTATATAGGACTGTAAGAAAAAGAACAGCTATTGTCAAAGATATGGTGTCAATTAGCGATGTTGCCTAAAAGCTTTTGGCTCTTATTTTGATAAGCAAGGAGAAATCAGATTATCACATTATCAGAACATCAATGACAATAGGAAAATATGCCACGTTCAAGTTTTAGAACACATACACAGTATACAATGTTTTCAGAATATATAGCATGTGCAAAGAATTTTTTTCCCCTTAGAGGGCCATTGACAATGTCATTTAAAATACCAGAAAAGGTGAAATGTTGACAAACGATCTTTATAAATTACCTTTACTGGATCAGAATTTTTGATGTAGGGTTCTGCACAGTGTGTAATGTTTCCCTGTAGTACCTTTTCGATTCTCGCAACTAGAAAAATTTCAGGATGTGGATTTGTCACTGAGAAAATTCCCTGGAAAAAAAGTACTTCATTAGACTCATGTAACCTTGTACATATGGTCGTTTATGGTTAATGATTGTCAGTAAAGAATGTTGATATTCAACAAAGGATTGTGTCCAGGACCCTAGAAATAGGTAGGATTTCCTTTCATACAGTTTTCAAAGCTTCCAATATTCCTTTCCAAATGGATTTTATATTTTGTCAACAACCTCACATCTGTTAGTGCCCAAGTACAGGTATCACTATTACTGCTTTGCCTCTTTGGTTTGACTGCATATGTAAGGTGAGTTCTTAGACCTAATTTAACACAATGTACATTGTTTGGCTTAATCGGCATGTGCTAAAATAGTGTACGTTTCTCAAGGAGAACTAGATATACATTTTTAAATGCAGCTGCATGTAACTCAAGAGCAATTCATATTTAACTAATATTTCTTTCCACTAAGAAGGAAAAAGAAACTTTACTGCTCTAATATAGAAAAACTAAATCGTCTTCTAGAAGACATTCCTTTGTTGCAGTTCAAGAGCTCTGGTGCTTCCAATGCAAAGGTAGGAGACAGAGGATCCAAAATTCATTTTGCCCCCATACACTTTATTTAAATGTACTAATGTAGATGCAACCAAAGTTATGTTTTTCTTTGAATGCATGTGGAACAGCCATGTCACCTACTGTCCAGTTTGACTCCTTCCAAATATAATATCCTCTATGTACCATGTTAGTTGGTTATGCCTGTGGGTTAAAGAAGCATCACTAATGAATTTAAGTGGAAAAATCTATCGCTGAGTCTCTACCAAAATTTTGTTTTTTACTTGGTATATTACCAATTTTGTTAATATAGTGATTTTCAGTTTCCAGTGCATTTCAGACACATTATCTCATTTGTTCCAGATAGAACCCTTGGAGGTAGACAGAGCAGAATAGAAAATTGAGTGTAAGAGGCTAAAAATTCCCCCAAGGTCAAACAGCTTATAAAGATCCTGGGTAATGACTGGTTCAGCTCTGAATTCCCAAGCAGCAAGCATGGAAAAAAGTGGTTCAAAATAGCTTGTCAAATTTCTTGGGTCCCAGCTCCAACATTAATGGGTTTAAGCAAATCACATTCTTTGTAAGTCTCAGGTTTCTCATCTGTGAAATGGACACGATGATAGTGACAGTGATTTCATACATTTCTTGTATGGATTAATTGAAGTAATGCACATCAGGTACCTTGTTATTACCCAGGTGGCCCACCAAAGTATCTCAAGGTCACAGAACCTGGCTTCTGGTACTGCTGGGAACATGCTGTTTGAGCTGTGAAGCTGACCAGGTTGGCAGACTGCCCGAGCTACCCCTGCAGAAGGTATGCTGAGGAATGTGCCTTGAGTGCAGTGTTACTCTAACTGGCATTTAACCATGCTAGATGTTTTTCATGCTTTATCTCATTCAGTCTTCATAAAAACTCTGAAATGTAGGCATTACTATATACACCAGGCATCCCCAAACTACGGCCCGTGGGCCACATGCGGCCCCCTGAGGCCATTTATCCGCCCCCCACGCCGCACTTCAGGAAGGGGCACCTCTTTCATTGATGGTCAGTGAGAGGAGCACAGTATGTGGCAGCCCTCCAACTGTCTGAGGGACAGTGAACTGGCCCCCTGTGTAAAAAGTTTGGGGACGCCTGATATACGTATTCTATAGATTAAGAAATGGAGGGTTGGGTGCAGTGGCTCATGCCTGTAATCCCAGCACTTTGGGAGGCTGAGGTGGGTGGATCATGAGGTCAGGAGATGGAGACCATCCTGGCTCACACAGTGGAACCCCATCTCTACTAAAAAGACAAAATAATTAGCTGGGTGTGGTGGCACATGATTGCAGTCCTAGCTACTTGGGAGGCTGAGGCTGGAGAAATGCTTGCTTGAACCCAGGAGGCAGAGGTTGCAGTGAGCCGAGATCGCACCACTGTACTCCAGCCTGGGTGACGGAGCCAGACTCTGTCTCAAAAAAAAAAAAAAAAAAAAAAAAAAAAAAAAAAAGAAAGAAAGAAAGAAAGAAAAAGAAATGGAGACACACACAGAGGGGTTTGTGCAGTAAGCGGGTGAAGAACATTGCAGTCCAGGCTTCCAGATTACACAGCCCACGCTATATCCCCTCTCAGCCCTGAGGCCCATACAACCAACATCTTATATGATAAGGCCAGATTAGAATAGTAACAATGCTGGGCATGGTGGCTCCTGCCTGTAAACTGATCACTTTGGGAGGCTGAGGTGGGAGAACTGCTTGAGCCCAGGAGTTAGAGAACAGTAATGCTGATTATTGCTATAGCTAACATTTACTGAGCACTTACTGTTTCCCATTCTCAGTACTTTAGGCATTTCCCAACACTAATGCCAGCAATGACGATTATAATTTTAAGATATTTGACAATTGATAAAAGCTTGCTGTTTTCACTTGTTTATCTGAGATCACTGTTACTGCTACTTCTCCTAGCTACTACATTGCACTGAGCAAACCGAGTGTGCCCATCACAGTGTTGCGTGTTTTCTCAGAACCACATACCTTGTTTGTGCCTCCCCACAGCCCTTGGACACAGGTACTGTCACTACCTCCACTTGCAGATGAAGATGCTGAGGCACAGAGATGTCCATTTTCTAACTGACCAGGGATTCCAATGCTAGGGAACACTCTTTGAAGTTGTTTTACCTTTTGTCCCATCAGCTTCTGGCCCTCTGCCTGCCCCCAGAATGCAGAAGGTGGCCAGAGAGAGCCCAGAAATCCCACACGGGCTGGAAGTCTGGCCCTTTAAGACAAGGTCTCTGGCCCAGTCCTTGTTTCTCACCAAGGGGCATGAATATGCCTCCCCACCCTAGGGAGACTCTGACCCACTTTGCTGGCCCCTCCCTCTAGAGAATGGACCAGTTCCTCTCCCCCAGCCACCAGTACTTACAAAGCTCCCAGGGTACGGGCAGGGCATGTGCTAGTGTTATAATATTTCAGCATTTAATTACATTCTGTCTAATATTCTTAGTCAGGTTATTTCAAACAGACCTAGATTCAAATCCTCCATCACCACTACTAGCTATGTCATGGTGAGCAGCTTACTTAACCTCCCTGAGCTTCAGTTTCCCCATCTGTCAAACAGTAGTAATTATAGCATTTCACAAACTATTATGATTACATGAGACACTGACGGAATAATGTTGGCACACAGGAGATATTTTTAAAATGTTGATTTTCTTCTTATCCCAAATTACAAACTAGATGACATCTGAAATCATAATTTAAAATTCCTGCATTGAACCTACAGCTGAGTGGTATACACTGAAGTAACAGAGGAAATACATATTGACATAAAATGACTTATTTGATACTATGCAGGAAATTTTATTTGTTTATTTATTTGAGATGGAGTCTCGCTCAGTCACCCAGGCTGGAGTGGAGTGGCATGATCTTGGTTCACTGCAACCTCCGCCTCCCAGGTTCAGGTAATTCTCCTGCCTCTGCCTCCTGAGGCTGCACCATCACGTCCGGCTAATTTTTATATTTTTAGTAGAGACGGAGCTTTGCCATGTTGGTCAGGCTGGTCTCTAACTCCTGACCTCATGATCTGCCCACGTCAGCCTCCCAAAGTGCTGGGATTACAGGTGTCAGCCATTGTGCCCAGCCAGGAAATTTTAAATATGAAATTCAATAGCAGGTTCTCAAATATTTACAACACTGTACTTGCTCAATCCCTCTTTCAGAAGCATCCACTATCATTATGGAATATTCATAGAGGTGACAACTACAGTCTGAGTAACAAGCTAAGGGGCTATCAGGGATTAAGGGCTAACTTGAGGACAAGATACCAGAAATGCGCAGCCACAAAAGGACACTGACAGCCCATGTAAAGAAGTCTTTCCCGGCCGGGCACGGTGGTTCAAGCCTGTAGTCCCAGCACTTTGGGAGGCCGGGGCGGGTGGATCACGAAGTCAAGAGATCGAGACCATCCTGGTCAATATGGTGAAACCCCGTCTCTACTAAAAAATACAAAAAATCAGCTGGGCATGGTGGCGCGTGCCTGTAATCCCAGCTACTCAGGAGGCTGAGGCAGGAGAATTGCCTGAACCCAGGAGGCGGAGGTTGCAGTGAGCCGAGATCGTGCCATTGCACTCCAGCCTGGGTAACGAGCGAAACTCCGTCTCAAAAAAAAAAAAAAAAAAAAAGAAGTCTTTCCCAATGTTTGATCATCTATATCAATCAGCATAATCTTTGACCCTAAAAATCCCAATGCTTGGAATTTATTCCAAGGAGATAATTCAACAAATGAGCTAAGATGTGTGCACAACAGGTTCAATGTGGCATTATTTCTGATAGCAAATAATTAGAAATGTCTTAAGTAGCTAAATCAATGAAATGTCATGTTAGCCTTTAATATTGAATGTGACTGATCTATAGATATTGATATAGGATAAATATATTAAAAGAATACAGTAGGTATAAAACAGCATATGACATAATTTTTATAGGAGTATACATAATGTGTATATATTTCTATATACACAACAGAGATGTCTGAAAAGATGTTTACCAAAATGTTAAGTTATTGTCTTATGGTTGATGACTTACTTTTTTCTTTATACTTCTTATATTGTTTGAATTTTCTACATAAGAATGTAGTTATCATTGTAATCAGGGAAAAAAGGAATGGTATTTTTATTTAGGGAAAAATCAATCTCCTTATCGAACATGAGCAGCTTTGTTCACATGTCCCTTTCGACTTTAATTTTCTGCCATGCTCTCATTTCCTTTTAGCTGCAAAAGTCTAGCAAGCAGATGATCAATTCCACTCTGCTAACTTCTCATGGCCTCCAGTCTGGTCAGAGGTCAGAATTCCAAGGAATAGTTAAGCTCTTTCTGAAAGGGATTCTTTGCTCCAGATAGAACAGAAGAGTGTAGCATTACAGCTATGACATAAGCAGTTCCCACCCATTGCTTTTCAAGTAAAACTCCTTGTACAAAGAGCCCATATGCTCCATTCAAATGACCTACTCATAATGGACATAAAAATCATTATGGGGTGGGAGAGTTAATTTAGGGTCAATTTTTCTTAAAAACCGAAATTTTCAAGCACTTATTGCCTTACTCAGAAGTATATACATGAGTGTGGGTGCTGGTGTGTTTATGTGTGTCTGTATCAGCTTTCTATCTCACAAAATAATTCCCTCTCTCTCACATTATGGTCCCATTAAAAATGTTCCTTTGCTAACATGTTACTAGCATGTTCATTGGTTTCCATTTTTGCCCTCAAACTTCAGTCACCAGAAAAACATCTATTGACAGACCTTACATGAGAGAGAATGCCATGAAAACACTGGCCTGAAACCACGAAATAACACAAGAACATTTCTATTTCTTATTATGAATGTACTGGTAAGACTAAAGATCATTCGTTACCTGTTTTATGTAGCGTAACTGAGATTCAGCAATTCCATGAATGAAAGACTCGGGTGAAGAGCCTTTCGAGTTACCATCACTGGCCAGTTGGGCTGAAGAGCCCCATAGCATTTCACGGACAGATGGGGGATTCAGGTCAACATGAAAGTCTGCTGAAATCTTACAATTGTTCTTTACATCAAATAAGGCAAGATTGATAAAAAAGGGCTCAACCTGGGAATGAAAACAATTATATTTTAAAACTAAGACTTTGGCGAGGGGATGGTGGGGTGATTACAGTTCCTTTCTGAGTTCCACACTTAGCTAAAATTATATTATGGCCTATCTGCACAGAAGAAAGGGCATTCCAAAACAAAAGACTTCATCAAATTTAAACCTCTGTCAGGTGTAGATAATTTCACACACTATAAAGTTTACAAAAAAAAAATAGAAATCAAAAGCTACATTTATATAACACAAATTGTTCTATGAATAAAAATTAATTATCTACACATTTACTGAAACTACCTAAAAAATAATGCCAATATTATAGAGTAGAAATGAATCTACTCTTCTGTGATGTTCCAACTTACTCAACTATACATTTCATAAGAGCTAGTAACAGTCAACATCAAATTACTTGACAAAAGCTTTGCCCTATCAGCAATTTTGGAAGACATGATTCCTCTCTACAGATGGCATTTGAAAGATGGTCACAAAGAGAAATTTCACGCCAGATGGAATACAGATTAACCCTTTACACACAGGAAAGTCTGCTGTACTTTTCAGCTATTTTGTAAGAGAACCAATGATCACTGTTTTATTTTTAATAGACAAAACTAGAACCAAAAAATAAAGATGAACATACAAAACAGTCTCTTTGAAGGTTTTACATTTACAGTTCCAAGGATTTCTAAGCAACTCAAATGATCCATGACAGCTATCACTTAGAATTTTCTCTGTAGACCAAAATAAATTTAATGCTATAGAATAGTGACCGAGCCTAGCAGACTGCACAGCATCTGTATCCCAACATGGCTATGGTGATCCTTACTCATTTCTATGAACCAATTTCATAGAAGAAATCAAATTATCTAATAGAATTTACACATTTGATGATTTTCCAGGTTTGGGGGACATGCTCCTCTGGAACATCAAGAGCCTACTCTATCTGCTATTCTAAGTAGATAAGATTTTCATGAATTCTCAAAATGAGAACGTAGCCATATTTTGGCAAAAGAAAGAAATGCATAAAATTCTTCCATGTCTAATTTATCATATGTGGCACTGGAATCTTCACATAGTCAATTATTAATAGTTCTCAGTCATAAAAAGATTTTTTTATTGTAATAAAATGTATATATATATAATATATATATATATATATATATACACATATAAAACTTTTATTTTAGATTCAGGGTACATGAATAGGTTTGTTATATAGGTAAATTGCATGTCATGGAGGTTTGGTGCACAAATTATTTTGAGAAAGACATTTCTTTAATGCACTGATGCAAGTGGGGTAGAAGGAAAAGTCATACATACATTTGTGGGTGGTCCTTTTGCATTGTCTCCAATTTGGCCCAAGATATTGAAAGTTAAATCATGGCAATTTACCAGGAGACGTTTGTTGCACTTTTCTTCAAATGGCTTTATATCAGGTTCAATTCCTGAAAAGTCCAACCTCTACAAAACAGAGAGTATGAATCATTTTCAAAAACAGAAAGGATTCATATTAAAATAGATTTATGTTAATATACTAAAAATGGCAAAATCCAACTGTTCTCTGTCCATTCTTCATTTGAACTCTTTTTATGTTTTCATTTAACAAGCCTTTATAGACTTTTTACACTAAAGTTAAACAGTGATAGAGAAATCCTAGAGGAAGGTGATGAAACTCGGATCTAAGGCAATGAAAAAGTCACAAGTCTGTACTATGGCCTGCAAAGCCCTACATGACATGACTCCCTGTCTCTTCTCACCGCTCTGACCTCATCTCCTACCATGCTTGCCCTCCTCCCTCTTCCAGCCACACTGGCCTCCTTGGTTATTTTTATTTATTTATTTATTTTGAAACAGATTCTTGCTCTGTCACCAGGCTGGAGTGCTGTGGCATGTTGGCTCACTGCAACCTCCCCCTCCCCGGTTCAAGCTATTCCCCTGCCCCAGCCTCCTGAGTAGCTGGGACTACAGGCATGCACCGTCATGCCCGGCTAACTCTTGTATTTTAGTAGAGATGGAGTTTCACCATGTTGGCCAGGATGGTCTTGATCTCCTGACTTTGTCATCCACTTACCTCGGCCTCCCAAAGTGCTGGGCTTACAGGCATGAGCCACCATGCCCAGCCCTCCTTGATTATTTTGCCAGCACAACAAGGACCCTCCCACACCAGGACTTTTGCATTTGCTGTTCGGTCAGGAACCCTCTTCCCTCAGATAGCTACATGGCTTTCTTCCTCATTTCCGAGCCTCTGATCAATTGACACTTCTGCAGGGAGACCTTCCCTAACTCCCTATAGAAAACTGCATACTCCCGGCTGGGTGCAGTGGCTCACGCAGGAGGTAGAGGCGGGCGGACCACAAGTTCAAGAGATCGAGACCATCCTGGCCAACATGGTAAAACCCCATCTGTCTCTACTAAAAATACAAGAATTAGCTGGGCATGTTAGCATGTGCCTGTAGTCCCAGTTACTTGGGAGGCTGAGGGAAGAGGATTGCTTGAACCCAGGAGGCAGAGGTTGCAGTGAGCCAAGATCGTGCCATTGCACTACAACCTGGGAGACGGAGTGAGACTCTGTCTCAAAAACAAGGAAACAAAAAAACCAAAAATTGCACACTCCCTGACAGTCTATACTCCCTTTCT
This sequence comes from Saimiri boliviensis, assembly GCF_048565385.1. Taxonomy (NCBI): domain Eukaryota; kingdom Metazoa; phylum Chordata; class Mammalia; order Primates; family Cebidae; genus Saimiri; species Saimiri boliviensis. The sequence goes on from NC_133470.1 coordinate 117,187,043, forward strand.
CTCATTTATCTTTCTAATATTACTTTTTATATGTGCTTATTCTATGTCTTCCCCATGCAATATATGTTCCAAAACAGTCAAAATTTGGTTTCCTTTATGAGCTGTGCAGGAGGCAAAACTGACAGGAATAGGTATGGGAAGCATCAAAACTAACATGGTAGGCTGAGGAGGGAAGATCACTTGAGGCCAGGAGTTCAAGACCAAGCTGGGAAAGACAGTGAGACCCTCATCTCTAGAAAAAATAAAAGCTAGCCAGGCATGGTGGTGTAGGTCTGTGGTCCTGGTTATTTGGGAGGCTGAGGCAGGAGGATGGCTTGAGCCCAAGAATTCAAGACTGCAGTGAGCTATGATGGTGCCACTGCACTCCAGCCTGGGTGACAGAGTGAGACCCTGTCTCAAAAAAAAAAAAAAAAAAAAAAAAAAAAAAAAAAAAAAAACATTAATACAGTGATCCCTAATTTGGGAGATTCAATAGATAATGATGTTATGAACTTAGTCGTGAAATACAAATGAATGACAGATTTTGAAGTACAGTGAGTAGAAATGGTGACTTCAGTATAGGATGTGTTGCATTTGAGGTAATGGCAGTAGGAAAAATAGGAGAGGCCTGAATTAGAGATCTGGATGTGGGAGTCAGCAGCATTTAGGTTGAAAGGCACAAAAGGCTGGAACCCCATGGACTACCTAAGTTTAAGTTCTGAACAGAGTTAAGAGGCATCTGCTTAGGAAATTGATCAACAATGAGCTCAGCTAACAGAGCTAGGCAATGGACCTGGGCTACCACAGAAATCAATTTTTGAAAATTATTGGTATTTTGAAATAAAAACACGAAAAAGATACTGGGTGTGAAGGAATTCCTTTCAGTAGGGGAGGAATCTGTCTTTTAAAGAAAACTCCTAGAATCTTCCTTCTGAGCTCACAAGGCTCAGACAATCTAAGTTCATCTGTTCATGCTCAATGTCTGAACAGACTTATATTCTATTCACAAAGGGGAAGAAAAGTGTGGATTGGGGGACAATTTACTATGTTTTCATTAAGGTCATAGACATTGTAGGCAGAAAATGACTGGGTGGATCTGAGCAGAATAACACTGTCAGTATGGAAAACTCAAGACAAGAAACAGAAAAATTTTTCTCAATTACCTAAGTAATTCAAGCCAAAACAGGTATTATGCCTGAAGAATATTGGATAATTATAGCTGTTCTAACTTAGCCTGTATGACTGACAAAAACCTCCTTAAAAGGATCCAACGTGTAAGATTTGTACCTGAAAGCATGACTTCTTCCCCTTTGAATCTATTTATCTTACAAAAGGAATGCGAATGTGTGGGACTAGACAGCTCCCTCTTGAATACCTATCTATCTGTGGAGCCAGGGGAGGCAAATCATTGCCATGGAGATCAATTTTAATTTCTACCCATTTATCTGCTCTCCTTTCTGTCTCACTCAGACAGTAAAATGTGAAGACAAACTGCACCAAACCACTCCAGTCTTCAAATCCTTTCCCTTCTAAGGACTGTGAGTGCAAATGTTGGGACATACGGCCTTCTTCAGCTCATAGTTTGGGCCATCCCCTTTAGTCAGCCAGTATTTCTTTATTCTCTAAGGTCATGTCTCTGAATAATGAACTATGGCCAAAAGAAAAGGTGAAATTACAGGATGGTGCCTCACCTAGAAAAGGTACTCAACAGATGCAACGTGGGTTTCTCCGGGGTGAGACTGCCTTCCATAACAAACATTACATTCAATTTCTTCTCCTTAAAGCTTCATTACAACTATCAATTTCGCTTACTATATAGTTCACTGATAAATAACTCAGACATAAAACCAGTTCAGTTTTATGACCACAAAAATGCTACACCACAAATTTGCAAAAATATTGGATTTAGTTTCAACCACAGTCAGTTGGCTCCTTTGTATACAATGAAAGAGCCTGTTATGTCCAACTAGAGCCCAATCATGGATTGGGGATCAAAGACTCAGACATGCTTGGAACAAGTAAATTTCTGAATGAATATCTTAGAACAAACATTCCTGAGGCCCATTATACTATTACTTTTTTACAAAAAAAAAAAAAAAAAAAATTCTCGCGACTTGCCCTAAAGCAATATTTAATTCCAATGGGGGGAAAAAGGGAAATGAAATTATTTTTAAAAATCTATTTTCTCCAAATAATCCCATTTCTCATGTGATATTTTCATTAAGGAAAGATGTTTGTATTACTTATAGCCTATATACTTTTTCCATTTTAAACTAAATTTTTAATTAGAAAACCATATGAAGCAAAAAGAAAAATCAACAATGGCTAATCTAAAGGCAGTGAGTTATCTCAATTGATTGTTCCGTCACTTACATACTGAACTCCTTGTACTCTTTCTCCCTCTTGTCACTACTGCACTTGACTACACTTAAATAAAGAGGCAAGGTGTGGTGGCTCATGCCTGTAATCCCAGCACTTTGGGAGGCCAAGGCAGGCAGATCACCTGAGGTCAGGAACTCGAGACCAGCCTGACCAACACAGTGAAACCCCATCTCTACTAAAAATACAAAATTAGCTAGGCGTGGTGGCACATGCCTGTAATCCCAGCTAGTCAGGAGGCTAAGGTATGAGAATTGCTTGAACCTAAGGAAGTGGATGGAGGTTGTAGTGAGCCAAGATCGCACCATTGGACTTTAGTCTGGGCAACAAGGGCAAAACTCTGTCTCAAAACAACAACAACAACAAAAAAAGAGAAAGAAAGAAAGAAAGAAGGAAAAAGAAAAATGACAACAACAAAATCAGACTTCCCCAAATTATTTCATATTTTCATGGAAAAAAAAACTGTAATGCACATTTTCCAATTTCAAATGAAAATCAAAGATTTTCATTCGAAATCTCATATAGAAAAAGGTAAAAGAAAGCCAAAAAATTTCATCTCCCTCAATTTCATTTTCTCAAAAACTATTTTCCATTAGGAAAAATATTTGTAATACTTATATACTTTAGACTTTTCCTACTTAAACAGATTAAAAACTGAATTAGAAAATGTCATAGAATTAAATATTAACTGCATATATCTTAGCACAAAACACATCTAACTCTGATGAAAGAGGTTAAAATACACATACGCATATAAACCTGCACCTTCCTGCACCACCCTCCATTTAAAGTGTGATTAAGCCAGACATAAAAATTATCCCAGTTCTACAGGCCTACATCAAATGTGAAAAATAAATGTCTCATATGACTCATATGTTCTTTATACTGCAGATATTTACTGCCACTCGATCACAATTGTATTTAATGGGCTAAAAGAACATTGTAACCATCTTGAAGGGTGCTTTAATTTATCTATTTTGAGAAGCAAGATGAAGTGAAAAGAATGTACGAAACTGAGAAATGCATATGTAATTCAGCCCCAAATTATCTGCAAATGTGATGGCCCTCTTGAGTGAAGAGTTCATTGTTAAGTTACCTGTTCAAAGTAAACAAGACAAATATAAAATAATCTATCCCCACTGGTCCAAAAAACCAGAGACTTCAACATTTCAAAGATGTTGTTTATGTGAATAAGCAACAATTCTAGAACTATTTAAAGAAGTATATCATTAATACCTGAACTTCTGAATCAAAAGAAAAGAGATTCTGTCTTCCATCTCCTCTACTGAGTTTGTTTAGTTGTTCAGTTTCTCTTCCATACTAAAATTTTAAAAAACATGTATGTTACTTCATTTCCTTGAAAACAGTGTGAAATACTATTTAAATGTATAGTTTATGTAAAACTATCAATCTGTCACAGCTTCAAAAATATACAATTCTCTATTTCCATGTACTTAAGATGGATAAAGAATACTTGCTTGGCTATGACCCATAGTAAGCTATATATCAGGTTCTTACACTTTCTATGTGCCTGTTTGCAACACCAAGATTATTATTCATCCTGTAGTCAGTACAAAACAGGAATGCAAGAGACTCTGAATGCAAAGGAGAAATAAACAAAAGAGAAATCACCATGGTTTTCATATCCATGGTGTTAGCTATGGAATATTATATGTAATTCTGATTCCATCACTTTGGGAAATACCTAGTGAGCTGCACAATCCAGGATGACAAAGATTGAAAGGGAATGCAACTAAACTCTATAAAATCATTTTATAAAATCCTAGATCAGGCTGGGCGCAGTGATTCATGCCTGTAATCCCAGCACTTTGGGAGGCCAAGGTGGGTGGATCACTCGAGGCCAGGAGTTTGAGACCAGCCTGGTCAAGAAGGTGAAACCCTGTCTCTACTAAAAATACAAAGATTAGCCAGGTATGGCAGCAGGCACCTGTAATCCTAGCTACTCGGAAGGCTGAGGTAGGAGAATCGCCCGAATTTGGGTGAGTGAGGTTGCAGTGAGCTAAGATCGTGCCAGTGTACTCCAGTGTACTCCAGCCTGGGCGACAGGCGACAGAGTGAGACTCTGTCTCAAAAAAAAAAAAAAAAAAAAAAAAAAAAAAAAAAAAAAAATCCTAGATTAGAGGATCACGAGTGTGTCCCTAAATTTTGAAAAATAGCTTTGAAGTTTATGAGGGGTAAATTTAAAATAGAAAAAAAAAAAGAGCTTCCAAATTTGTGTAACTAAGTTGTCTAGGAAGATGAATAAAGTAAAAATATAAATAGGTTTGACAAAAATTTAAATGAATAAATGGGTCACAACCTACTAATTTACTATAATATAGAGTCTACAGAATAAAATATCCTGGTAAGATACACATGACAGTCATCTCCACAATTTCAAAATTGGTTCATTTCTAACTTCAAAGAGCAGAGTAAACAACAAAAATGATGCATGTTCACCAAAACCTTTATCAGATAAAACCATTCATATATATACATATATTTACATACAGACAGTATGATTTTCATGTGAAATTAACATATGTTGGTCATTAGATTAAATACCATGTACATGAGCTGCATCATTATCCTTTTGAAAGAAGAATATTTTATGAATGACATATAGTAATTAAATTGAATAAAAACTCGCAGATAAAATTAATGAAGTCTGAAAAGCCTGGAAGTATTTCTTGCTGTCTGAAAAAAAAATGAGTTTTCCAATCTGTCAGTTAGTACTTACAAGTAAGTCTTCAGGAGTGCAACTTTTCTTTTACAATCTCTACCTGTTTCACCAATTTCCTGTGGATTTTAACGTGGAAATGACATTGCCAAATGGAATCCAGCATTAAAACTTTAATAGCTAATCCTGTATTATCTCAGTTGAAGGCAAGTTGCCATATGAAAGATGTACCTTCATCAGTTCCGGATGCATGCTCCTTTCCAAACTCGCCATGATGTTCTCGGCTTTTCCTTGGCTGCTAGTTTCATCATCTGCAAATTCATTAAAAGCAGATGTTCCAAACCATACAGACCATTACTAATAACCTAAGAGGAGTATCCTAACTATCTCTCTCACCCATCCTCTCCTACTAGATTTATTGCAAAGAATTTCTATTATGAAAGCATAGGGAAAATTTTAATGGACTTTTGAAAACCTGCCATGAATTTTCTATCTGTTTTTGTCTGGTTATATTTCATGTGTCAGAGTCCATGCAGCATCAACTGTTTAAAAAAAGTCTATCAACCTCCACGGTCACTTTTAATGAAGAAGCAGGTCAACTTTCAAGATTAAGAGTTCTCTATTCACCCTGCACAGAGGACATTTCCATGGATTAAAGACAAGGGCTTTACTTTAATAATAAATCACTTAAAAATTCTGACCTTGTGCTGTTTCTACCGTCTCCTTTTTTTCTTGCACTAAACTGTCGGTATTGATCTGAATAATCTTTTTCAAAGTTATCAACCATTCCTCCATTTCCTGCTCAGTTTCAGCAGCCAGATAATGGCTATACTTATCTAACATCTTGAGTTCAAAAGCATGACGGCGCATTTTGGGGCACTAGAGGGGGGAAAAAAAAGCATGTGTTCAGTTAGTTTCATTGTCCTTCAACTTATTAGATGTCATTAGTTTCTATTTATTTTTATCTCAGCTTAGGGCATATGTGCGTCAATACTTTCATGAAATAACTGCTTCTTTCACAAGAAACAGACACTTTAAGATAACAAATGACTATGTCAAGTATATTTTTTGTTCCTCTCAGGACTGAGCACAGTAGTATGAATATGCATAAAGTTGGCAGAAAACAATACTTGTTAAGTATTAACACTTAAGGCCTTTTGGCATCCTTCACATTTAGAAAATCAAAGTACCACCACAAAAATAAGCAAACATTTTACAATTTCCACCCCATTCAAACTTTCCCTTGAATATTTACAGATTTTCAAAGTCAGCACTTAAAAAAATGTAAGTATGACCTGAAACAAATCTGATACTTAATTTATATCTCATAAAAGGCAATATAGATCCGAATTCACTTTACCATGCACAATGTCAACTGTCTCACGGTAGTATAAAACAAGACCACAGTGTGTGGCAGCACAATAGGTCGATCATAGTTACCAATAACTTATTGTATATTTCAAAATAACTGTAACAGTGGATTTGGAATGTTCCTAACACAATGAAATGATACACACTTGTGGTGATGGATATCCCAATTACTCCGATCCAATCATTTGCACATTGTATACTTGTATCAAGATATCACATGTACCCCCAAAATATGCAAAATTATTATATGTCCATAACAATTAAAAAGTAAAGATGGAGGCAGTGGCTCACACCTGTAATCCTAGCACTTTGGGAGACTGAGAGGGAGGACTGCTTAGCCCAGGTGTTTGAGACAAGCCTGAGCAAAGTGATAAAACCTCATGTCTACAAAATAAATAAATAAATAAACAAAAATACAAAAAATTAGCCAGGCATGATGGCACATGCCCGTAGTCCCAGCTACTCGAGGGGCTGAGGAGGGAGGATCACCTAAGTCTAGTCAAGGGTGCAGTGAGCCAAGATCATACCACTGCACTCTAGCCTAGGTGTCACAGTGAGACCCTGCCTCAAAAAAAAAAAAAATAAATAAAAATTAAAAAAAGAAGGCCAACCATGGTGGTTTATGCATGTAATCCCAGCACTTTGGGAGGTTCAGGTGGATTGCTTGTGGCAAGGAGTTCAAGGCTGCAAGGCTGGAGTGAGATACGATCATGTCACTACACTCCAGACAGAGCACGACTCTGTCTCTCTAAAAAAAAAAAAAGAAAAAAAAAGAAAAAGAAAACAAAGAAGAAGAAGAATGTCTTGGCAAAAAAAGAAAAAATAAGACCATACAACCATAGTTGGTTCACATTAAATTGCGACTCTCCATAAAATATATGGAAGTGACCTGTGCTGAATACCACCACACAAGGAAAATAATACTCTTCCTTTTCTCAAATACGCTGATACATTCTTTTACTTTACCACCTTTTCTGTCATGACAAAAGAAATGACACACTACCCCTTTCAAATCCCTCAGCATTAATTTCAAGAAAGGCCCATGAATCAATAATTTTCCACTTTACAGTCATTATTCAAGAAGGAACCAAGAAAGTTCCTCCTTCTAATCTTTGAAGTCTAGGAAGGGATGAAATTAAACTGCTGTAGCAAGTCATAAAGATTTATACTTTTGAAAATATTTGGGAGGAAGTATCATAAATCGATGGGGGGGACGAGCATGGTGGCTCATGCCTGTAATCTCAGCACTTTGGGAGGCTGAGGTGAATCAAATCACTTGAAGTCAGGAGTTTGAGACCAGCCTGGCCAACATGGAGAAACTGCATCTCTGATAGAGACAGAAGACAGCCAAGGGTCCCCAGCGAAACCTTCAATCTGTGAGGTGGGAAACCTGCTAGGAGTACTCTCTCTCAGTTTGCTGAGAGTTATTTTTCCTTTTTCCTTTTCATCCAATAAATTCTTCTTTTCACCCTTCTAGTGTCCACAAGTCTTAATATTTCCTGGTTGTGTGATAAGAAGTGGTTTGTTTGTTTGTTTGTTTGTTTGAGATGGGGTTTCACCATGTTGGTCAGGCTGGTCTTAAACTCTCGACCTCAGGTGATCCACCTCAGCCTCCCAAAGTGCTGGGATTACAGACACGAGCCACCACGCCCGGCAAGAGATGTATAACTTTCTCCTTAGCTGAACTAAGGAGAAAGTTATACAACATCTCTACTAAAAATACAAAAATTAGCCAGGCGTGGTGGCAGGTGCCTCTGATCCCAGCTACTCTAGGCAGGAGAATCACCTGAACCCAAGAGGTGAAGGTTGCAGCAAGCTAAGTTTACACCACTGCATTCCAGCCTGGGCAACAGAGTGAAACTCCATCTCAAAAAACAAAAAATAGAAAATTTAAAAAAAAATTTAATAATAGTAAAAATTAATAGATGAGGAAAGCACTACAAACAAAGGTCAATCCAGAAATAATGTGTGCCCTCATTCTTCCAGTAAGATAAGAAAGGTCTTTTTTATACATGTGAATATATATGAATATATAATATATAAGCACATTTTATTCACATACATCTTTATACTTTTTAAAAAGCGTTTTCTCATTTGTTAGAATTTTTCTATTTATCTTTTCTGAGATGGGGTCTCGCTGTGTTGCCCAGGCTGGAGTACAGTGGCTATTCCACAGGCATGATTATATCTCACTGCAGTGTCAGACTCCTGGGCTCAAGTAATCCTCCTGCCACAGGCTCCTGAGTAGCTGGCACTACAGGCACACAACATCATGCCCTAAAGGAATTTTCTCATTTGATCCTCACAACAATCTTGTTTGATAGAGTACACAGATATTACTAATCCTACTTCACAGTTCTGAAAATGAAGATTTAGGTAAATTGAGAGTGCTGAACTACCATCACATTCCTCCTAATCAGCCCATTGTTCCTTCTAGTCCACCACACCACCCTGGCTCTGTAGTAATGCCTTCTGTTTCATAGTCAATTGACTTCCTATTCAGATCATCTCTCTGTCCTCTACTTCCCACCCTGTTTTTGTCTGTGCCCCCTCAGTAATTCATATCAACAAACATTCATTAAGTCCCTACTGTATGCGGGGTCCTGGTAATCATCACAGAAGAAATGGAAATTAGTAAGGCATGGTCCCTGTAATCCCAAAAGGAATGTGTAGAATGAACCAAAATTGGAATGTGACTCCATAGTATGACAGAAGGAAAAGCAAAAATGGTTAGCACGGGAGAGACGGAGCTTAATTCTACTTGGTAGTTATGGGGGTGAGGAAGGAAACAGAAAACTTTTCATGGCAGAAATAGCCTTTAAGCTGAGTCATAAAAGATAAGGTTCAAACAGGAATAGAAGGAGAAATTATATATAGCAAGAGGAGAAAAAAAAATCTAAGGCCAGCCATATATATGTGAAATGCCTTAGAATGCTTAGCCTGGTGTGACCAGAGCACAGAATACACAAGGGGATTCAGGAGTGATGAGGCTATAAAGTACAGTGAGGCCAGATCACTGTGCACCTTCAAAGTCATGGCAAGAGCTTCAGAGTTCACTCTGTAAGACAATCAATCAATAGACAAAAGACTTGGAGAAGGCAAATGATAGACGCAATCTATGTCTTAGGAAGTTGGACTGGAACAAGACAACAAATCAAGAGGTATAAAAGCACAACTTTAGGCCAGAGATGATGAAAGGGAGAACCAGAGAAAGGACAAATGAAAGTAGGAAGAGGTTAAGAGGCACTTTAGAGCAAGACTCAAAGGAACTTGATAAACATTTAAATATTGGCACTGAGCAAGAACAGGGCACTGAAGAGGATTCTGAGTTTTCTAGTGTTGATGTTTTGGAGGATGGAGATGCCGTCAACCAAGATAGAAAAATGCTGAGGTTCATTTTCTTTCTTTTTTCTTTTTTTTTTTTGGCTTTCTTTTTGAGACAGAGTCTCACTCTATCACCCAGGCTGGAGTGTAGTGGCACCATCTTGGCTCACTATAACCTCCGCCTCCCAGGTTCAAGTGATTCTCTTGCTTCAGTCTCCTGTGTAGCTGGGATTACAAGTGCATGCCACTATGTCAAGCTAACTTTATATATATATATATATATATATATATATATATATATATATATATATAAAATTTATTTTTTATTTTACTTTAGGTGTATACTATATCTGGCGTTTCTCCCCATGTTATCCCTCCCCACCCTCCCCACCCCCCACCCCCCGCTGTCCATCCCCTACCCCCCCGCAACTGCCCCCAGTGTGTGATGCTCCTCTCCCTGAGTCTACATATTCTCATTTGACCCAACCTTTATAGTTTTAGTAGAGACAGGGTTTCGCCATGTTGCCCAGGCTGGTCTTGAACTCCTGACCTCAGGTGATGATCTACCTACTTCGGCCTTACAAAGTGCAGGGATTATAGGTATGAGCCACCACACCCAGCCACCTTTTAAACAAATTTTCTTGTCTGTAGATAGGGTCTTGCCCTGTCACCCAGACTGGAGTGCAATGGTATAATCACAACTCACTGCAGCCTCAACCTCCTAGACTCAAGTGATTCTCCCACCTCAGCCTCCAGAGTAGCTGGGACCACAGGAATGCGCCACCATGCCTGGCTAATTTTTGGTTTTTTTTTTTTTTTTTTTTTTTTTTTTGTAGAGATGGGGTCTCTTTGTTGCCCAGGCTAATCTTGAACTCCCAGGCTCAAGTGATCCTCCTGCCTCAACCTCTCAAAGTGCTGGGATTACAGGCATGAGCTACCACACCCAGCCATCTGGGGAGCTTATCAATAACCCTCTTAGAAAAAGAGAAGGATTACCTCCATGGTCTTACCTGAACAACATCAATACAGGCATCCAAGTAGATGCAACCTTTCGATTCTTTTGAATTTTTCTCATCTTTATAGGAATTGAGAATATATGAACCATCAGGAAGTTGGGTCAAGTAAAAATATCGTCTCTTGAATACCTACATGGGGAAAACCCACAGTGATTCATTTGTTACATACATATTGCATTTGAACAGTTTCTCTGAACTAAAAACCTCAAAGTCCTGCCAGGCATTGTACCCGGACAATTTTCAGACAACCCTGACAAAATGTTAGGAATTATCATTATCTTCATTTTTTTCAGATATAGAATGAAAGTCACATGGTTTACCCTCAGTTAATCAAATATCAGAACAATAATTAAGATTTAACACTTTGAAATGTATAAAGCATTTGGATATCTGAATCTCCTGACCCTTTCACTATAGCATTATTTTCCCATTTAATTACAAATGATCAGATCCTTTTAATCTGGTTTCTATTACCATGAATCCAAGTATAAATATAAAAATCATATATATACCACATTATATATTTCCATCTCACCTGCACATCCTACGGCACTCATCTACGCTGTCTTTGCTTCTGAAAGTCCAGTTTACAGTGCACTCACAGGGAAGCACAGAGTCATTAGTTGCCTACCAGGTGTTGTTGAGCGCCCCAAGTGCTGGGCTTTAAATCAACAGGCTTAATGGAACCATGCCATTTGTTTGGAGTTAGGGATTCACAATAGTTAAGGAGTAGCCAGTTGCTATAACTCACAGCAAAGCCCACAGGAATGAGAAAAGGTGGAGGACTGCCTGAGGAGTTAATGCTGTCCCTCTATGCTCCCCTAAAAACAGACTTTGAGAGCCTGATAAAAGAGGCAAGAAAAGGGATTAGGAGCTCTCTGATGAATTGATGCTTCTTTCAATAAGTCACAAACTGCAGGCTATGTCAAGCAATTGTCATAGCGAAAGGCAGAGCTTATTCAAGTTGCAATTTCCCAGGATGATAGATCTGAAATCACTTCAGGGTGAGATGGGAAGAACAGCTAGGACTCCTGGTTATTACTGAGGAAATGTATTCCTATGCATCTTGCCTTATTCAAAGACTCTGGCTTTAAAATTTAAGCTTGTCATTTTTAATTGCCCATCTGATTACCCAATGTGATTCCTGATCATTGTGAGAACTTTAATCATGAAAAGAGTATTATTTGGCAAGATCATTCTTGCCAACGACTTAACATCTGGCAAAGTACCTGAAACATCAATTTATTTCTCCATAGCATGACCAAGCAAAATACATAAGCCTTGGCTGGGCACAGTGGCTCGTTTCTGTAATCGCAGCACTTTGGGAGGCCGAGGCAGGTGGATCACCTGAGGTTGGGAGTTCAAGACCAACCTGACCAACATGGAGAAACCCTGTCTCTATTAAAAATACAAAATTAGCCAGGCATGGTGGCGTATGCCTGTAATCCCAGCTACTCAGGAGGCTGAGGCAGAAGAATCACTTGAACTCGGAAGGTGGAGGTTGCAGTGAGCTGAGATTGCGCCACTGCACTCCAGTCTGGGCGACAGAGGGAGACTCTGTCTTAAAAAAAAAAAAAAAAAAAAAAAAAAAAAAAAAGCCTTAAGAGGCATTTCTTTTTAGAAAAACCAGTAAAAATAAATAACATTGATAGTTATTTTTGACTTGTATAAATATCATTGATTTTTTAATGAATGACAAAAATATATGCCAGTATAAGGAATACCCTAACAGGTTAGACTGATAAATGCTACAGCTTCTATCTCAGGAAGGGGCCATGTGGGCTATATGCTATCAACAGAAAAAAGTCCAAGCAGAAAACATCAGCTTGTTTTGCAGTGCCAGTCAATTAAATATTATTGTATTAGGATGCAAAGGAACAGAAAGAGAATCTGTAGGTATATTTGTATCCTTCATATATTTACATATCCCATATATGTGAGAATATATATATATATATTCTCATAGTCAATCCACATTTAAGTTTGCTGGAAGAAATCTAGATTAATATTAAAGGAAAATGTTAATCATAATGGTGATTATATATGTATGTTTGTTTATTTTCTTTATTTTTATTAGCGACAGGGTCTCCCTATGTTGCCCACACTGGTCTTGAACTCCTGGACTCAAGGGATCCTCTGTGTTAGCCTCCCCAAAGTGCTAGGATTACAGGTGTGAGCCACTCTGCCTGGGCTATTTGCTTATTTTCATGACAATGGTTCATATCTCTCATTAAAATGATGGAACTAGAAGGCTTAAAATGACATGCTGAGGTCATTTCAAATGAATAAACATGTAATGAACACTTACTTTGTGTAAAACATTGCCTTTTAAAGTTATTGCAATAATTATCTATAACAAAATTAGAACACATCTTTCAGGCCAAAAGTAACATGAAAAAAAGTAACATGAAAACAATTAGATTTGAATTGTTCAAATCTAAAACTAAAATTCTGCCACTTCAGTGGGACAGTCTATAGAATCCACTTTCAGAGTCAACAGCCAACAACAAAGAGAGAGGCAGAAGAAGAGAAAATACAGAGCAAAACATTTGTGGCACGGAGTCAAATTATAGTCTGGAATTTTTTTTTTTTTCATGTACAGCTGCCTCACCAAGCAAAGAAATTCTGTGGCAGCCACCACTTCCAATATTAGCAAAACACATCATTACAATAGAGATAGAAAGAGATATGAAATTACAGCAAATCATTTCCTGTAACATTGCAATTATATCTACTTGTGACACTAGGGTAGGTAGCTTATGAATCTGGGGAGAGAACATGATGCCTGAAAGAATACTCAGAAAGAGCAGATGCCTGAAAGTCTTATGATATTGATTCTCAGCCAGCATCTCCTGCTAACCAGCATTGAAATTGTCCTCGAGACTCTGCTTCTCTCAGTTTACTTACTTGTAAAATGATGAAATCAGACCAGATGATCTGTAAGATCATATTTTTCCACAATCTACAAATAATTTCATTCAACTTGAACAAATAACAAGCAGCCTTCCTAGCCCAGAAGCTACTCTCCCCAAGTGATTTCTCATATACTAGAAACACACAGTTTGGACAGTAAAGAATATTTTTAAAAGTCATCTCTACATAGAAATCAGGCTCTGCCCAACAGCAAATTGTAAGATCTCTTCTCATTCTAATATTTTATGATATACGTTGGGTTTCAACTTCTGAGAAGCTTTTAAGATATCCTTTTCAAAGAAGAAAGGATATCCTAAATCTCTCACATGGAAATCACAGGGAAATCAGAAACATAATTTCCCTGATATTAAAAAAAATTTCCACGAGCTATTTAGGGTATAAGTTTATATATTTTTTTACATTTCTAAAAGAAGACAGGTGTTAAAATAATGACTATAGAGAACAATGGTAATTACTCTGTATCATACCTGTCATTTGAAGGCCGCAAGTCTTTTACAACCAATAGCTAATTCTTTTAATGTCTCTTGGGGATAAGTATCATTATCCACATTTTACCTAACAGCAAACTGAGGGACCAACAGCTCATTCAAGTTCACACAGGCGGCCGGGAGCAGTGGCTTATGCCTGTAGTCCTAACACTTTGGGAGGCCAAGGCGGCTGGATCATCTGAGGTCAGAAGTTTGAGACCAGCCTGGCCAACATGGTGAAAACCCATCTCTACTGAAAATACAAAAATTAGCCAGGCATGGTAGCACATGCCTGTAATTGTGCTACTTGGGAGGCTGAGGTGGGAGAATTGCTTGAACCCAGGAGGCAGAGGCTGCAGTGAGCCAAGATCACACCACTGCACTCCAGCCTGGGTGACAGAGTGAGATCCTGTCTCAAAAAGAAAAAAAGTTCAGTCTAGTCACTGATAGAACTGGAATCAGAATATGATGATGGCTACAAACAAAGAGAATCTTGCCGAAATCCTCCAATAGCTTCCCATCTTACTTTACAGTAAGTTCTAAAATCCTCACCATAGCCCAGAACATTCTACAGGATTTGGCCTCTGATTACTTCTTGGACTCTATTTCTCATCTGTCTGCTCCAGCTACACTGGCTTATCTGCTGTTACTCAAATATCCCAAGTAAGCTCCTTTGGGTCTCTGTACTTCCTGTTTCCTCAGCCTAGAATCCTCTTTCCTTATTATCCACACAGTTCACTTTCTTACTCCTCTCAAGTCTTTGCTTGAATCTCCCCTCCTCGGGGCGGCCTTCTATACCGCCTGCCCTCATCATAGCACCCGGTTATATCTTTTTCATGGAGTGATCTCTATACAAATATGTTATTCATCTATCTATTGTATTTGCCATCTCTCTCTAGCCCATGAAGTTTCATGTTTCATCTGCTGCTGTTATCCCCCCAGTACCTATAACAATGCCTGGACTCAAAAAAATTTTTCAAAATGAATAAACAATGAATGAATAACCCCATATCCAGCACAGATTCTCCAGCCGATTCTCCAGTGGTTTCATCCAACCGAATTGTGTTTCTCTGTAATGCCCATACTCTTCTTTCTCTTCCTCCTTGCCTTTATAATTTTTTCTAGATGGTGAACACAGCTGAAAATGCCCTACCATACTCAGTGAGTAACATGGATCTTGAAGAGTGGTCCATTCAGACCACCCACACGAAAGAAAGTAAGCCAAAGGATTTGATTCTGTAGGATCCTGCCAAGTCTCCTGAAGGCCCCAAGCTGTTAGGATGACAATCTTTTTTTTTTTTTTTTTTCTGGAGACAGAGTCATATTCTGTTGCCCAGGCAGTAGTGTAGTGGTGTGATATTGGCTCGCTGCAACCTCTGCCCCTGGATTCAAGCAATTCTCCTACTGCAGCCTCCTGAGTTTCTGGGATTACAGATGCATGCCACCACTCCCAGCTAATTGTTTTTTGTATTTTTAGTAGAGATGGGGTTTCACCATGTTGGCCAGGCTGGTCGTGAACTTCTGGCCTTGAGTGATCTGCCCACCTTGGCCTCCCAAAGCGCTGGGATTACAGGTGTGAGCCACTGTGCCTGGAGAGATGACAACCTTTTTGAACCCCTTCTGGAGCAGAAACAATGGCCATTTGTCATTCAGCTGCATCAAAGATTAAAGAAAGAAAGGAAAGTTAGAGCACTTAGTATCCTCAAAGTAGGAAAACAGCTGGCCGTGGTGGCTCACGTCTGTATTCCCAGCACTTTGGGAGGCTGAGGTGGGTCAATCACTTGAGGTCAGGAGCTCGAGACCAGTCTGGCCAACATGGTGAAACCCCCTCTCTACTAAAAATATAAAAATCAGCCAGGCGTGATGGTGCATGCCTGTAATCCCAGCTACTTGTGAGGCTGAGGCAAGAGAAGTGCTTGAACCCAGGAGGCAGAGGTTGCAGTGAGCAGAGATTGCACCACTGCACTCTAGCCTGGGTGACAGAATGAGATCCTGTGTCAAAAAATTTTTTTTAATTAAAAAAGAAAAAACAAAGTAGGAAAACCTTTATCTCTTATCATTTTGTACAACAAATCCCGAGTGTTTATCTATTGTGTGTTTGTTACCTAGAGAGCTAATTATTTACTGCTAAATTGCATGAACCAGAAACCCTTAGAAAGGATGCTGCAAGGTGTAGAGGCAGTGCAGGCAGGGCAGGAGCAATGGAAAACGGTGTGGGGGAACTGCCGAATGTCTCAGACAGAACACAGTGGAACAGCCAGCAAGGAAAAGGAGAAAGCAGGAGAGACAGAGACATACCGGGTCTTAGAACTCTTCTACACAAAGATTAAAGAAACAATGGAGAAAAAAATACAGGACTTAGAAAAGTGAATTACAGTTAATGACCCTAGAATGCCAGGAACTTCACCCTGCTAAAGAACCCCTACCACTATGGGTTCTTTAGTAGTGTCTCTCATCTCTCTCCATCATGTCATTTGCAGTCCTACCAAGTTTTTTTTGTTTGTTTGTTTTGTTTTGTTTTAAGATGAAGTCTCACTCCGTCACCCAGGCTGGAGTACAGTGGCATGATCTCAGCTCACTGCAACCTGAACCTCCTGAGTTCAAGTGATCCTCCAGCCTCAGCCTCCCAAGTGGCTGGGACTATAGGTGTGTGTCATCATGCCAAGCTAAGTTTTCTTGCGTTTTTAGTGGAAGCAAGGTTTCACCATGTTGCCCAGGCCTATTTTGAACTCCTGACCTCAAGTGATCCTCCTGACTTGGCCTCCCAAAGTGCTGGCATTAGAGGCATGAGCCACTGTATCTGGCCCCAGGTTTTAATATACAACACTGTCCTACTCTCTGAGAAGCTGAGTAAAAATCAAATAGCTTTGCTTAAATAATTCTACCATATCTGGGCACTGAAGCATTCTTCATTTGATTTAAAGCAAAGTCTAGTAGGAGGGGTCTACAGTCCACCCTTCTCATTACTGAAAAATTATTTTATCAGATGTATTTCAGCATGGCATAGCACTGCTCAAATGATCAATGACTCAATTACTCATATAATAAGGCACACATGCTAGATATTGGCATTCAAGGCTTCCACAATTCTAATAATATAAAATAACAATTGCTAACACCTGTGGGGTGTTTTGTGCACTATGGTCTCTGGCTAAGTGCTTTCCTCATACTATTTCATTGAACCCCCTTTTTTTTTTTTTTTGAGACAGAGTCTTCCTCTGTCACCTAGGCTGGAGTGCAGTGGGAGCTGTCTTGTCTCACTGCAGCCTCTGCAGGGGTTCCAAAGATTCTGCTGCCTCAACCTCCCGAGTAGCTGGGATTACAGGCGTGCGCCACCACACCCAGCTAAATTTTTTTGTTTTTTTAGTAGAGATGGAGTTTCACCATGTTGGCCAGGCTGGTCTTGAACTCCTGACCTCAAGTGATCTACCTGCCTCAACCTCCCAAAGTGCTGGGATTATAGGCGTGAGCCACTGCACCTGGCCATTCATTGAATCCCAATAACAATTTGTGTGGTCATTACTGTTATGCCCCCCATAATACCGAAGAGAAATGGAGGCACAGGCCGGGCGCAGTGACCTCAAGCCATTTTCATGCCTCAGCCTCCAGAGTAGCTGGGATTACAGGTGAATGTCACCACGTCTAGCTAATTTTTGTGTTTTTAGTACAGACAAGGTTTCATTATGTTGGCCAGGCTGGTCTCAAACTTTTGACCACAAATGATCAGCCTGCCTCAGCCTCCCAAAGTGCTGGGATTACAGGTGTGAGCCACTGTGCCCTGCCCACCTGCCCAAAAAGGTTTTAAGCCCTACATCTGAAACCTCTCTACACTCCAAATGCTAACTTTTATTAACAAGGCATTCAATATATATTTGGTAGCCAGGCATGGTGGAATGAACCTGTAGTCCCAGGTACTTGGGAGCCTGAGGCAGGAGGATCGCTTTAGCCCAGGTGTTGGAGGCTGCAATGAGCTATGATTGTGCCACTGCACTCTAGCCGGGCAATATAGTAAGACCTTGTCTCTGAAAAAATTAAATTAAGAAATTATCTATGTGGTGATGAATTTGTGGATTCCTAATAGTGTCTGATACATAGGAAGTACCTAATAGTTATTGAGCAGTGATATGAATGAGGGAAACCAAAACACAGAAAACAAATTAGTGAAAAAATCTCTTATGCATAATAAATGAATGCAATCCATTTGTTAGCTGTAAGAGACAGTCCGGTAGATTTGAGAATACAATTGGACTAACATATCAAAAATAAAAGATTTTTTCTTCCTTTTGTTCTAACACACACAGTGATCTTGACCTCCTAGCAATTATTTTAATATTGTATGTGCTTTCTTAGGTCAAATCCTCATTTGATTTGATGCTCTCCCACTGCAGAGGAGGAAAAATCCCTCCTGGAAGAGTTAAGGAGTTAAGGACTTTGGGACTCTGGATATATAACAAATGGCTCTCTTTTGTGCCAAAAACATTTTAAAGGGCAGTAGAAGTGAGTCATACATCAACCAGTTGAACTTGCAACCCCGATAACATATCAAGGCACTTCAACATTTAATTGCTGAAAATGGGGAGGAGAGAGCTAGAGGAATGTGACCAAATTGAGCCAAGAAGATGCATAAAGGTGGGTGTCTCAGGAGTTGGCCAAGAATCTGCAACAATTTTTTAAAAATAAAAAACCACCCTGAAGATCAAATTCCTCCGTATATCATTATATCTCTTAGGAAAAGTAGTTTTAAATACCAGGGGAAGGCTATGTCCAATATCATGGCTATCTAAGCCCACATTAAATTCCTTCATTTATATGAAAAGAAGTTGAATAAAGCAGATGTCTCTAGCAGCTACTTGGGAAAGAGAGGATGTAAATGAACAGGAGTCTGTTAGGATTGTGGTTTCTGTCTAAGGGATCATGAATTCTCTATGATATCTTAAAACTCTCTTATACTTTTCCAGGAATTGAAGGGCGGCAAAAAGGTACATCCTCATTAACTAGAAACCACAAATCGAAGAAATTAATCACTATGATAAGGCTTGTCCTCTTTTAACATGAATACCAAGAACGAGCAAATTATAAGTGCTAAATATTCACTGCACTGCACCCAGACAACCAACAGAGCATTGTGCTTTTGTTTTCGTTTTTTTTTTTTTTTTTTTAAAAAGAGATGAGGTCTTGCTTTGTGCCCAGGATGGAGTGCAGTGGCACAATCGTAGCTCACTGCAGCTTCAAACTCCTGGGCTCATCCTCCTGACTCAGCCTCTTGAGTAGCTGGGATTACAGGCACATGCCACCACACCCAGCCTTACAGAGCATTTGCAAGAACTGCATGATGCCAGCATCCTCTTCAGAGAGAGGAAGTACTTGGGCACGGAGCACTGTGACTTGTGGAGTGATGCACATTATTTGCAGCTTTCCTGTAGCCCAGGCTCCTCAGGGCAAGTCTCTCAGCCAACAATAAGGTTATACTTAGCAAGCACCTCTGAGAAAATAATTCCAATTTCACAAGGTGGGGCAGATTATATCTTGACAACTGACCAGAGTAGGGGGAAGGCTATATATTGGGGAAATATAATTTTTTATTCCATAAATATGAGGTCTTATAATCTTCCAATATGAAGAACTCAGCCTAGTTCCTCTAGCAGCCCCTCTTTTCCCTAGAGCCCATCGACTTTAATGCATTGCAAGTCATTGTAAGAACCATCAACTTGAATGTTCTTGCAAAACTTGCTGGCAAGCTAGCTAGGAAGGTTGAACTTTCTAAAGCAACCCATATACAAATTACTTTGGCTACATTATTTAGATTGCATTAAAGGCCATGTGGTTGCTTTCTCAAAAGATCTTATAAAGTTGGAATCTGCTAATTTCCTTTCATCAACTACGCTTTGCCGAGTCTCTTCTAATCCTCTTTCCTTCATTTTATTTTTGCACTTTCTCTCATGATACAATTCCTCCCTTCCTTGCTATTAGAGCCCCCCACCTTCTTCTTCTTTGTTGTTGTTGTTGTTGTTGTTTTGGAGACAGAGTGTCGCTCTGTCACCCAGGCTGGAGTGCATGCAGTGGCGCAATCTTGGCTCACTGCAATCTCCGTCTCTTGGGCTCAGGTAATCCTCCCACCTCAGAGCTACTCCAGAGTAGCTGGGACTATAGGAGTGCACCACCATGCCTGGCT
Source organism: Saimiri boliviensis (assembly GCF_048565385.1). Taxonomy (NCBI): domain Eukaryota; kingdom Metazoa; phylum Chordata; class Mammalia; order Primates; family Cebidae; genus Saimiri; species Saimiri boliviensis. The sequence continues at coordinate 117,207,365 of NC_133470.1, forward strand.
AACTACTTTTGTATTTTTTATAGAAGCGAGGTTTTACCATGTTGCTCAGGCTGGTCATAAACTCCTGGGCAGATTCTCTTATTTCTAAGTCAAAATATCCAAGAAAACAACTCAGATCTATTTACAAAATCAGTTTAAAGTTGTGCATAATTGCAAACCTTCCAAACTGATTGTAATTTTTTTTAAGAGATGGAGTATTGTTCTGTCATCAAGGCTGGGGTGCAGTGACATAATCATGGCTCACTGTAGCTTTGACCTTCCAGGCTCAAGTGATCCTCCTACCTCAGCTTCTCAAGTAGCTGCAATTACAGGCATGCGTCACCATGCCCAGCTAATCTTTTTACTTTTTGAAGAGACAGGATCTCACTACATTGCCCAGGCTGGTCTTGAACTCCCAAGTTCAAGCAATCCTCCTGCCCTGGCCTCTCTAAATGCTAGGATTACAGGCATGAGCCACTGTGCCTAGCACAGAATTTTAAAAATTTATTAATTTCTTAATGAATAGATCCTTAAATGTACACCTCTCTCTAAAAGGCACCATGATGCCTTTCTTTTATTCCCTAGCAATTCCAGAGGGATCTGCAGGCCAGTGTCAAGCCACAAGGCATCAAAGAGGCTCAGATAAAACACAGGGAAGAAGCTTGGCTTTTGGAGGCTGTTATTTGCCAGTGAGTCATGATTAATAGCCAGATCTGCTGTTGCTTTCTAGTCTGCTGTGAGTTTGCAGGGGCTATCAAAGCTTGGATTTTCCAAAAAGAAAAGATTCTTTGCTCTCAACTCTGCAAACTCTGGCCCTGAGGTGCTGGTTGCTAAAGCTACCAAGGCTTCTTACCAGTGTGGGCTGGAGTTCCTAGCGGGCAGGGAACTCCAGATGCTCTAAGGATAAACCTGCCTCCAGGATTGGGGAAATGACTCACATAATAGCACACCTGAGTCATCTTCCCATTTGCGCATGAGCTTCATTAGTATTCGTCACTTCAAAGATTAACACAGTAGAAAAAATACACAGAAACTGTCCTTTCAAAGTGTCTCAAACTCTGTTAACCCTTTGTCTCAGTTCTTCTGCTTCTGCCTTTCCCAACTATCCAAGAGCTGGGTGAGCTGCCCACCCCATCTTTAGCTTTAGAATCTCTCCTCCTATGCCTGAACCAATCCAGACTTGAAGCAGGAAGAACTTATATGATCCCTACCCTGTAACAGAGCATTGAAGGGTACAAACCACACTCCCCCAGGATGCCTTGGTTCATAGGCCTGAACTTGTGCATGGCCCTCACTTCAAGTTTTAGCCTGGAAACTACAAAACTGCTCCCCCTTTTCAATCCTCTTCCCCATACACTCACATGCCCTGTGTTGATACAGAAAGAGAACATGGAGGCCGGGCAAGGTGGCTCACACCTGTAATCCCAGCATTTTGGGAGACCGAGGCAGGTGGATCACGAGGCCAGGAGTTCAAGACCAGCCTGACCAACCTGTAAAACCCTATCTCTACTGAAAATACAAAAATTAGTCAGGTATGGTGGCACGTGCCTGTAATCCCAGCTACTCAGGAGGCTGAGGCAGGACACTTGCTTGAACCCAGGGGAGGTGGAGGTTGCAGTGAGCCGAGATTGTGCCACTGCACTCCAGCCTGGGTGACAGAGCGAGATTCCATCTCAAAAAAAAAAAAAAGAAAGAAAGAAAGAAAGAAAAAAGAGAACATGGAAAAATGATGTGTCAATGCTCCAGTTCCAACTAATTTCAATAATGGTGAATTAAATAACAGTCAAAACACTTTTTTTTGAGATAAGGTCTCACTCTATCACCCAGGCTAGAGTGCAGTGGCACAATCTCGGCTCACTACAACCTTCACCTCCTGGGCTGAAGTGATCCTCCCACTTCAACTTCTTAAGTACCTGGGACTACAGGTGAGCACCACCTCACATGGCTAATTCTGTTTATTTTTGTAGAGACAGGGTCTTGCTATGTTGCCTATGCTGGTCTTAAACTTCTGGGCTCAAGTGATCCTCCTGCATTGGCCTCCCGAAGTGCTGGGATTACAGGCATAAACCACCATGCCCAGCCCAAAATACAATTATTAGAGGAAAAAGTAATCTTGGCAAAATCCCTCAGAAGGTTCTAGCTGAACCTTCCTCTGATTCCCATTCTAGCTGTGACAAATTCTGAAATACAACACAACTGCTATGGCTCAGGAGATGAAACCAGAAGAGTAAAGGATATATATTTAGTTCCCAAAAATCCGAAATGGAGATTCATAATTTATAATGGAAAAGAGCAGGGATAAATAAAACTCATAACCAGAAACAGCTCCAAAACCTCGATATGGCCTTTGGATTTCAAAGTATTTCCTATTAATTTTTTTTAAAGCTGTGTAGTGGCCAGGCACAGTGGCTGATGCCTGTAATCCCAGCATTTGAGGAGGCCAAGGTTAAGAGGATCACTTGAGTCCAAGAGTTTGAGACCAGCCTGTACAACACAGGGAGACCCCATCTCTACCAAACAAACAAACAAAAACAATTAGCTGGGCCTGGTGCTCTGTGCCTGTGGTCCCAGCTACTTAGGAGGCTGAAGTGGGAGGATTGCTTGAGCCTGGAAGATTGAGACTGCAGTGAGCCATGATTGTGCCACTGTACTCCAGTCTGGGCAACACAGTGAGACTGTCTCAAAAACAAATAAATAAATGACAAAAATAAAGATAAAAGCTGTGCAGCTTCATATGACCAATTAACTTGGTTTATTCTTCTTTTCCTTCCTTTGCCTACTGTGTGGTAGAAGTTTTAAAAAGAAAGGAATAGGCTGGGTGTGGTGGCTCACACCTGTAATCCCAGCACTTTGGGAGGCTGAGGCAGGTGGATCATTGAGGTCAGCAGTTCGAGAACAGCCTGCTCAACATGGTGAGAACCCCATCTCTACCAAAAACACAAAAATTAGCTGGGCATGGCGGAGTGTGCCTGTAATCCCAGCTACACAGGAGGCTAAGGCAGGAGAATGGCTTGAACCCGGGAGGTGGAGGTTACAGTGAGCTGAGATTGTGCCTCTGCACTCCACCCTGGCAACAGAGCCAAGATCTATCTCAAAACAAAAAAGAAAGAAATGTTTTTATATGTTAATGACCCCCCCCACCCACCGCCACACACACACACACACACAGCGCCAGTATATGAGCAGCTGAGGATGAAGAGAGGCAAAGCAAAGAGCCCAGGTCAGCCGCAGCAAAGCAACAATTAGCTGGAGACAAGTGGCAGCTGTCCCCTTCAGCGGTGGGCTATGTGGTCACCAGGTTGCCTTGGACCCACCACACACTCCACGAATTTATGGCACCTGCATAGCCGCTGTTAGTGCTAGAGTTCCCAAGCTCAGACATAAGAAACACAAAGCTGAACAATCAACCTTTGCCTATTTGTATTAGTTTCCTGTTCTTGTTGTCATAAATTACTAGAAATTTGATGGCTTAAAATAGCACAAACTTATTATCTGACAGTTTCGCAGGTGAAAAGTCTGACATGGGTCTCGCTGGGCTAAAATCAAGGTGTCAACAGGGCTATGTTCCTTTCTGGATGCTGCATGGGATAATCCATTTCCCTGCCTTTTCCCACTTCTAGAAGCTGCCCACATTTCTTGGCCTGTGACTCCTTTCTCTATCCTCAAAGCCAGCAACACAGCATCTCTCTCTGACCCTGCTTCTGTTCTCACATCTCTTTCCCTGACTGTCCTTTTCTGTCTCCCTCTTCCACTTATGGGATTCTTGAAATTACCCTGGGCCCACTCCCGTAATTGAGGATACCCTTCCTCCTGCCGATTAGTGATTTTAATTCTCCTTTGCCACATAATGGACCACTGACTGGTTCCAGGGATTAAGACATGGACGTCTTTGAGAGGCCATCAATTCCTCCTATCACATCAATCAATCAATGTGTATTTGTATTTCACAAATTATGAAAGAAAATGTAAAGCATGTGCTTTTTGTTTTATAATATATGGACTCCTAAAAAATGAATTGTTGTTTGTAAAGCAAATTAAAACTCAAAGGTATTAAACTGAAGGAATCTGTGGTAAATTATTCTGTAAAGATATTAATTTCCTAATACTTTGTTTTATGAATCCAGATTTTGGGACATTTACTTAACGTGGCGCTAAGGCTTAAGTGTGGGTAAAACCATCATTCGTTCATGCATTTATTTATTTATCTTAGAGACAGCATCTTATTCTGTCATCCAGGCTGGAGTGCAGAGGTGCAATCATAGTTTACTGCAGCCTCGAACTCCTGGGCTCAAGTGATCCTCCTGCCTTGGCCTCCCAAAGTGCTGGGATTATAGGTGTGAACCCCTTGCCTATTCTTATTCAAGTATTTTGAGAATGTGTGGGAAGGGAAATGCAGTCAAAAACTATACAACCATATTCTGATAATCCACACAGAAACGTAACCTTCACACATACATTTCTGAACCTGATAACTCTGGTAGAAAATATATTTTAATAAAACCTTGAGTCTCATTCAGCTGGTGAGCACTGATAGTATACTGTTTAAGAGCCCAGGCTAGATAAAGAAAATGTGGCACATATACACCATAGAATACTATGCAGCCATAAAAAAAGGATGAGTTCATGTCCTTTGCAGGACATGAATGAAGCTGGAGACCATCATTCTCAGCAAACTAACACAAGAACAGAAAACCGAACACCGCATATTCTCACTCATAATTGGGAGTTGAAAAATGAGAATACATGGACACAGGCAGGGAAACATCACACACCAGGGCCTGTTGGCGGGTAGTGGGCAAGGGGAGGGATAGCATTAGGAGAAATATATTATATGACAAGTTGATAGGTGCCACAAACCACCATAGCACATGTATACCTATGTAACAAACCTGCACGTTCTGCACATCTATCCCAGAACTTAAAGTATTAAAAAAAAAAAAAAAAAAAAAAAAAAAAAGAGCATAGGCTCTGACATCAGCCTACCTAGGTTCAAATCCTACCTCTGAAAACTTGGAGCTATGTGATCTTGGGTTAATTACTGAATTTCTCTGAGCTTCACTTTCTATATCTGCAAACTAAGAATAATTAGCAGTATCTATCGCATAGGGTTGCCATGAGAATTAAACGAGATACAGAATATAAAACACCCAGTATGGTGCCTGGTACATATTAAGTCCTCAATAAATGGGTTCTCTCATTATCACTACTTGCTGAGGCCCATGCTTAGGTGCAGGAGATATATAGGAAGCATCCTACAACTTGGACTCATTGTTTTCACGCATTGAAAATGAAAGCAAGAAGAGGACATGATCACCAAAGGGAAGGCAGCAGGCAAAATATTAAGATAAAATTTGAGTCTTCCCTGGGTAGATACCCATGGTTTCTACTTGCAGCCTGTGTGAAAGATAGAATGACCTTCAATACTTAATGCAACTATGAATCATCCTCAGAAAACCACATGATCTTATATTAAATATCTGAAAGAACAGTCACATTTGGTATCAGAGCATAATTTGTTTGTTTGCTCAGAATCCTCATGTAGCTTATTTTCCTTTTGGATTTTAATGGCTTTTTACAGCCTCCCAAATAAGTGAACCTCATGCCCAACATGTTCAAGGCTCTGTACAACGTTATCCTTTTTTTAAAAAAAGTAGTTATGTATTTATTTTTGAGATACAGTCTGTCTCTGTTGCCCAAGCTGGAGTACAGTGACGGTGACGCCATCTTGGCTCACTGCAACCTCCATCTCCTGGGCTCAAGGGATTTTCCCAGGCTCAAGGGATTCTCCCACCTCAGCCTCCTGAGTAGCTGGGACTACAGGTGTGTACTATCATGTCTGGCTAATTTCTGTATTTTCTTTTTTTGTAGAGATGGGGTTTCACCATGTTGTACAGGCTGGTCTCGAACTCCTGACCTCAAGCAATCCACCCCCATCAGCCTCCCAAAGGAGGAGGGACTACAGATGTGAGCTACAGCATCCAGTCCAATTTTATCCTTTTCAACGTTTCAACTTTTATCTCACATAAACCCCTTATGCAAACTGACTATCCTGCCAAACTACAAAACTTTTTAGTTAGGCTGTTCTGACTGCACTAAAGTACTGCTTTCTATAGTAGCTAAAGTAGTATATTTCTTGTCTAGTCTACAGGCTGAAACCAGGAACCCCATCTTAGATATCTACCTATTTCCCCATAGTGACTAATATGTAATAAGTACCTAATTAATATTTGCTAAAGAAATGTATTACCTGTCCTTCTACTCATTAAGATCATTTCTAAAAATGAACCTTTGATGCCCTTTTTTTCAAAGCTATTTTCCTCATTCAACTGACAGCCTCCTTTTTAAACATCCTGATTCACCAGATAATCATTACATTTCTTTAAAAAGTTGCACTTCTAAATTTATCCTGATGTTTCAGATTTTTTAAATTCCATAAGTCTGTGAGAATCCTCTCCTTAAAGCCTTATTTTATTTTATTTTATTTTTTTGCTGGGGCTCTTTATAAAATAAATACTGTTTCCAGATAGGCTACTTATACCCATATCCTTAAAATGATGGAATAATATAATAACTACTTCCTACCTTCATGGTTACTGTGATGGTGCTATTTACATTTGCTTTATGCAACCAGCCTTGCTTTATCACACCACCCTTCTGAGAACATAAAGAAGATGAGTCCTGAAACAGAATAAAAATTATCAGTAAAACAACAGCCAGTCTACCATCTAGTTAGCCAAACATTTAGGGGCACAGAACGAGGCCCTGCCTCATTTCCTAATTAAAACATAAAGTCCCCTCTTCCCCGTGAGCATTTAAAATAGTTGACTGTAGAATGAAAGACACTGTGCTACACACACAGTAGGCACTCAGTATTTGCTGAATGGTATGGGCTCTCTTCTGGGAAAGTCTTCTGTATTATATAAACGGTCGAACTGCACCTCAAAATGTCACAGATATCCAGGCCATCTGTCCCAAGAGAAATCTATCAGGCAGCAGAGTCCAGGTGAATCACCATTCCACATGCCCAACTTGAGAAAAGCAACTCCACGAGCATGTCTCACAGGTGGGGGAACATGTTTATGTGCAAATCACAGCCCCTCTCACTTGATTTTTTCCCTAAACCCTACTTGGAAATACAGTAATTAAAAAAAAAATTAAAAAGCACTCAGTTGGAAAGCTGGCCACAGATCATTCCAAAACAATTATTTCCTTCATATTTTCTCAAGAAATTCCCTTTGAAATCTTTTTCAGCAAAGTGACCGTGACGAAATTAGCACAGTTACCCTCACTGTTGCCCTCATTCTTACCTCATCTTTCTCACAGTCTTCATCTATCTCAAATACATGATTAGGAATCTTTTCTGGTCTCAAAGATTTGCTGAAAATATAAGAGAACTGTCTTAGACAACAGAACAGATCAAGAAACAAACAAACAAACACACAAAAAACCGAAACACAACAATAATGACAACAACAGATAAAGCAAGATGGGCAGACTTCTTTCTTTCACAAACAAGAAAAAGCCAAGACATCCTATTCTCCTTTCCAAATTCAGATTCTCCCCTTTGAGTAAACTCACTGTAAGTTTTTGTTTCTATGAAGACTCCCACATATGCAGCCAGCAGCAAAGACATTAACTAAGCCCAGAAACTCAGGGAGGGCAGAAGTTGCTAAGGAACCTGTACCAGAGCTGTTAGTGGAGGCAGAACCTTTTCCTTGCCTGGGTCAAAAAGCAGCACAGGCCAGGCACCGTGGCTCACGTCTGTAATCCCAGCACTTTGTGAGGTCAAGGCAGGTGGATCACCTGAGGTCAGGAGTTTGAAACCAGCCTGGCCAACATGGTGAAACTCCGCCTCTACCAAAAATACAAACAAATTAGTCGGGTGTGGTGGCAGGCACTGGTAATCCCAGCTACTCGGGAGGCTGAGGTAAGAGCATCGCTTTAACCTGGGAGGCAGAGGTTGTGGTGAGCCAAGATCACGCCACCTGCACTCCAGCCTGGGTGACAGAGAGAGACTCTGTCTCAAAAAGAAAAAAAAAGTAACACAAGATAATTCTGGTTCTTCCATTTGTTTGTTGTATGACCTTGGACTGGTCATTTTAGGACTCTGTTTCCTTTTTCTTTTTTCCCCTCAAGGATCATGCCATCGTATAGGACTCAGTTGTCATCTCTTGGAAAATGCTCTGAAAACTACAAAAAGCTACACAAATGTCTTATTCCTCTGCTATTTGTTCCAAAAACATTTCTCATATGACATCCTGTGAGCTATCAGTACTGGAGATGAGAAAATGGAGAGCTCAAACAGGTTAAGTGACTAAGTCATGATCATCAAGCTATTAAGTGGCAGAAATAAGATTTGAACCCCAACGGTCTGGTTCCTGGGCCAGTGTGCTCATGCCAATTCTTCAATTCGACTTGAAAGAGATGCACTTTTTTCAAGGGATGTCTGGGTTCATCAAACTGAACTAATTATCATCAGGCTTTTTTACTGACACTACTGGAAAATGCTCACTACATTAACCATCAGCCAAATTTTAGTTTATGATCAATACAGGTTCACTAAAGGCAAAAGGTGAGCTCTCATACATTTTGGAAAGCATTTCAAAGCGGAAAGTTAAAACTTATTCAATTAATGAAAACACTGAAGTTAACCAAACATGCAGGTTATTTGAAGTTTGGCTTTATTATAAATTATGACTGAAAGGTTTCACAAGTGGTTTTAAAAAGGTAAAAAAGCTTAATAATTCTCCTGCTGCATGTTTTCCTGGAATGCTAAACTTACCATGGCAACATTCGAAAGTCCCCAGAGAAGTCCTCATACTTGTAGTTTACGACATGCCAATCTGTGCTATAGGTTTTAATACACTGAAAGAAAATAGGAATCTTGAATTTGAAACATAGGAAAAGTACATACATGTCCACTTTTTAAAAGTCTGGTACTATGCTGACAGGCTTTTTAAAACCATCTGGTGTAATCCCAGCACTTTGGGAGGCCGAGGCAGGCAGATCACCTGAGGCTGGGAGTTCGAGACTAGCCTGCCCAACAAGGTGAAACCCCATCTCTACTAAAAATGCAAAAATTAGCTGGGTATGGTAATGCACATCTGTAATCCCAGCTACTCAGGAGGCTGAAGCAGGAGAATTACTTGAACCCGGGAGGCAGAGGTTGCAGTGAGCCAAGATTGCATCATTGCACTGTAGCCTAGGCGACAGAGCAAGACTTCGTCTCCAAAAACAAACAAACAAACAAACAAACAAACAAACAAAAAAACAAAAAAAACACCATTTGGGAATTATTTATTGGTACTGGGATCTTCCTTTATGGATTAACTGTGTCTCTCTTACCCAGTTGGTGGCAATAAATCCCAATTCATATGCCGTTTGAATACTCTGACTCTCAGTCCAAAGAGTATTCAAATCCAAAAGAAAAACACTGAGGTCATATGCACCGTGTGGAAATGTTTAAGCTTTATCATCTGCATCACGTCATATAGACTTGTTATTTAGGCCAGTTAATGTTAGTAATTTTATTTTACCTTTATGTTAAAGGAAGACTACTTTAAATATTTTACATTTATTTATTTATAAATACGTTACAAATATATACATACAAATACTGTATGTGTTTGTCTATATATATATATATATATATATATATATATTTTTTTTTTTTTTTTTTCCTGAGATGGAGTCTCATTCTTGTTGCCCAGGCTGGAATGCAATGGCGTGATCTCGGCCCACTGCAACCTCTGCCTCCTGGGTTCAAGCGATTCTCCTGCCTCAGCCTCCCAAGTAGCTGAGATTACAGGCACCTACCACCACACCCAGCTACTTTTTGTATTTTCAGTAGAGATGAGGTTTCACCATCTTGGCCAGGCTGGTCTTGAACTCCTGACCTCATGATCCACCCACCTCGGCCTCCCAAAGTGCTGGGATTACAGGTGTGAGCCACCGCGCCCAGCCAAATATTGTATATATTTTAAATATATGAAGAATGTTCTTCTGTGGACTTTGAGTCTCTTACCTCTTTGACAAATAAACTCTGGGCCCTCTTTTCAGCATCTTCTGGTACAGTGGACTGCACCGTTCTGCGCTGACGACCTATCACCGAGATCTAGAACACAAAGGACATTCTTGCTGTAAGAACCAGCTTGGAAAATAGGGGTTTTTCTTTAAAGAAGTGCATGTGAACTCACAGAGATATCTTCCATGGGAAACATAAGCAGATCTCTGAGGGGGTCGCTATAAATCTGGGTTTTTCTTTGGGCGATAACATTCTCATAGTCCAGGGGCTCAACAATTTTGGCCTTTTCCTTTATAAGAGACAAAAACAAAGTTATTACAGTCAAATGCACAAGTTAAATTCCCTTCTATGTACTAAAGATACATTACTTCACAAAAGAAGGGATTACTGACTTTTAAGTACTTAATGGAGACACTTTCACACTCTTCATAGCTAGACACACACCTCAAACATATACATACACACACAGACATTCCCTTGCTAAAGATAAAGAGTTCTGGCTGGGCATGGTGGCCTGTAATCCCAGTACTTTGGGAGGCTGAGGCAGGTGGATTGCTTGAGCCTCGGAATTAGAGAACAGCTTGGGCAACATGGGAAAACCCCATCTCAAAAGAAAGTACAAAAAGTAGCTGGGTGTGGTAGTGCATGCCTATAGTCCCAGCTGCTCTGGGAGGCTGAGGCAGGAGGATCACTTCAGCCTGGGAGGTCGAGGCTGCAGTGATCCATGATTGTGCCACTTATACCTGGATGCCAGAGTGAGACTCTGTCTCCAAAAACAAAACAGCAACAACAAAAAAGTTCTGGAGAAATACAACTGTGTTATTCTGCTTATCTGTGTACCTTCTAAAAATTATTGAATTTTAAGTAAAACAAAAAATGGTATACTTGGAAGTCTGCCTGTTGGTATTTACTGTATTTGCACTACTCTACGGGCAATTTTGGGGGAGAAAGTATCAACATTCATGTTCCTACCCTGTACCATGGACACTGTCCCATGGGCATACTAACTGCCAGCATAGCTGGGGCAGGCATAAGTACTAGATAGAGATGCTTGATCCCATGGGCAGGTTATGAAAAGGTGAGGTTCAAGGTGACAAAATCAGTGGATCCCTGCTGGACTTCTAGGCAAGCTGGTCATTGATAGTAGGGCCCAGACTGAAGCTTAAGCAAGTAGAAGCAGGGTCAGTCATGCTAAGAAAGCCAGGGTGTAACATAATAAGCATAATGATAAAGTTCACATGTACTGAGCCCTTTCTATATGCCAGGTACTATGCTAAGCACTTTCTGTATATTTTTTTCATGTAATACTCATAGCAACCTATGAAACAGATTGAATCATTATCCCCATTTTACAGATGAGGAGACCCTGGGCCTAACTCAGGTTGAGTAACTTGCCTGCCTTCATAACTGGAATCCAAACCCAAATCTGTGGCTGCAAAGGCTCTGCTTTTTTTCCCCCTCAGAAATACATAAAGGCAGCTCCCATTTCTGTACACCCATGGGTGACCCTGCAGCTGTGTGTACACATGCAACTGACCTCAACATCTATCGTCACTAGTTTTCACTGTCACAGGTGTGCATGCCATAAGACCCAACTCCCAAAGCCATATGAGGTGACCCTGACTTCTACCACTGGCCATCACTACTGTACATGCACCCACAGCTCATGCACCCACAGCTGTCACATGTGCACAACACCAGCCCTGACCCCTGCAACTGCAGAGGGGAGAAAAAGAAGAAAGAAATATACCAAGATTCTCATGTGCATGGTACTGAACTGGGAATAGGATCCCACTATTTATCTTCCTATCATTTTTTTCCTTCATTGAACTTACCACAATCTGACATACCATCTATTTCACCTCTCTGACTATTTGAGGGCAGGGATTTTCTTTTATTTGTTTACTGCTTTAACCACAGCACCTAGATTATCTGGAACATGGTAGGCATCTAGTCATTAATTGCTGATGAACTTTGAGATACTCAAATTCAACAAGAGCCATGTCTCAACACACTATTCTAAATCAAGCTGGGCAGACAGTAGTAATTTGTAATGATGATGTTTTATATAAAATTATTTCCTTAAAATTGTATAATAAAAACTGTATTAAAAAACTCAAATGTAATTTCTATTAAGACTTAATATTATAATAGAATTGGGTTTTACTTGTATTTATGTACATAGTATCTTAAGTAATCTCTAGTAACACTACATCCATAGAAGCCTTTGAGAATAGTTTTTACACATGGTTCACAACAGGTCACAGCTATACCCAATTTCCATATCTGAAGGACATCTCAGAGTTTCCTGTAGAACATTGCTTAGAAAGATTAACGTAAACCACTCTGACCAATGACGTCAGTGTTCAACAAGTTTAAGATCCTAACAAAGATATGCTTTATTTCAAGTCTTAAATTTGTATTTGTAGACCCATGTCTACAAAGATCAAAGCAAGTCGATCATCCTTCTCATATCTGCAAATATTACTGCAAAATGAGTTGAAATAAAAGGAAAAAATCCTGTTTGAGGAATTCAGATTTTCTGAAAGGAAAATCTGACCCCTTTCGGCCATACCTACTGTGTTTCCATGGACTCAAACAAAAAGAAACTGACTGCATCTTCTAGCTCTAACACTCACAGTCTGAAACCAATTTCTCAAAGAAGTTGAAGGAATAAAGTCCTATCAAAGAAAGCAAGCTAGAGGCACTAAAAATAATCTGTCTTGCTTTTCGTGCCAACTATTTCCCTAGTACAGATTGTAAAAACAGTCCTCAAATTTCAATGTTTCACCTGTTGAATCTGTCAACTTCTCTGTACAATAATTTCACAAGTATGTACTTCAAGTATATTTGAAAAAGAAAAAAAAAAAAGAAAACCCCCCTTCAGCTTCCTTTTTCTTTCTTTCTTTTCTTTTCTTTTTTTTTTTTTTTTTTTTTTTGAAATGGAGTTTTAATCTTGTTGCCCAGGCTGGAGTGCAATGGTGCAATCTCAGCTCACTGCAACTTCCACCTCCCGGGTTCAAGTGATTCTCCTGTCTCAGCCTCCCGAGTAGCTGGAATTACAGGAGCCTGCCACCACGCCCAGCTAATTTTTCTATTTTTAGTAGAGATGGGGTTTCACTGTGTTGGTCAGGCTGGTCTTGAACTCCTGACCTCAGGTGATCCACCTGCCTCAGCCTCCCAAAGTGCTGGGATTACAGGTGTGAGCCACCATGCCTGTCCCTCCTTCAGCTTTCTAATGTAGCTCCAAATTAATATGGAAAGAATATGTCAAAATGAATCACTGTTTATTTTTTTAATGTATGGGGTACAAAGTGGTATTACGATTTTTAATACAATGTAGAATGATTAAATTAAGCTAATTATCATATCTGTCACCTCAAATATTTAAAATTTCTTGTGATGAGAACATCAGAAGTTTATTCTTAGTGACAAGATGTACAGTAGTCAACTATTAGGTATATTCAGCATGCTATACTATTGCTCTCGAAAAAACCAAACTTATTCCCCCTGTTTAACTGAGACCTCGTATTCCACCATTGACCATCATCTCCCCAGTGCCTCCAGCCCCCACCCTCTGGCAACCACCATTCTATTCTAGGCTTGTATGAATTCAATTGCTTTAGATTTCACATATAAGTGAGATCATGCAGTATTTGTCTTTCTCTATCTGACATTTCACTTAGTGTACTGTTCTCCAATTCCTGAATCACTCATTTATTTAAATGTATAGTGTATACCTTCTAAAAAGGAAACATCGCTTGCCACATGTTTTAAAGGTCATATATTTATGTTATAGAAAACAAGGTTTCACTTTTCATTTAAAACTGATAAAGCATTCTGGGTCTTCACGCCTACTTCCTTTGTCTGGGGTAGCTCAATTGCAGAAAAGTTAGGGTGGCTATTCTGGGTCCCACAAAGCTTCCCCTAATACAAGATTTAGGCCTGTGAATCAGGATTCATCTCTCCAAGAAGAAAGATGAGAAGGGACTCAACCCTACATTTCCCTTCCAGCAGGATTCAGTTATAACTCTGCAGGCAACAGAGACAAAGAAAACCTTTGACCTTTAAAATTACAATGATTTCATGGTAGATCTGCCCAGTAGTCTCCATCATTTCCCCTATCTAACTTTCCCATTCAGTTTTCTCAGTCTATTATTAGACTTATACATAAAAGCTTCTGCCACACTCAAAGAGGGTCTTCCTTTCAGGTTTGTAATTTATCCTTTCTGCCAGTTTCCACACTGACTGACCTGCAAAGGTGCTTTTACATAACTCCAAAAACCCATTACAATAAATGGTACTTGATAAACATCCAAGTAATAGCAACTTCTATATAGTTCTGGAGTAGTGCTAAGTAAAAGGCGAAGGCATTTATGCAATCTGGAGAGAAGTGAGCATATGCTTCAGTCTTCTTTCCATAAGTAGTGACAGGAAAACCGTCAACCTAAATTTGGAACCGACTCAGTTTTCACCGTGGGGAAATCAAAACAAAACACAATTTGTTCTTGAAAGTTTTCATTTACTGACTCCTAAGCTTTCTTGAATAACTTGTTAATGTATATTTGTTAATTCATTTCAAGATCACTTTGCAATCTTAAGAAAACACTTTCATATACATTCTGTTATCAAATGCTTGTCAAGTAGACAATGAAAATACCATCATTTCAATTTTATACATCAAGAAACTGGGTCGGAGCACTAAATTCACCTGTCTGCATTAGGAGCTGAACCAGGACTCAAACCCAGGTCTCCCAACTCCTGATCCTTTTTCTTATTAGTTTCCCAAACTCAACCTATTTATATATAATCCTCATATTTGCCATGCCATCTGTATTATCATTTACTTCATATTTTTCTTCAAATCAAATATCTTCACTGAAAATATTAATTGAAAAAGAAAGCTTCATATCACTCCACAAAGGAGAATAAATCGCATTTTTCTAAACTCTGGTAAAATTAAAATGCTAATTTTGGTACCATGGTATGGAACACAGTACACTTTTCCATTGCTTACTCAGGCCACTAAGGACTAAATCTCAGTGAACTTTCTATGTGCAAACTCTACAAATGGGAAGAAACGCACAGCTCCATAAATTGAGATAACTTTATTTCTAATATAGGTGGAAAGGACAGATACCAAAAAAGGAAACTTGTCAGAATAGATTCAGTTGCAGTCCACTTCCTGGCACAAAGAAAAGAAACAATGGAGCCGGGCGCGGTGGCTCACGCCTGTAATCCCAGCACTGTGGGAGGCCGAGGCGGGTGGATCACGAGGTCAAGAGATCGAGACCATCCTGGTCAACATGGTGAAACCCCGTCTCTACTAAAAATACTAAAAATGAGCTGGGCATGGTGGCGCGTGCCTGTAATCCCAGCTACTCAGGAGGCTGAGGCAGGAGAGTTGCCCGAACCCAGGAGGCGGAGGTTGCCGTGAGCCGAGATCGCGCCATTGCACTCCAGCCTGGGTAACGAGAGCGAAACTCTGTCTCAAAAAAAAAAAAAAAAAAAAAAGAAACAATGGATCCTAACTGAGGGTCATTAATAGCATCACCACTTCGACTTAAAATTTTGTGGTGGTTCCCGTACATTCACAATACAGGATGACTGACCTATCATCATCATAACGCTATGTGTATAAATGCAAAACCATGCTTGTAATGCTAAAATAAATACATAAAAATATACATGCATGCATATATTCAACCATCCAACCACTCATGTAGCCAAAAGCACATTTGACTAGCGAGCATATTTATGTTATCATTAGAAATGTGTAAGACACAAGAAAAATCACATAGTATTTCTCTATAAGCAATGCAAAATTAGCCTGGGTTACTTCTGCTTAAATATCATTCCAAAGGTCATGAGTTTACTGGTAAATCTTTTACTATAGAAGCTAGTTTTCCTTAAGAATTCTAAGAATGTCTCTTCTGCAAATGTGAAGTGAACACTGGCTTCACAGAATCTCTCCTTTATCACACTGAGAGGGATACCAGAAAGCAGGCAGGAAGCTTAGCAGTAGGGCACAGGGCCAATTCAAAAACATCCCTGTGCCACCACTCCACCACTACCACCATCCCATCCTCCAAATTCAGTTTCAGCACAAAGAGGCACACGGCAACTACCGGTTTCAGAAAGAGAATAATGTAGCCCAAATGTTCTTTTGTGTAGTATTTCAGTCAGACTACAGCTTCAATGACATCTAAGCATTTTCTTATGAAAAATAAGAGTCTTCGGATAGAAGTAGCATACTCAAAATGAGGTGAGTCGCTCCTTCCCATGATTTCTCCACCGCCTTCACTTAGGAGTTTCTTCAGACCCCGTAGTCATTCAGCTCTCCTTTCCTCTCAGACATTTGTAGCAGAGGCTAGAGTGCTTTCTCCAGAGAGCATCTTAAAATAACACTTTGCACTCAAAATGGCCACTGGGGGCATGCCATTTCCGGCAGCACAGAAAACAAAGCGAGTTCAGCATAAAGATGCCATTTATTGAGTTCCTACTGAGGTTCAGGCCCTATGCTAGCCCCTGGTAATGCAGAGGTGAAAAAAAAAAAAAAATAGACCTTGCCCTTGAGAAGTTCACAGTCTAGTAGGGAAGGCAGATAAACCCAAGATGTGAGAGCTGATCACAGACAGTTGTAAATTCTGTGCGTCTATCATGCCCTCTGATAGCCCTATCTTCTTCCAAAAAAGGAGCTGTACAAGCGTGTTTGCACACTAAAGTATCTGAGTTCATCTATTCCCCATTAGATCAATCAGAAGAATTTCACCATATTGGTTTATGTGGTCTCAGATCATTTCATCTTGCCTTCTACTTTTATTCATAAACCCTGTAAGATCAGAGACTGGTAACTGCCAAGAGTGGTGTGTGACTATGAAGAGAAGCAAAAGTTGTGTTATGATTCACAGAAGGGAGAGATGCCACCACTGTAGACTAGAGACTTCTAGAGGGGAACCTTATACAGCATGGTAACAATGGAACCAAAACTGTAAGGAATTTTTTTTTTTTTTTTTTTTTTGAGACAGGGTCTCACTCTGTTGCCCAGGATGAAGCGTAGTAGTTTGATCACAGCTTACTGCAGCCTCAAACTCCCTGGGTTCAGGCAATCCTCCCACCTCAGCCTCCCGAGTAGCTTTGTCTACAGGTGCATGCCACCATATCAGGCTAATTTTTATATTTTTTATAGAGATAGGGTTTCACCGTGTTGCCCAGGCTGCTCTCAAACTCCTGAGCTCAAGTGATCCACCCACCTCGGCTTCCCAAAGTGCTGGAATTACAGGCGTAAGCCACCATGTCCAGCCTGTAAGAAGTTTCTTCATAAGGTTCAAATAAAGAGTACTTGACTTTATTATGACCCTGTTTGTTCTAAATGTGACCATCTTTCACCAGCTCATCTCTTTGTCTCCTCCCCAAAAGGAACTCTAGCTACTGAAGGAGCTTTGCATAACCACAATCTAATGATGATGCCGGGCAGGGGGGCGGTGGATATATTTTTAATTAGCGCAACCCAACTTGGCAAAACAGACATGAACATCTTTTCATAAAGATTATTTTTCAGGGAAAAACCTTGGCATAAGAATCTAAATACAAACTGCATTCAGGACACTGACCTTTCTTAAGGCAAACAGCTAAGGGAAAAGTCATATTTTCCATGAGACCTGTGGGTTATGTTTATTACCAACCCACCCTTGGCTCACCTGATTCTTAAGATAGCATAGCCTTCCTTGCTCCCCAAAAGCCCTCATTTTCTTTCCCATCTATTGTGGCATTTACTCATATATAACGCTCCCTGGATACTTAATTGCTTTTTAGGTGGTTTACTAAGTCTCCTAGGCAGGATCAAAAACACTGGGTGGGTCAGGAAATTGTGCCTTGTACTTTCTCTTACCACTTACATTAAGCATTGCTATTTACCCGGTTAAGCATTTTATACCTATGATCTCATTTAGTTCTCCCCCAAGTCCTGTGAGAGGTTATTTTATTATGCCCATTTTACAGATGAGGAAATTGAGACTTAGGCAGGCCCAGTGTCACATATTTGTGGAGCTGTGATTCAAATCTTTATCTGATGGACTCCCGAGCCAGTGCTCTTAACTATGATCCACATAAACTTTTATGCACTGAACTTAACAAAAGCAAACCATTTTCTCAGCTCCTACCATGTTTTATTTCCTTGAACGAACTTTGCATTTTAGTATTTTCTAAAACTTACTTGAACTACACTATCATTCTTACCAAAGTGAGATCTTGCCTTCTTATAGCCCCATGATGCTGAACATGACTGGCTTAGAGAGCTTGTAATGTAATTGGATAAGGAGTTTTGCATTTCTGAAGCTGTTGCTTCCAATTTAGCATTTGCCATCAATGAGTGGGGATTAGGACCCTACGTCTTTTACTTGGGGAAAGGAGTTGGTAGATTCAACTTCAAGTGGTTAAGAATCAAATTACAAAAAAAAAAAAAAACCAACAGTAGGCTATTGTCAAGGGCCCATGTCTAATGCACCTCAATATCCTCCATACAACTGAGCAGAGAGCCCTGAGAACTACAAAGCCAGAAGCTTTTGTGTAGGGATAACCAGCTGAATAGTACAAAGAGACTGATCTTACACATATGCCTTCCAAGCCAAAATGGCAGCACACAAGAAGAGCAAGTTGTTGCTGATGCTTTCAGAATTAAATTTTCAGTTCCCAGCTTTTCTTTAGGAACAACAACTTAGTGTTCTAATAATCAGCAAAATATGAAGTCGAAGGCCTTTAAATCTAACACAGAAACATTGAGGAAATATAAAACCCATTTTTCCATTAGAGTTTTAGCATAGGAAAGAAATTGTTTTAATTGCCAAATTATTCCCCATTCCAAGTCTATTTAACTATTTATAGAAACTGAAGAGCTATTTTTAAAAACTTACAAAGAACTTACTTTAAAAAATTCAAGAAACAAATAAGACTATATACTATGTGATAAGTTCACACTCAGTTAACAAATGTTTCTCATTACAGCCAAATATTATGCAAATAACCTCGATTATCTACAAATGAATAAATAGATTTTTGATGAAATTTCTACCCCAAAACTCAATTTAGCCCAAACTTTACTCAACAAACTGGTTGACAGGCAGGAAAACTGATTTGAATTCAGTTCCTCCTGGTTTTTTGTGTTCATTCTGTGCTAACAAGCATTTAAATGACTCAAAAGTAAAACAAAAAGAGGTTTAAGAAATGAAAAGAAAGGCTTGAATAAATTGAGAAACTCCAAAGCGCCTTTTAAAAATTAGAATATTTTTTCTATTCTTTAGTACACCATTATTGACAGAAAGAAAAAATTTTGCCTTGGATATACATAATGACCTTCTAAGAAATCACAGAATTTAACAAGTTCACAAAGACACATACAAATTATTGCAAATAATTCATTCCTGCAAGGAGAAATTAGATTGCACTCATTCTATGCCTATCAACTAATTTATTAGTTGGATCTTAGTGCTCACCTTAAACTTGTAAGAAATCTCTGACTTTTTCCAGAGTTTTATAAACCGAACTCTAACCTACCTTGCTTTCTTAAGCAGAAAAAACTGTAAAGTGCACAGGCATACTATAAGTATGTGGACTTAGCCATCGAAATCACTTACATTCCATAAAACATAACCTCCTAATAAGGTACTGTTTGTATCATCTGAACACAGTAGCATAAACTTATTCCATTAGAGAAGCTCAGTAATCTATAAAGCAACCACACATTATTTCCATAGTGGACCTGACGATCTGTCTACCCATCCCATTAATTTGCTCTTGACAATGGAGTAAAAAAACTGATGGACTCTAGTTTGAAAATCAACCTTGATAGGGGCAAAAATGCACCTTTCTACAAATGCTTTAGTTTTTCATAATCTATCATATTGAACCTACCCATTAATTGAAATTATCTCTACCTTTTCTGAGCCCACCAATATTTTAGGTTTATACAACTGCATAAGATAATAAATTCTAAAAGCTAGTAAGGCCAGGTGTGGTGTCTCACACCTGTAATCCCAGCACTTTGGGAGAACCTGACGGGCGGATCACCTGAGGTCAGAAGTTTGAGACCAGCCTGGCAAAAATGGTGAAACCCCATCTCTACTAAAAATACAAAAATTAGCTGGGTGTGGTGGTAGGCGCCTGTAATCCCAGCTACTCGGGAGGCTGAGGCAGGAGAATCGCTTGAACCCAGGAGGCGGAGGTTACAGTGAGCCAAGACCATGACATTGCACTCCAGCCTGGGCAAAAAGAGCAAAACTCCGTCTCAAAAAATACTAATAAATAAATAAATAAATAAATAAATAAATAAATAAATAAAAGCTATGTAAAGTAAATAAGTGATAGCTCCTTTGACTTCTCTTAAGTTTACCTCTTTAAAATGTCAGGAGATGCTCCACCTCGTGGTATAATATTTCAGGATATGGTGAGGTAATTTCTGTTTATCCTATCTATCCCACTTGTGACTAAACAGACACACCTTCTTCAGCTAGGTTTTCTTGGTGAGGTGAGGCAGGTGTCTACAGATGGCTGTCAAAAAGCCCTTCCTGATCATGCCCTGAATTTTACTGTTCTATCAGCCCTAACACACCCTAGTCCTCCATTGATCCTATGTAGTTTTAGTCAAGTTTAATTAAGTTTACAGCACACTCTCCTATTAATAAATTGTAATTATTTTTCCCAATTCTTGTCTCTCTAGAAACTCATCTGTCACTTTCCTGTCCATGTTTTATAGCTTTAGAGGGCATCACTGTGTGAAAGCTCCTATAGCTTAGCCTCTCTCTATCCTTAGAAAGAGTGTTAAGTCAGACCAGCATCCCTTGGGTCTTCAGCTTTTCTTAAACATCCTCCTCTGAAACAAAAAAGCCTTCCCCTACCTATAATCTTTATATTCTTCAAGTCAATTCCCTTCCCTATGACAAATCCCCTATCACCAGAGATATCATTTGAAAGAAGTCTTAGGAGTTGACCTCTATGAAAGGCTTTTTGACTGTCTTAACCTTGAGGTGATGAAAATGTTCTAAAATTGTGGTGATGACTTCACATATCTTTGAATATACTGAAAATGAAAATATATACTTCAGCTGGGCTTGGTAGGTCACACTGGTAATCCCAGCACTTTGGGAGGCCTACACAGACGTATCACCTGAGATCAGGAGTTCGAGACCAGCGTGGCCATCATGGCGAAACCCACATCTACTAAAAATACAAAAAATTAGCCGGGTGTGGTGGCATGCGCCTGTAATCCTAGCTACTTGGGAGGCTGAGGCAGGAGAATTGCTTGAACCTGGTAAGCGGAGGTTGCAGTAAGCCAAGATGGTGCCATTGCACTCCAGCTTGGGCAACAGAGTGAGACTGTGTCTCAAAAAAACAATATATATATATATACACTTCAAATGGGTGAGTTGAGGATTACATCTCAAAGGCTGTTAAGAAAAGTAAAACAAAAAAATAACTACTCAGTTTCACTTCCTTGGTTTTTTTGTTTGTTTATTTTTTGAGTTTATGTCTCACTGGAGCCTCAAACCTCCGGGGCTTAAGGGAGCCTCCCACCTCAGCCTCCTGAGTAGCTGGGACCACAGTTATCCATCACCACACCTGGCTAAGTTTTTTATTTTTGTAGAGATGAGATCTCCCTATGTTGCCCAGGCTGGTCTCAAACTCCTGGCCTCAGGCAACCCTCCTGCCTCAGCCTCCCAAAGTGCTGGGATTACCAGTAAGAGCCATGGCACCCAACCTCACTTCCTTATACATACAAAACAAAACAAAACAAAACACCCAGCCTCCAATATTTAGTAAGAGATGGGTTCTCAGTACAGAAATCATGTTGATCTTCATTAGAATGGTTAGGTTTCAATGTCTGAGGTTCCTACACTGTAGCCGTAGATTTCACAGAACAGCCTGCTACAAAAGTGAGGCTTGATGCTCTGTCATTCCCTGAGGACTCTTCTGGAGCACTTATAAACAGAAATAGAAAACATAGAACTTAGTTCTATAGATTCACTGAGCATTAATCATGTGTCAGGCAGTGGAGCTACAAAGCTGGGAAGGCAAAGGCAGGCAAGATGTGGGCCCTGCCCTTAGCAAACTCATGGGGTAGAGGGACAGAGAGGCCCTTAAGTCAAGAGCAACAATGCAACGGAGTAAGGGCTATGGTAGGGGATACAGAGAGTGCCATGCAGACACAGGGAAGGGAGGGGTTCACGCCACTGGTGAAGGCAGTTCAGAGAGGAAATAGCTTTTGAGCTGAAACTTGAAGGATGAAATAAAAATCCCCATGGCAGGCAAGGAAGAGAGAGCATAAGTCTTAGCCAAGAAGAAGAAAGCAATGTGTTCAGAGATTCTGGGGTGTACAGAACAGGAAGAAATGGCCAAGATAAGCTGGGAGGGAACATTTATGGAGGACCACATATACCAAGTCAATGAGTTTAGATTGTTTCCTAGTGTAGGTGATGGGGAGCCAGAAGAGGTTTTTAAGCAAGGGAATGGCATGAACAGATGTTTTACTCATATTTATGCACTGAAAGCCAGAATGTCAACATTAATGGAAATTAATCCATAAAATGACAGCATAAGCTAAAAATTTGTCCTATTGTTTATATTTTCCAGGAGTAACACACTGAATTATGGAAAACTACTCATTAGAGTTGCATACATACAAAACTATTGAGGAAAATAAAGTGAGGGCTCTGCTTGTGTGAAACACCTTTCTTTAAGTGGGAAAATGTTTGCATTGTCCTCGTGCGTCAGAGATTAAATTAACCAGAATATTTCATTTGGAAAAGATCAGCTGCCAATCTGTACTTAATTTGTTCCCAACCCCTTTTCTATGGCTAATTTGATCTAAAATGGTCCGACTTTCGATGAGAAATATGTTGGATCACAGTATTCCTTTGTTTCAATCCCTTCAATGGCTCGCCAGAGTCTGTACAATAAAGCTCAAACTGTTCAGCAAGGCTCATTAGATCCCTTGTGATCTGGTCTCCATCTTCAGCCTCTAGCCCCATGCCCTCCAACGATGGTGGGCAGACCTCCTAATGGGCCATTTTATCTCATATTTGAAGATCCTGACCTCTCTACCTTGTTATGTCCACTCTCCCCACCTCAAGACCCCAAGATGCTGCTTGATCTACCCAGGTAAAGGTGACCACTCCTTTTTATTCAGTGCACCCTCTGAAACCCGGAGCTATTTCCTATGCTTCCTTTGCCATCCTAGTCCATTTCAGAGGTACCAAGGTGCAGTGCCTGATGTTTCCTTTCCTTTTCTGTCTCTCCCCCGACCCTCTTGAATGAAAGCTCTGTGATTGTAGATTGCTCTGTCCCTAGCTCCCTGAATGAGCAAAGTACAAATCCATGGCCAATATTTTCCTGACCTTCAGGATTAAGATTTTCTGCCTCTTACAATCTTTCCTAGATGACCACAATCTCCAAAACACTCACTGAAATGCACACATTAAGGTAGCTGTCCAAAAGAGCACTGCTACTGAACACTTAATAGTATGAATCATCACCCACTTATTTATCTTTTGGTAAATTCACAATGCCATATATGAAGTTTTCATAGAACAAGGCATCCCACACGAAGAAATGTTAGGAGGTAGAAAATAGTATTGGTGGCTGGGTGCGGTGGTTCACGCCTATTATCCCAGCACTTTGAGAGGCCAAGGCGGGCAGATCACAAGGTCAGGAGTTCAAGACCAGCCTGGCCACCATGGTGAAACACCGTCTCTACTAAAAACAAAAAATTACTTGGGCATGATGGTGCATGTGTGTAATCCCAGCTACTCAGGAGGCTGAGGAGGGAGAATTGCTTGAATCTAGGAGGTGGAGGTTGCAGTGAGCTGAGAATGCACCACTGTACTCCAGCCTGGGTGACAGAGCTAGACTCCATCTCAGAAAACAATAACAAAAAAAAAAAAAAAGAAAAGAAAAAAGAAATAGTATTGGTTGTGCACTTGAATTAAACTGAGAAGTTGATAACTCAAGCAAAACTCCATTCGTGCTGGTAATAGCTTTCCCCTTGTCAAACTTCCTCCTAAACAACCTGTCTCTCCCTCTGTCCATCCCTCCCTCCCTTCCTTGAAGCTCACATTTAGTCTGTGTGTTAAATGTGCCCACAGGAACATTTTCTTTTCTCTTCCCACAAAAGTACTCCAAAAGCCATGCAGTGCCGAACATACCCAAAAACCTAGAGTAGCTTTGGTTATAAGAAGTAACAGCAAGAAGCACTCCCCCACACCCTTCCTTAAGCATCCCCATTTTGTAATGCTAACCCTCATCCCCTGTAAATGCTACCATAAGACCTTAGACTAGGCAATCCTGCCTCTAGAGTCCTCTACCTATAGTGTTTGTCATCAAGGTGTTTGACATAGACAAAACTACGTCCACAGCTTCTCCTTAGTACGTTTTCCAACTAGAATGCCATCGTCTCAATGTGACAGTGCATTCCTGTCTTGCTTTCATTTTCAGTTCAACTGGGACCTCTTCCCCCACCACCCCTTATCATTTTGAACCACATCCACCGCCACTCCCCAGCCCTGGATCAAATCCCCTTCTCATTATTTCTCTGGTGCTTCTCCAAGGGGCTTCCAGCCTTTGCAGCTACTGGAGAAATTCCCAACTGGGTGCCGGGGGTGGGGCGGCTTCATTCACATAGATACAAGTTCTGGGATCAACTGGGCTCTCAGGCTTGCCCTCAAGGTTTTGACTTACTCCTTGGCAGCTCCCTAGGCCTCAGCCTGTAGAAAAACAGTACACTCGACGTTTCATGAATGGAAAAACTCCTTTCTCTTATGATAGCAATGGTGTCCCGATCAATTTGCATAGTCAAATGTAAGGGCTGTGCCCTGAATCAGATGCCTTCACGATGATGCCAACAACATGCATATAACTCTGCGTCCTGCTACATTTATCTGGCAGCAATATCTCTTGGGGTACCACTCTATCCACTTCCTAAAGTAGTTCCTAACCTGGGTTTAGGCAATTCTTGGATGGGCTACACAGAATCTGTAAAACTCTAAAATTATATGGAAGATGCTGTATGTACATCTTTTTGGGGAGAGGGCTCACAGCTTCCCAGAATCTCAAAGGAGTGTGTGGCCCAAGAAAGGTTAAGATCTACTGCCTTACTAGCTTCATATAAACAGGTTGCCTTGTCATCATATAAGATTTATTGGCTTTGTATAATTATAAAAGCAATACATGTTTGTTGTAGAATTTTAATCCAAAAATATAATGAGGAAAATATAAGTTACTTGGAAAACATAAATGACCACTGTTAACATTTTGATGGCCCTCCGTCTCTTTTCACATTTTTTCTCCTTCCAGAATGGAGTCATACTGCTGATTAAGTTGGTTTCTAGCAGTTACAGTGTTCCCAGTAATATAAGAGAGATTTCTGACTACAAGGAACCTTGGACCAGAGTTCAAAAACCCCTTTGATTTCCAAGATGTATTCATCAACGAATATCTGTTGCTCCAAAAGGAAGACAGATAAATCCTTAAGTAAGTTTTCACATAAGGTGTTTAAAAATTCTAAGGATTTCAATAGGCTATGTGAAGTCCCACCCTAAGAAAGAGCATCTTTTCACTTAAAATGACTGGATCTATATCAATTGGAAAAAAAAAAAAAAAAAAGCAGATGGCAACAATGAGTATGATGATAGTCTTGGAGAGACACAATTAAACCATTAGAAGTTTTTTTTTTTAAATGATAGTTTTTCCTTTACTACCAAAATGCAGACACTCATCTAATGATAAAAGTATATACAGTACATGAAATGTGACTATATAGTAAAGGCCCTGGAAATCTCACATGATTTCTGATGAAAATTCCTGGTTTTTGAGCAATGAAAACATAAGGGAGTGATTGTGTGGCCTCCTGTGGTGGGTGACAATTCAAAGGACATCACTTGTACGTTTTTGGAGTCCTAGCGTGTTTAAGGAGGAAGATTGGTGTAATTACTTCACTGCTACTTACGTATTTCACTATTGAGAAAATTCTGGCAAAACAGGATTATTGCTTGGGTCAACTGAAGGATTTCTTGCCCTCTAAGTCCAGTCATTCCAATGCAATTTTCATCCCGTATTTAAAGAATATTCCATTTTCCAGTGGAAAACAAATAAGTCTCTTTTAAAATTCAAGGCAGAGCCAATTGAAATGTTATTTAGTTTTCCGTATCAGTCACCCTGTCCTCTGTTAAATCAATGAGGCTTTTCCTCTTTCTTCTGACCATTGGGAGGTTTCTCTGAAGGAGCAATCTGGGCCTAGCCCAGTAAAGCTTCCCAGAATCCAGGAATGTACTGGCACTACTGTAGAACCTTACAGCCTCCGGCCAGGTCAGGGGCTGGCCCCTGCTTTCTTATAAACACCACAATCTGAGAGCGGCCACTTTCAGACTGTAAGCAAGGTAGTCATCAGGCAAACAGGCAAAGGCGGCCCTTGCAAAACTCTGGCATCCTTCTCTCCCTCAGGGACCCTTGGCCAGAGTTCCTTTTGAAAGGC
This sequence comes from Saimiri boliviensis, assembly GCF_048565385.1. NCBI lineage: Eukaryota > Metazoa > Chordata > Mammalia > Primates > Cebidae > Saimiri > Saimiri boliviensis. The sequence goes on from NC_133470.1 coordinate 117,233,887, forward strand.
CCTGGGGACAGTCCATTGACAGCACAGCTAGCTGAGAGAGGACACGAGAGATAACAGCCTTCACATCTCTGAAGCAAAAGCCATGCTCTGTGTAAGGAGGACTTGATTCAATACGCGCAAATGTGATGCTGCTCTGAGGCTTAGTGAGGGCCGTGAGAATTACCAACGACTTGAAAGCCCTGGCTCATATCTTTCGTACAACTGGAGCTGGAAGCCAGACCTGCTGACCCCGTGTCTCTAAGCTTGTTGCGGCAGCTGCTCCCAAGATGTGGTCAGGGCCTGAGAACCACTGCCTTCCTAAGGAGAGGTTTACAACAGAATAGGGCAGCTATGTTTTTCACTACTCAGGCCTTTCCTCTTTCTTTTCTGTTTGTGAATTAAGACACTAAAATTTCACGTGGAATAAGTTGGCACTATTTTGCCACCTATACAGGAAGTGGTGGAAAGTGACTGTCATTTTTGCTGACAAGGGCAGGGTAGTTCAAAGGAAATATGGTCAAATCAAAACAGAAAAGGTTTATTATGTATTCCAAATGGAAGCGTTATAGACCATTGTTTTTTTTTTCCTTTTCTGTTTTTTCCCGGACTTTTCTAGCATAAACAAATACCGCTGTTATGTTTGTTTTCTTAATGTGGTAAAAATATACATAAAATTTACCATTTTAACTTTTTAAATGTATATATTTCGTTAAGTATATATTTTATATATAAGTGTCTACGTTTGGCATTAAGTACATTCACATTGCTCTGCAATCATCACCATTACCTATTTCCAACTTCCTCATCATCCCAAAGAGAAACTCTATACTGATTCAACTCCACACTTCCTCCACACCACCCCATCCCATTCCTGGTAGCCATTATTCTATTTTCTGTCTCTATGTATTTGCCTATTCTAGGTACCTCATATAAGTGGAATCATATAAAATTTGTCCTTCTGTGACTGGCTTCTTTCACTTAACATAATGTCTTCAAGCTTCACCATACTGCAGCATGTGTCATAATTTCTTTCCTTTTTAAGGCTGAATAATATTCCATTGGTCATCTGCTGAGGGACACTGGGCTGTTTCCACCTTTTGACAATTATGAATAATGCTGCTGTGAACACTGGTGTGCAAGTACCTGAGTCCCTTCCTTCAGTTCTTTTGGGAAGAATTTTTCAATTCTACCTAGAAGTAGAATTGCTGGATTATATAATAATTCTTTTTTTTCTTTTTTTTTTTTTGAGATAGAATCTTGCTCTGTTGCCCAGGCTGGAGTGCAGTGGCGCAATCTTGGCTCACTGCAACCTCTGCCTCCTGGGTTGAAGTGATTCTCCTGCCTCAGCCTCCTGAGTAGCTGGGATTACAGGCATGCATTACCACACCTGGCTAATTTTCATATTTTTAGTAGAGATGGGGTTTCACCATGTTGGCCACGCTGGTCTCAAACTCCTGACCTCAAGTGATCTGCCCATCTCTCCCAAAGTGCTGGGATTACAGGGGTGAGCCAACTGTCCCAGCCTATTATATGGTAATTCTATACTCAACTTTCTGAGAAACCACTTAACTGCTTTCCATAGCAATTGTACCATTTTACATTCCCTACCAGCAATGCACAGGGGTTCCAGGTTCCCCACATCTTCCTCATCACTTATTTTCCAGTTTTTGGAACAACAACCATCAGAATAGGTGTGAGATGGTATCTCATTGCGGTCTTGGTTTGTATTTCCCTGATGACTAACAGTGTTGAGCACCTTTTTCTGTGCTTATTGGCCATTTGTTTATCATCTTCAGAGAAATGTCTATTTAAGCCCTTTGCCTGTTTTTAAATCAAGTTTGTTGTTGTTGTTGTGGAGTTATAGGAGTTCTTTATATATTCTGGATATTAACCCCCTATTAGATATATGCTTTGCAAATATATTTGCCCATTCTGTGGGTTGCCTTTTACTCTTTTGTCAGTGTCCTCTGATTTGAGGAAAAAAAAGTTGACTACATTAACTTTATTTTTTAAAGAGGGTATGGGTAGAATTTTTAAGGCACAAGCAGACAACCTGAAATATGGATGGAGAAGGTATGCCCAATACCTCCTTTATACCTTTCTGTGGTTGAAGGAATAAGAACTGAGGTCTTCTCAATGAGGTCACAAACTCATCACTCCTCCCCCAACTTGGCTCCTTTTTAGGCAGCTGGTGCTGTAGGACACTTGTGTACTAAGGACAGTCACAGAAAGGGAACCCATGCTGGGAGAGGTAGTGAGCCCAGCAAGGGCAAACAGGGAGGGTGGTGGGGACATGAGATCTTATAGGCTTATAAGATTCCTCAGCAATACAAGCTCCTTATTCCTGGCTGGTTCTTAATTATACATTCAAACTTCCAAACTTCTCACATAGAAGATAAACATGCAGATTTGTCACTACTGAATGGAGTGGAATGTTTGAGTAATTGTGAAAAGTGACACCCAAGTTCAGTTCCATCATGGAGGATCAAACTCCCCTTCTTGTCTCTCTGCCCCTTGTTTCTTTTCTCTTCATGTCTTTCTCTTCTTCTACTTCACTTCCACCTGCAAAATGGGCCTTCAAACCAACTATTTGTCACAAGGGAGTTTGTTTTCTAAGTATTATTGAACTATGATCAATTTATATGGGCAATGAGAAAAAGCAACACAAATTCATTTTCTTCTAGGAATAGTCCCAGAACTATACTCAAATCGTCTATAAATGGCTGTGTCTCAGTAGCTTATGTGAATAAACTCAGTCTAATTTTCAGGACTATCATGAGGTTGAACTGTTAAATATCCTTAATGAAGGTGAGAAACACAGTGCACCGTGCAGGTCCTGTAAACTGATCTATCTTGCTCTACAAAGTACTGATTTGTTATTCAAAGGTATTGTCAATTACATATCACAAATCTACCAAACTGTCTTTTCATAAGTAGAGTAATAACCTAAAATCGTCTTCTTACCTAGGAAACACACCTAAAACCCCAGATTAGGGGAGACCATGAGCTGCCTGCTGCACACGCATTCATTTAACAAAGAATCCAAAGAGAAGGATATTTTTAGAAAGGTCTTCACCTAGACATGCTAAGACAAATGGCTTAGAAATTTCAATGTTAAATAACCTTTACGCTCAGGAACTTTTTAAAGAAAAATTTAACTCAAATCGTAAGGGCAAAAACTCATCTTCTTTAGCATGTGACCATATGCTTTACCCTAAAAGCCATTTCATTGTGAGTGTGAGGGAATGAAAGAGAATATAGGACGGGAGGAAGAAATGTAACTCTTCTCTATTATCCTTCCAACATTTTTTGAAAGCTTGCTAAGCATAAGGTACTATGCTAAATGGATTACATGCATTATCTCATTTAATTTTAGCAATGACCCTATGAGGTAGAGAATACTGTCACTACTCACATTCTGCCAATGGGAAAGCAGATTAAGAGAGGTCAGAAACTTGTCCAAGTGAGCGAATATATTCAGTATAATATGCCAAATTCTAAGATGCCCCTAGAAGTTTTGCCCCCTGGACTACTCACCCTGTTTAATCCTCCTCTTGAATGTAAGTGGGACCTGTGAATATTGAGAGATATCACTCCCTTGATTAGGTCAGGAATCAACTGGCTGTGAGTTAATTAACAAAGAGATGACCCCAGGTGGGCCCGACCTAATCAAGTGATCTCTAGAAGAAGAACTGTGCCCATCCTGAAGAGAGAGATAAACCTGCTGGGTTTAAAGAGGTAAACTGCCATGTGATGAGAGGCCTATCTGTCCAGGACCTGAGGCTGTCCTCTAGGAGGTAACAGCAGCCCCCAGCTGAACAGGACCAGTTCGACCACTTCAAGGAACCAAATTGTGCCATCTTGAATGAGCTTGGAAAAAGGCCCCTGAGCTTCTGGATGAGAACACAGTCCTGCCAACACCTGTAAAATACTGAACAGAGAATCCAGCTGAGCCATGCCTATACTTCTGACTGTGAAATAATAAAGTGTGTTATTTTAAGCTGCTACATGTGGTAATTTGCTATGCAGCAATAGAAAACCAGTACAGTCAGGATTCAAAGCCACACTCTGTTTAACTCTAGAGGCATGATCTTCTTCTTCTTCTTCTTTTTTTTTTTTTTTTTTTTTTTTTGAGACAGAGTCTTGCTCTGTTGCCCAGGCTGGAGTGCAGTGGTGCAATCTCAGCTCACTGCAACCTCTGCCCCCAGGGTTCAAGCAATTATCCTGCCTCAGCCTCCCAAGTAGCTGGGACTACAGGTACCCACCACCACATCCATCTAAACGTTTGTATTTTCAGTAAAGATATGATTTTGCTATGTTGACCAGGCTGCTCTCGAACCCCTGGTCTCAAGTGATCTGCCTGCCTCTGCCTCCCAAGGTGCTGGGATTACAGGCACGAGCCACCATGCCCCACCAAGTGCATGCTCTTAACCACTACAGGAGATTCTGCAGCCGTTTCATGAATTCCCAAACATTTTCAATGCTTCAAAGAGCATAGATATTAATATATATCTCTATGTAATAGTAATGGTTATGATCTTTTCCTCTTCTAGTGTGGTCTTCAAGTTTTAGAAATTTTTTTTTATCATATTCTAGTAAAGAAACACACTTATTAATATGTTACATTTGAGATGGAAGGAGGGGACAATACACATTCAATAGAAAACTGCTCAAATACAATGTGATAATAGGTATGTGGTGAAAAATTAGTAGGATGGAAAACATAAGGTTTCATTTACCAAAAACACCTTATTAGAATAGATGTGGCTTTTGCAAGAACTTCAGGGTCTGCTACTTACAAATACTTTCCCTCTGACTATTGCGTGAACTACAAAGTTGGTCATGTGGTGCTTCCAAGGAGATGACAACACACTCCCTCCTTGAACAGGGCTCAACAAAAAATGCACTGAATATGAGAAGCCAGTGAATTCTCTGCTGCAGTGAAATAAACCTAAAGAGAATTCCAAAATTCAAACACTGTGGTTGCTTTTTGGAGAGCGTCAGTCTGGAACTCATAGTTCACGCTCCCTCTTCACACACAAGCTACACACGGAAGTGAATTGATAAATAATAATAGCTAACACTTAGCGTACACCAAGGGTTGACCATGGATTGTCCCCTTAGGCCTCACGCTCACCTTACGCAGTAGGTATGATGATCACCATCACTCCCATTTTATAAACAAAGAAACTGGGACTTAGAAAGTTGAGTACGTTTCCCAATATTCCACAGCCAGAAAACGGCATTTCAACCCAGAAGTGGACGCCAGAGCTCATTCTCAGTCACCTTGTTATATATATAACCAAAATGTCTGTTGCTGTCCAACCAGATGTTTCTTCTGTCCTTCACAGTATCTAGGAATGCTCAATAAATGTTTGCTGATAATGATAAGGAATGAGAGACTGGAACCTGAGGGAGCAAATAAGGCTTCCAGATCATTCATCATTGTGAGAAGATGGGAGATGTTGAGAGGACGGAAGTTGACAGAGGATAAGGTGGCAGGCTGAAGGCAGCCCCCACTTAATGTGGATGTCAGTCTAAAGAAAGTGAACAGGATCGTACTACTTAGAACTCCAAATATATGTTGACTAACCATGCACAAGCAGATTTCATTCTGGCCCTATGATTATTTTAAAAAACAATAAAACCCAGTTTTCCAGAGTGTATTTCTCTCTTTTGGAAAAGTTTCTGCTCCACATCTGGAAGTGATTTTCTAACACACTAATTCCAATGAGTCATCTATGATATTAAGCAATGATTCCATAGGGTGAACCCTGACCATATTTTTCCATTGACTGGCAGCCACCGAGGTCAATGAAAGGCAAAGGCCAACCCAGACATGGAGAACGTTACCCTCCACAGCTCCATCTTATATTATCAAGAACATGGGTTTTACGAAGTATAGGAAGGCAATCTATCTCCCAGCACTAATGCAAGGTATGTTCTAATACACTCCATTTCTTTTCACTGGTTATATGATGAAGATGAATCCAAAGGCTTCTTGAGGGGAAAGCAACCATAAATAAAGCTAGCAGAAGAAACATTATGAGGTCATGTGCAATCGTAGGGCAATCAGAAAAGCAAGGAGTGGGCTTTCTGGACAAAAGAACAGGACAGCCTATGGTACACAGAGTACAGCCAGAGCTCAGGAGCCTTAATGCTGCCAGCAAGAATTTCCCCAAGGAATATTCTAGAAAGCACTGACAGGCCACCCCTTGCCCTTTCCTCCTAATATGGTGGCTCCAACCATCAACTTTAAACCAGTATCATATTGGTTTCTTAATATTTAAGACATCTAGTACTGATGTTTAGAAGTGTGACTTGAGTCCATTTCCTGGTATCTTCTGACACTTGGATTTCTTTCAAGTTACAAAGAAGGAATGAGTCATGTTTTTAGAGACTGAGAAGCCACTTACAAAGTTATTTTAAATTTTTCGGGTGACAAGGGTATTATTTAGTTCCCAGAAACAATAATTGACTAAATGCCTTCTTTAGGTCTGAAGGAGTTAATGCAACTTCCCAGAGTGATCCTTCTTTCCCAGGTACAATCTGATTTTAAGTGGCAGAGGAGTGTCAGTGTGTTACAAAAACTGAAATGTCGACTCACAAAACCCTGTCTTAAAAAAAAGATATAAATTAGTGGGCAGTCATTTGCATTATAAAAGGATTCTTTGCCTTTCCAAATGATTCCAATAAAGTTCATTCAAAAATCAGATTCCCCTGGTGTCTGTTAAATAATTCAATTTGCCCAAATTTGATTTACACAGGGGCCACATTGAAGAAACATAGGTATATCAAAGCCTAAATTAGGTTAGCAGGTACTTCTTCAACATGATTTCAGTGGACCGCATACTCATTTCATCAGCGCCTTGCCTCCAGGGTCATACAGTGAGGAGTAGACCTTAAAATTTCTTTTTTTTTTGAGACAGAGTCAAACTCTGTCGCCCAGGCTGGAAGGCAGTGGCTCACTGCAACCTCCACTTCCCAGGTTCAAGCATTCCTCTTGCCTCTGCCACCCAAGTAGCTGGGATTACAGGTGTGTGCCACCATGCCCAGCTAACTTTTTTGTATTTTTAGTAGAGACAGGGTTTCGTCATGTTGGCCAGGCTGGTCTCAAACTCCTGACCTCAAGTGATCTGCCCACCTCGGCCACTGCATCTGGCTAACCTTAAAATTTCTGACTCATCATCCCCCACTCTAACAATAAAATTGCTTTGCTTTTACCTGGCATCTTTCATCCAAAGCCTTCAAAGTGTGCAGTTCACATTTGCTGGTAAGTCTTCATAATTATGCTGAACAAGTCAGCAAGAGAGCTGAGAATGCAAGCTTCCAAACTACCAGGGATGGAACAAAAGGTTTTTTAAAAAAAATATTAGGGCTACAGACAGGCAGAAAAATTAAAGGTCCATGTAAATGCAAAAGAACTACACTTAGGATATTTTCTGACACAAAAAAGTATTTCACAGATCTTACTTTTTTTTTAATAGACTTTATCTTTCAGATCAGTTTTAGGTTCCTAGCAAAATTAAGCAGACAGTATAGAGCTCAGTTCTCATGTGCTCCCTGCCCCAATACACGCTCAGCCTCCCCCACTATCAACATCAGGCACCACAGTGGTACATTTGTTACAATCGATGACCCTACATGGACACATCAAAACACCCAAAGTCCATAGGATACATTAGGGTTCACTCTAGGTCCTGTATATTCTATGGGTTTTGTTTGACAAATATATAACAGCATGTATCCATCATTGTAGTATTATATGGAGTAGTTTAACTGCCCTAAAAATCCTCTGTGCTCCACTTATTCATCCCTCCCTACTTTTCAGTTATGAAGAGGAAATATCCAAATCCTAGTTTAAATGCAACAAACCATTTCTTTAAGAGATGGGGTCTCGCTATGTTGCACAGGCTGGACTTGAACTCCTGGGCTCAAGGAATCCGCTTGCCTTGGTCTCCCTAGAGTAGTTCAGACTACAGGCACAGACCACCAAATATAACAAATCATTTTTATATATCTTATAAGAAAAAGAGACATATAGTGGAGAGAAGAGAGAATAACAGAAGGAAGAAGAAAAGAAATGAACTCAAGGATATGCATTGTAAGATATGGCAAGGTTTCTCTTAAAACAGCCTGATCCTTTAATTCTCAGTATCCCCTCCCAAAAAAAGGTACACAGTACAGTGGGAAAGAGCCCCTGCCTACCAAGATACACATCATAATCTAATTGTTTTAAATGTCAGAGGCAAGATCTTCCATTTCAAAGCTCGTAATTTATAAGTAATTCTCCCATCCATTTTTGTTTGTTTGTTTTGAGATGGAGTCTCGCTCTGTTGCCCAGGCTGGGGTGCAGTGGCACATATCGGCTCACTGCAACCTCCACTTCACAGGTGCAAGCAATTCTCCTGCCTCAGCCTCCCGAGTAGCTGGGACTTACAGGCGCAGGCCACCACGCCCAGCTAATTTTTGTGTTTTTAGTAGAGACTGGGTTTCACCGTATTGGCCAGGCTGGTCTTGATCCACCCACCTTGGCCTTCCGAAGTGCTGGGATTAGAGGCGTGAGCCACCGCACCTGGCCCCATTTGTTTTTAAATCCATGAGAAGTACAAAGATTATTTTAAATAAAAGAACAAAGATGCAGAATGTTCAAAATCAGAAAAATCATGACCAGAAATCCTTGCAATTTCAATGCAAATTAGTCAGCTTTACTTGAAATGTAAGTCCCTCTAGTGATTAATCTTCTTAATGGCAGTAAAAGAGAACTCCAGTATCAACAATCTGAGACACGTTTCACATGCAACATGGCAGCTATTTTAATTTACATTTCAGAAAATTCAGAATAGGCACTTACACCTCCACAAAATTATAAAGATTATATGAAATATATACATGTACGTGGATGTACAGGCAAATATCTAGTGTGAGAGAATAGATATGTACATATATTCTTCAAAACTTTACTTGAAAGAAAACACATTATAATCAAAATTCAGGGAACAATACTAAAGAAGATAGGAATTCAAAGCAAGTGGGAATTAAAGTCTAATTTCTTGCCCATTATAATTTCAATGATTTAGCAGACAGAGAATCTGAGATGTGCAAAGCAGTAGGCAAGGAGCTGCAGGATTTTAGGAAAAATTACCTTAATAATAATAGTAGCTAATTATTATAGAGAGACTATATGTTGTGCATGTGTGCACACACATGCATGTCACATAAATCTAGCAGTCCTGAAAGTATGGTTTTTATCTTGAACTCTACATTTTCTGATTATAAAAATAATAATGCTCAGAGTAAAATAAATGAATTGATATTTTTAAAGCAAAAATAAAATTTACTCATAACATAATGCCACCACCCCGAGATAGGCATTGTTTTATAAAATTTATTTTATTTTTTCTTTTTTTAAGATAGGGTCTCACTCTGTCACCCAGGCTGGAGTGCAGTGGTGCAATCATAGCTCACTGTAACCCCAAACTCCTGGGTTCAAGAAATCCTCTTGCCTCAGATTCACAAGTAGCTAGGACTACAGGCAAGCACCACCATGCCCAGCTAATTTAATTTTTATTTTTTAGAGACAGAGATCTGGCTACATTGCCCAGCCTGGTCTCAAACTCCTGGGATCAAATGATCCTCCCACATCAGCCTCCTGAGTCACCAGGATTACAGGTGTGAGCCCGTGTGCCCACCTAGCACTCTTAATATCGTACACACATACACACGTTATATATACACGTTATCAACATACGACATCCTTTGAGAATGTTGTTTTGAATATAACAATAATACTAACAGCTATATTTATTCAGTGCTTCTCTATGTGCTAGGCATTGTTCTTCGTGTTTCAATGTCTTATTTTACTCAATCGTTAAAACAACCCTCTGAGGTCAGTACTACAATTATCTACGTTTTACAGCTGAAGAAAACAAGGCAGAGAGTGATTAAGTAACTAAATTCACATATATCACGTATGCATTATTTTACAAAAATAGGATCATACTTTGCCTGGCATTTCATAATGTAAACTTTTTAGCACTGTCAATAATAAATATAGATGTTGTCTGGGCATGGTAGGTAACATCTGTAATCCAAGCACTTTGGGAGGCTGAGGTGGGCAGATCATTTGAGGTCAGGATTCGAGACCAGCCTGATGAACATGGCGAAACCCTGTCACTACTAAAAATACAAAAATTAGCTGAGCGTGGTAGTGCACACCTGTAATCTCAGCTACTAGGGAGGCTGAGGCAGAAGGCTTGCTTGAACCTGAGGGACAGAGGTTACAGGGACCCAAGATCAGACAACTGCACTCCAGCATGGGCGAAAGAGCAAGAGCGCAAGAGAAAGAGAACGCGTGCGCGAGACAGCACGCATGAGAGAGTGCGAGAGAAAAAGAAAGGGAAGAAAGGGAGGGAGGGAGGAAGGGAGGGAGGGAAAGAAAGTCATTTAAAGGACTGCACAGTTTTCTGGTATACGAATGTATGTATGTATATATATATATATATATATATATATACACACATACATACATATACATATATTTGCCCAAACCCTTACTTTTGAACATTTAAGTATACTTTTTTTGTTTTTTGTTTTTCTTTTTGCTATTATAAACATCTTTGCAAGGCCCATTGATGTTGATGTTATTCTTCCAATGTTTACAAACGAGCAAAAGGAGATCCCCAAAAGTCAGTGTGCCCAAGGTAACACAGATTGTCAGTGGAATTGCTGGGCCCTCTGGCACTGACAACTAACCATTAGCTTTCTAGCCTCCTACCAGCTCCTTAAGGTATATACATTCTAATAGAATAGAGAAGCTATCAACAACTGTTGTTAGAGGGCCTAATGAAATCAATTCTCTCTAAAACCAAAGTACTGACATCAATTGTCTCTAAAACCTAAGAACTAAGGCACAGGCTGAAAAAATGCCTCCCCCACAAAAAGATACGCCCCCATCCTAATCCCTGGTACCTGCAAATGGGATATGGCCAAAGGGTCTTTACAGATGTCAAGTAAGTTAAGGCTCTCGAGATGAAGAGCACACACTGGATTATTGTGGTGGGCCCTAAATGCCATCACAAGCATCTTGACAAGAAAGAGGCAGAGGGAAATCTGAAACAGACCAAAGAGGTGGCAGTGTGATCATAGAGGCAGAGACTGGAGTGATGTGATCACAAGCCAAGGAACGCTGGTAGCTACCAGAGTTGGAAGACGGAATAAATGATCCTTTCCTAAAATCTCCTTAAGGAGTGAGGCCTAATGAGACTTATTTCAGATGTCTGGTCTCTAGATCTGTTAGAGAATTAAACTTGTTTTAGACCATCCAGTTTGTGGTAATCTGTTACAGTAGCTACAGGAAGCCAATGCAACCAGTAAGAGGCTGTAAGGCTGCAGAAGGAGCAATTCGCTTCAAATATGATAGCCATGGAGAAGATGGCCATTTGACCTAAGCCCTGCAGGACAAATAGGATTCCCTTTAACAGGGAAGGGGTTGTTAAGGGTGTCCCTGGATGAGGAGTCAGCATGCACAAAGGTATATAAGTGAGAAACTACAGAATGTGTTTGAAAAAGTGTAATAGTTCAGTGTGGCTAGACTATGGGCCACAGAAAGGGATATGGTGGGAGAAGAAACTTCAAAGGTGGGATGGGCCTTACTGGTGGACATGAAGGGCTATAAAGGCCCCTCTAAGAAATCCGGGTGCTTATTTGCAGCAATATAAAGTCAGTGCAGACAGAGTTGGCATTGTTATGTGTTTGGGTATTTTGTTAATCTTCCCCGCCGTCCCAAGAGGTACCAGAATGGTACAGTTTCTAACTATTTCAAGACAATTAACTTTTTGCTTACCATCAAGGTGGTCAACTTTGACTTGCTTCAGCCCACAGGTACATGCAGACAAAGCTCTGGCCAAATTATTTGTATTAGTCCATTTTCATTTTATTTATTTATTTATTTATTTATTTATTTATTTTTTCTTTTGCAAAGACTTTTGCTTTGGTGGTTTGGGGGAAATTTTTTTTTTTAAATAAGAAAAAGAATAAAGAAGAGGAAGAAAGAGAAAGAGGAAGAGGGAGAGAGAATGGGGGTATTGCTTTGCTGCCCGGGCTAGAATGCAGTCTAAATATGGGTATGCCTGTATTAGTCCATTTTCATACTCCTGATAAAGAACTGCCTGAGAATAAGAACTGTCTGAGACTGGGTAATTTATAAAGGAAAAAGCTTTAATTGACTCATAGTCAGCATTGAGGGGAGGCCTCAGCAAACTTACAATCATGGCAGAAGGCAAAGGAGAAACAGGCACCCTCTTCACAGGTGGCAGGATGGAGTGAGTGCAAGCAGGGGAAATGTCAGATGTTTATAAAACCATCAGATCTCATGAGACTCATTCACTATCACCAGAACAGCATGGGGAAACTGCCCCATGATCCAATTACTTCCACTTGGTCCCACCCTTGACATGTGGGCATTATGGGGATTACAATTCAAGATGAGATTTCTGGGTGTGCACACAGCCAAACTATATCATTATTTCTCCAGGGAGGGGGCAAGAAACATGAGGGTGGGGTGGTCTACTCAACTCCACCTGGCAACAACTGGGAGGATGCTGTCCTCCCCTATGAGCTCCACTCCAGGTGCTCTGAAGTGTGCCTAGCCACTGCCAAATAATGACCCCAATGAAGGAAAACCATAAATTAAACTGAGCTGCAGGAACCTTGTCTCTCATGCAGAAGGTTTCACTTGAAAGATCAACTAAGTCAAAGGCCACTCTTTCCCAATTAAACCCAGCAGAAAAAAAGTGACATAAACTGGGCTCTGGGGCCATAATTACGTAATTTTGTAAACTCTTCATTTTTTTTGCTTTGAGACAAGGTCTCGCTCTGTCACCCAGGCTGGAGTACAATGGTGTAATCATAGCTCACTACAGCTTTGAACTGGGTTCGAGTGATCCTCCTGCTTCAGCCTCCCCAGTAGCTGGAATCACAGGCATGTGCCACCACACCTAGCTAACTTTTCATTCTGATTCCGTAATTCCACAGACAGAACCTCCCCTTCTTTCAGTTGGCTCTAAAACCAAAGCCAGGGCATTTTAAGGGACAACCTTGCCAGATGTGTAGCTCCACAACATTTCCTTGGCACTCAGGCCACTGGATTTCCAGAAAAGGCATCCAGCCATCACTAGCTCAGGCCCTTGGAATTTTCCATCCTTGGCTAAAGAAAAGGTTTAAAAAAATAAACACAGTGATGGCTCTGTGCCACAAAGCACACTTTTTAGCCAAAAAGAGGAGAAAGAGAAAGAAGAGGTGAGAAAAAGATGAGAAGGGGAGAGAAGTATGCCCACAGTCAAATAATGGTTCCCAGGGCATGGTAGAAGGGAGAAGCCAAGGGGCTGGATCAGGCAGCCAAATCCACAGAAGAGTTTCCTGGAAGGTGGAGTGCAGAGGTGAACACCAGGAGCAGCAGCTGAGGAAAACCAGAATGAGGTGAAAGCAGTTAGGGGGGTAGTAGAAAGTAGAAAAGGGAAGAGAGTAGCTGGAAAGAAAGAGAATGTAGTCAGTAAGAGGAAGCCAGTCCCAGTGGCGGAAGTTGTCAGACAAAGTCACAAGGGTGCAGGGAGGCAGCCTCTATGGCCACCATTCCTGTCAAGCACGGTTTGCTGCCTTGAGAAACATGAGTCTGGCAGAGGCATGAGCTGTTGCTTCCCTTCCACCCTGGTAGAGGCTAGGATGGAAGAAGGGAGGGCAGGCAGACCTGGCACCTGAGTACCCCTACCCTTGGCTCCCAACAGAAATCTGGCCCCTGTGGGTGTCTGATGGTCACATGTCTCTGACCTCCACCGAAGTTGGAGAATGAGGTTACCTATGTTCCAACTATCATATATGCTAAACAGCATAGAATTATTTTCTCAATTCCTTAACTAACTGATCTGAGGTCCTGAATTATGCAAGTTGACAGTATATGCACTGTCTCCAGCCCCTGAACAAATATCTACTCACCCCTTTGGTCCCGGACAAAACCGTTTCATTTATCAAACACAATTTCTAAAGGACTTGATTTCTTCCTGTCTGAATCTAAAAATATATGGCTGTCCTCATTAAATATTGTTAATAGTTTAATCTCTGGCCTCTTGGTCTTCGTAATGGAAAAAAATACCTTCCCTTCTGCCCTTTTTTAATCCTTCAGTTCCCTGAGATTAATCCTTGGTCTTGCCTTCCACCGTTCCTGCTACGTTCTTGCCCTAAGTAGGTTTGATCTGTTAAAAAGAAATCAGTGGAAATAGATTCTCTGCTTCTCTTCAATTCAAGCAACAGTTCACAAGCATTTCCCTTGGGATTTGAGCATGCACTGAATGAAGGTATCTGTCTTCTCCCTCAGCCAGGGGAGCCATCTTCCACAGCTCAGCACAACTTAGTCTCTCTCTCCAGTTCGCTCCAGCAACGCCCTCCTTTCTAGTTCCTTCTGCTGCGCAACACAGCCCCAAAGGTTCCAGGATTGCAAGGCGTCGACTCTGTCATGAAGCTCATTGACCTAATGCACAGTACCCAGAAGCCTCAGCGAAGTTCAGCTGACAGCCAGTAGAGAAAAGGAGAAACTCCAAAGCAGAAATTAGTAAACCAGCAAAATAAAATAAAATCAGCCAGGCTGAAGACAGTGCACCCACAATTTACAGAAAGTGAACACCATTTTCTAAATGAGACTTAAGTAGCACTAGAGTTAATACCCTTTCACGTTTAATAATTGGTAGATATTCATTGTAGATACGTACATACAAAAAATGGTTTCAAATAATTCCACTGAAAACATCTGAATATTTAACCTGAGATGGTTTGTAAGGAGAATTGAAACTGTTTTTCTATTCAGGAGGAAAAAAAAGGAAAAATAGAACAGGGGAAAAGTGAAGATGGTGAATGTGTATTTTGTCTCTACAGATTTTCAAACAAAATATGGGAGTTTCCCCAACCTTTTCTATAATGATTTTCAGTGCATTACAGCCAGGTCAGTTAGCCAGAGGCCTGAAAAAAGATAGCCTGCGCCTGGGAAAAATATGGCTGTGGCCGTTTAGAACCGGTGTAAAAATAGGAAATGCAATCCACTTCTATGACAGAGCGCTTCTTTGGGACAGCAAAGCTCTGTGCCATCAGACACAACATGGGCATCACACTGGCCAGTGTGAGGAGGGCTGATGCAAATGTGATCAGCCAGGAAGCTTTTGTGGGTATGTGTCTCTTCAGATGGCAGTGACTAGATGTGGAGAGGGGAAGTTTCCATTTATCTCTTAACTGAAATCATCATGAAGCCAGAAAGAACTGAGAGATTTTCCAGTCCTTCCTTCTGCTTATCCAATCATGTGTTTTAGAAAGCCATTTCTGGGAAGGGATCCCGTGATTACCTTGAAAATGCAGAAGGGCCATGCCCAGTCTAACTTGACCTTCACGCTGGGCAAAGCATCTCTTACATAGGACATATGAGAGGCATCTTGGGACGTGTCAGCCAAAGAGTTATTTTCTGTGATGTGAAACCATCCCTTTCTCTTTTAAACACCTCCCCGCCGACCTCCCGTGACACACTGACATCCATACACCCACACACACCCCTACTTCTTTGCTCTTTTCTTTAACTGAGGGTGGAAAATTCCATAGGCCTGAGCTGGCTAAATACCTGCTAAGTGTCTGGCCAGCTTGTATCCTAAAACACCTCAAGTCTGAAAGCAGTGCCCATTATAAGAACTCCAGACTCAGGGAGGCCTGTGTGTGGGAAAGACATTTAATTATGAAGAATTTAAGAAAGCATCCGAATTGAAAGTACTGACTGCAGACCTATATTGCTTTCTTTCAAACAAAATTCTCAAAAGGGGTTGTGCTTCCTCATTTGAATTCTATGAAGACTTCTGCGCCAGGTTCAGTTTGCCAGATCCCTGTTCCTCCTCCACTGTAATGTCAGGACCTGTGTTGGGAACCCATCTGGCCCCAGGATTCCACCATTCTTCAACCTTTGGTGACATCTTGCATGATAGGCAGAATAATGGTTTCTCAATGATGGCCACATCTTAATCCCTGAAACCTGTGAATGTGTTACTTTACATGGCAAAGAGGACTTTGCAGGAATGACTAAATTAAGGATTTGGAGATGGGGCAATTATCCTAGATTATCCAGATGGAGCCTAAGTAATCACAGGGTCCCCATAAGTGAAAGAGGGAGGCAAGAGAGTTGGTGTCAGAGAAGGAGATACAATGAAAGAAGCAGTGTGAGAGGATAGGAGGTGAGAAAGGCTCGACCAGTTATTGCTGGCTGAAGGATGGAGGAAGTGGCCATGAGCCAAGGAATGTAGGCATCCTCTACAGGCGTCCCCAAACTATGGCCTGCAGGCCGCATGCGGCCCCCTGAGGCCATTTATCCGGCCCCCTGCCGCACTTCAGGAAGGGGCACCTCTTTCATTGGTGGTCAGTGAGAGGAGCACAGTATGTGGCGGCCCTCCAACGGTCTGAGGGACAGTGAACTGGCCCCCTGTGTAAAAAGTTTGAGGACGCCTGCTCTAGAAGCTGGAAGAGACCAGGCCATGGATTCTCCCCTACAGCTTCTGGAGGAACTGAGGCTTTACAGACACCTTGGCTTTAACTCAGTGAAACCAACTTTGGCCTTCTGATCTCTAGAACTGGAATAAATCTGTGTTAAGACACTTAGTTTGTGGCAATTTGTTATAGCGGTAATAGGAAACTAATAGACCATAAAGCTATTCCAATCCTCAACAGGGCCACTTGCTGAACTGTGTCATCTCAGGTACTCTGCCTCCTCTGAGTTCTCTAAGCAGAAACTCCCCTCTCCAGGCCAGGTGTGGTGGCTCACGCCTGTAATGCCAGTACTTTGGGAGGTTAAGGCAGGTAGATCACTTGAGATCAGGAGTTCAATACCAGCCTGACTGACATGGTAAAATCCTGTCTCTACTAAAATCCAAAAAATTAGCCAGGACTAGTGGTGCATGCCTATAATCCCAGCTACTCAGGAGGCTGAAAAAGGAGAATCACTTGAACACAGGAGGTGGAAGTTGTAGTGAGCCGAGATTGTGCCATTGCACTCCAGTCTGGGCAACAGAGCAAGACTTTGTCTCCAGAAAAAAAAGGAGAAACTCACCCCTTCAGTCCACAGCTCCACCGTGCTGGGCTCAGTCATATGGTCCTGGTGTGGGTAAGACATCCTCCTCAGGAGAGCCAGCAGTAAGACAAGGACTCACTCCTAGAGAGACTGGGCCATTAGCCAGAAAACTGAGGCAGGGAGTTAGGTATGGACAGGCTAGGGGGCCCCGACAGGGATACAGTGAGTGAGATAATGACACAGGGAGCAAGGAAGAAGATCCAAATCCAGTGACTGGAAATGAATTTTAAAGACAGGAGAGAACCAGCAGTCCATGGCCTTGAAGCCCAGAATCCGGGCTCTGAGTATGAGACTCCTGGATGTCTTTGAGAAAAGGAGCAGGGCAGACAGGGAGAGGGAGCTGAAGTGAGAAGCCTTATGGAATTTTCTTCTGGCTCTCCTGATGAGAATTCTGCCAGACCATTTGGAAGGGACAGACGGAGGCCAACTTCCCTTGCAAGTGGTCATGTCGGTCACTAGGAATAGAGGAGCAAGTCTCCCCAGGGTCAAGTTAGCAGGGAGGGCTCTCTTTGCTCCACAAGCTATAGTGCATGTCATAAACACTCGGCTGGACCCAAAGAGAGTTATGGGCCCCTGTTAGCTTTGAAATAACAATTAAGTTCCATGTGTGCACCAGCTGATTTAGAACTTTCTTGGACTTAAGTTCTTTCTTGGTGGGAAGGTAGGTACCTTGGAAGGTGGCATTCTCTCCTTCGGATCTCTAGGAAACTAATGTACTAGAGCATTAGGAACTTGTTCACCTATGAAAGTAAACTGGCTAAGCCAAGAGCACTCTTCCATTCACACCATGAACACTGGGACAACAGGCCTTGCCAGGCAGACAGCTGGCAGTTTGTCAAGTGGGAAAACTAAACTACTAATATAAAAGGCATGGAAAGAAATATGTATGTTGTTATTTTTGGACAGCACGAACCCACTTGAAAAAAAATCATAAAAACATTTCCATGAAAATGATCCCAGGTACTTCTGCAGAGCCAGTGTTCTGGAGACTTTTTTTTCCATATAGTTATTCAAATAGCAAAGTAAGGAAGAATGGCCAATTGCAAACAGTTCTCAAAATCCTTAGACTTACTTTGGCAAGGAAAAATCTATACTGATCTTGCCCACATTTCTCAATAACAACTCCATCCCTCCCTCCTCTCTTTCTTTCTTTTTTTTTTTTTTTTTTTTTTTTTTTTTTGTCCTCACCTTCTACTTTTCTGCTAAAGAGACCTAAGCTTGTTTAGAAATAAACGGTTTCCCAATAGAGCAAGATCATCACCAAAACCACATAGAAAGAGCTTCCTCCAATTGATTGACTGTGGAATCTGGCATCCCTCTAGCGCTTCTTCACATGATTACTCCAAAGGTATCAGGACACCTGGAGTTCATTACCTGCTCTGTCATTTCATTACTATGAATGACCTATGGCCTGCCTCAATGAAAACCATGCCTCTGTTTCCCCAATTACAGAAGGGTGTGATGACAATGTGATATGTATTTAGTAATGACCTGTAGACATGTGAGGTCACAGATAGATATAACAGGATTTTTAACTCTTCTTAAGATCTAGGCTATAAAATCTCAAGGTCTTGTCATCATTTAAAAAACATCTTGGCTGGGAATGGTAGCTCATACCTGTAATTCCAGCACTTTGGGAGGCTAAGGTGGGTGGATCACCTGAGGTCAGGAATTCGAGACCAGCCTGGCCAACATGGTGAAACCCAGCCTCTACTAAACATAAAAAAATTAAGCCAGGCGTGGTGGCACACGCCTGTAGTCCCAAGCTATTCAGGAGGCTGAGGCAGGGAAATCTCTTGAACCCAGGCAGCGGAGGTTGCAGTGAGCTGAGATGGCACCCCTGCACTCCAGCTGGGGAACAGAGCACTACTCTGTCTGAAAAACAAACAAACAAAAAATTAACCAGGCATGGTGGCAGACACCTATAATCCCAGCTACTTGGGAGGCTGAGGCATGAGAATTGCTTGAACCCGGGAGGTGAAGGTTGCAGTAAGCCAAGATCGTGCCATTGCACTCCAGCCTGAGTGACAGAGAAAGACTGTTTCCAGAAAAAAAAAAAAAAAAAAAAAAAAAACCTTATACAAATGAATTCCCCAGACTTCTGACACACTTCACTGAAACACTTCAAATAAAGATGTTCTGTCTCAGAGACTTGGAAGAAAACTTGCTTCTTAGTTAAATCTCACCCAGTAAAATATTTCCAGTCATTAGGGAAAGCAATGTGATGGGAAAGCTGAAGTATCAGAATATCTTCTAACATTTCTCAGCAGCTTGAAACATATACATAATCCAACAGAAGTCAGAAAAGGCAAAAGCACATAACTTCCCATGAAAAATAAACTCAATAGGCAATAAAAGTGGAGAAGAATCGCAGGAAATCATTAATAGTAAATTTAGGCATGGTTGTGCAAGGCTGTACACAGACAAAAGACAGCCATGTGGAGCTGGGAACCTGTGCGCACTATTCGTTTTATTTTTTATAGAGATGGGGGTCGCGCTGTGTTGCCCAGGCTGGTCTCAAACTCCTGGCCTCAAGCAATCCTCCTGCCTCAGCCTGCCAAAGGGCACTAGCCATCATGCCCAGCCACACACTATTCTTAACAGAATTTATCCTGCTACCATAGAACCAGAAAAGCCCAGTATAAAAGAATGTTAATTTCTCAAGAGAGCTTTAAGTTTTAAAATTTCCTAATAGGCCGGGCACGGTGGCTCACGCCTGTAATCCCAGCACTTTGGGAGGCCGAGGAGGGTGGATCACGAGGTCAAGAGATCGAGACCATCCTGGTCAACATGGTGAAACCCCGTCTCTACTAAAAAAAAAAAATACAAAAAATTAGCTGGGCATGGTGGCACATGCCTGTAATCCCAGCTACTCAGGAGGCTGAGGCAGGAGAATTGCCTGAGCCCAGGAGGCGGAGGTTGCGGTGAGCCGAGATGCACCATTGCACTCTAGCCTGGGTAACGAGAGCGAAACTCCGTCTCAAAAAAAAAAAAAAAAAAAAAAAAATTCCTAATAAAATGTGTGTTTCCAATTTTTTTTTTTTGAGACAGTCCCACTCTGTTGCCCAGGCTGGAGTGTAGTGGCACGATCTCAGCTCACTGCAACCTCTGCCTCCCAGGTTCAAGTGATTCTCATGCCTCAGCCTCCCAAGCAGCAGGGATTACAGGCATGTACCACCATGCCCGGCTAACTGTTGTATTTTTGGTAGAGATGGGGTTTCACCATGTTGGCCAGGCTGATCTCGAACTCCTGACCTCAAATGATCCCCCCATCTTGGACTCCCAAAGTGCTGGGACTATAGGCATGCTCAGCCCAAAATAGAATTTTTTAAAAAGCATTTGAATTTCAATATTTACTTGACTTTTAAATGTGGATTAAGAGTGAAAGGGATATCAATGGGTTGGGGGTTTTCTTGTTTTTGTTTTTATTTTTATTTTTTTGAGACAGGGTCTCCTCCGTCACCCAAGCTGGAGTGCAGTGGCACAGTCAAGGCTCACTGCAGTCTCAACCTCAAGTAGATGGGACTACAGGCATTTGCCACCATGCTGGCTAATTTTTTTTTTTAATTTTGTAGAGATTGGGTCTCCCTATATTTCCCAGGCTGGCCTGGAACTCCCAGGCTCAAGTGATTCTCCCAGCTCATCCTCCCAAAGTGCTGGGATTACAGGCGTGAGCCAACGTGCCTGGCCTCAATGAAGGTTTGAAAGGGAAAGGTAGGCATGTCCAAGCTCTGTTCTTCCGCACGGATCCAAATTCTCTTCTATTCACCCCTTTGCCTACATTACACTGAACAGGCTGGCATAAAGGTAAGTGCTTCTGTCAAAGGCCACACGTACAGGTTCCCCAGGCAGGAGAGTCTTCCGGCCTAGGCACAGGACAGAGTGCTTCTCCCCACTTGAGGACCAGCCTTCCCATTCACTCATTAAACTGGTGTGAAGGCGGAAACTGCCAAAAACCGAGAACCCTTGCTCCCATCCACTAGGCTTTTCAGTATGACTAAGCCAGACTGGGAACAGGTATTAGCAAGAACCTCATGCAGAGGGGTCTGCCAGCTTGTTCTTCTGGGAAGGGAAGATGATTCTCATCTTACCCTTGTGGTTCACCCCTTTGGGCTATCATTTGGAGCAAGGAAGTAAAGCAAGGGTACCTGCTTCCCCTCTTCCAGTTAACTTATCTGTCTGCTGACTTGTAACACATACACAAAAGACGTCTTCTGCCCACCATAAAGCCTGGGGATGATAAGGAGAGCCAACAATCATCAGCACTTAACAATTGCCAAACCCTGCTCGAGGTGCTTTAAATATTATACATTAAGAATATACTATCTCATCCAAGGCTGGGCGTGGTGTCTCATGCTTGTAATCCCAGCACTTTGGGAGGCCAAGGCAGGTGGATCATTTAAGGTTAGGAGTTCAAGACCAGACTGGCCAACATGGCAAAACTGTGTCTCTACTAAAAACAGAAAAATTAGCTGGGCAGTGGTGGCACATGTCTGTAATCCCAATTACTAGGGAGGCCAAGGTGGAAGAATCGCTTGAACCCGGGAGGTGGAGGTTACAGTGAACCAAGATTGTGCCACTGCTCTCCAGCCTGGGCGACAGAGCAAAACCCTGTGTCAAAAAACAAAACAAACAAAAATAACAAATTCAAGTCTTTCTGCAAGCCCCTGAGGGGGTTACCAATGCCCAGGAAGGTTAAATAACTGGCCCACGGTCACTACGGCTGAACTATGAACCTGGGCAGCATGCTTCCAGAGCCCACGCTCTTAACCACTTTGCTGTGAAGCACAAGCTTACAGGTAATGGCAGCTGAGGCTGTCTCTTTTCTCCATTCAAGCTACTGCTCTGGGAACGTCCAGGGTAGGCTCCCGTAAGGAATCAAAAAGGCATCTGGCTGTAGGCTGATATAAACGGCAGGCCAACGTTACCCATCAACTCCTCTGCATGCCCGATAAAAATTAAACCAAGAGGTGTAAATCCCAAAGAGAAACATATTCTAAGTACCCTTCGGATCTACAGAAAAGAAGAAATGGCTCTAGCTGTTCCCTCACATAGTTTGGGCCTCCCCTTCTATGATAAGTAAATTCTTTTAAAAAACTAACAAACTTTCAACATGCCTTGCTGACAATTCTATAGCTCAGGAGAAAGCACAATCAGACAGGTGAATTACTCCTCTGAATGGAAGAGCAAGGGTGGTTCCTGGAGTGGAGCATGGGAATTCTGGAAGGTAGCAACCACTGCTTGTAATCTACAGAGGCCAAGTAAGAGGACACCAAGATGAGTTAGTTACACATGCACACCATAGAGGAATTTCTCAGCCTGTTAGATGTTACGATTTACTCTCCCCTTTCCATAAAAAGCCGGGGGGGATGGCAGGGTCTGTGATCAAATAACATGGGAAATGCCATAGACAGAACAATGTTCATTCGTAATGGCCTATTTAGCCTTGTCAAACCCAGAAAGGACCAAAGTCTTGAAAAACGTTAAGGATCTCAAGAGAGAGCACTGGGCGGGCAGATAAGGCAGACATTGGGAAATCACCAACCACTGGCCTCCTATCTGGCTTCTATCTTCTCTAGGTCATTTGCATACCTCTAGTCTCCCTTAAAAGCAGGAACTATCCTATTAGCCTCTTCCTGAGCACCTGAGCAGGAAGTCAACCCCTCATTGACCCCACTGCTCCTACAGGGCAACTGCTACTCAGACCCACCCCAGAGTGGGATCTGCCCAAGGGGTGAACTCACTTCCCATCTGCATTCTAACTGGAAGTCTGGGGCTGGTCTCCAGATCATTTCTGCACACCCTGCCTCCCACTTCCCTAATCACCCCCAAAGGTGCAAACCTCTTCAATCAGCTAATCTCCTACAATCTCATCTCTGTCCACTCAGCCCTGGCCTTTTCATGGTTCTTCCTCTACTTCCTGAACTCACTTGGAACACTTTCCACCTCTTCCCTTAGGAACTCCTAGTCCTTTGCCAAAAGACAACCCTACATGCTCAGCCATGGTCTTGCTTAACTGAAACCTGCCTTTGCCCTTACAACCCTTTCAAATAGAAAGAAGTTGCTCATTTTCTTTCCCCTTCCCCTATCAACAAACTTGCTTTTCCTTTGGTTCTCCCAAGCTGAGAAACCTCAAAGTCATCTTGACTCCACCTCCTCTCTTCCTCTCTTTCTTCCCTCCCCCTTCTCCTTCCCTTTTTCTTTTTTTTCTGAGATGAAGTTTCGCTCTTGCTGCCCAGGCTGGAGTGTAGCAGTGTGATCTCGACTCACTGCAACCTCTGCCTCCCAGGTTCAAGCGATTCTCCTTCCTCAGCCTCCTGGGTAGCTGGGATCACAGGCGTGTGATATCATGCCCAGCTAATTTTTGTATTTTTAGTAGAGATAGGGTTTTGCCATGTTGGCCAGGCTGGTCTCAAACTCCTGACCTCTGGTGATTCACCTGCCTCAACCTCCCTGGCCTCCGAAAGTGCTGATTACAGGCATGAGCCACCGTGCCCGGCCCTCCTTCCCTTCTAAGAATTATCAAATCCTGTTGATTTTCTCACCACAGTGTCTCTTACGTCCTCTCCCTTATCTCCATTCCCATTGCCTCAGTTAAAAGCCTTTGTTCTCTCCAGAACTATATTAACTGTATTTTAAGTCATTTCCTGGCTGCCAGGCTCTTTTCCCAACAATGAGTCTATCCTGCCCAGGGTTAGCAGTGTATTTTCACAAAACACCTAAGTATCTACTGCACTCCAGGCACTGTGTGAGGGGCTGGTAATAAAGATAAATACAAAGCCACTGGCTTCTTGGCTCATACCCAGAATTTATACAAAACATTGCCCCCCACCCACTGTATTCTGTAGCAGATCCTTCTGGAATACTGTTTGGTTTTTTCCACTAGATGTCTTTTTTATCACCTTTATGAATCACTTATACATTAGAAACTTTCCATATGTCAGCTTCTTTACTTCCAAGAACTCCACAAGGAAGGTACTATTATTTATCCCCATTTCACAGATAAGGAAAATGAGGCCAGGTTACTTGCCTTTGTTCACAATTCAAGCAGGTGACAGAGGTTGGATTCAAGACTAGATCTGACCCTCTAGCTTATGTTCTGTCTCTTACATCTTCAGTAGAAGGTAGAAAACTTGGAAAAGAGCCTAAACACGATGATAATGATATGAAGAATCTTGAAACCAAGTCATGTGGGGAACGGAGGAAAGAAATGAAGTCTCTTTGGCCTTGTGAAGACTGAATTTTAAAATGACATGGTAGGCCAGGTGTGGTGGCTCACGCCTGTAATCCCAACACTTTGGCAGGCCAACGTGGGTAGATCACCTGATGTCAGCAGTTCGAGACCAGACTGGCCAATCTGGTGAAACCCTGTCTCTACTAAAAATACAAAAATTAGCCAGGTGTGGTGGTGGGCACCTATAATCCAGCTACTTGGGAGGCTGAGACAGGATAATTGCTTCAATCTGGGAGGCAGAGGTTGCAGTGAGCCGAGATCAAGCCATTGCACTCCAGCCTGGGCAACAAGAGTGAAACTCCATCTCAAAAAAAAAAAAAAAAAAATGACATGGTGACTGTCTCTAAATATTTGAGAGGTTGTCATGCAAAAGAGGAAGGAAGCAAACATATTCTGTGTGGCTCAAACAGCAGAGCTAGGTCTAGCCCATGGCGAGGAACCTTTTCTAACAAGGCCTCTAACAGCCAGGGGTGTTTAAGGAGAAGCTAAATAATCATTTGTCAGGGATGGGTGAAAAGGACATTCCTGCCTTGAGTGGACAAGCAGTCTAGATGAGTTTTTTTGTGCACATGAGAATCACCTGGGTTTGTTTTAAAGAATACAGATGAAGGCCCCACCCCAGACTTAGCAAAACAGAATCTTGGGGGATGGAGACTATTGCAAGAATCACAAACAAGGAAATAAGTAAGAAGATTCATTCAAGCCTCAATAGAAGAACTATGAAAGGCCAATCAATATGAAAAACTGTTCAACTTGAAGAGTAATCAAAGAAATGCAAATTACAGCCGGGCGAGGTGGCTCACGCCTGTAATCCCAGCACTTTGGGAAGCCGAGGCAGGTGGATCACAAGGTCGAGAGATCGAGACCAACCTGGTCAACATGGTGAAACCCCGTCTCTACTAAAAATACAAAAAATTAGCTGGGCATGGTGGCGCGTGCCTGTAATCCCAGCTACTCAGGAGGCTGAGGCAGGAGAATTGCCTGAACCCAGGAGGCGGAGTGCGCCATTGCACTCCAGCCTGGGAAACAAGAGCGAAACTCCGTCTCAAAAAAAAAAAAGAAAAGAAAAAAAAAAAAGAAATGCAAATTAGAACAGTGACGTACCATTTATTTCCTATCAAACTGCAAAAAATTTTTAAAATATTACTAACCAGCCATTGGCACGGGAGAGGGGAAACACCCTCACACTCTCCTGGTGAAAGAGTAAACTGAAGCAACTTTCTGTAGAGCAATTTAACAGTATGTTTAAGAGGAATTTTTAATACTAAAAATGTATACAGTGAATCCTTGAGCAAGCAAGTCCACTACTAAAATTTTATCCTAAGGTGACAATTTAGCAATTTTGAAAATGCCTTCTCAAAGACATTGACTCAATTATTGATGGTAATTCTCTATATCTGCACTGTTCAGTATAGTAGCCACTAGCCACATGTGGCTATTGAGCACTTGAAGTGTGGCAAGTGAAATTTAGAAACTGATTATTATTTTTTTTTTTTTGAGTCGGAGTCTCGTTCTGTCACCCAGGCTGGAGTGCAGTGGCGCAACCTCAGCTCACTGCAACCTCCACCTCCTGGGTTCAAGCAATTCTCCTGCCTCAGCCTCCTGAGTAGCTGGGGCTACAGGCATGCACCACGACATCTGGCTAATTTTTGTATTTTTTTAAATAGGGTCTCCCTATGTTGGCCAGGCTAGTCTCGAACTCCTGTCCTCAGGTGATACACCTACCTTGGCTTCTCAAAGTGCTGGGATTATAGGCATGAGCCACCATGCCAGGCCATGATTATTTTCAATTAATTCAAATTTAAAAGAAAGACATATAGCTATTTACCTTTATAGCTCATGTTTATAACAGCACAAAATTAGGAAAATATCAAAACATCAAACAGTAAAGATGATTACCTTTGGGACACCCATAATGAAAATTTAGGCAGTCATTATATATGATTAGACAGATTTGTATTTACTGACACCAATAAATGTTCATAAGATACTGGTAAGTGAAAAAAAAAATTATTTAAAAGTTTGTGCGGGCCGGTTGTGGTGTCTCACACCTGTAATCCCAGCACTTTGGGAGGCCAAGGCGGGTGGATCACAAGGTCAGGAGATTGAGACCATCCTGGCCAAAATGGCGAGGCCCTGTCTCTACTAAAAGTACAAAAATTAGCTGGGTGTGGTGGCATATGTCTATAGTCCCAGCTATTCCAAAGGCTGAGGCAGGAGAATTAATTAAACCTGGGAGGTAGAGGTTGCAGTGATCCAAGATCATTCCAGCCTGGGGACAGAGTAAGAGTCGGTCTCAAAAAGAAAAAAGTTTGTGCGGCCAGGCAAAGTGAGTCATGCCTGTAATCCCAGAACTATGAGAGGCCAAGGTGGGAGGAATACTCGAGCTCAGAAGTTTGAGACCAGCCTGGGCAATATTGTGAAACCCCATCTCTACTAAAACAAAACAAAACAAAACAAAACAAACAAACAAACAAAAACTTTAGCCATGCATAGTGGCATGCACCTGCAGTCCCAGCTACTTGGGAAGCTGAGGTAGGAGGATCCTTTGAGTCCCAAAGTTTGAAGCTGTAGTAAGCCAGGATTATGCCACTGCACTCCAGCCTGGGTGAAAAGCAAGACTTTAGTCTCAAAATATATTACATAAATAAAAAGTTGTGTATATTTCTTTCCATCCATGTATGTGTATGTGTGTGTATAGATATACATGTATGTGTGTATATATATATATGTATATGTGTGTACATATATATGCGTGTGTGTGTGTGTGTATTACTAACCAGTGTTGGCATGGGAGAGGGAAAGTAAACACCCTCACACTCTTCCGGTGAAAGAGTAAACTAAAGCAATTTTCTGTAGAGCAATTTAACAGTATGTTTAAGAGGAATTTTTAATACTAAAAATGTATACAGTGCAATCTTTGAGCAAGCAAGTCCACTGCTAGAAATTTATCCTAAAGGGACAAGTTAGCAATTTTGAAAATGTCTTAAAATGCACTGGAGTGCAGTATGTATATATATGTATGTGTATGTGTGTGTATATATATATATATATGTGTATTTTCTTGGGAGGCTGAGGTAGGAGGATCATATATGTATATATGTGTGTATATGTGTGTATATGTACATATGCCTATATATACACAGACATATACACACACATATATACACACACAATGTATAGATGTGTATACACACAGAGAGAGAAAGAGAAGGAAAGGTAAATATATACATTAAAATGTTTACAGAGCTTCCTCTGGGTAATGAGATGGTGATATTATTCTTACTTTTCTGCATTTCTAGCTTTTCTACAATAAACAAGTGTTTGGCATGTAATAAAGCAATGAAAGCTTAAAGAACAAAGGCTCACTGAAGATTCGAATAGAAAAAGACTCAATCCAGAGAAGTTTCTAACATGTTCGTCTTAGAAAACACATTTTCCTATTCGGTGCTTAAACGAGGGTTCAGCAAGGAGGCCTCTCTGCTTCACAGCAACCTGCACTGGTCTTTTGTACAAATCCTGGAGGAGTGGCTTGCTCTGGACCCTGCTAACCTCGAGTAATGAGACTATTTTATGTTTAGGTGCCAACACTCTGGTTAACTTTCCAGACCTTCAGTTCATTGAGAGCCTCTGAACGGGAAACACTTGGTCAAGAAGGCCAAGTTGAAACTGGCTTTATTCCATAGTGTTCTCACCTCCTTACAGATGAGGCTGTGGGTTTTGTCCTATATTATATAGTTTTCACAAATTCCCTTGGGAAGAGGGAGCAGAGGAGTGTTTCTGTTTTCAGCGCTTCCTAAATGCAAACATAACACACATTCCAGGCAAAGGTAGTTGTGAGCTGCGGGTTGGGGGAGTCAACAGCTGCAGATAGTTTTCAGCCATTCTCAGCTTCTGGAGAGCTTTTCTCTACTAGAGCTATAAAATGAAATCTGACTGATGCCATCCAGGAGATGGGGCTCCAACCCCTAATATCAAGCAGCTCTTTCCCGATCCTTTGGTGCACAAGGAATTGAGGGTAAGCTCAGCAGTAAACAGTATTTAGACACCTACTAGGCGACTTTTCTAGGGTGATACAGTGACTTCTCTAAAGGGCTGCCATAACACAACAGGTTTAGCAAAATGCCTTTGTTCCCCTGTAGCACCAGTAGCTACATCCCGAATTATAACAAAAACAGTGTTAAAACTCTGCATTTTAAACATGTATATATGTAAGCACTTCTCCCTTAATCACATGCACTCTCAGGTTATGTTTCTCCCCAATCCCCTCTTGAGAAATCTCTGTCAATGATGATTCTGTAATTATCCCTTTCCCTGGGTTAAAACTGACCTTCATAAAAATGCTGAACTTACAGGAAAATGCAGTAACAGTGAAAGTCTCTCTTTCTCAGACTGCTTTATTATGTAGTTAATAGATTTGTGGAAGTACTAATAACTGACTAACAGTTTGAATATACAATGACATGCTATATATAGTCCAGGCCCAGCCTTCTGAATTTTTCCAACGGTGAGGAAAACTGAATGATATTAGCAACATGCCAGCAAGGGTATATTTCTAAAATCCTTAAAAAA
Source organism: Saimiri boliviensis (assembly GCF_048565385.1). Taxonomy (NCBI): domain Eukaryota; kingdom Metazoa; phylum Chordata; class Mammalia; order Primates; family Cebidae; genus Saimiri; species Saimiri boliviensis. The sequence continues at coordinate 117,262,818 of NC_133470.1, forward strand.
AAAAAAAAAAACTAAAGAGGAAATACCGTATATTTGTACAGCTTTGTGGGGTTTCCACGTTCTAACGAGATAACACCAGAGGAAAGCCTGACTTGCTGCAGTAATGACTCTACCTCATATTGAAGACCCATCGTGAGTATCTTGGGTTTATGGCACAAGTGTAAATCCTACCTCAGCTGTCCCTTAAAAGAATCAGAAGTTATGGCAACAGCTGCAACATGGTCCCCTCACCAGCCACTCCTGGTTTTACTAACTTTGGTTAACAGCTCTTCGTGAGAGAGAGTCATTTAGGAACATACATTCCATGTAAGAACTATTTCCTTATTTTGACTAAACTGCTTACAAATAGCATTCGCTCAGTCTCCATGAAGAATCTAAAGTTGATTTGTGTGCATAATCTGGGTGTCCTATTGACAAAGACATTCCCATATATACACAACCAATCCAGACTGTAACTAATGAAAACAAACGAAGGAAAAGATCATTTGCATTCTTATAACTATAGAGCATTTAGCATTGTGTTTTGCACATTGTAAGGGCTCAGTAGACATTCATTGATTTAAATTACTAGAATCTGTTCTCCTTCACTTCCAAAATCTCAATGTGGTTCACATACTAGAGTAATGAGTAAATATTCCTCTGCATTGCCTGGTGTAAATGGTAAAAATCAATGGCCTGGGTCCCAAGTAAGCTAGGCTGACAAGGGAACCGTGGCCATTGCCAGTGTCCCCTAGAAGAGACTCATGCCAGTAAGTTTTTCCTGCTTTGCCACAGAATCAATGGTTAGGAAGGAGCCACTGAACCTGCAATGCACAAAATTCTTTGGAAAACCTGAAAATATGAGAAAGAATGCTAATGTCAACTTTTAGCTGCTACCGTGGCAGGTCAAGTGCTGATCAAATCCCAGTGGAGGTTTCCTTAGTCCCATTTATTCTCTTGAGACATCTGTCCACCTACAGCTTTCTTCACGTGTTGTGGTAGAAGGCCAGCCAACCCTGCTCCAGGAAGGTTTTTTTCTTTTTTCTCTGAATTTAGGAAAGCCTTCTCCGATAGGTAGATTGAATCACTTGTTAAAAATCACCCAAGATGAGATCCCTGGTATCAATGCTATGCACACAGCTTGCCTTCCTCCCTTAACTCGCTGTGATGACAGGCAAAGCTCCAATCTGACCTCAACAGGTCCTCACTCCAAAATCAGATTGAAACACACAATAAGCCAAGTTCATTAAAATAACATTAAAGGTCTGGGGTTAGCTCCACTAAAGAGCAGGATTAAACTTTGAAGGGTCCAGCCACGATAAAGAGATTTCTTTAAAGTGACTTCGCTTTGCACAGTTGTAGCTAATAAGGATCCGATCTTTATCTCAAAGGTGCATAATTTACCTTTGATCCTCCTCCAGAACTCCCACTAATGTCAACTTTCTCCACTGTTGGGATCAAGCCCCTGGCCTCCCTTTAATGCTGGTTTTATTGCTGACTCTACAAGATCAACAGAAAAATTACAAGAAAAAGCTGTGAAGTTCCCTTCCGATAACAAGTTGGTTTTAACAAAAAGAGCCCTCTCTTAAACAGTGCAATTTAAACATAGCAAATGACTGGCTGTAAGATGGAGCTGAGGGAGACAAAAGTAGACAAACAAACAACAACAACAAAAACACCCCAGAGTAACAAAACAAACACTAATTAATCAGTCCGACTGCTTATTTAGGGTTTGTTTGCCTGTCCAGGAAACTGGCAACGAGTGTCTTGAAAACGAGAAGGGGCAAGTGCCCGTTATCGCCACTCCGCCTTTCTTCAGAGTCAGACAACCGGATAAGGCTGAGGGTGCGCTGGAAGGTTCCCAGAGTCAGCGCGCTTTCGAATCCCCATCCCCCAGCCCGAGCTGTGGGGCTCTGACCCCAGGTCCTCCATCCGTGGAGTGGCACACCCAGTCTTCCCCCAAATCCCCATGGCACTGTCCCCTTGCCTCTGGAGCGCTCACGGATGCCCGAGGGACACACTCTCCCTGAGGTGGATGACCCCGCGCCCACTCTGTCGCGGAACCCCGTTGTTTGTAATGCCCTCCCTCCGCAGCAGCACCCCTTCAACACCCATCACCACCCTCTCTCTCCCCAGTTGCAAGAGGAAGTCGCTCTGCTTCCTCTGTTCTCACCGCCCGCCCGAGCTTGGGCGCCCAGGGCTTTCTGGGTGGGGTTCTTTTTTGTGTACACGGTGTGTGTGTGCGTGCGCGAGTGTGTGTGTGCCAAACGCTCATCGCATCCTTCTTCCTAGGCTGCCTCAGGTGCTCGTAGGAGAGGATCGGGATCTCGTCGTGCCCTTGTCTCCGGCTCTTTGTGCCGAGTCCAGAGCTGAGCGAGGTCTGCTCTTTAGCTCACACCCCCGGCCCGACCCCGGGTGGGAGCCCCCACCTCCGCCTCCTCCACAGCCTTCCGAGCCGGGCTTTGCCAGTCGGCTCCATCCCGGCGCACGCCTCCGCAGTGCCGGGCGGCCGGAGCGCTGTCAGCGGGCACCTGGGATTCGGACTCCGGCCGGCGGCTGCCGGTGCGAAAACTTACTGGAGCGGAGAAAGAGAGCGCGCGGCGCACCGGGCGGCCGCCCCGGCGCCGTTCCTGCCCCCCGCCCCCCAAACGCGGGAAGCCACCGCGTTGCTCCCGCCTGGAGTGCGTCCCCCAGGACGCCCCGTCCCCCGGCCACTCACCAGCACCACTGAGCCCCGCACGGCCTCCGACACGCTCTGCCGGAGCTCAGCGGCCGTGCCGGGCTTGCTGAGCCGTTTGGTGAATTTGCGCACTTCGGCCATGGCAGCAGCGGCGGCGGGCGGGTCTCGGCGGGCGGGCGGACTCACTACCCCGAGCCGGGGCGGCCGCGGCCGCTGCTGCTCAGTCTGTTTACACGCCGGCTGGCCGGCCACATCGCAGCTCGGCGGCGGCGCGGCTCACGCTGCTCCTCCCTCCCACCTCCCACCCGCTGCTCCTCCCTCGTTCCCTGCTTCCCTCCTTTTCTCGCTCTCTTCGCCCGCTCACTGTCCGGCCACAAGGCGTCGGTGGCTGCAGCTCCCTCCCCTGGAGGGCCGGAGCTCTGCTCGCCTGCAGCAGAAACAGGAGGGTGTGTCTGATGAAGAAGGGTGTGTAGAGGGGGAGGGAGAACTGGAGGTGGGGGCGAGGGTCACGAGGGAAGAGGGGGGAAGTGGCTACCGCTCGGGCTCCGCCCGCAGCTGATGTTGCTGTTGCTGGTGCAGCCGCATCCGGGTGGGGAGATCTGGTTGCTTTTTTTTCCGCTTGTGTGGGGCCGGCGGGGTGGGGTGGGGGAACAGAACGGGGTGATGAAATGTCTCCAAGAGTGGGGCGTGCTCTACCCCAGTGCTCCTCTCCCGCCTCAGAGCTGCAGTGCCCGCAAGAGGGCTGGGAACTCTCAAGACCCCCACCTCACAAGTCCCCAGGGCCCAGGCGGCTAGGTGCTGGGAAACAACGTGGAGCGGCCGGCTTTTGTGTGCTCCGTGGGGACGGGTCGCACCAATGTCTAAGGACAGAGAGCAGCTTTCCAGCGTGAGCGGCTCGCCTGGGTCCCCCTCCTAGCCCACACCGTTTTCTTACTCAGTCGGTTTACCTAACCAGGGGCAATCCTGGGACAAAGCATGCTTCTGGAAGTGGGAACTTATTGTGGCAGCACCCCTTGCTCCGCCCCCCACGGGGGAGAGCCAGTGGCAGGTGGTCCCTAGGTCAGCAATGACTGGGCCAGGAGTGGGGTGGGGGTAGGGTGACATTAGGAAGGCCATCTCCCTGGGGTTGGAGGACTTACCAACCTTCCAGCAGCTTTTACAAGTGGCCTGCACTCACCTCTCCATTTATTCATCTCCTTACCCTTTTCAGCTTCCAAGAAATTGTTTTTCCAAGAATCAAAGAACATCTCATAACAAGGTATAAAATGAACATGTTTAAGACAGAAATGGGGACGGGAATCTTGAGGTACTGGTGACCCTGTCAGACCTCCTGAAGTGCAGAGTGAAAGGCTCCAATGACGGTGGCAGTTTTCTATCTGGTTATTTCATTTGTTGAGAGTTGAAAATGGCCCTCAATCCGAAGGACCGAGCAGCCCTTTTGAAAGGAGCCCTACCACTACCCATAGGTCACCTTTCCCACCCTCAAAGATCAAACAGTCTTTTGGGGGACTTTATTATGGAAACAAGGGCATGCGTGGTGATGGTTTCTGTGAACCCAGAAAAAGCCAGCTCTCTTTGCAGCAAGCCTATTTCAGCCTTCACATCAGCCTCAATAAAGCATATATGGAGGCTCCTAGAGGGCTTGGGACCTGGAAGTCCTCTAAAAGCATTCTATCACAAGTCTTAGTTTTGCATAGTATGTGTAAAATTTGTTAGTTGTTGCATGTAGGCAGATCACCAACTATTCATACCCTCTGTTCCATAAATGCCTATGTGGCTCATGCTGCTGGTTACTGCCACAATAGCTATCACACTTTTTGCTTGCGAAGAGAGCCCAGGGGTCAACTGCAAGTATAGGGCGGAGCCACAGGCTTTAGGGAATACAGGCCCAGCTCCAGGTGATGAATCATGACTTGTGAAAAAACCATGATAAGCTCCCTCTTCTTGGCTACTGGGATGGTCTAGACTCCCACTCAGTTTGGGCCAGTGAGATATAAGACGGAAGTGAGAGAGGAGGGTTCCTGGGAGAGTTTTTCCACTTTGATTTTTTTTAAAAAAGGGAGGGAGGCCTGGGCCCCACTTTATTCCTGAGAAGGATGTTTTCTTGCAATGCTTTGGTTCTTGGCAGCCATATTGCAACCATGAGGCAAAGCCATCACAATCTCAGAGAAACCAATCCAGAATGCAAACAGCATGGAACTATTGAACCAGGCCTGATAACTGCCTACCTCAGTTCCTTTTTATGTAAGAAAAAAATACCCCTAGGCTGGGTGCCGTGGCTCATGCCTGTAATCTCAGCACTTTGGGAGGCCGAGGCGGGCAGATAATAAGGTCAGGAGATCGAGACTATCCTGGCTAACACGGTGAAACCTCGTCTCTACTAAAAATACAAAAATTAGCTGGGCATGGTAGCACGTGCCTGTAGTCCCAGCTACTCGGGAGGCTGAGGCAGGAGAATTGCTTGAACCTGGGAGGCGAAGGTTGCAATGAGCTGAGATCGTGCCACTGCACTCCAGCCTGAACCACAGAGTGAGACTCCATCTGAAAAAGAAAAAAAAAGAAAGAAAAGAAAAGAAACCCCTGCAGTTTACGCCACGTTTAGATAAATATTCTGTTACTTTCAGCCAAAAGAATCCTTAGCACCACAGGCTCTATGGTAGCCGTTGAAGGTGCACAGCATTGAACAAGACAGGCAAGGTCTCTCCTCTCCTGGAGTTCACATGTGAGTGCAAACAAATGAACATGTTAATTTCAGAAAGATAAATGCTATGCAGAGAATTAAGATGAGTTGATAGAGAGTAACTGGAGTTGGGGACCTAGTTTAAAATAGATGATCATGAAACGCTTCTTTGAAGAGGTAAACATTGAGCTAAGTCTTGAAGAAAAAGAAGCAATCAGCAGGGATCAGCAGGTAGAGAGCTCCAGGCGACAGGAATGGCAGGAACAAAGGCCTAGACATGGGAGCAGCCTTCGTGTGTTCAAAGACCAAAAAAAAAAAAAAGGCCAGTGTGGCTGGAACATAGAAGGAAGAGGAATGGTATGAGATAGAGTAGGAGAAGTAAGCAATTTTTGCAGAGTCTTGTGAGCCATGGGAAACATATGTCACACTGATGGTGCACAAACACCATCTGGCCATTGTGCAGGCTCTATGCTCATTCTTGAGATTGTAGATTTCACTTTTTCTGGTTTAAGACTTCTATTTAAATACATAAACATTGAGCATGGTGCTACACACTGAGGGAGAATGCAGTATGAATTAAAGACACTATCTATTCCCTTCTGGGAAAAAATAAAGTCTAGTAGAGAATGTATTTATGGTACAAAGCAGTATGTGATACAGACCATACTCAAGGTAAAGAGGCAGAAGAGGCTAGGTGTGGTGGCTCACGCCTGTAATCCCAGAACTTTGGGAGGCCAAGGTGGCTGGACCACCTAAGGTCAGGAGTTTGAGACCAGCCTGACCAACATGGTGAAACCCCGTCCCTACTAAAAATACAAAAATGAGCCAGGCGTGCTGGTGGGCGCTTGTATTCCCAGCTACTTGGGAGGCTGAGACAGGAGAATTGCTTGAACCTGGGAGGCAGAGATTGCACTGAGCCAAGATTACGCCATTGCACTCTGTCTCAAAAAAGAAAAAAAAAAAAAAGAGGCACAAGAGATTATATCTGCTTAGGGTCTATGAAAAGCTTTCTGGAACAGGGTGTGTTTGAGCTGGACTTTTCAGAATGGGTAGGATTTAGATATAACTACACTCACATAGTAAAGGGAAATTGTAGGTACAATCTTATAACTTCCAATAGGACATTTTATTGGGTGATTTCCACATTTATTAAATATCTTTGGTTTTTACCACAAATTTAGCTGCTGCATTAACACTATCTTAATTGAACCTAAGATACAAGTATTAGAAATGCCATTAAGCCCTTTGACTGAGAAATTCCACTCCTATAATTCAATGCCAAATAAAATAAAAACTTTTTAAAAAGATTTCTAATGGCCAGATGCAGTAGCTCACGCCTGTAATCCCAGCACTTTGGGAGGCTGAGGCAGGAGGATCATTTGAGGTCAGGATTTCGAGACCAGCATGACCAACATGGTGAAACCCCATCTCTACTAAAAATACAAAACATTAGCTGGTTGTGATGGCGCAGAATCTCAGCTACTCTGTAATCTCAGCTACTCTGGAGGCTGAGGCAGGAGAATCACTTGAACCCGGGAGGGGGAAGTTGCAGTGAGCCGAGATCATGCCACTGCACCCCATCCTGGGTGACAGAGTGAGACTCCATCTCTAAATAAATAAATAAATAAAACCAGCCTGCTCAACATAACAAGACCCCATCTCTACAAAAAACTTTAAAAATTTCCTGGATATTGTGGTACACGCCTGTGGTCCCAGCTACTCAGGAGGTTGAGACAGGTGGATCCCATGAGCCCAGGAGTTTGAGGCTTCAGTGAGCCATGATTGCACCACTGCACTCCAGACTACGTGACAGAGCAAGACCCTGTCAAAAAAAAAAAAGTTTTCTAATAGCTGTGTTTTATATCAGTTTTTGTATTTAAGTATAAATTAACTAAAATTACAAATTCATTTCCTCAGTCGCATGAGCTACATTCATGTGCTCAATAGCCATCTGTGGCTAGTGGCCACAATGTTGGACAAGGAAGGCCTAGGACAGTGCCCAGCACCTAAGGGTCACTCAATAATTATTATATACAAATTGCGTGCAGCTTTTCCAATCAGAATATATTTATGATGACTTCAATGTGATAAATAAAGCAAAACAAAAGTAATCTTGATACCATGTTCACTTCCGTGTATTGTTGAGGCATTTATCACAACCAAACTATAATTGTGGAGAGAGGTATGGTCTTCAAAGCATATTTATATCCATTATCTCATTCAATCTTCAGACCAATCTGGAGAGGTAGACAGAGCCAAGATTATTTTTCCCCATTTTACAGATGTGGAAACCAAGTAAGATAAGTCACACAGTAGTTGGCAGGGCCAGAAACAGAAGCCAGGTCTTTTAGTTCTCTTTCAGACACACCACATAGCATTGACTAACCTGAAGGGCCCTGGGAGAACCTCCATCTTACTTTAATTCTATGCGGATCTATTAGTCATGAATTTGTAGTGAGATTGTCATATATGTTGTACCTGTCAGATAACTGTATATTGTTAGATATAACATATGCAGTATATAAGTATTTGAAAAAGTTAAAAGCCCTATTGCAATTATAAGATATTTTAAATAATATAAACCTTGCTGAATATATATTAATTGCCTATTACACCACTTGGAATAATGAGAGTTTCCTTGTTTCACAAAGTCATCACCTTCTTTTTCACTTTTTTATCCTTCAAAGGGATATTTAAAAAATAATATTGAAAACATATTTTAAAATTGTATTAAAAATATTTTTAAAATACTCAGCTGGGCTCAGTGGTTCACACCTGTAATCCTATTACTTTGGGAGGCTGAGGCAGGTGGATCACCTGAGGTCGGGAGTTCGAGACCAGGCTGGCTAACATGGTGAAACTCCTTCTCTACTAAAAAATACAAAAATTAGCCAGGTGTGGTGGCAGGCGCCTGTAATCCCAGCTACTTGGGAGGCTGAGGCAAGAGAATAGCTTGAACCCGGGAGGCGAAGGTTTCAGTGAACCAAGATCACACCATTGCACTCCAGCTGGGCAACAAAAGTGAAACTCCATCTCAAAATAATAATAATAATAATAATAATAATAATCCTATTGAGTTATCAAAAAGGTTCCTACTGCTAAAGGACCACATTCGTTGTCATGCCCAGGCTGGAAGGGAGCCCGGGAAGGGCTGATGCACATAAGTGTCTGATGAGAGTTCAGGAAAGGACAGAGTACATGTCCATTGATCTTACCCAGAGGACATTTTCTCAGGTTGCTTTAATTCCTTTATGAGATGACAAAGGACACCTGCCAATCTGAACTCTGGAAATCTGAACTAAAAGATCAGCCTCCCTCAAAGACTGAGAATTCTGTTTATAATAATGGCAAAGGAGAGTTGGAAGTACCAGAAGCCAGGCAAGCCTCAGGTCCAATTTTTCAAAGGTCAGCTAAGGATTATGCTCTACGCCCAAGGGATGGGGTCAGAAAAGCCATGAATCCTGTGCTTGGGGGACTATTGAGTGAAGAGTTAGGTGCCTTGGCAACCAGAAGTCAGGCCCCTCCCATAATCTTATCTAACACCAGCTACTTTTTCTTCTCTATCAATCAGTGCTTTGTTATTGTCCTAGCAGCCTTTTGGCTGCCCTTACCTAAATCAAAACATCTGGAGTTCTTAAGCCTCCTGATCTGATATCCTTCCAGATGACCTATTGGTCTTCAAATTGGTCCACCTAATGGCAGCTAGTTCTTATGTAATATCAGTTCATGACCCAAAGCCCAAATGGGTGGAGACACCTAGGAACATTTGACTATCATGTTCCTTGAGATAAACTATGGAGAAAATGATTCAAATGTGGTCCTGCTGCCCTTGAAAAGATCACAGTATACATGCACCACTACTAATTTAAAAAGGTTGGGTATAGTTGTCATGATTCATTATCAGAAATACAATGTTTTGTTTTTTTTCAATATACTTCTAGGTCGCTGAGGAGTGTTAACCCCAGAGGTTCTCTATCTAGCTCTCCTTTAAAGACTTTCCATAATCCTGTTTTGTAAATTGATAGTCATTAATTTTCCCCCAATAGATGACTGTTAGTAGAAGTGACCTAGCTAAAATTCTGTTATGAAAGAGTGAAACGAGGTTGTTTTGTTTATGAGCCCTTATGTATACATCGCTGCGCCCAATCAGATGACCTTTTTTCTTTAGCCATGTAGAATGTTCTATCCTTCAGCCCCACAGCTAAGAGAGGTGGGGATAGGTGTAATGCTACTGCAGGCAAGTGATGGGTTTTAAATAGTAAAAGCCAATGGAGAAGAGAAAAATAGTCAGAAGAAGACTTTTAAAAAATATATCGATGTTGTTTCCTGAGTTGTAGGGTTTTGTCTGTTTTTTGCAAAGCAGAAATCTATGAGAATCATAACCAAAATGCAGTTGTATCTTGTGAACCCATATGAAACTCTTCAGGAGAATAAGAAAAAGTCCATCAGTGGGAGATGCTAGGACCATCAACTGAGCCAGGCAGAGGATGATTAGGCATGTAATGTTCAGAGACCATTGAGAGGGGAAGGGAGACAAAGAAAAAAAAAAAACAACGGTGTCATGAAAGGCCTCAAAGAATTCAAAATAAAACTACATTCGATCCAGCAATCCCACTAGGAAACTACCTAAAGGAAAAGAAATCATGATATCAAAAAGACACCTAAACTCACGTTTATCACAGCACTGTTTATAATAGTAAAGCTATGGAATCAAACTAAATGTTCATCGATGAATGATTGGATAAAGAAAGTGTGTATATATATACACAATGGAATATTACTCAGCCATAAAAAGAATGGAATTACGAATTTTGCAGCAAAATGAATGGACCTGGAGGCCATTAAGTGAAACAACTCAGAAACAAAAAGTCAAATACTACATGTTCTCACTTACAAGTGGGAGCTAAATAATGCATTCACATGGACGTATAATGTGGAAGAATCACTGGAGATGCAGAAGGGTGGGAGGGTGGAAGGTGGGTGAGGGATAAGAAATTACTTAACGGGTAGAATGCGCACTTTTTGGGTGATGCATACACTAAAAGTCTAAACATCACCACTATTCAATATAGCCACATAACAAGATTGCATTTGTCCTCCTCAAAATTATACAAATATAACTATAAAAAGAAAGAAAAGAAGAGCTAAAGGAGTAAGAAAGAAAAAGTGGCTAGAAATATAATTATGAATCCAAGATAAGAGAGCCCAAGTATGAGGAGGCCAGGACAGAAACTACCAGACAAATGGGGAAAACCAGGAAGCGAATGTCCAGTTGGCTTTAGTCTAGACTCTAGGGTCAGAGAAAAACTATTCCCAAGAAGGGCCCAGATCAGAAGCCAGAAAGCAAATAGATCAGGAGGGTCCACGGATGTATATCAGGGGGTCTAAGAGCCCCCAAATATACCTACCCATGGATATGCCTTGTAGCAGTTTCTCAAAGGCAGAGAAACTTAAATATATTTCTGTTTACACAGAATGGCCCCAGAAAGGGGCCATTTGCTGAGTCAATTCTAGGCTATATGCATGGGAGACTTAAGTCAGAAGGGGTGGAGAGGGCACTCTCTAAACTTGTCAGACTGTGAAAGTGGGAGATTAGAACAAGCCCAAATTTAGCATGTTGTCCTAACACACTTAAGCACCAACAAATATTGAAAAATATTTAGCTGGACACAGTGGCTCACACCTGTAATCCCAGCACTTTAGGAGGCCAAGGTGTGTGGATCACCTGAGGTCAAGAGTTCAAGACGAGACTGGCCAAAATGGCAAAATCTTGTCTCTACTAATAATACAAAAATAGGCTGGGTGTGGTGGCAGGCACCTGTAGTCCCAGCTACTAGGGAAGCTGAGGCAGGAGGATTGCTTGAACCCCAGAGGTGAAGGTTGTAGTGAGCTGAGATCACACCACTGCATTCCAGCTGGGGTTACAGAGTGAGACTCCCTCTCAAGAAAAACAAACAAATGAACAAACAAATTCTCCATCCATAAAGTGTTGTGGATTTCATAATGATCCTTTCCCTTGTAGGCAGCTAAGAATGTGTCTGTGAAAATGCCAGCATAAGCTTCTAAAGTATTTCAAATATTGTAGAAAGCATTCGGTATTGCTTTCTACTGTGTGCCTGTATATATTCCTGAATATGAAACTTTTTTTTTTGTCTTGAACTCCTGGGCTGAAGCAATTCTCTCGATGCAGCTTCCTGAGTAGCTAGGTCCACAGGCACAGGCACATGCTGCCATCCTGGCTATTTTTTTTTTTTTTTTTTTTTTTTTTTTTTTTTTTTTTTTGACAGAGTCTTTCTCTGTCACCAGGTTGGAGTGCAGTGTCTCGATCCCGGCTCACTGCTGCAACCTCTGCCTCCCAGGTTCAAGCGAATCCCCTGCCTCAGCCTCCTGAGTAGCTGGGACTACAGGTGTGTGCCATCACGCCCGGCTAAATTTTTTTGTATTTTAGTAGAGACAGGGTTTCACCATGTTGACCAGGATGGTCTCCATCTCCTGAACTCGTGATCCGCCCTCCTCATTCTCCCAAAGTTCTGGGATTACAGGTGTGAGCCACTGCGCCCAGCCTACCTGGCTAATTTTTAAGTTTTTTGTTTTTTGTTTTTAGAGACGAGATCTCACTGTATTGTCCAGACTGCTGAATGGGAAACTTACTTATAAAGAAACCAAATGGTTTAGTGTCGCCTTCATATGAAAAAAAAAAAAAAAGACACACCAAATGGTCCAAGCTGGGTCCTTATAATATATAATATATATAATAAATTATATGTAATAAATGATATATTTTTATTATAGATTATTATATATACTAAATATGTAATATATGATATATAATATATATGTGCACACTGAATATATATATATTAAAATATATATCTATTTAGTATGTACAAAACAAAGCTACTCATCTTCCCCCAAAAGACCTTTTAGAGGCTTACACATCTCAATTAATGACAACTCCACCGGCCCCTTCAGTGTTTACAACACAGCAGCCAGAGTGATCCTGTTTAAATGGAAGTCAGATCATAGCAGTCTGCTCAAAACTCTCCTCTGGCTCCTCATTTTACTCTGCAAAAGCCAAAGTCCTTATAATGTTTCCACACCCTCTCCTCCGGTGACCTCTCCCCTCTTCCCTCTATTCTCCCCTCGCTCCCTCACATCAGGCTTACCAGCTTCCTTGGTCTTTCTCGAACACGCCAGGCATGCTCCAGCCCCAAGGCATTTGCACTTGCTGTCTCCTCTGGAATGCTGTTACCCTAGACAGAAGAGTGGTTCTCTTTCTCCCCTCCCTCCAGCCTTTGCTCAGATGTCACCTTCTCAGTCAGCCTGTGTAACATTGCAGCGCACCCCTCACATTACCTATGTTTCTCTTCCCTGTTTTGTTTTCTCCCCAGAGCATTTACTAACTATATATATTTAGTATTTGCCTCTCCCCCATAAATTATAAGCTCTGTGTGCAGAGGTTTTTTGTGTGTTTTGTTCACCACTGCATATCCACAAGACCTAGAACAGTGCTTGCCATATAATAGGCACTCAGTAAATATTTGTTGAATGGTTAGATTATATAACATTTTCATTTGGGATGATTTTCATAATATTAAGAAAGTATATAATAAAAAGACATAGGATGGGTGAGAAGCTTTCTGAGATTTTCTTTTTTCTGCACTCTTGAATGGGTAGCCATCTAAAAACTCTAGAGTAGAGATCATCCTAAATGCTTAGCTCTTTCTTGGTACCCTCTTCACACAAGGTAAAAGTATACACAGGGCCGGGCATGGTGGTTCAAGCCTGTAATCCCAGCACTTCAGGAGGCTGAGGCGGGTGGATCACAAGGTCAGGAGTTCAAGACTAGCCTGGTCAAGATGGTGAAGCCCTGTCTGTACTAAAAATGCAAAATTTAGCTGGGCATGGTGGCAGGTGCCTGTAATTCCAGCTACTTGGGAGGCTGAGGCAGAGAATTGCTTGAACCCAGGAAGTGGAAGTTGCAGTGAGCGGAGATCGCACCATCGCGCTCCAGCCTGGGCAACGGAGAGAGACTCCATCTCAAAACAAAACAAAAAAAATTGTACACAGACATAATGTATATATCATTAAGTATACATCATATTTGCGCATATATGTATTTGCTCACTGTGACAAAATTTGAAGTTTATTAATTAGTGTTTGTCAATGAATAAAATATGTTCCATTATACATTTTTTTTGAGACAGAGTCTCACTCTGTTGCACAGGCTGGAGTGCAGTGAGATGATCTCAGCTCACTGCAGCCTCAACCTCCCAAACTCAAGCCATCCTCCCACAGCCTCCCGAGTAGCTGGGACTACAGGTGCACACCACCACGGCCGGCTATTATTTTATTTTTTGCAGTGACAGGGTTTCACCATGTTGTGCAGGCTGGTCTCGAACTTCTGGGCTGAAGTGATCTGCCTGCTTCAACCTCCTAAGGTGTTGGGAATGCAAGTGTCAGCCACAGCACCCAGCCTAAATACACATTTCATGTACATATTCCTAAATAAACATGCATGTGTACAAATGTGTATGCATATATGTATGTGTATACACATACATGCATGTACATACACATATGAAGTCAGTGTCTCTACTTCTTATTGCTAGTTTTTATACTCTTACTACCTGTGTATTTATTCATACATACTGTATAGTAGCTCCCTTCCCTTTCATTGTCCGTTTTGTAAGATGAAAATTCTACCACTGCTTCCCCTCCTTTTGCTACTCACTTGCTCTTTCGCTGTCTGCCACTTGGCCTCTCATAACTGCTTGACCAAAATCTTCTTATGTGAGGCCAGATGCACTGGGTCATGCCTGTAATCCTAGCACTTTGGAAGGCTGAGGTTGGAGGATTTCTTGAGCCCAGGAATTAGAGACCAGCCCTGGCAACATAGCAAAACCATTTGTCTTTCAAAAACAATTTTTAAAAAATTATAAAAATGGGAAAAATTAGCTGGGCGTGGCAGTGTGCACCTGTTGTCCCAGCTATTCAGTAGGCTGGGGTGGGAGGATCCTCTGAGCCCAAAAGGTTCGGGCTGCCGTGAGCTATAAGGGAGGTATGCACTTTGGCCTTGGTGACAGAGTGAGATCTTGTCTCCAAACAAAAATCTTCTCATGTGAAAGTCATCACCATACTCAGTAATCTTTCCTTGGTTCTCACTACCTGACTTAATTGTTCCTCCTCCTTGGAAATCTTTTGAGATGGAGTCTCACCTGGTCTCCTGGGTTCAAACAATTCTCCTGCCTGGACCTCCTGATTACAGGTGCGCACCATCATCCCCAGCTAATTTTTTTTTTTTTTTTTTTTTTCTAGTAGAGATGGGGTTTCACTATGTCGGCCAGGCTGGTCTTAAACTCCTGACCTCAAGTGATCTGCCCGCGTCGGCCTCCCAAATTGCTGAGATTATGGTGATGAGCCACTGCATCCAGCCCTTCTTGGATCGATTAATGAAATATTCTTTAATGCTAAATATTCTTTAATATTTTTCCCTGTGAACAGGTGAAAAGGTGGGGCTGAGGGCTAATGTCCTTCTTTGCCACTCCCTCTTTGCAGACCTGTTTTGTCTCCCGCCCCTCCGCTTCACACAGCCTCATGTACATTTCCAGAGGGATGTTCTGCTGTTTCCTTCAGCTTCACTTGTCTGAAATGTAACTCATCATCTTCCACAAAGCCGGTTTCCGTAGCTTCTCTTTTTCTGTCACTAACGTCAGCACCAGACATAAAACCTGAGTCATCTTTGACTCCTTTCTTGACTTCACACCCACGTTCTATCCATCATCTAGTTGTGTTGATTTTTTACATGTTTTGAACTTTTGAAATATTTCAAACACACAGAAAACTGCAGAGAATAAACGATTTCGTCACTGCTTAGATTTGACAAATCTTTATATTTTGTCATATGGGCCTCAGAGTTTTTCAAGAAATAAAATACAATGCATTTGAAGTCCACTTGGCACATTTTCTCAATCAAGTTATCACTGCCAAGCTGGGCGTGTTGGCTCACGTCTGTAATCCCAGCACTTTGGGAGGCCGAGGTGGACAGATCACGAGATCAGGAGTTTGAGACCAGCCTGACCAGCATGGTGAAATCACGTCTCTATTAAAAATATAAAAATTAGTCTGGTGTGGTGATGTGTGCCTATGATCTCAGCTGCTCAGGAGGCTGAGGCAGGAGAATTGCTTGAACCAGGGAGGCGGAGGTTGCAGTGAGCCGAGATCACACCATTGCACTTTAGCCTGAGGGACAGAGTGAGACTCTGTCTGAAAAAATAAATAAATAAATAAAAAGAAGTTATCACTACCAGGCTGGGCTGGGATTGGTGGCTTACACCTGTAAGCATGGCGAAACCCAGTGTCTACTAAAAATACAAAAAAAAAAAAAAAATAGCCAGGTGTGGTGGTGGGCACCTGCAATCTTAGCTACTTGGGAGGCTGAGGCAGGAGAATCTCTTGAGCCCAGGAGACAGAGGTTGCAGTGAGCTGACATTGAGCCAGCCTGGTCAACAAGAGCAAAACTTCATCTCAACAACAACAAAAAAAGAAATTATCACTACCTAAAGTTTAGGTACTCCCCAAGCAAGGTTGTATACTTGTCCTACATATGCATTTATCCATAAATAATATATAGGCCAGGTACAGTGGCTCATGCCTCTAATCCTAGCACTTTGAGAGGCCAAAGTGGGAGGTTCACTTGAGCCCAGGAGTTTGAGACCAGCCTAGGCAACATAGTGAGGCCCTATCTCTACAAAACACTAAAAAATTAGCCAGTCATGGTGGCGTGCACCTGTCGTCCAAGCTATTTGGGAGGCTGAGGTGGGAAGATCGCTTGAGCACAGGAATTCAAGGCTGCTGAGAACTGTGATCATGCCACTGCACTCCAGCCTGGGTGAGAGAGTGAGATCCTGTCTCAAAAAAAATTATCAACAACAATATTTTATTATAATAAAGGGTGTATTTTAGAAAGAAATCAAAATTGTGGGAGAAATTTTATTTTTTGATCTAGTTGTCTACATCTACATAGATGTAGGTCATCTTACTCCCAAATATGTAACCCCATTATCATTTGAGTCACGTGAATGTCAGGTATAGTTCTTAGGAGTAAATAGAGATTGTGTGTGTGTGTGTGTGTGTGTGTGTGTGTGTGTGTGTGTTTTAAGAGATGGGATCTCATTCTGTTTTTCAGGCTGGAGTGTGGTGACACGATCATAGCTCATAGCTTACTGTAGCCTCAAACTCCTGGACTCAAGCACCTCAGCCTCTTAAGAAGCTGGGAATACAGGCATGTGCCACTGTGCTTGGTTAAGAGGGAGCTTTTAAATATCTTTGCTTATGAATCTCAATGTATAAAGTGAGTAAATTGCATGGAGTCCAAATGAGACTTCTGGTACTATTGGTAGAGTCACAGGAATATGTTAAAAGAAGGAATTGTAAGGGCTCGGTGCTATTAGGTAATGGAAGAGAGAAACTCACCACATTGGCAAGTGTTTTGAAAAAGATACTCCTTGGCCGGTCACGGTGGCTCACGCCTGTAATCCCAGCACTTTGGGAGGCTGAGGCGGGCAGATCACTAGGTCAGGAGTTCAAGACCAGCCTGGCCAACATAGTGAAGCCCTGTCTCTACTAAAAATACAAAAATTAGCTGGGCATGGTGAAACATGCCGTAGTTCCAGCTACTCGGGAGGCTGAGGCAGGAGAATCACTGGAACCCAGGAGGTGGAGGTTGCAGTGAGCTGAGATTGTGCCACTGCACTCTAGCTTGGGCAATAGAGTGAGACTTCATCTCAAAAAATAAAAGAAAAAGAAAGAAAAAGTTACTCCTTGGTTTGTTCAACAAACCCTACTAGGATTATTGGCTAGCTAACTATTAGGCAAAGGTCTATTTAAACATTACCCAACCTCCAGGTACATTAAAAAGTAAAATAAAAAGATCAAATAATATGTAGAAAACTAAATGAAATAAACATTTATCTAATCTCTAGATGGGGAAAATTGCTCTAAACATGGGGGTGGGAAGCAAGAAATTTGATCATACAAAATCTCTAGGTAGCTAGAGGGGTTGCTTGGTGGCTCATGCCTATAATCCCAACACTTTGGGAGGCTGAATGGGGAGGGTTGATTGAGACCAGGATTTTGAGGCCAGCCTGGGCACATAGTGAGATGCCCCATCTCTATTCAAAACACTTTGTGTGTGTGTGTGTGTGAAGGAGTCCCATTCTGCTGCCAGGCTGGAGAACAGTGGCACGATCTCAGCTCACTGCAACCTCTGCCTCCTAGGTTCAAGCAATTCTCCTGCCTCAGCCTCCCGAGTAGATGGGATTACAGGCATATGCCATCACATCCAGCTAATTTTTGTATTGTTAGTATAGACGGGGTTTCACCACATTGGTCAGGATGGTCTCGATTTCTTGACCTTGTGATCCACCTGCCTTGGCCTCTCTAAGTGCTAGGATTACAGGTGTGAGCCACCGTCAAAACATTTTTTTAAAATAGGCTGGGCATGGTGGTTCATTCCTGTAATCCCAGCACTTTGGGAGGCTGAGGTGGACAGATCACCTGAGGTCAGGAGTTCAAGGCCGGCCTGGCCAACATGGTAAAACCCCATCTCTACTAAACATACAAAAATTAGCCAGGCATGGTGGCGCATGCCCATAATCTCAGCTGCTTGGGAGGGTGAGGCAGGAGAACTGCTTGAGCCCAGGAGGCGGAGGTTGCAGTGAGCTGAGGTCCTGCCACTGCACTCCATCCTGGGTGACAGAGCTAGACTCTGTTTCAAAAAGGAAAACACACACACACACACACACACATATGTATTTTTAAAGTAAAATAAAACTTCTGTAATAAAATGATCATGAATTTAAACATAGACAATAAACTAGGTAAAGGGATAATATATTTATTGTAAGGGAGCTAATGCTGTCTTTGACAATTAAAACAGAAAGACTCCAATAGACCAATGTATAGCACATAAAAGATCTCTTCACCAAGAGGGTGATAAAAATAATGAAGATTTGAAAAACTGTTCCGCCTCACTAAAAATCAAAGAAAAGTAATGAAAACAAAAATTACATATGAGTTTTTGCCTATCAAATTAGCAAACATTTTTTCTTTTAGAGACAGAGCCTCACTCTGTCACCCAGGCTGGAGAGCAATGGTGCAATCTCAACTGACAGGAAGCCTTTGCCTTCTAGGTGCAAGTGATTCTCCTGTCTCCCTTTTGACATATTTTCTTCTAGCCTCTTTTTTCCTTTTCTTTTCTTTTCTTTTCTTTTCTTTTCTTTTGTTTTTTGTTAGCATAATAGTGATTGTACCACATATATAATTTTTTTTTTGGCAGGGACAGATTCTTACTCTGTCACCCACGTTGGAGGGCAGTGGCATAATCAGGGCTCACTGCAGCCTCGACCTCCTGGGCTCAAGCAATCCTCCTACCTCAGTCTCCTGAGTAGCTGGGACTACAGGCACCCACCACCACACCCAGCTAATTTTTGTGTTTTCAGTAGAGATGGGGTTTCATCATGTTGCCCAGGCTGGTCTCAAACTCCTGGCCTCAAGTAATCTGCCCATCTCAGCCTCCCAAAATGCTGGGATTACAGACATGAGCCACCGCACCTGGCCAGCAAACATTTTTGTAAAGACTGTGAGTGAATTAGAAACTTCTGTTCATTTGTGGTGCTTTGTTTTGCTAAAGCAGTATGATAGCATAGTGGATGTTTGAAATATCCTGCACAGCTGACCATAATCTTTTGAACAGCATTTCAATTAGGGTTGCCAGATTTAGCAAATAGGAACAGAAATGCCTGGTTAAGTCTGAATTTCAGATGAACAAGAAATAATTTTTTAATATATGTCCCATAAATGTTTGGGATGCACTTATATTAAAAATTATTACTTGTTTATCTGAAATTCAGAGTTAGCCAGACATGCCGTATTTTATCTGGCAAACTTACTTCCTATATTTGTGGAAATTCCAAGTTTATAAGGCTCGTATTAAATTCTTAGTGTCCTTTTCAGCTAGCCTGCAAGCATGTGATCTCAGCTTTGCTTTCAGGAAACTTATATTAGGCAGTGAGGATGATGATTAAACCAGGCTCTGCATAGAGCTTCTTTTGGTGCTGACAGAGGTGATGATCTATTTTGGGTGCTGGTGGCAGTGTCGGTGGCTTTTTTTATAGTGGGGTTCAGGGATACCACATATGTATAAGTCTGGGGAGTGCCATTTACATGGACTATGATACGTTTCTTTCTTTCTTTCTTTCTTTCTTTCTTTTTTCTGAGACAGAGTATAGGTCTGTTGCCCAGGCTGTAGTGCAGTGGTGTGATCTAGGCTCACTACAACCTCCACCTCCCAGGTTCAAGCGATTCCCCTGCCTCAGCCTCCTGAGTAGCTGGGATTACAGGCACCTGTCACCACGCCTGGCTAATTTTTGTATTGTTTAGTAGAGACGGGGTTTCACCATGTTGGCCAGGCTGGTCTTGAACTCCTGATCTCAGGTGATCTGCCTGCCTCGGCCTCCCAAAGTGCTGGGATTACAGGCTATGGTATCTTTTCCATCAGCTTATGCTGTGGCCTGGTTTGGGGCATTTCTGGCAGTTTAGCCTTGATTATGCAGTCCTTCCAACAATTCTGTGAAAATCTCAGTATCCTTTAATAAATTATTTCTCTGCTCCATCTCCCAGAGTCAGCTCCTGTTGCTTGTGACTAAAAACCTTGACTAATAGAGAGTATGTCTCGAGAGCCTTAAAAATGTGTGAATCAGCTGGGCACGGTGGCTCACACCTGTAATCCAACACTTTAGGAGGCCAAGTCCTGTGGATTGCTTGAGCCCAGGAGTTTGAGTTTGGACTGGGCAATATAGTGAGACCTTGTCTCTACAGTATCTACAAAAAATTTTAAAAAAGAAAATCAGCCAGGTGTGGTGGTGCGAGTCTATAGTCCCAGCTACGCTGGAGGCTGAGGCAGGAGGATCACTGGAGCCTGGGAGGTGGAGGTTGCAGTGAGCCAAGATCATGTTACTGCACTCCAACCTGGGTGACAGAGCAAGATCCTGTCTCTAAAAAAAAGTGTATATCTTTTGAGTCCTCACTCTTAGACACTTAAGTGTGCACTCCATAGTGCAGACAAAATTTTGTACACAAAAATGTTCATCCAGGTGCTATTTTTATTTATTTATTTATTTATTTATTTATTTATTTATTGAGACGGAGTTTCGCTCTTGTTACCCAGGCTGGAGTGCAATGGCGCGATCTCGGCTCACGGCAACCTCCGCCTCCTGGATTCAGGCAATTCTCCTGCCTCAGCCTCCTGAGTAGCTGGGATTACAGGCACGTGCCACCATGCCCAGCTAATTTTTTGTATTTTTAGTAGAGACGGGGTTTCACCTTGTTGACCAGGATGGTCTCAATCTCTCGACCTCGTGATCCATCCGCCTCGGCCTCCCAAAGTGCTGGGATTACAGGCTTGAGCCACCGCGCCCGGCCATTTATTTATTTTTTGAGACTAAGTCTTGCTCTGTCACTCAGGTTGGAGTGCAGGGGCATGATCACGGCTCAGTGCAGCCTCTGCCTCCCCGGTCCTTAGTCTCTCCAGTAGCTGGGATTACAGGCACGCACCACCATGCCCAGCTAATTTTTGTATTTTTAGTAGAGACGAAGTTTCACTATGTTGGCCAGGGTGATCTTGAACTCCTGACCTCAAGTGATCCACCCGCCTTGGTCTCCCAAAGTGATAGGATTACAGGTGTGAGCCACCGTGCCGGGCCCAGGTGTTATTTATTTATTTTATTTTAATTTGTTTTTTGAGATGGAATCTTGCTCTGTTGTCCAGGCTGGAGTGCAGTGGCACAATCTTGGCTCACTGCAACCTCTGCCTCCCAGGTTCAAGCGACTTTCCTGCCTCAGCTTCTTCAGTAACTGGGATTACAGGCACGTGCCACCACACCAGGCTAATTTTTGTATTTTTAGTAGAGATGGGGTTCCACAATGTTTGTCAGGCTGGTCTCGAACTCCTGACCTCATGATCTGCCCGCCTTAGTCTCCCAAAATGCTGAGATTACAGGCATGAGCCACCACACCCAGGCCTTTTTTTTTTTTTTTTTTGGACACGTAGTCTCACTATGTCACCCAGGCTGGAGTGCAGTGGCATGATCTTGGCTCACTGCAACCTCCACATCCTTGGTTCAAGCAAGTCTCCTCCCTCAGCCTCCCGAGTAGCTGGGATTACAGTTTTATGCCACCATGCCCAGCTAATTTTTGTGTTTTCAGTAGAGACGGGCTTTCATCATGTTGTCCAGGCTTGTTTCGAACCCTTGACCTCAGGTGATCCACCCACCTCGGCATCCCAAAACTCTGGGATTATAGGCATGAGCCACTGCACCTGGCCAGTGTTATTTATTTAGTGGAAAACTGAAAACAATTTAAACCTCTAGCATTAAGAGAATAGCTGAGTACATGATGGTACAGCTAGATATCAGGACACCGAATAGTCTTTAAACAGAATAATTAGAGAAGTATTTAAGGATATGGGACATGCTGTAATATTAAAAGTGGCAATACCAAGATAAAAATTTATTTGTGTCAGTCAGGCACCATGGCTCCTGCCTGTAATTCCAGCACTTTTGGAGGCCAAGGTGGGAGGATTGCTTGAGGTCAGGAGTTCGAGACCAGCCTGGCAAAATGGCAAAACCCAGCCTTCATTAAAAATACAAAAATAAACTGGGTGTGGTGGCAAGTGCCTGAGATCCCAGCTACTCAGGAGACTGAGGTAGGAGGATTACTTGAACCCAGGAGGTGGAGGCTGCAGTGAGCCCTGATTACCCCACTGCCCTCCAACCTGGGTGACAGAGTGACAACCTGTCCCCGCCAAAAAAAGAAAAATACATATGTAGTACAATTGCTATTATGCTAAAAAAAGAAAAAAGGAAAAAGAAAAGAAAAGCAGAAAAAAGGCCGGAAGAAAATATGTCAAAAGTGGATTTGGGTCATCAGCTTATTTTTTTTTCCTGCCTTTTTATACTTTTCAATTTGTTGCACAATGAATAAAACTTACTCTCGTAGTCAGAAAAAGAAGCTTCTTCTCCAGTCCTATTGGATGACCTATACTCCACTGGCCAGACATATTTCTTTTGAGCAAACAGGCTGGGAGATTTCTGTGGGGGTGGGATTCCAGAAGCATAAGGTTTTACAGTGATCGCCCAAGTTAGGCCACAGGGGCAGAATAGCGAAAGTTACTGGAGAAATACTGAAATCCCCTTGGGGCAGTCTCATTCTTACTGATTCCATTTTGGTTTTCACTTGCCAAAGAGCCCCTCAATTCCCTTCTGCCATCCACTTTGGAAATATTTTCTGTATAAGCTGGCAAAATCTAGCCAGGCTGATTAAAACATTATAATATGGTTAACAGCTTCAGCGCAATGATAAAAAGGTCTGTTTCTCAAACAGAGATAAGTAAGCCTGGGAAAGAGAATAGACTGGAAAAGGGGGTTGTATGTAAAGCAACAAGGTGCATCTTCCTGGAGTGTCCATTTTACTAGACAATGAGTAATTTTATTATTATTATTATTTTTGAGACAGAGTCTCACTGTGTCCCTCCAGGCTAGAGTGCAGTGGTGTGATCTCGGCTCACTGCAACCTTCGCCTCCTGGGTTTAAGCAATTCTCCCACCTCAGCCTTCTGAGTAGCTGGGATTACAGGTGCATGTCACCACACCCAGCTTATCTTTGTATTTTTAGTAGAGATGCGGTTTCACCATGTTGGTCAGGCTGGCCTCGAACTCCTGACCTTAGGTGATCTACCTGTCCTGGCCTCCCAAAGTGCTGGGGTTACAGGCATAAGCCACCGTGCCTAGATGATAATGAGTGATTTTAAGTGGTATTTTTACATTAAAATGCATTTGGATATGTTACGGAGCAGGAAACAAACTTCGCATGGATTTTTGAAATAATGCCTTGTCAGTTCAACAAAATTGTGTGCTTACCGCATTCATACATTTGTGTTTTGGGATACTTCTGTGGAAAGATGTGGGAACTGCAGGACATATGTTGCTTTTTTGTTAGGTGGGTATTTGATTCCTCCCAGTATCTGACCGATTATGTTCTTCATAGAATATCTCTTTCTGACTGCTCTGGGAGCCCCAGGGTGTTTAACTGAGAATAAGGCCCATTTTATTTAACAACTCAAGATTTATTCAATGTGACTAAGTAAGTGGGCAGTAATAATTTCTTTTTTCTCTGAAAGCTCATGTAATCAGTTTTTCTCCTTTGCCTACTTGGTTTGTGTCCTGGAGTTTTTGTGCAACACTGGATGATGTATTTCTATTCAACTTTATTTGATGATGCCGGAAATCAAGTGTCTTCAGGGAGACCTTTCTTATCAAGGCTTTCCAGATACAGTCTATGATTATAGAGTCACACCTAAATTCTAGCGTGTAGGTTCCTCTCTCAGAATCTCTTAAACAAGCTTTTGTCCTTTTGGAATATTTTGTTCCAAATCCTAACCTGACCTCTGTTCTTCGAAGTGATTGCAGGACATTTCCTTTTCCTTTTTGTTCCCCACCGCCCCCACTTTTTTTTTTGAGACAGAGTTTTGCTCTTGTTTCCCAGGCTGGAGTGCAATGGCACGATCTTGGCTCACTGCAACCTCTGCCTCCCAGGTTCAAGCAATTCTCCTGCCTCAGCCTCCTGAGTAGCTGAGGTTACAGCCATGTGCTACCACACCCAGCTAATTTTGTATTTTTAGTAGAGACAGGGTTTCACCATGTTGGTCAGGCTGGTCTCGAACTCCTGACCTCAGGTGATCCACTGACCTGGGCCTCCCAAAGTGCTGGGATTACAGGCATGATTTGAGTCAGAGTATCGCTCTGTCGCCCAGGCTGGATTGCAGTGGCACGATCTCAGCTCACTGCGACCACCACCTCCCAGGTTCAAGCGATTCTCCTGATTGCAGGACATTTTTGACAAAACTGTGAAACACTCTGAGATTCTCAAAAGAGAGATGGGTCATGTAATACTTTAACAGAAACAGTGATCCATTTATTCATCCATGATTTCAACAACATTTATTGAGTGCTTACAGCATATTACGCACTGTTTTAGATGCGGGAGACTCAATGTTGAGCCAAACCTGACGCCATCCCAGCCCTCAAGGAGCTCGTATCCAGTACAAAAGATAGATATTAAATAAGTAATTTAATGCATGAATAATTATAATCAGAATAACATAAACAGGACTTCATAGCCACCTCAGCTCTACTCTGGTTTATGGACAAGAGTGTCTAGAATATTGGATTATTATTCTCATCTCTTCCTTCTCCCTAGAGAATTACCCATCTGCACCCTCTGTTATATAACTTTGTAGTACATCCCACCCAGTAGAGTTGGTGGAGTGTATTTCCCTATTCCAGGGATTTGGGGCTTGGCCAGGTGTCCTATTTCAACCAATGGGCCAAAGTGGTAGCATATCAGTTCTGAGCAGAGGCTTTAAGAGACATCTTATATTCCTGCTATCCACTAAAAGATGAGCATGCCACAGGTAACTACTTCCTTTTTGGCACGGGTCCTGAAATGAGAGATACATGGAGCAGACTTGAACCTGAACCTAAGAAGCCAGGCTGGCCAGGCGCAGTGGCTCATGCCTGTAATCCCAGCGCTTTGGGAGGACAAGGTAAGTGAATTGCTTGAGCTCAGAAGTTTGAGACCAGCCTGGGCAACATGGGGAAATCTTGTCTCTACAAAAATACAAAAAATTAACCAGGTGTGGTGGTGTTTGCCTATAGTCCCAGCTACTCAGGAGGCTAAGTTGTGAGGATCATCTGGCAGGTCGAGGCTACAGTGAACTGAGATCGCACCACTGCACTCCAGCCTGGCCATAGAGTGAGATCCCGTCTCAAAAAAAAAAAAAAAAAAAGAAGAAGAAGAAAAGAAAAAAAAAAGCCAAGCTAGCTGAGCCACGTAGACCCTCAGCCAACCTACACAACCATGAGCAAGAGATAAAGATTTATTGATGTAAGTATCTGGGGTTGGTTTGAGAGGTTGTTTGTTATTGCAGCAAAAGCTGACAGTCTATTTGCTTACAAATATTTACTGAGTACTATATGCTAGGCACTGGGCTAGGAGAAGGGATTAAGTCATTAGCAAAAAATAGACACTGTTTTCATGAAAATCATGTACTACCTCTTAACTTGTTTGGCTGACATTTTTTTCCTCATGATTTCTCTTTATTTCCTCATTACAGTGGGGTCAGCATGATGTACTAAGAACATGCCTGAGATCTCAACTCAATGTTGTTTAGTCTGGTCTCCGGTTTCTACCTCCTGACATCTCCTGATTTTTGTTTTGTTTTGTTTTGTTTTTGAGATGGAGTCTCTGTCTGTTGCCCAGGCTGGAGTGCAGTGGCACGATCTCGGCTCACTGTAACCTCCACCTCCCAGGTTCAAGTGATTTTCCTACCTTAGCCTCCCAAGTAACTGGGACTACAGGTGCCCACCACCACACTCGGCTAACTTTTCTATTTTTAGTAGAGACAGGGTTTCACCTTGTTGACCAGGCTGGTCTTGAACTCCTGACATCAGGTGATCCACTTGCCTCAGCCTCCCAAAATGCGTGAGCCACCGCGCATGACCTGATTTTTTTTAACTTCTTTTAGGTTCCCAGAACAGGGTGTTTCTATCACATTTTCATTTCCAGTGAAAAATCTCTCTCCTTTGGGAAATGAGGGGTTTCTCTGCCAATGTCCAGTAGTCAAAAGATTGGAAACTATTTGTATTTTAAATTTCTGTCTTGACTTATGAAAAACTTCCCAGTGACTGCCTTTAAGGTGTTTCATAGATGCAAATAGAGTATGCCTTGTGGCCTGGACATTTTCCATCTAAAAGTTTAATCTAATTACAAGCAGGCAAAATAGAGGCTTTGTTCTGTGAGGACAGATTAATCACTCCCCAAAGCTTTGAAGGGGAGGCAGAACTGATAGGACATCTGTTTGGCTCCTATTCATTCATACAAAATTATTATTTAAATAATCGTATTTAATCCATCTAAGACAAATGTGGTGGCTCATGCCTGCAATCCCAGCACTTTGAGAAGCCCGGGAATTCAAGACCAGCCTGGGCAACATGGGGAAATCCTGTGTCTACAAAACAAAACAAAACAAAAATACAAAAATTAGCCAGTCATGGTGGCACTACTCACTCCAGCCTGGTGGCAGTAGTCCCAGCTACTTGGGAGGCTTCAGCAAGAGGATCACCTGAGCCTGGGGAGGTCAAGGCTGCAGTGAGCCTTCATGGCACCTACGCAACAGAATGAGACCCTGCCTCAAAAAAAAAAAAAAAAAATACACCTAACACACCTATGTCATAAGTTCTCACTCAAAACATTACTGACAACCGGCCTGAACAACATGGTGAAACCCTGTCTCTACTAAAAATACAAAAATTAGCCAGGCATGGTGGTGTACACCTATAATCTCAGCTACTCGGGAGGCTGAGGCAGGAGTATCGCTTGAACCTGGGAGGCAGAGGTTGCAGTGAGCTGAGATTACACCACTGGACTCCAGCCTGGGCAACAGAGCAAGACTTCATCTCAAAACAACAACAACAACAACAACAGAAAACATTACTGAGCACCTACTATGTGCCAGACATTATTCTGGATTCCTGGGGTATGGGGTACATCATTAAACCAAATAGACAAGGATCTCTGTTCTTGTGGAAGAAGACAATAAACTGTTAACATGGTGAAACCCTGTGTCTACTAAACATACAAAAATTAGCTGGGTGTATTGGTGGGTGCCGTAATCCCAGTTACTCAGGAGTCTGAGTTAGGAGAATTGATTGAACTCAGGAGGTGGAGGTTGCAGTTAGCCGAGATGGTATTGCAATGGGTGACAGAGTGAGACACCATCTCACAAAAAAAAAAAAAAAAAAAAAAAAAAAAAAAAAAAAAAAAAGAGAGAGAGAGAGAATATAGTCCCCACCCCCCTCTTTTTTTTTTTTTTTTTTTTTTTTTAATAGTGTTTCTTATTTGGGGTTTCTTTGGTGTTTCCTCATGATTAGATTCAGGTGATGCATTCTCAGCTAGAATCCTACACAAGTGTTGCTGGGTCTTTCTCAGGGTGTCAAATCAGAGGCACAAGTTATCCATCTGCCCCACTGGTGCTATCAATTTTGATCACTTGGTCAAGGTGATGTCCAATTTCTTCGCTGCATAGTTATTCTTTTAGCTATGCAATTAACAAGCAGTCAGTGGGGTAAAAAAAAAATTTTTTTGAGACAGAGTTTAGCTCTTGTTGCCCAGGCTGGAGTGCAATGGTGTGATCTCAGCTCACTGCAACCTCTACCTCCGAAGTTCAAGCAATTCTCCTGCCTCAGTTTCCTGAGTAGCTGGGACTACAGGCACCCGCCACCAAACCTGGCTAATTTTTGTATTTTTTAGTAGAGATGAGGTTTCGCCATGTTGGGCAGGCTGGTCTCGAACTCCTGACCTCAGGTGATCTGCCCACCTCATGTGATCTGCCTGCCTCAGCCTCCCAAAGTGCTGGGATTACAGGTGTGAGCCACTGCATCTGGCCAGTGGGGTAATACTTTAAGACTGTAATCTACAAATAATAGATTAATAAAAATGCAAATAACCTACTCCTCACGAAAATCCATTGATGACTCTTGTCGGAACCAATATTTACTATGATGGTTGCAAAATACTAATTTTCCAACTTGAGCATGTCTTCCACATTTGCAATTGAATTCTGCTGTAAAGTTATCTCCCTTCTTCATTTTATTTATTTAGCTATTTATCTATTATTGGCATGAACTTATGTCTTTACTATTTTTTCAACACGTCCTAATTCATTACTGTGTTTAATTATTTTGGTTCTCAATTTGTCCCAGATTTGGCCCATGGTCCCTTCAAGGTGGTACCTGTCCTTGTGACATACTGCCATCATTTATTTTGAGCACTTCCTTAATTGCTGGCATAACAATATGCTCCAGGCTCACCTTGTACCTATCTTGCCCAGCCCTAGAATCAGCCATTCTCTAACAAGCTCTGGTATAGTAAGATCTTTTGACTCCAGCTTGCAGCTTTATCACAATGCAGCTGGGTCAGCCCTGAAAACACCAAGGCTACGTTAGTGGGATATTTATGGAAAGCTATGTCTCTCAGATACAGGATATTTTTTGGGAAGTAATGGGAGACAAAATTGGTCAGGAACTTGGCCAGAGAGCTAGAATTTTCTATGGCAAGCAAATCAGAATCAGTGAAGGTTCCTTATCAGAATTCTTGGGAAAGGGGTGTGCTTGAAGATTTATTTAGTAGAGATTGTATTTATTGGTTGGGGACAGACAGTCTGGAGGAGGCAAGTATATACAGCTGTCCCTTGATATCCAAAGGGGATTGTTCCCAGGATCTTCATGGGCCCCAAAATTTGTGGATGCTCACATCTCATATAAAATGGTGTAGTACTTCTATAACCTACGTACATCTTCCTGTATATATATATATATATATATATATATATATATACACACACACACACATATATATATATATATATATATATATATATTTTTTTTTTTTTTTTTTTCTGAGACACGGTGTCCTTCTATCATCCAAGCTGGAGTGCAGTGGCATGATCTCAGCTCACTGCAACATCTGCCTCCTGGGTTCAAGTGATTCTCTTGCCTCAGCCTCCTCAGTAGCTGGGATCACAGGTACGCAACACCATGCCCAGCTAACTTTTGTATTTTTAGTAGAGAAGGGGTTTCACCATGATGGCCAGGCTGGTCTCAAACTCCTGGCCTCAAGAGATCTGCCCACCGCAGCCTCCAAAAGTGCTGGGGTTACAGGCGTGAGCCACCGTGCCCAGCCTTCCTGTATACTTTAAGTCATCACTAGATTACTTATAATATCTAATACAATGTAAATGCTATGTAGATATACTGTATTGTTAAAAATTTGTATTACTTTTTACCATTGTATGGTCATTTTAAATTTTATGTTAGAATATTTTTGATCTGAGGTTAGTTTACTTCATGAATGCAGAATCGAGGATATGGGTGGTCAACTGTGCTTAATTTCCTTATATTAATTAAAAAGAAAATTACGTAAAACACCTCTCTCATAATTCCTTTGTATAACATAGGAGCATAACAGCTAAGACAAACAAAACCAACAGAAATCACAATTTCATTCTTGTTCATGTAATATCAATTTCTTCTGCCAACATTATTCTTTGTTTTTTGCCAGCAAAGAATACTAATAGCTGGTTTGAGCCTCATCTCCTTTCCCTGGCCACCCTCTAGTGGAGGTGAAATGAAATTATACAATGCCCTACAAACAGCAAGCCTAGAGGGGAAAAGAAACAGCTACAGGTAAACTAGGTGAGGAGATCACCAGTTAGAGCTAGAGAGACTTGAAATATCTTTGTGTTCGATCCTTTATTTTGCAGATAGGGAAACTGAGGCCCATGGAGGGGGTAGCTACTTGCCTAAAGTCATAAAACTAATTGCAGAGCCAGAACATACTCTGCTCCCTGATATACAGCATCATTTTAAAGAAATTTTTGGGCCGGGCACGGTGGCTCATGCCTGTAATCCCTGCCCTTTTGGAGGCCGAGGTGGGCAGATCACGAGTTCAGAAGATCGAAACTATCCTGGCCAACATGGTGAAACCCCATCTCTAGTAAAAATACAAAAAATTAGCTGGGCGTGGTGGCATGCACCTGTAGTCCCAGCTACTCGGGAGGCTGAGGCAGGAGAATCGCTTGAACCTGGGAGGTGGAGGTTGCAGTGAGCTGAGATTGTGCCACTGCACTCCAGCCTGGCAACAGAAAAAGACTTCGTCTCAAAAAAAAAATTTTTTTTTGAAAGCTTTTCTACTAAAAAAGCCAATTTTAATGCATGAGTTGACTTAATTTTTATATTTTGTTACCTTATATATATTTTATGTACTGACATATAAACATATTTATATATATATTTTTTCAGAACTTCACTTTCAGGAATGGGGATGGACAGTAAAGTAGTTATTTCAAAATGCCATACACCCTACCCCATTCCCAATTATTTTCAAAATTGTTCACAGAAAAAGTGATCAACAAAAAAAAGACTATCATCTGAAGAGATGGAAGTTGAGGTTGATGGACTTGATCCAAGTGATGGTTCTGTGATTTCAAATGAATTTTTATGCAGTTCTGAATGTGGGACAAGGTTATAAGAGATAATTGCTGAACGCAGTGGTCCCCAACCTTTTTGGCACCAGGCTCCAGTTTCGTGGAAGACAATTTTTTCGTGGATGGTAGGGCGGGGCGGGGTGGGGAATGATTTTGGGATGAAACTGTTCCACTTCAGATCATCAGGCATTAGATTCTCATAAAGAGTGTGCAACCTAGATCACTCGAATATGCAGTTCACAATAGTGTTTGTGCCCCTACAAGAATCTAATGCCACCGCTGATCTGACAGGAGGTGGAGCTCAGGTGGTAAAATGCGCACCAGCCTAGTGCTCACCTCCTGCTGTGTGGCCGGTTCCTAATGGGCCATGGACATTACCAGTCCGTGGCCCAGCAGTTGGGGAATCCCCACAGGCCCCAGGGGAGTGAACACAATAGCTTTTCCTGATTGTTGATTACCGGCCAAATCCATCCCTAAACAATGCCTCCCCTAACACTTCTCCTTCCTTACTTGACACATGGCAGGTTTTATGAGACTGCTCATGTTCTATTAGTCCACAGGTCAAAGGAGGGCTGTGTGTCTTCTTCAAGAATGTTTTCAGGTCATGGTGAGAGCAGATCATTAAAATTTGCAAGCCATTTGTTAAAGACAGCCATAATTAAAATTTAAATTACAACGAAGTTATAATAAAGATACAGGTAATAAATACTAAAAACTCATCACTTCCTGATTATTTTACTATGCTGTACTACCATTTATGATCTTGAGATGATTTACTGTATCTTTATGGTACAAATACTATGTAATAGTACTACTGTCTACCATGTTAGGTGATGTCACATTGTTAGCTTGAAATTGGCCACCGTGGGAGTATTTCTACTACGGAAATTGGCAAATGTTACAAATTTTTGTTTTTTGGAGGGTGGACTGTTAAACATTTACTAGTACACCACTGGCTGTAGGCCTTGGGCAATTCATGACCCTACTTGTCTGTCTCTTGGCCTTTGCCTAAATGAGTTAGCTACTTGAACTTCTATTCCTATTTCAGGGATTCTTAAAGTTGTTGAAAACAGATTCCTGCATCCCTTCTCCAATAGATTGTGATTCAGTGCATGTTTAACAAACTTCCAGGTGCTTCTGAGGAAGATATAGCAGGCCACAATTTTAGAAGTCCCTATAGGGTTGAAGGGAGAGGACCTGCAAAAAGCAAAACCAAAATATCCTGCTCTTGACATTAGTGCACAAGAGTGAAAGCTTTTGGCCGGGCGCGGTGGCTCACGCCTGTAATCCCAGCACTTTGGGAGGCTGAGATGGGTGGATCACGAGGTCAAGAGATCGAGACCATCCTGGTCAACATGGTGAAACCCCGTCTCTACTAAAAATACAAAAAAAAATTAGCTGGGCATGGTGGCGCGTGCTTGCAATCCCAGCTACTCAGGAGGCTGACGCAGAATTGCCTGAGCCCAGGAGGCGGAGGTTGCGGTGAGCCGAGATCGCGCCATTGCACTCCAGCCTGGGTAACAAGAGCGAAACTCCGTCTCAAAAAAAAAAAAGAGTGAAAGCTTTCATGGAATTGCTTGTAAGCATAAAGTAAGTCCTTTCCCTAATGAAGATGCATGGAAGCTTGGCTGGCTGAATGGTTTATCTAACAGTTTATTCCACTGATTTAGTGAATGACCATGTTAAGGCAAAAACTGACCCAAGGAAGTCAGTTTCCAGTGTCTCTTCAATTAGTCTTACCTTTTTCATGTTGTATGCACTGCAGCAGACTCAATTCAGATCAAACATTTGTTGAACATTACTTACAAGGACCTATGATTGACTTTCATACATATTCTATGGGAAGTCAAACCATAATAATCAATAAAATGGAATGATTCTCTTCTGTATCGGCTTCAACTTGATTCCCTGTGGGTTTTGAGGTTTCCCACCACCTTCCACTCCCATTGCCACCAGTGTCTGTCCCAGCTGCTGCTGCATCTGCAGTTGTCTGCACCGCTCGCCCCACACCACTTCACCATTCCTGCTCTTGCCACACACAGAGCTTCATTACGACCAAGTGTGCCTTTCTTTTTTGCCCCATGAAGAACTCACCCTGTAGAAGACCATCCTCATTAAGGACTTAACAAGGGTAGGTTCAATTTAAGTTCACTTTGGCCATACTTAAAATAGTTTTTTTCTTTTTTTCCTGAGATGGAGTCTTACTCTGTTGCCTAGGCTGGTGTATAGTGGCACCATTTTGGCTCACTGCAACCTCCACCTCCCGGGTTCAAGCAATTCTCCTGCCTCAGCCTTCTGAGAAGCTGGGATTACAGGCACGTGTCACATGCCCGGCTAATTTTTGTATTTTTAGTAGTGATGGGGTTTCACTATGTTGGCCAGGCTGGTCTCGAACTCCTGACTTCAGATGATCCACCTGCCTCGGCTTCCTAAAGTGTGGGGATTACAGGCGTGAGCCATTGCGCCTGGCCAATAGTCGAGTTTTACTAATGGTCAATAGGCTTTGAAAACAGATTCAGTTCTCGTTTGCACTGCTTTACTAAACACCTGGTTTTGTAAACACCTTAGGTTAGTTTCATGGTTCACTAAAAACTTCGTATTTGAAATCTGCTCAGAGGTTCAAAAAAATAGTGCAATTCTTTCTTGCTTCTTGCTCCTCTTTCTGTTTGGTTCTGGTCCTAAGAAAAGCCAAATACTGACATCTGTTGCAATGTTCCTCCCCAGCCCTCCAATTAGGGATGATGAAAATCTAAGGCATTTTATTCTCCTAGCAATTTAAAATTATGCTGTTGGTCTTCTTACTCAAATAATAATATACACTGCAATATTTTAAATGTTGGGTACCACCTAGAGGAGACAGTATTTACTGATCCAGTTGATGAGTGTATTTTCAGGAAAAAAAATAAAATAAAATAAAAAAAAAAAAAATAAATCAGGGAAAATGCTTCTCAGTATACCAATCTTAGATATTAGACATTTTAGGAGTAGAACTCAGTCACTGATTGTGCCATTCTGGTGCCAAAGAAGATCACAAGTTATAAAGTCAGCAGGAATTTGAATAAATGAGAAAGTGAGGAAATACTCAGCTACATGGTGAAGGACTGCCAGCAAGTACATGGACCATCAGAATGAGAAATCTTAGTCCAAAGACTTCATTTAATAGACTTGCAGAGAACTACTTATCTTCCTGAAGTCACAAGGCCACCAGAACCAGGACTACAAATTGGGGCTCCCAATTGCTATGGATGAACATTTTTTTTTTTTTTTTTTTTTTGAGAGAGAGTTTAGCTCTTGTTGCCCAGGCTGGAGTGCAATGGAACAATCTTGGCTCACTGCAACCTCCAGCTCCTGGGTTCAAGTGATTCTCCTCCCTCAGCCTCCCGAGTAGCTGGGATTACAGGCATGTGCCACCACATCCGGCTAATTTTTGTATTTTTAGTAGAGACGGGGTTTCCCTATGTTGATAAGGCTGGTATTGAACTCCCAACCTCAGATGATCCACCTGCCTCGACCTCCCAAAGTGCTGGGATTACAGGCATGGGACAGGATGAACTTCTTATAATTCATACATGGCTTCTTTTTTTTAGAGACAGGGTCTCACTCTGTTGTGCAGGCTGGAGCACAGTGGCGTGAATGTGGCTTGCTGCAGCCTTGACCCCCTGGGCTCAAGCTATTCTCTTGCTTCACCCTCCCAAGTTGGAACCACAGGTTATCA
Organism: Saimiri boliviensis; assembly: GCF_048565385.1. Lineage (NCBI taxonomy): Eukaryota > Metazoa > Chordata > Mammalia > Primates > Cebidae > Saimiri > Saimiri boliviensis. The sequence continues at coordinate 117,297,033 of NC_133470.1, forward strand.
CTACGTATGGCTCATTTTTTTTTTTTTTTTTTTTTTTTTTAATAGAGACGGAGTCTCACCATGTTGCCCAGGCAGGTGCTTATTGTTAAGGGTTCATGATTTGTACTTCCATTTTAAGGACCACCTTGAATCAATAATTAGAAATTCTGACAAGATATGTATTTCTCTATCTCCTATAGTTATTCACAGTAATAAAAAACAGGCATATCCTGAATGTCTGATGGATTGCTTAAAGTGTGCCTGTATGATGGACACTACCTCAGCCAGGTGATAAGAATGTACCCTTGATGTGATGTAATGAAAAGAGCAATTCAGCTCCTTAGAGTCCACACCTCCAGTTGAATAGTACTCCTCAATACTATCAGGGTCATCAAAAGTATGGAAAGTCTGAGAAATTGTCATGGCACATGATGACCAAATATAATATTGTATCCTGGCTGACATCTCAGAAGAGAAAAAGGACATGGGTAAAAACTAGTGAAATCTGAATAAAGTGTGGAGTTTAGTTAATAGTAATATACCAATATTGGTTCTTTAATGGAAAAAATATAACATGGTATCATTAGAAAAATAGGAATAAAATTACTTGTTTTAAAAGTTCAGTTTAGGTCAGGTGTGGTGGCTCACGCCTGTAATCCCAGCACTTTGGGAAGCTGAGGTGGGTGGATCACTTGAGGTCGGGAATTCAAGATCAGCTGACCAAACATGGAGAATTCCCGTCTCTACTAAAAATACAAAATTAGCTGGGTGTGGTGGTGCATGTTGGGGGTGGTGGGCCAGGGGAGGGACAGAGCAGGGCGGGGAGGTTGGGGAGGGATAACACTGGGAGAAATGACTGACGTAGGTGATGGAGGGATGGAGACAGCAAACCACCATGGCATGTGTGTGTACCCAGGCTACAATCCTGCAAGATCTGTATATGTACCCCAGAGCTTGAATTAAAAAAAAAAAAAGAAAGAAACGTACATCTGTTGAGTATACCTACTGGTTAGGCATGAAGCTTCACATGTACATGATTTCTTAGCAAATCTTTGCAATTTAAGTTAGGCATTCTCATATTACAGATAAGAAAGTAGTAGTAATATAGGATAAATAACTTGCCCAAGTAATGTGCTAACAGGAGGGAAGCAAATCCAAGTTTACCTGACTCTAGAACCTGTGCTCTTTTTAATAATACTGTATCACTTAGTATAGAGAATATCTAGTAGTCTTTTTTTTTTTTTGAGATGGTGTTTCACTCTTGTTCAGGCTGCAATGCACTGGTGGTGCAATCTTGGCTCACTGCAACCTCTGCCTCCCTGATTCAAGCAATTCTCCTGCCTCATCCTCCTGAGTAGCTGGGATTACAGGTGCATGCCATCACACCTGGCTCATTTTTTGATTTTTAGTGGAGATGGGGTTTCATCATGTTGGTAAGGCTAGTCTCGATTTCCTGACCTGTGATCCACCCGCCTTGGCCTCCCAAAGTGCTGTGATTACAGGCATGTGCCACCGCGCCTGGCCATCTAATAGTCATTTTAAAGAGAAACAGTGTTCAATTTTTTGGGTATATATTTTGATGCTACCTTTTCAAATTCAGTGTATTCATATAGCAATAACATGTGTCAGTATTATGCCTTTAAGCTTCCATCCTAACTCGTTTTGTCTTTTTGTTCAAGTAACCGTATAAAACCTATCAGGAGACAGTCATATAATAATACCCTGGTTATCTGCAGTTAAAACAACACTGCAGCAGACTGCAAGTTCTCAGGCAGAAGTTAGTGCAGGAGAATGAGGGAGCCAAAGTAACCAAAGAGAGATGAGGAGAGGGGAGGAGGGAAGGGAGGGGAGAGGGAGAGGGCACAGCACTGGCAAGAAGAAAGCAGCAAACAATACGTAATTTACTAGAAAGCCCAGAACACTCTAAGACCATGCTAGATTAACAAGGATATGACTGTGGCCCTGCAACTTCTCAATTACATGCTGAAAACAAATGCAGTAAGGAACATATAAGCATATAGATGAATTCTTAGCCATGTTCAATTTAAAGCTAGAATTAAAAAATGTTTAAAGGTATGTAACTAATGCATTATAATTTAGGGATCTAAATCTGGCCTTCTGTTTGCTAAAATTTAAATGATTAAAACAAGAGTTTATTTTTCTTGCATTCCTTCATTTACTGAAGTCAATTAAAAATAAAGCCATGTTTAAACAAGTGTTGGAGACCAACTTTTAATAACACATATTTCATTTTCAGAAACATATGCTAACCATCAACAACATGATCAGGGTTCCATTGCCCCAGATGTTATTTCATTGGTACATTGTATTGATATTTACAAAGGCTTTCAAATTCAACAACACAAAACAAAACAGCTTAATTTTTAAAAACTACAATGCTTTAAAAAAATGTAAACAGTTTCATTTTTACATTATTGTAAAAAAGAAGACTCACTCCTTAATGTGGCTTAATTTTTTTTTAAGTGAGCAAAGCCTGGTGCTCATGGATAAAGAATGAAAATAATTCTTTACATAGAAACATTGTGCTCCAGTGTGGCAAAGAAAAAAAATTATATGTACACATATAAAGAAAAGAATCTTAAGCCCACAATTTAGACCACAAAAAAATCTTGTCCCCAAATTGAGAAATTTATAAAAACCATTTACACATGGTTATTGACCTATTGGAAACCTATATAACATTTTCAAAACAATAACTCAGTCAAAAGATACCACTTGTCTTAAAAATGAAATTTTGTGCAAAAAAAAAAATTGTTTAAGCTAGAAACAAGACTATCTTCCCTAGTAAGGGGCCAAAAGAGCCACTGAAATAATTTAACTCTGTTAGATTTAATGCATGTAACCAAAAGGCACACACATGTGATTAATATATTAATATCTTTTCATGCAGAAACCTGTGCATGTTCATAATCATACAACAAAAACACAAACAAAACACAACATAAAGCCTAATATCTGGCAATGTTATTCTAGCCATATTCCTTTCTATTCTATCACCCCAGGGTTTCCTAGATCATTAACACTGCCTCTCAAAAAATATATTATATTTGAACAACTTTCAATAAAAATTTAAAAAGTATGTTAGCCTGGAACACTATATTTTTTCAGTTCTGATACATATAGAAACTTACTGATATGTCTATTTTAAATGTCACTTCAAATTAAGATACAGTTTTTCTTTTATTAATAAACACTTTGATTGCTCCAGTGAAGTCAGCAGAGAGAAGAACTTCTGTGTTATCTGTCTTCATAATACCTTAAAAGCACAAAAAAAAGTTTTAAGTTGGTTTGTAAAGGAATATGAAATCTGCTGCCACAATTATCATATGCCCATGACCCTCCACCTTCAGGGGAGAAGATCGTCTCCCCACCTTTTCAGTTTCCTTTTCTGGCTGGCTCCTGTAATTCTTTCATTCTGCTGAATCTCTTCTCCTCTCTGAGGCTCACTTCTACTTGCCTTGTCTTACCTGGTCTTTCCCTGGCTTGAGGATATTATAGTCTCTTGGGGCCTGGATGCTTGGATTTATTCCTAGGCAACCTGGGCATCTAAGACATCTAATGCTTCATTGCATGGCAAAAAGCTAGTGTGTCATTCAGCCCCAGGACTAGAGTACTGGCAGGATGGGATCAGCTAGCAAGTCTGTTGCTAACAGGGGTGTCTAACAAGGTTGCCAGTAAGGTTTATTGTATAGCAGACACACTGAAACTGCCATGAAATGAAGTAGACACATTCGCTGTGTGAATGCTGACAGAACCTTTTGCCATATGGTCCTTACTGTAAAGCTATATAACTATGCTGAATGGCACAGATGCTTACCTCTTACATTTGCCAGTTGCATAAAAACATTTAATAAACAAATTCAGTGTTAACTAACTCTATTATACATAGGTAAAAACTGAGATTTTAACTTCAGATTTAAAAAAGAAAATAATCCAAGCTTTAATTGGAAAGTTGTGTACAGGATGAGTCACACAAAATGGTTTCACTTAGATGTGCTAAAAACATATCCTAAGCCTTTGAACATTCCTTTACCACCCTTTTGGTATATCTCATAGCAGTGCTGTGCAGTAGCAGCAGCAGCAGCAAAGGACTTAGGGATATGAGAAAGGATAGAGAAGAAAAGAATTCATCAAACAATATAAAATGCTTTGTAAGACACATAATAATGAAAATGATAACAATAATGCCTACTACATGCCAGGCATTTTGCCAGGCACTTTTACACATACAAGTATATATATATATATTTAGATACAGAGTCTCACTCTTTTGCCCAGGTTGGAATGCAGTGGCACCATCATAGCTCACTTGTAACCTCACACTCCTGGGCTCAAAGGATCCTTCCAACTCAGCCTCCCTAAGGCATACACCACAGTGCCCAGCTAGTTATTTAATTTTTTGTGGAGACAGGGTCTTGCTATGCTCTCCAGGCTGGTCTCAAACTCCTGGCCTCAAGTGATCCTCCTGCCTTGGCCTCTCGAAATGCTGGGGTTACAGGTATGAACCACTATGCCCAGCCTATACATGTCATATTTAATTCTTAATAAAACCCTGTAAACTAGGTTATCATTTTACACATAAGGAAAATTTGGGCTAAAATTGCTAAATATGTCAGGAACAAAGAAAGAGGGCAATTGGATGTATTTTCTGATCCCACACTTTGGGTTTAAGACAGTTTATTCTTCTTTTTTTTGAGATGCAGTATCACTCTGTCGCCCAGACTGAAATGTAGTGGTGCGATCCTGGTTCACTGCAACTTTCGCCTCCCAGGTTCAAGCGATTCTCCTGCCTCAGTCTCCCAAGTAGCTAGGATTACAGGCATGGGCCACCACGCCCTGCTAATTTTTGTATTTTTAGTAGCGACGGGGTTTCACCATGTTGGTCAGGCTGGTCCTGAATGCCTGACTTCGTGATCTGCCTGCCTTGGCCTCCCAAAGCGCTGGGATTACCTGCGTGAGCCACCGTGCCTCGCCTGAGAGTTTATTCTTAGACTACACCTACGTGGGTACAAATGACAAACACAAATCTGAGTACAATCCACTAAAATTTCTGGCTCTTCAAAAAGGACCCAGTTAGTTAACTGAACCTTATTAAAGTGGTACATTTTTGAGAAGTTAAGAAAAAAAACCTGTATTTTTTACTTTTTCTCAAATTGTTTTAAAAGCTAGAACCTCCTGTGGAATGTGCAGGGGAGGTATATAGAATGTAAAAAGGTAGCACTGGGGAAAAGAGAAAAGAAAAAAAAAATAGGCCAGGTGTGATGGTTCATGCCTGTAATCCCAGCACTTTGGCCAAGGTAGGAGGACTAACCTTTTGGAGGCTAGACGTTTGAGACCAGCCCAGGCAACATAATGAGAACTTGTCTCTACCAAAAAGCAAAAAAAAAAAAAAAAAAAAAAAAAAAAAAAATTAGCTAGGCATCGTAGTACGTGTAGCCCTAGCTACTCAGGATGCTGAGGCAAAAAGACTGCTTGAGGACAGTTCAAGGTTGCAGTTGAGCTATGATTGCACCACTGCACTCTAGCCAGGAGCGAGACCCAGTCATTCCTTCCTTCATACATACATACATACATACATACATATATACCTACCTACCTACCTACAAACAAAGGTAATTAAAAAGAAAGAAAAACTTAAATGACTTAAGTTAGAAGAGAGAAGCTGGATTTGATTCTGAGAAGGAAAGAAAAACAACATAAATAGGCATTTAGTAAAGGTTTAATCATTCTAACTTGGTTTATTTTTGTATCTTGCACTGAGAAGTGCTAGACTGAAGTTCATCTTTGTTATCAAAATTTTTCTTCAAAGACGAATAGTGTAGTGAGTGGAGTAGATAGTGTAAATAATAGTACAAGAAAAATTACTTGAGATTAAAGTACTTGATAACTTTTTAGCATTCAAATACTTTAGAAGCACTCTTTGTATATTGTATCTATTCTTGTGGCTTTATGACCTGTTTGTAATCTGTAGTGTGAGACAATACAGTCAATAAACTATTATGCAATAGATTTAAAAATTAAAAACAATTTATATATATATAAATTAAAGCAATTCTCCTGCCTTAGCCTCCCAAGTACCTGGAATTACTGGTACACACCACAATGCCTGGCACAATTTTCTTTTCTTTTTTTTTTTTGAGACAGAGTCTTGCTGTGTCACCCACACTAGAGTGTAGTAGCATAATCTCAGCCCACTGAAACCTCCACTTTTCTGGGTTCAAGCACTTCTCCTGCTTCAGCCTCCTGAGTAGCTGGAATTACAGGCATGTGCCACCACACCTGGCTACTTATATTTTTAGTAGAGACGGGGTTTCAACATGTTGGCCAGGCTGGCCTTGTACTCTTGATCTCAAGTGATCTGCTCACTTTGGTCTTCCAAAGTGCTGAGATTGTAGCCATGAGCCACCATGCTCAGCCACGATTGGTATTAATAATACAAACTTGTTTTCACTAATAGTTGGTCCAAATTTTCATAGTCTTACCATACTCTTAAGGACTAGCAGGACTATTACAGATTTTTATATAACTGATCGGCACTCAATATTACTTGTTGAGTTTCTTCTTCCTTTCTAATATGAGCACTTTGTAAAACTGGAATTAATACTCATTCTCAAAGCATATGCTACAAATGGCAAGAAATTTGTAGTTCAAGACCAGCCTGGCCAACATGTTGAAACCCTGTCTCTACTAAAAATATACAAACTTGTAAACAGCCACCTATCTCGAGAAGCTGTTAACTTGCGGCAAGTAGAAAAATTAGCCCTGCTTCATTTAGGTTTAATTCATTTCATAAGACAGCTGTTCATTAAGCACCTACTATATGTAGGTAAGCACTGTGTAAGACACTGGCAATACAGCAATAAATAAGACATGAAAACTCTCTGTCTTCTGGAGATTACAGACTAGTAGAAGAGACAGATAATAAAGAAGGTTTACATTTGTATATATTGTTTGCACTTCTCTAAAGAGAATGGTTAGTTATAAATAGTTATAAACATCCAAATTTTTCATTTTTAATTCTCAGGCGAATGTAAAAGAAGTAAAACTTTCAGGAAATATATTACTGACATGTTCAGAAATGGATATCTGACAACCATTAAGTTGCAAACAAGAAATATTCGTTGGTGGCTCACACCTGTAATCCCAGCACTTTGGGAGGCTAAGTCGGGTGGATTTCTTGAGCCCAGAAGTTTGAGACCAGCCTGTGAAACCCCATCTCCACAGAAAATACAAAAATTAGCTGGGCATGGTGGCATAGGCCTGTAGTCTCAGATACTTAGGAGGCTAAGGTGGAAGGATCACCTGAATTCAGGGAAGTTGAGGCTGCAGTGAGCTGTGACTGCACCACTGCACTCCAGCCTGGATGACAGAGCAAGACGCTGCCTTAAGAAAAAAGAAAAATTCTTTATACTAGTGAAAACCTCATTATATTGACATGAGATAAATGATGCTACTAAGTGCTGACTAGAAACAATATAGGACAAATAAAGATTTACCAGAAGGTGTGGCATCCAAAACTTCAGCATCTTCACTTTTCTCATTCCCTTCTGATTTTTCAGATTGCACATCCAAAGATAACATCAAACTTGGGTTTGGAGCAAAGATGGCTGATGTAACAACTGCATTGTGGGCTGTGGAAAAAATTTACTTCGAGATAATTGACAAATGGAATACCAAACATCAAGATAAACACGACAGTGTATGTTATATACCAAATATCCTTAAAAACTAACATAGAAGTAACTCCGATTTAAAACTCAAAAATATTTTCTAAAAAAATGCCACATATAAGTTCTGAAATTCCCTGACTTCTCAAACTTTAGACCAAAGTTCTTCCTTAGTATAGATAAATCAAACAAGCAAAGCCAAATGCAAAGCAGTTTATCACTGTCAAACTGCCTCTCTAAAATAATGCCTAAATGAATTTACTTCTAGTATATATCCACTTTAACCTGATTCTCTTATCAGACACACAAAAGCAAGTATTTACTTACCTTTAATACCTTCCCAGAAGTCATTACGATCTCTCCTGACTGAAGTAAACTTGCTTAGGTCATGGTAAGTACTCCATATGTAAACATACTTATCTTCTGAACCACTAACGAGGTAAGTAAAATCATGGCTGAATTTGGGGAAGAAAGAAAAAAACAAAATGTGAGTGTGTATGTTTAAAGGTTTCCTTTATCAGTGCTTCCTACTTTGTGATACCTAAAATAATACACGAAGGATCTTGTCGAATACGTAGACTCATGGTGTCACTCAAGATGTTCTAAATGTGTTAGGTATGATGTAGTGGCCTGGCACTTGTATTTGCATCAATGCTCTAGGTAACTATGATGTTAGTTAATTTACGTTGGGAAGAACGATAATTTAAGGTGTGAAAGACAGAAGCAGAATACTTTACCAGTTGAATTATTGGGTAATTACTGTATAATTCAAGAAAAAAGAATTGGTTAAGAGAAGGGCTGAAAGAAGAGGTCTAGAAAGAAGAAAAGACAGCTAACCCAATTTCAGGAGAGTATCCAGAACCCAAAATTTTCTTTTTCTTTCTTTCTTCTTTTTTTTTTTTGAGACAGAGTCTCCCTCTGTCACCAGGTTGGAGTATAGTGGCATGATCTCGACTCACTGCAACCTCCGCCTCTGGGGTTCAAGCGATTCTCCTGCCTCAGCCTCCTGAATAGACAGGACTACAGGCATGTGCCACCACACCCAGTTAATTTTTGTATTTTTAGTAGAGACAGGGTTTCACCATGCGGGCCAGGATGATCTCGATCTCTTGACCTTGTGATCTACCTGCCTAGGCCTCCCAAAATGCCAAGGTGCTGGGATTACAGGCGTGAGCCACCGTGCCCGGTCCCCTACCCTTTATTTTTTGACACAGAGTTTCGCTCTTGTTGCCTAGGATGGAGTGCAATGGCGTGATATTAGCTCACTGCAACCTCCACCTCCTGGGTTCAAGTGATTCTACTGCCTCAGCCTCCCGAGTAGCTGGGATTACAGGCACGTGCCACCATGTCCAGCTAAGTTTATATTTTTAGTAGAGGCGGGGTTTCTCCATGTTGGTCAGGTTGGTCTGGAACTCCCAACCTCAGGTGATCCGTCTGCCTCTGCCTCCCAAAGTGCTGGGATTACAGGTGTGAAACACCTTACCTGGCCCCAAATTAGAAATTTAAATAATAATGATATGTAAAGTTTTGAATAGAGGACACTGGGCTGTGTGGTGTTAAAATGCTTTCTTAGTGTCCTAAAAGGTTCCTTCCTTTCCTAAAAGGTTCAAGACAACGTGGCAGGGAGGGGAGTGGCAGAATGAGCCCCCTCTTAAAAGCATAAACAAAGGTACAAAAGCGAAAACTTTAGAGATGAGAGTTTTCTAATCCTGGCTCTACAACTAAGACTTTAGACCAATGACTTAATTTTCTGAGTCTTGGTTTCTTCATCTGTGGAACAGGGGAAATTCTAATCCTATAGATTATATAGGTGGACAAGGTAAAGTATTGCATGATAATAAAATACCAGTTGCAAAAGTGAAAAGAAAAACCCCATTAAACATAAGGCATAGACCAATGGAAAAATAGAAGTAGTGAGAAATGTTCTGATCTCTTTTGGGAATATCTCATTGCCAATTTACCTGAAACTTGCTTTGATCTGGCTGCTGCTATTGACGTAACCCTTATACTTCATGGAGAGTGACAAATCTCTCAAATCATATAGTCTGATTCTGGAGTCATTTGAGGTTACCAATATCTAAAAGTAGATCAAATGAGAAGTTAAAAATACCATCTTTTAATACAAGTTAAACTACAACCCAAAAAGGGTGTTACATACATACAAATGTACCCCAAAACTAGAAAAAGTAGTATTCTACAAGAAAAAGAGTACATTTTTTGTCAAGATATTAATAACTAACTTTCAAGAATCTAGGCATATAGTATAGAGAGACATGGTTTTGAATACTGTAGTACCTTATTTTCTCCAGGTAAAGGCTCAATGCCAGTAATTTTTCTTCCAACTTTGTTGCGCCCTCTAGTAGATCGGACATGTATTTGTGTATGGTATTTCAAATGCTAAAAATGAATCGTACATTTAACATATTAGAATTACGAGCATGTGTGGTGGCTTGCATCTGTAATTCTAGCTACTCAGGAGGCTAAGACAGGAGAATTGCTTGAGCCCAAGAGTTTGAGGCTGCAGTGAGCCAATAAATGCACCACTACACTCTAACTTGGGTGACAGACTGAGTGAGACTTTGTCTCTATAAAAGAATTCTTTTTGCTTGGAAGTGGTGGCTCACACCTGTAATCCCAGCACTTTGGGAGGCTGAGGCAGGTGAATCACTTGAGGTCAGGAGTTCAAGTCTAGCCTGGCCAACATGGTGAAATCCTGTCTCTACCAAAAAATACAAAATTTAGCTGGGTGTGGTGGCATGTGCCTGTAGTCTCAGCTACTTGGGAAGCTGAGGCACAAGAATTACTTGAATCCGGGAGGCAGAGGTTGCAGTAAGCCGAGATAGCTCCACTGCACTCCATCCTGGGTGACAGAGTGAGACTCCATCTCAAAAAAAAATTTTTTTTTAAAATTCAAATGAGAAGAAATTTCAAAAGTCATCTGTTCCAACTCTTAAGACAGACATGGTATTATTTGTCCCAATTTAGACAAAATGCAGTTAAAGCTCAGAGGGGATAAACAACTTGTTCAAAATCATGAAAGTGTTTACTAAGTATAAAATTATATAATTTACATAAAACAATCACTTACCTCTGTATCATAGAAAATACATCTGCCATCATATGTCCCAATTACCGCATATTTGCCATTTTGACAGAAATTTGCAGCTGTGATCAATTTCGTCTGACCATCTACTTCATTCCACAAAGCCACTTTTTTGTCAGGTATGTTCCAAAGGCGAAGCTTTCCATCCAATGACCCACTTAGAAAATACCTGTCATCCTAAAAAGGTGGCAAAAGAGAAAGCTTCCATTTTACCCCATCAAGAAAAAACTCATTAGCATGTCAAATCAGTAAGTCTATTATAATAGTTTAAAAATGCAGATTTCAGGGCCGGGTGTAGTGGCTCATGCCTGTAATACCAGCACTATAGGAGGCTGAGGTGGGTGAGTCACAAGGTCAAGATATTGAGACCATCTTGGCCAACATGTTGAAACCCCATCTCTACTAAAAATACAAAAATTAGGCATGCTGGCACGTGCCTGTCGTCCCAGCTACTAGGGAGACTGAGGCAGGAGAATCACTCGAACCTGGGAGGCGGAGTTTGCACTGAGCTGAGATCGTGCCACTGCATTCCAGCTTGGCGACAGACTTCCGTCAAAAAAAAATTTTTTTCATTTAAAAATTACTATTCTTTAAGCAAGCATTATTTTATGCACCGAAAGCAGTAACAATTAGAAACCTCACTATTCATTTTGCAGAAATAAGGTTCTAATCAGTTTATCATATCCTTAAACTACCTTTCGCAAGATACGGATGGTAACAGATAATGTGTTTGAGTGTGTAGTGTATGGAAGAAGGTTCTGTGATCAAGTAACTTTGAGAAATTCTGGGTAACAGAAAGTTAAGCATGATTCTCAGTTAACCTGCATTCTGAACCTCCAAAAAGAGGATAAAGTAGGTAGCATTTTTCAACATATTTAACCACAGACTTTTTTTGGGGGGGCGTGTTAGGGGAGGCGCTATACCTTTCAGGAACATGCTATGGGAAATCTATCCTATATTATACCTTCCTCTGGGATACATGTAATGTTTGGATAAAAGAGCAACATCGGTTAGTGGCCCCCAAAACCAGTCATTTTTGGAACTCTAACACCATGTCAACGGATAATTGCTTCATTATTCAAATTCTGCTCTCAAACCAGGGATTTTCAACCTGTGGCAATTTGATCACAAAGGGGACATCTGGCATTATCTGGAGACATTTTGGTTGTCACAACTGGTGGGAGGATCAGGATGTTACCAGTATCTAGTGGGTAGAGAGGCCAGATGCTGCTAAACATCCTATAACGCACAGCCTACTCCTCCTATAACAAAGAATGTCAATAGTACTAGGGTTGAGACACCTGCTTTAAACTAAATCAGTCCTACCACTAAGCTTGTTCTGATTTTGGCAACATAAGATATATATATATACATGTATTTTTTTTGGTGATGGGGTCTCCGTTTGTTGCCCAGGCTGGAGTACAGAGGCTTGATTACGGCTTACTGCAGCCAAAACCTCTTGGGCTCAAGTGATCCTCTCACCTCAGCCTCCCAAGTAGTTGGGATAACAGAAGCACACCACCATACCTGGCTAATGTTTAAAATTTTTATAGAAATGGGGTCTCCCTGGCCGGGTGCTGTGGCTCATACCTTTAATCCCAGCACTTTGGGAGGCCGAGGCAAGTGGATAACCTGAGGTTGGCAGTTCGAGACCAGCCTGACCAACATGGAGAAATCCCATCTCTATTAAAAATACAGAATTAGCTGGGCATGGTGGTGCATGCCTGTAATCCCAGCTACTCAGGAGGCTGAGGCAGGAGAATCACTTGAGCCTGGGAGGCAGAGGTTTTGGTGAGCCAAGATCATGCCATTGCACTCCAGCCTGGCAACAAGCACACAAAACTCCATCTAAAAAAAAAAAAAAAGAAAGAAAGAAAGAAAGAAATGGGGTCTCCCTATGTTGCTCAAGTTGGTCTCGAATTCCTGGCCTCAAGTAATCCTCTTGCCTCAAACTCCCAAAGTGCTGGGATTACAGGAGTAAGCCACCATACCCAGCCAAGATTATTCTTTTTTTTCCCCTTTCCCTCCACCCTAAGAGTTTCTGTTCTTTGCAAAAGATTATTATTCTTACCCATCTCTGAAACCTGTCTAAGAGAAGCTATAAATAATGGACATTTCCGTGTTATCGTATAGTAGGCTCTATTCAATGTCTGCCAGTAGAAGAGCCAAACAGGTAAAAATACTTTAGTCTTCTAATTCAGAATTTTTACGTGTGTGTGTGTGTGTGTGTGTGTGTGTGTGTGTGTGTGTGTCTGTGTCTGTGTCTCCATTTTGCTAATACAGTGGCGGGATTTTGGCTCACTGCAACCTCCACCTCCCCGGGCTCAAGCAATTCTCCTGCCTCAGGCTCCTGAGTAGCTGGGATTATAGGTAGGCACCACCATGCCCAGCTAATTTTTGTCTTTTTATTAGAGATGCGTTTTCACCATGTTGCAGGCTGGTCTTGAACTCCTGACCTCGGGTGATCCACCTGCCTCAGCTTCCCAAAGTGCTGGGATTACAGGCGTGAGCCACCATGCCCGGCCTGATTTGCTATTTCTTTTATACCTCTGCTACTTTGCTTCCTTTGACATTATAGTAAGAGTCATATTATTTCCTAAAAAAAAAAAAAAAAACAACTCATCACTACCCTATTCTTTCCCAGCTCCCCTGCCACCGCTGCCTTTTTTTTTTTAAAGCAGAGTTTTGCTTGTTGCCCAGGCTGGAGTGCAATGGCAGAATCTCGGCTCACTGCAACCTCCACCTCCCAAGTTCAAGAGATTCTCCTGCCTCAGCTTCCCAAGTAGCTGGGATTACAGGCATGTGTCACCACGCCTGGCTAATCCCAGCCCTTCTTAAAAACACTCCAGGTCAGTAAAATTTTTAGAAATAGGGCTTTATAGTTTCCAAAATAAAATCAAATAAAAGCACTGTGAAAAATCATTGGCTGGGCTGGGTGCAGTGGCTCATGCCTGTAATCCCAGCACTTTGTGAGGTCGAGGTGGGCAGATCACTTGAGGTCAGGAGTTGGAGACCAGCCTGGCCAACATGGTGAACCTCTGTCTCTAATAAAAATACAAAAATTAACTGGGTGTGGTGGTGCATGTCTGTCATCCCAGCTACTCAGGAGGCTGAGGTAGAACTGCTTGAACACAGGAGGCTGAGGCTGCAGTGAGCTGAGATTTCACCACTGCACTCCAGTCTAGAGACTCTGTCTCAAAAACAACAACAACAACAATAACAAAAACCTGGCTGAACAGAAACTTTAATAAATAATAAAATACTGCATGGAAAACAGTCAGATGGGTGGGGTGGCTCACGCTTGTAATCCCAGCACTTTGGGAGGCTGAGATGGGCAGATTGCTGGAGTCCAGGAATCTGAGACCAGCCTGAGCAACATGACAATACCCTGTCTCTACTAAAAATACAAAAATTATCCAGGCATAGTGGTGCATGCCTGTAGTGCCAGCTACCTGGGGAGCTGAGGCAGGAGGATCGCTTGAGCCTGGGAAGTTGAGGTGGGAGTGAGCCAAGACTGCACCACTTAATTACAGCTTGGGTGACAAAGTGAGACCATGTCTCAAACAAAAAAGAAAAGAAAAAGAATGAGAAAGAAAACGATCACAACCAAATATCTCTTTCCACCCTGATACTTTATAGTTAAAACAGAGTTAGGAAAGATTTATGGATAGAAAGATTTTGCTCACAGTGGCTGACGGGGTAAATGCATCCTTTTGTTATATGTATAGGGGACAGGGATGGGGGTGTTTTTCAGAAAGAAGATTCTAATGACTCGATCATCAAAACTGGTAAGTATTAACATAATTGTGTATGTATGTGATAAGAGGTGGAGTCTCACTGTGTTGCCCAGGCTGGTCTTGAACTCCTAGCCTTAAGCCATCCAGCCACCTTAGCCTTCCAAAGTGCTGGGATTATAGGCGTGAGCCACCATGCCAGGCCTAGATTAAATGTTTGTAAATTTCAAAAATCTTTAACTAAGTCTTCTAAGGGTTCAGAATTATCACTGCTTATGTTATAAGCCTGCTCAGGGAAGGAAAGCATATTGAAAACAAGTCAGTCTTCTCCTTCATCTGGGGGAAAAGATGAAGAAATGTGAATATGATTAAAAAGATAATGGGTGTTAAACATATAAAGTTCAGGACACCACTGGAAATGTGACCGTAACATCAACATAGGTGAGGGAAACTTGTCACTAGGGTCAGCTTGAGACCTCTGCTTATTTTAATCAAGCTAGTGTAGTCAGCACCAACATGTGATTTCCTTTTTGCTTACAGTTGCAAAAAACTATAACTAATTTAGCCTTAAGCATTTGGTGGCTCTCTCCTCTAAGGGCATATAATAGGTCTGCAATTCCATGACAGCAGATTTTTCTTCTTTGGTTGAAATCATATGAAATGCTTGCTTTCTGGGGGAAAGATATGAAATAATTTTCATAATGAAAAGGAATAAAGAAGAGATATCAAGACCAACAATACAAATTCAGTATGCCTTGTATTTTGGTCTTTGCCTCTTTCAGTTTTTTCCTCTGTCTCTTCCCTCCCCAGTCTTCTATTTCTGCTGAGGTACTTCCCTTTCTCATTTATCCATCTGCTGTCTCTTCTTCCTCCATCTGCAATATCTCTCATCTTTAACAGGATACTTAATTTCATTATTTATACTTTGCATGTCTTAATAAAGATTTAGGATAACTTTTTACTGTTACATTTAGAATATAACATCCCCAGTTTTTCTACTGTAGATCAGCAGAATATTTACTTTCTCATTTCTAAAGCAAAATGAAACACAAAATTAAATTGCTCATAACTATGTAGCTGTTAATAATTTTTTTTCCTGTAATCCAATTGCCCTCTAGAGAAACCAGGTTCTCTCACCTTCCTTATAGGGTAACAAAAACATGTATAAACAGTTACTTACTCTTGGATGGAAAGCTATGGCAGTGACAAAATCTATATGTTGAAAACAGCAAAGGCATTCTCTTCTAGAAATGTGCCACAATCTGACTGTTTTATCCATTGAAGAAGAAAGAAGAAAGTAGTTCTATGAAGAAAATGACACTGATTAGGTTATCACTATATGAAAAAGAACCCTATTTATACAATAAAAGTGAACTTTTGGTTTTTGTATCCCAACAGTTTTGTTATTGTTAAATGCAGCATTAGAAAGAACAAAAGATTATCAAATTCACTTGGATGATCCTATTTTCTCGCAAACAGTTAAATACCATATTTCACTGATTGTAAAACTTTTTCACATTACCTGTTCTGAAATTAGGATGGATCTTGTCAATGTCTAAAGAAATTTGCCAGGCAGCAGCAGAGAACTATGGTGTGCCTCAGTTATTATTGCCTGCATAAACTGGAACTTAGCTATCCGTATAAGGCATCTATTCATTTTATTGTCACTTTAGTTCAGTTGTTTTCACATTGATAGCACTGGTGAATTTTAACTCATAAAGATCTCTAATTGTCATTTAAAATGTCTTCAAAAGATTATCCTATAATGCAGCATGGAAATGAAAAGTTATCGTGTACCTGTCAAACCCTAGGCAAGAAAATTAGAGAAGAGCAATTGTCAAATCTTTCAGAATAGATTATAGAATGTTCAAGGCTAGAAGATGGTAGTGTAACTGACTTAGGCACTGTGATGGGCCCATTGTCCAGGAACCAACCATCTATCTATCAAAAGCTTTCAGCTGGCAGAAGCTCATTAATTCCTAAACATAATCTATTTAAGGAGGAGAACTATGAGTTATACTGAATGAGAAAACTCAACTGACACCCCTGTATTCTTTGATGTGCCTAAAGGTGCTAAACAAATCAAGGCAATGATGACATTTATTACATACTTACGATGTGTAAAGCATTGTTCTTCACATTATATAGCAACCCTGTGAGGTAGACACATTTTATGTGGTATACCTGTTTTCAAATAGATGGTATACTTTATGATTAAAAATAAGGAATTAAAAAATAGAATTTAGAAGATCTATAATAATCTTTGAAATAATAATAATAACTTTAATTTTCAAGATCCACTCAGTTCCAGAAAAGTTTTGAAGAATAAATGCAGTCTGCCTTATAATTTCCTGTTGGTTAATAACAACTGTATAAAAACAGTTATGAACTTATGTTCATGAAAACTGACTTTATTTGGCTAGGCGTGGTGGTCTATGCCTGTAGTCCTAGTACTTTGGGAGGCCAACGCAGGTGGATCATTTGAGGTCATGAGTTTGAGACCAGTCTGGCCAACATGGTGAAACCCCCGTCTCTACTATAAATACAAAAAAATTAGCTGGGTGTGGTGGCCCATGCCTGTTATCCTAGCTACTGCGGGAGACTGAGGCAGGGAATTGCTTGAACCCAGGAGATGGAGGTTGCAGTGAGCTGAGATCGCACCATTGCACTCCAGCCTAAAGACAGAGTGAGATTCCATCTCAAAAAACAAAACAAGGCCGGGCGCGGTGGCTCAAGCCTGTAATCCCAGCACTTTGGGAGGCCGAGGCGGGTGGATCACCAGGTCAAGAGATCAAGACCGTCCTGGTCAATATGGTGAAACCCCGTCTCTACTAAAAATACAAAAAAAAGTAGCTGGGCATGGTGGCACATGCCTGTAATCCGAGCTACTCAGGAGGCTGAGGCAGGAGAATTGCCTGAACCCAGGAGGCGGAGGTTGCGTTGAGCCAAGATCGCGCCATTGCACTCCAGCCTGGGTAACAAGAGCGAAACTCCGTCTCAAAAAAACAAACAAACAAACAAAAAAAACAAAAACAAAACAAAATAAAACAAAACAAAAAACCAAAAACTGACTGTATTAAATTCCTGCGAAAGTTCACTGCTTTGAGCATATGAAAGAGGTACGTGGACATCCCTAAAATATTAAGTGAAGGGGCAGAAGACATGTTAAGACTTGTTCTTAATAAGTATTCTTTAAGAAAGACTTGTTCTTTTATAATAATTTAATACTTATTAAATAAACAAAATTAAATAATTTTCTTAAACTAAGCACTGGTTTTGGAAGTCAGATAAATTAGATTAAAACCTAAGTTCTACCCATAACTAGTTTTGTGATTTTAGATAGGTCACAGGGGCTCAATCTCTTCATCGAGACAAAAATCAAAGCTTGTCTGCCTCATGGGGTTGTTACTGTAAGAATTAACAGGGTAATAATTATTGTTAATGGCACAAAATACATCTTCGACAAAGAAAAACTGACTATAAACACTGTGCTAGACATTAAAGAGAAACAATATCTGGTTTGAGTTGGTGTTTAAAAACAAACAAACAGTAAAATAGTATCTGGTTCCTACTCTGGAGGGGCTTAGAATCTTGCTGCAGAAATTTTGTTCCTTTCCTCTGGATGGGGGTGGGGTGGAGGGGCTGGGGATACTAGGATAGATCCTTAGGAACCATTCCTGTATGAGGCAGCACCTCATTGAAATAACTCATCTAGACTGGGGCTTCTCAGACTGGTGAAGGACTGTTTTTTTTTTTTTTTTTTTTAAATTTCCAATGAGTTGTGGACTGAAACTATTTTAAAATACAGAAAACAATTACTACAAAAATGAAATAAAAATAAAAGGCATATAAAATATAAGCCCCATTTTATAATTATTATATAAAATAGAAGCCTAGGTTTTAAAAGATTAAACAGGCATAAACTTATTCTGAAAAACTGCCATAAACACTTCTAAACAGTTTACTCTTGGTGTCTGTACTTATCCCTTCACAGACTGGTGTTCTATATTCATATCATCAGGGACCAGAAAGACCAGGTTGTTTATAGGCTGGCACCAGTCCTTAAAAATGCACATTACTCACTTGAGACAATTAGGTAGCTGGATAGATACTAGATCATATTACTGTTGTGTCCTAAGAGATAGAATGGAAAGAACATCAGGAAAGAAAATATACTCCCGAATAGCCGAGATTATAGGCGTATGCCACCACATTTGTTATTTTTGTCATCCTGTTTCCTTGTAGTGATTAACTGTTGTGACACTGGAATGGGCTACAGAGTAATGCTCCAAAGTCACATGGTTTGAACCTAAAATCCCCTAACTGTAGCTATACGGCTTTAGGCATGTTTCTTAACATGTATGATCCTTGGTTTTTTAAATCCTTGATAAGGAAACATCAACAATCTCATAAGGTTGTTTTGAGGGTATAAACAGGGCACGTGTCAAGTACTCAACTTTTGTCTGTGTCCTCAGTGCCTAAAATGCTACTTGGCAGATAGTGATAATGATGATGATGATCATCATCCAATCAGTTGAAGGCCGTAAGATAAAAAATCTGACGTTTCCCAGAGAAGAAATTGTGCTTTGAGACTACAGCATCAGCTCCTTATAAACAGAATTAAAATATGATTCAAATAAGAATTTCTTACTTTAGACCATGAAAGATCAAGGAGATCGGCAGTATGTCCTTTATATTTGCAAAATGGCCGTTGCCGAAAGGGTGCATTTTTATCATCAGGGTCTTCATCAGTTCCACCGCATACCTACTTGGACATAAAGATAAACTTTGAAACTGCAATGTAAAGCTAGTGAAACCAAAGGTTCACATTATTCCCACCCCGTCTGTTCTTTCATCATTTTGTATGATGCCTAAGTGAAATCTTGAGTCACCAAAAGCAAGCTCCCCTTTATGCTGATTTACTACTTAGCACTTCTTCCTTTCATCTCCTTGCCCTAACAAACCTGGGTCAACCCCGAAGACATCATGCTATCGTAATCTTTTCCCTCCCTAACAAAGCCCCCACTTTGTCCTTTTCCTGAGCATCTGTTCCTTCAGGAGAGGTGAGGGCCAGTACCAGGGGGTGAATCATGATTGGTCTAAGCTAATGAAGATTAGCTGATTTGATGACTGGTTAGGCGTTGGTACAATTTCCATGAATTAGACATCAGGCAAAGTTTATGGGGTGGGGGGTGGGGGAAAGGCTTCTAGAGAGATTTCCTCACTCTTAAAAAAGGGCATACTAATGGGACTTCTCCTTTCCTGTACCTGAACATTGCTGTCTTCATGTGACAACTAAGAGTATTAGCAGCCATCTTAGGACCATGAGCGTAACAAGCCCAAAAGAACAAAACAAAGAGTACAAAGCAGGAAGATAGTAGGACGATGCTATGAGCTGCTGAATTAAAAAACCCTGGAACTGCCTTACCTCCAGAGTTGCTTCCTCATCGTTTAAGTCATTTTCAGTTGGATTTCTGTTATTTGAGGTCAAAAGCATACTGACAGAGGTAGGTAGAAAATAATGCTATAGATATGTACTGTGCATCTACTTACAACATGCGTTTGTATTCATTATCTGAATGAATTCTAACAATTCTTTGAGGTAGGTATTAACACTATAAAGATGAAGAAATTAATTTAAAAAAACCCTGAGGCTCAAAGAGGTTAAAATAATAAAAGCCACATAGCCACCTATGAACAGCAGAATCAAAGCAGTAATACAAATCATCTTAACTCTAAGTCCAAAGTTTGTCCTTCACATGTTTTACACGATGTAGCATGAGCAAGAACAGAGTGTTAGCTAAGCCTTGCATATTTAGGGAAAGGTAGGCAGGATGATGAGGACAAAGCAAACAGTACATGGAGATGTAGTAGGAAATTAAGGTAGAAAGGTAGTTTGAGATCACATTTCAAAAGGCCTCAAATTTGTGGCTTAAAAGTTCAGACATAGATAGCCAACGCAGGTTTCTGAAGGGGGAAAAAAGAATCACCACCATCTTACCAGTGCTTCAGAAAAAGAACTCTGGGCAGTAATGTAAAAGACGATTTGGAGAGAGAGTGAAGGCAGGAAGAGCAGTCAATAAGTTCAGGTAAGAATAATGAGGGTTTGAATTAGGACAGTGGCATGGGGATAGATCAAAAACTACCACTACTATTTGTGTAGAACTTTACAGTTTATAAAAAAAACATCTTCACGCTGACCATGGAAGTAGATGAGCAACACGGATTCCTGTAACCTTTGCCAAGCACATCTAATGCTAGATGACTACCATCCCCTACTGCCCAATTTTGCTACCAGACTAGTGAGCACTGCCAGGAGACATACAGCTAAAAAGGCTTCCCTCATTATATACAAATCAGATTCGGAGTTTCATATTGCCCAGGCTGGAATGCAATGGCATAATCTCGGCTCACTGCAATCTCCACCTCCCAGGTTCAGGCCATTCTCCTGCCTCAGCCCCCCGAGTAGCTGAGATTACAGATGCATGCTATCACGCCCAGCTAATTTTTTGTATTTTTAGTAGACACTGGGTTTCACCATGTTGGCCAGGCTGGTCTTGAACTCCTGACCTCAGGTGATCCACCGGCTTTGGCCTCCCAAAGTGCTGGGATTACAGGCATGCACCACCACGATCAGACTAAATTTTTTAAATTATAAAGTTAATATATGATCAGTGTAGACAATTCAGAAATAAAAAACAGAAAAATTAAAATCACCACAAACCTGCTCACATTTTGTCTGTCTCCAATCTTTCATTTTTAAAAAATGTATTTGAAATCATATTGAACATGTAATTTACCAAGCTTTCTTTTTATTATACCGTGAGCATTTTCTGTATTTCATACTTTGAAAACGTTTAGTAGTTGCATAATATAGATGGATCACAATTAATCATTCTTCCTTTGTTGGTCACTTAGACATTTCCAACTTTTCTGCTAATAAAAACAGCAATTCAGCCCGGCAAGGTGGCTCATCCCTGTAATCCCAGCACTTTGGGAGGCTGAGGCAGCCGGATCACCTGATGTCAGGAGTTCAAGACCAGCCTGGCCAACATGATGAAACCCTTTCTCTACCAAAAATACAAAAATTAGCCGGAATGGTGGTGTGTGCCTGTAATCTCAGCTACTTGGGAGGCTGAGGCAGGAGAATCACTGGAACTCGAAAAACAAACAAACAAATAAAACCCGGCAATTCAGTGAATGCCCTGGAACATGAATCTTGGAATCTTTATCCATATTTGACTATTTCCTTTGTTTGTTTGCTTTTTTGAGACTAAGTCTTGCTCTATTGCCCAGGCTGAGGTGCAGAGGCACGATCTTGGCTCACTGTAACCTCTGCCTCCTGGGTTCAAGTGATCCTCTTGTCTCAGCTTCCCAAGTAGCTGGGAATATAGGCATGCGCCACCACACCCGGCTAATTTTTGTATTTTAGTAGAGACAGGGTTTCACTATGTTGGCCTGGCTGGTGTTGAACTCCTGACCTCAAGTGATCCACCTGCCTCAGCCTTCCAAAGTGCTGGGATTACAGTTGTGAGCCACTGCGCCTGGCCTATTTCCTTATCCTTATATTAGGTTTATTACTGGATCAAAAGGTTTAAACCTGAAACTTTTACAGTCTCTCTTGTTTTTTGTTTTTTTTTTTTGATGTCCTGAATTTAAAAAATAATACTTCTTAAGTTCCAGGATACATATGCAGAATGTGCAGGTTTGTTACATAGGTAAACGTGTGCCAGGGTGGTCTGCTGCACCTATCAATCCATCACCTAGCTATTAAGCCCCACATGCATCAGCTATTTTTCCTGATGCTCTCCCTCCTTGTGTCCATGTGTTCTCACTGTTCAGCTCCTACTTATAAGTGATAACATGTGGTGTTTGGTTTTCTGTTCTTGCATTAGTTTGTTGAGGATAATGGCTTCCAGCTCCATCCACGTCCCTGCAAAGGACATCTTCTCATTCCTTTTTATGGTTACATAGTATTCCATGATGTACATGTACCACGTTTTCTTTATCCATTCTATCATCGACAGGCATTTGCGTTGACCTCATGTCTTTGCTATTGGGAACAGTGCTGCAATGAACATGTGCGTGCATGCTATCTTTATAATAGAATGATTTATATTCCTTTGGGTATATACCCAGTAATGGGATTGCTGGGTCAAATGGTATTTCTGGTTCTAGGTCTTTGAGGAATTGCCACGCTGTCTTCCACAAAGGTTGAACTAATTTACATTCCCCTCTTCTGTTTGTTTTAATAAAACGGGTTAAGTATATCAAAGAAAATTTTAGAAAGAGTATAAAGGATCAAAAGATCTAAAATTTTATCACTTAGAGATAAAGAATATTATTAATCATTTAGCATATTTCCTTAATGTCTTTTATCTATAAATATTTGTAGGGCCAGGCATGGTAGTTCACCCCCGTAATCCTAGTGCTTTGGGGGCTGAGGTGGGAGGATTGCTTGAGGCCAGGAGTTTGAGACCAGCCTGGACAACATAGTGAGACTGTCTCTACGAAAAATTATTATTATTTTTTGAGATGGAGTCTCACTCTGTCGCCCAGGCTGGAATGCAGTGGTGTGATCCCGGTTCACTGTAACCTCTGACTTTTGGGTTCAAATGATTTTCCTACTTCAGCCTCCTGAGCAGCTGAGATTACAGGTGCCTGCCACCACACCCGACTACCTTTTGTATTTTTAGTAGAGACAGGGTTTCACCATGTTGGTCAGGCTGGTCTCAAACTCCTGATCTCATGTGATCCACTCACCTCAGCCTCCCAAAGTACTAGGATCACAGGTGTGAGTCACCATGCCTAGCCCAAAAGTTATTTTTTTAATTAAAAAAAATAGCCAGGCATGGTGGTGCTTGCCTGTAGTCCAAGCTACCCAGGAGGCTGAGGTGGGAGGACTGCTTGAATCCAGAAGTTTGAGGTCACAATGTGCTATGATGGTGCCACAACACTTCAGTATAGGTGACAGAGTGAGACTCTTATTCCTTAGAATACATACGTATATTTATAGATACTTTTTAGTCAAAATTGTGATAAAATTGTATCCAATTTTCCATTCTGCTTTTTTCAATTTATGTTTTATTGTGACAATTTTTAACAACATTAAATTGTCTTTGAAAACAATTTAAGGACTGCATGTATTTTACCGCATGGGTTATACCACAGTTTTTATTTTCCAACTGTTAGAAATTTAGGTTATTCAAATTTTAGCTATTATGAGAACACTAAGATGAGAATCTTTTTACTTATCTTTCAGAATATCTAATAATTTTTTGGTTTGTTTTTGGGTTTTGTTCTATTTTTTTGGTATTTATTTTGTTATTTTTTCTTGATTATTCCTTTACGATAAATTATTGAATGTAGAATTACTAAGTAAAATGTTATATACATTTTTTTTTCTCTCTACATTTTTTTTGAGATAAGGTCTTGTTTTGTCGCCCAGGCTAGAATGCATTCACACGACCTTGGCTCACTGTAACCTTTGCCTCCTGGGCTCTAGCGAGCCTCCCACCCCAGCCTCCTGAATACCTGGGACCACAGCCATGTGCCACCACACTCAGCTAATTTTTTTTGTTTGTTTGTAGAGAGAGGGTCTCTCTTTGTTGCCTGGGCTGGTCTTGAACTCCTGGGCTCAAGTGATCCTCCTGCCTTGGCCTATCAAAGTGCTGGGATTATGGGTATGAGCCACCATGCCCGGCCACTGTCTACTTTTTATTATGGGCATTTCAAATATATACAAAAGTAGATGGAAGAGTATAATGAACTCCATATAATAATATAATGAATCCCATGCATCCATCACCTGCTTTAACAATTATCAACATTTTACCTGCTTTATCAGTCCTCCCATTTTTGTTTATTTTTGTTGCAGCACTGAAAACAAGATCTAGATATTAATAATTTTACCAGCAGATACTGCTATATATACCTCCAACTGATAACCTTTCTTTTAAATATGATTACCATGCCATTCTCATACTTAAAAATACCATTTATATCATCTAGTATCTAATCCATACTCAAATATCCTGATCATCTAAAGATATATATGTACACACACACACACACACACACACACACACATACACGAGATGGAGTATTGCTCTGTCACTCAGGCTGGAGTACAGTGGTGTGATCTCGACTCACTGCAACTTCCACCTCCTGGGTTCAAGCGATTCTCCTGCCTCAGCCTCCTGAGTAGCTGGGACTATAGGCACACACCACCATGCCCAGCTAACTTTTTATATTTTTAGTAGAGATGGGATTTCACCATGTTGGACAGGCTGGTCTTCAACTCCTGACCTCAGGTGATCTTCCTGCCTTGGCCTCCCAAAGTGCTGGGATTATAGGCGTGAGCCACCATGCCCGGCCCTTATCTTTTTATGATTTGTTCTTAGTATAGAAGTCAGAATGATCCTTTTAAAATATATCAGATTATGTCATTCTCTGTTTGAAAACCCATTGATTCCCATCTTACTCAGAGCAAAAGCCAAAATTCTTGCAATGGCCCATATGTTCTGATTCCCGCTTCCACACCTCTGTGTTCTCCCTTTATATTTTCCTCTCCTTTTTACTCACTGGCTCCAGCTGCCCAGGCCTTGCTGCTGTTTCTTGAGCACACCTGAACTCCTGCCTTATAGCACCTTCACTTGCTGTTCTTACTACCTGGAACAGTCTTATCATATGATCATTTCCTTACCTCCTTCATACTTTGCTCAAACAACTTCTCAATGAAGCTTTGCTCACCCACCTTATTTACTCCCTGCCATCCCACTTTGTACACTTTATTTTTCTTAACAAAACGGATTACTTTTGGAGATATACATGCAAGAAAATGAAATTGGACTCCTATATTACACCATATACAAAAATAAACTCAAAATGGATTAAATACTTAAATATAAGGCCTGAAGCTGTAAAACTCCTAGAAGAAAACAGGGGAAAAGCTTCTTGACATTGGCCTTGGCAATGATTTGTTGGATATGACACCACAAGCACCATAAACAAAAGCAAAAATAGACAAATGGGACTGTATCAAACTAAAAAGCTTCTGCACAACAAAAGAAACAACCAACAACATGAAAAGGCAACTTAAAGAATGGGAGAAAATATTTGCAAACCTTATAACTTATGAATGGATGGTTAATATCTAAAATACATAAGAAACTCCTACAACTGAATGCCAAAACCCCCAAAACTCAAACAAATAACACATTTTTTAAAATAGGCAAAGGACCTAAATAGACATTTCTCCACAGAAGACAAAAAAAATGGCCAATGGGAAATGAAAAGGTGCTCAACATCACCAATTATCCAGGTAATTTGATTTGCACTGCAAATCAAAACCACAATCATGTATCACCTCACACCTGTTAGGATGACCATTATACTAAAAAAACAAACAATTATTAGTTAAGATGTGGATAAAAGGGAACCCTGTACATTGTTGATGGGAATATACATTGGTGCACCTACTATGAAAAGCAGGATGAAAGTTCCTGAAAAAATTTAAAATAGAACTACCATATGATCCTGCAATTCCACTTCTGGGTATATATTTAAAGTAAATAAAATCAGTATGTCAAAGAGGTATCTGAAATCCCATGTTCAGAGCAGCAGTATTCACAATAGCCTAGACATGGAAACAACCTAAATGTCCACTGACAGATGAATGGATAAAGAAAATGTGGCATATACACACAATGGAATATTATTCAGTAAAGGAAATCCTGGCATTTGTGATAACATGAATGAAACTGGAAGACATTATGCTAAGTGAAATTAATCCAGATACTTTTTGGACAAATACTACATAATACCATGTATGTGATGAATCTAGAAAAATCAAAGCAGAGTAGAACAGTGACTGCCAGGGCCTGGGGGCTGGAGAAAAAGGTGGTATTAGTCAAAAGGTCCAAAGTTTCACTTTCAAAATCATTAAGTTTGAGAGATCTATTATATAGCACAGTGCCTACAGTTTACAATACTGTATCATATACTTAATAAATAAGAGGATAAGAAGAAACTTTTACATGTGATGCTTGGGTTATGGTACAGATTGTGGTGCTGGTTTTATGTTTGTATACTTATCTCCAAACTCATTAAGTTATATACAATAAATATATACAGCTTTTCGTACACCAGTAATACCTCAATAAAGTAGTTTAAAAAATTAAAGTCAGGCGTGGTAGCTCACTGCTGTAATCCCAGCACTTTGGGAGGCCACGGCAGGTGGATCACCTGAGGTCAGGTGCTTGAGACCAGCCTGGCCAACATGTTGAAACCCCACGTGTACTAAAAATACAAAAATTAGCCAGGCATGGTGGTGTGTGCTTGTAAACCTAGCTACTCAGAAGGTTGGGAGAGGAGAATTTCTTGAACACGGGAGGCGGAGGCTGCAGTGAGCAGAGATCTCGCCACTGCACTCCAGGCCTGGGTGACAAAAGCCAAACTCCGTTTCAAAAAATTTTTTGTTTTTTGAGAAGAGATCATTAGACTCTAGAACTTGGGTAAAGGAAGCTAACTATAAGGGAATGAGACAGAGTATTTTTGTGAAATGTAGGTATGCAGCATTTGATACAGATTTGTCTTGGTACTATTAACAGCTCCATTTTACAAATGAAGGTTTAGAGATGTTAGGTAACTCGACAATTTCACACAGTCATAGCATCAGAATTAGAACCCAGCTCTGTCTCTAGAGCTTATGTTCTTAACCATTATGCTTCAATAGTTGACATCTCAAAGTCTGGGACTATGTCTTCATTCAGTCTACAGATATTTATTAAGTGACTACTATTTTTTATTAATCACTGTTCCAGGAGCTAGACATATAGTAAGTAAACAAAAGAGACAAAAATACCTGTGAACAAAAGAGACAAAAACAGAATGGAGCACACATTATAGTGGAAGAAGACAGAAAATTAAGTAAATTTTGTAATACAGGTTATTTTTTTTTTTTGAAATGGAGTTTCACTCTTGCTGCCCAGGCTGGAGTGCAATGGTGATCACAGTTCACTGTAATCTAAAACTCCTCAGCTCAGGTGATCCTCCTGCCTCAGCCTCTCAAGTAGCTGGGACTACAGGAGCATGCCACCATGCTTGGCTATTTTTTCTTTTTTTTTGAGACAGAGTCTGACTCCATCGCCAGGTGCCAGACTGGAGTGCAGTGGCGCAATCTCGGCTCACTGCAACCTCCGCCTCCTGGGTTCAAGCAATTCTCCTGCCTTAGCCTCCCGAGTAGCTGGGATTACAGGCACGTGCCACCATGCCCAACTAATTTTTGTATTTTTAGTAGAAACGGGGTTTCACCATGTTGGCCAGGATGGTCTCGATCTCCTGACCCTGTGATCTGCCAGCCTCGGCCTCCCAAAGTGCTGGGATTACAGGCTTGAGTATTTTTTTAAAAAATAGAGACAGTCTTGTTATGTTACCCAGGCTGGTCTCAAACTCCTGGCCTCAAGTGATCCTTCTGTCTGGGCCTCCCAAAGAGCTGGGATTATAGGTATGAGCCAATGCACCTGGCCTCTTCTCAAAAATTTTAAGCAGCAGTTAAATGCTATTAACACTTATGCTGATGTTCCCCTAATCATGCACATTAAACATAAATTTGCAAGAAAAACATTGCTAGGTAAAGAGCATACTTACAGCTTCTAGTATCAAAAAGAAAATTTATACTTATTAAAATGGATATAGTATTGATATTTGCAATCTGATGTAATTATCAATTCTTATAAACCATGAGGTCTAACAGTCTCTGGAAGAGGCAACTATTTAAAAAATCCCTACTTTGTTAAGTCCCTATGATAATGAAGCAAATTCTTCCTGTCTTCTGACATTTATTGAGCTAATTTTGAAAATTAACAGAAACAGAGAATAGCCAGAATTCTAGGCTTGGCATTACCAATGCGTAGGTGAGCAATCTTGGGTACATCAATCTGTATGTTCAGTGGCATAATACTTTTATATATTATATTTCACACAGATGCTAAGGCAAAAGAGGGAAAAAGTGCTTCAAAAGAGATGAAAAATATATCACTATCACAAGGAAAAAAGGAATATACACATTAGGAAAATAAACTCCATTGTGTTTACTGTGCCTCACTGTGGCTAGCACTAGGTTAAAAGATAATTCCTGGTGGCAAACTCTAATGGTATGTGCAATAGAAGCCTCTTTTAACTGTCCCCAAATAAAATGACAGAAGGGAAACAAACCCCAAATGATCTCTTCCCAAAAACCATGGATATAAATGTTATTTCTCACTTAAAAGGCTTTGTATTCAATAAAATTGGAAGTACTTAGGTTTGTTTGGGGTTAGACAGACATAGTTAAGAATCTGTAAGTAGGACTGCTGAAATAAGCACAATTAAAGCTAGTACAGATAGTCTCTACTTTTAAGAGTAATCAATGCCTGGAAACTATATGGTAAATTAAACTAATAAAAGTAAGCCCTTTTCCCTAAAGCAAAGCAGTTAAAATTATCATCGCTACATTAGTCAGTGAGGCTTTATGGAGGAAGTGGGCCATGAAGAATGGGCATGCTTTGAATAGAAAGAAGAGCAAGGCATCCAAATAAGGGGAACAACAGGAATAAAGGTCCACAGGCAGGAATTCAACATGATTACAGGCCTAGTACAGTCAGGAATGGAGTTAGATTCAAAGGGTACTAAAATCTGTGAAGTACAGTTCTTTGCCTTAAGTCAGCCCACAGCCTAGCCAGGGAGACTAACAAGAAAGACATGGCGATATCAGTACAAAAGTACCTATTATGCACTATTAGAATACAAATGAAGGACAATTTTACCTGCTGGACTCAGGGGAAATAATATGTTTGAGTTGAATCTTGAAGGGTAAGTAGGGCTTTGCCCTGTGAAGGAAACACAGGGCATCTGTGGCAAAGCAAACAGCAGTGGCAGAGACATGAAGGTGAAAGTGTTTAGTGCACAGACCTGTATCAGGCATGCAGATAGGATGCACAGGCACTACGGAGTTAGAACTGAGTTGAAAGTTAAGATTAGGCAATATAGTGAAGAACTGTGTTGTGGAGGCAATAAAGGGCCATCAAAAGATTTTAAACCACAAGGCTGGGCGTGATGGTTCATGCCTGTAATCTCAGCACTTTGGGAGGCTGAGGTGGGTAAATCACTTGATGTCAGGAGTTCAAGACCAGCCTGGCCAACATGGGGAAACTCCACCTCTACTAAAAACACAATTAGCTGGGTGTGGTGGTGAGTGCCTATAATCCCAGTTACTTGGGAGGCTGAGGCAGGAGAATCCCTTGAACCCAGGAGGTTGAAGTTGCAGTGAGCTGAGATCGCGCCACTGCACTCCAGTCAAGGCAAAAGAGTGAGACTCTGTCTCAAAAAAAAAAAAAAAAAAAAAAAAAAAAAAGAGTCCAGGACCAGATGGATCCACAGCAGAATTCTACTACACATTCAAAGAATTGTTACCAATCCTTTTGACATTATTTCACAAGATAGAGAAAGAAGGAATCCTCCTTAATTCATTCTATGAAGCCAGCATCATCCTAATATCCAATTGAGGAAAGGACATAACAAAAAAATAGAACTACAGACCAATATCCCTGATGAACATTGATGCTAAAATCCTTAACAAAATATGAGCTAACCAAATCAACAAAACATCAAAAAGATAATCTACCAAGATCAAATGGGTTTCACAGCAGAGATGCAGGGATTGTTTAACATATGCAAGTCAATAAATGTAATACACCACATAAAGAGAATTAAAAACAAAAATCACATGATCATCTCAATAGATGCAGAAAAAGCATTCAACAAAATCCAGTATCCCTTTGTGATAAAAACTCAGCAAAATCAGCATACAGGGGACATACCTCAATGTAATAAAAGCCATCTATGATAAACCCACAACCAACATAATACTGAATGGGGAAAAGCTGAAAGCATTCCTTCTGAGAACTGGAACAAGACAAGGATTCCCACTCTTAGCATTTCTCTTCAACATAGTACTGGAAGTCCTAGCCAGAGCAATCAGACAAGAGAAAGAAAGAAAGGGCATCCAAATTGGTAGAGAGTCAAAATGTCACTGTTTGCTGACAATATGATCGTTTACTTCGAAAAGACTCCTCCAGAAAGCTCCTAGAAATGAGAAAATAATTCAGCAAAGTTTCCAGACACGAGATTAATGTATGGAAATCAGTAGCTCTTCTATATACCAACATTAACCAAATGGAGAATCAAATCAATAACTCAATCCTTTTTACAATAGCTGCAAAAAATATAATATGCAGGAATATACCTAACCAAGGAGGCGAAAGACCTCTACAAGGAAAACTACAAAACACTGCTGAAAGAAATCACAGATGACACCAATAAATGAAACACATCCCATGCTCATGGATGGATAGAATCAGTATTGTGAAAATGGCCATACTGCCGAAAGCAATCTACAAGTTCAATGTAATCCCCATCAAAATACCACTATCATTCTTCACAGAATTAGAAAAAACAATTTTAAAATTCATGTGGAACCAAAAAAGAGCCCACATAGCCAAAGCAAGACTAAGCAAAAAGAACAAATCTGGAGGCATCACATTATCTGATTTCAAACTATACTATAAGGCCACAGTACAAAAACAGCATGGTACTGGTATAAACATAGGCACATACAGCAATGGAACAGAATAGAGAACCAAGAAATAAATCCAAATGCTTACAGCCAACCGATCTTTGACAAGACAAACAAAAACATAAAGTGGGGAAAGGATACCCTTTTCAACAAATGGTGCTGGGATAATTGGTGAGCCACATGTGGGAGAATGAAACTGGATCCTCATCTCTCACCTTATATAAAAATCAGCTCAAAAGGGATTAAGGACTCAAATCTAAGACCTGAAACCATAAAAATTCTAGATAATAACATTAGAAAAACCCTTCTAGACATTGGCTTAGGCAAGGATTTCATGACCAAGAACCCAAAAGGAACTGCACTAATAATAAAGATAAATAGTTGGGACTTAATTAAAGTAAAGAGCTTTTGCACAGCAAAAGGAACAGTCAGCAGAGTAAACAGACAACCCACAGAGTGGAAGAAAATCTTCACAATCTATACATCCAACAAAGGACTAACTAATACCCAGAATCAACAACAAACTCAAATAAATCAGTAAGAAAAAAACAGTCAATCAAAAAGTGGGCTAAGGACATAAACAGACAATTCTCAACAAAAATATACAAATCGCAACAGACATACATACGAAAAAATCATCAACATCACTAATAATCAGGGAAATGCAAATCAAAATCACAACGTGATACCATCTTATTCCTGCAAGAATGACCATAATAAAAAAACAAAAGACAGTCGATGTTGGCATGGATGCAGTGATCAAGGAACACTTCTACATTGCTAGTGGAAATGTAAACTATTACTAACACCATGGAAAACAGTGTGGAGATTCCTTAAAGAACTAAAAGCAGAACTACCATTTGATCCATCAATCCCACTATTGGGTATCTACCCAGAGGAAAATAAGTCATTATTCGAAAAAGATACTTGCACATACATGTTTATAGTAGCACAGTTCGCAATTGCAAAGACATGGATCCAACCCAAATGCCCATCAACCAACAAGTGGGTAAAGAAACTGGTATATACATATGATGGAATACTACTCAGCCATAAAAGGAATGAATTAATGGCATTTGCAGCAAGACTGGATATTATCATTCTAAGAAGAGTAACTCAGGAATGGGAAACCAAAAATTGTATATTCTCACTGATATGTGAGAGCTAAGCTACGAGGACGCAAAGGCATAAGAATGATACAATGGACTTTGGGGACTTGGGAGGAAGAGTCGGTGGGGGAAGGAATAAAACACTACAAATAAGTGCAGTGTATACTGCTCAGGTGATGGGTGCACCAGAATCTCACAAATCACCGCTAAATAACTTATTCATGTAACCAAATACCACCTGTACCCCAATAACTTACAGAAAAATTAAAATAAAAAAATATTTCTATGAATGACCGTTACCATTCAGCTAACTACTCAAGTCAGATACCTGTGATTCATCCTAGGCGATTCACTTTTACTACCCCAGCTAGCCAGTCGCCAAGTCCTAGAAATTAGACTTCTTTTACATCTCTCAATTTAGCTTATCTTTACAGTTTCTAGCTCTATTGCTATCATAATCATTATACTGGAATTAGCCATTTCTCTGGGTTATTAGCCTCTTACATGGTCTCCCTGTCTCTAACCTGAAGCCCCCATCTAGTCTATTCCTTCACAATACTACCAGAATATTCTTCTTATTTTTTTTTTCTTGAGATGGAGTCTTACTGTGTGACAGACTGGAGTGTAGTGGCGTGATCTTGGCTCACTGCAACCTCTGCCTCCCAGGTTCAAGTGATTCTCCTGCTTCAGCCTCCTAAGTAGCTATGAATAGTCTTTCTAAAACAAAAATCTGAACATGGTAATTACATCTCTGAGTGAAATCCTTCGAAGCCCCACCCTGCTCCCAGTAGTTTGCAGGATAAAGTTCCAATGTCTTGGTTTAACACAAAAAGCCATTTTAAATCCCACTCCTGCCTACCTCTCCCACCAATCTCACACATGCAACTTTTCCAGTCATGTGTAATTCCTTGTAATACCTTTAACTTACCATGCTACTTTATTCTCCATACCTTTGCACTTGCTATTCTCTGCGTCTGATACGCTCCTTCCTTTCTTCTCTCATATGGCTAAGTCCTAGCTTACATAACAAGCTTCCAGGAAACTATTCCTGACACTGTGATTTCTGTCAAGGCTAACCTATACTTGTGTAGTGCCTTCTGTAGAGTATCACCATCTAACACTGTAATTGTGAGTTTACCCATTTCACTAGTCCACAAGATCCCTGAGAACAGAGAATATGTCTCATTTGATTTTACAGCATGTAGCAGTGTCTGCCACATATATCAGACACTCAAAAAATGTATGTTGAAGGAGTTTATTTTTGGACCTATCAGTTGATATGCTTGAATTATATGTAGGTGGAGAGATCCTATATACTGCTATGTGAAAAGGCAGCAAGCACAATAATATTCTTGTTTAAAAATTATAAAGTTACTGAAAGTAAACAAAGAATTACAGATCTAAAGCCAGCTTAGGACTAGAAGCAGCACACAAATATGTCTATTGAGAATGGCCAAGAACAGACCCTGAGAAACAGTAAACGTAAGGAGGTGGAAGAAGAAACAGTGGGAATATAAGAGAACAAGGGAAAAGAGAACCATGGAAAGCCAGGAAAAGGGGCAAAGCTAGCGTCAAATACTGGAGCCAATGAAATATCAGGAAAATACTGTTAAGCAGGTAGACGTTTTAGATTCTCTTATTTATATCACCCTTACCGAATGTAATACACAAGAGGCACAGGTGACAACTTAGCACAATATTGTGTATTCTGCTTTTTAGGTTTAAAATTGGTTTTGTTTAACCTTCCAGCTCTAAAACCAAATGAAAATCATTAAGTTACCTTATCTGAAACTGTGATAAAGTGTTTATTAAACCAAGAAGATTAGAAAATTAAAATGCTTAAATATCTTTTTTCTTTCCTTAATTACCTCTTATTTGGGTATCTATTATCCTTATTTTAAAAATATCTAACATGGATTTAAGGGGAGGGGGTTTTGTATTATTTAAGTTTTCATTAGTGGTATAGTACCCTGAGGAATATTACTCACTGTCTGGCAATGTTTAAACATAAAAATTTTTATTTGTCAATTTATTCTAATTGAAGAAACTCTTGTTTCTAGTGATACATCTTAATTTTAATAAGGTGTCTTTATGCAACTATAATTTCTGATAAATAAAAATACTTTACGGTAAACAAATTAAATCATACCATTTCACGTAGTAACCATAAAACAATAAACATACCCCGGTATCTGTATCCGATTTTGATGAACTTAGACTTTCCTGAGAGGGTGATGGAGACACACGTCCTAAAACCAACATAATTATAAAAAAAGGCATGTATGTACACACAAAGACCCACCAACATACAGCATTCAAAAGTAATGATACGGCAATGTCTAATAGTTAGAGAACATAGTATTCTTGAAAAACACTAACAAGGGAGGCATAACCCTGTAAGAACCAAAATATTTGTTTCGATCATTTTTACACAAAAACTTCATAAAATGGCTTAACTATT
The DNA here is from genome assembly GCF_048565385.1 of Saimiri boliviensis. Classification (NCBI taxonomy): domain Eukaryota; kingdom Metazoa; phylum Chordata; class Mammalia; order Primates; family Cebidae; genus Saimiri; species Saimiri boliviensis. The sequence continues at coordinate 117,331,722 of NC_133470.1, forward strand.
TCCCTAATTTAATAAACAAAATACCACTAAATTCTCAGTATTCAAATAGAATACATTCTTATTAATCATAACAAGTAGGAAGAGGAACAATAAAGGGGCAGAAAGGGTCAGGGCTGGGGTTAGTCTCAAGGGCCACTGAAAATAGTCTTTTTGCTCCTGGCAGGGCAGTAAAAGAAATGACAAATAGCTAGGACTAGAAAAATTCACCATATAATAAACATGGGTTAACTTCTTGTCAAATCACCATCATCTTCAACTAAGTACTGCAACATAATGCAAGCACTACTCACAGGGTTTACTCAAGTATATGAGGCCTAGCTTGCCAGTTTAGTGAATCTCCCTAGACTTCTATGCTCCTCAAATTGGTGCTTGGACTATATACTTTCACTCAAGGCCACCTTTTTTCTCCTTTCTCCTATGCCTTACTTCTTGTTTGCAGCCTTACTTGATAGTGGAGAGGGTGTGGAAAAAACTTATTACATGGTTAAGTAGTTATTAGAAAAGAATCCCATAAACTTAAAGCCCAAATTTACATCAGTTCTACATATTTTCCCGATAACATCATGATACAAAGATATCTGTACATAGCTGTAATCAGTGTGTATATACAGAATGCTCTGAGCCTTCTCTTTTCAACATTTTTTTCATATATCCCTTGATAGACTGACAAGTCACATTTATTTTCCATGACTTTCCTTAATCATTTTTACTTACTGGATATATATATGATTTTCATTCTTTTTCTAGTTTAATTAGCAATTCTATTTTAACCTAGGAAACCAAATAATATGTTCTCAATAGTTGATGAAATTAACTACTTACTACACCTGAAAGGGATAAATCAAAAGCTTTGTGGAAACTCTTTTCATTGGGTTTAGAGACTTTTGCTGTTGATGTCTGTCTTACTTTCAAGTTTTTGGCTATTATGTAAGTAATGGTTGCTGCAAATGACTGCCAGAAAAGTAGGGCATTAGTATACCTAAAATGCAAAAATTTCAGATTGCTGTAAATTTTTAAATACATGAAAAATACCTTCAGTATTGTATTTCATTCGCATATTGTTGAAATAGTCAAAAGCATTTTTTAAGGCCCATATTCTCACTACGTTGTCTTGTCCAGCTGAGGCAAGTAATCGGCCACAGTGAGAAAATTTCATGGTCCAAACAGCTCCCTATGAAAACAAAAGAAGGTTCAAAGTTAATACTTTACAACTTTAGAGACATTACTTTTGGCTGGGCGCAGTGGCTCATGTCTGTAATCCCAGCCCTTTGGTAGGCTGAGGCAGGCAAATCACCTGAGGTCAGGGGTTTGAGACCAGCCTGGCCAACATGGTGAAACCCAGTCTCTACTAAAAATATAAAAATTAGCTGGGCATGGTGGCAGGTGCCTGTAATCCCAGCTACTTGGGAGGCTGAGGCACGAGAATCACTTGAATCCAGGAGGTGGAGGTTGCAGTGAGCTGATACCATGCCATTAAACTCCAGCCTGGGCAACAAGAACAAAACTCTATCTAAAAAAAATAAATAAATAAAATAAAATAAAGCCATTACTTTACAGCCAAAGTTTAAAATTATGCCAAATTATACATACTAAGATAATACTCACATTGCTAACAGGTACTTAAGGCTTTTGGTTCAGTGGTGCTATGATACCACAAAAGGAGACTTCCAGAAGAAAGGCAGAATAAGATAGTCGTAGTGTTCCATAATATAAACTAACAATTTCAAACCTTGTCCACATATTCATGAAAATGGGAGTTCTAAAGTGGTCAGAAATCTTAACTGGAAAAGCACAAATCCTAGTTGGGGATCTCAGTGCCCTAGCTGAATGTAAAGACGGGTGGCAGAGCCCTCAGCATAGCTCTAACAACTGAGCAGGACTGAGGAAGACTAAAGCCCACCTTGGCAGTGACCCTCACAGCATCAGGCACTTAGAAGTATTACAGTATTGCAGTGGGCTGGGTGTGGTGGCACGTGCCTGTAATCCCATCCAGTACTTTGGGAGGTCTAGGCAAGCAGATCACTTGAGCTCAGGAGATCAAGACTAGCCTGGGCAACATGGCCAAATCCCATCTCTACAAAAAATACAAAAAATTAGTCAGGCGTAGTGGTGTGCACCTATGGTCCCAGCTACTCAGGAGGCTGAGGTGGAAAGACTGCTTGAGCAAATGAGGCTGCAGTGAGCCAAGATCCCGCCCCTGCACTCCAGCCTGGTTGATAGAGCGAGACCTTGCCTCTAAAAGAAAAAAAAGGTAGTAGTATTGCAATGATGTGGTCTCATCCTACTTCTCTCGCTATAAACAAGGTTTCATCGTATATGGCCAGAATCTCTAGATACTGAAAACAGTAGGAAAGTATGTGTGTATAGCGGGGGTAGAGGAGCAGGGGGAAAGAACATGAACCCCTTAAACTGGAAAGAGCAAATCTTATTACAATAAATACTATTATATACAGATCCAGGTGTATCAAAAAATTATGCAACAGCCCATTTATTGAAATAACCACTTACTTCTGCAAAATTCAAGTGCATTAAAAAATGAGTCATTTAGAGTCTACTATAATGAGATTTTATTTAAAAACAGGAAATAACGAGTAAATACAGTACTAGGAAATTCACCAATTTCCTTAAGGAAAATACTAGAATCAACTCAAACATTATATCTGTAGATTGTAAGTATCAACATTTAAATTCGAATTTGGTTGCCATCCAATATATTTATGGTTGCTTCCTTTCAGTTAAGCAAACTTTTAGACTTAAAATGTAAATAGATTCCCTAATGAAGGGCACAGTATTATTTATTCAGTTCTTAATTTTATCACTGCCTTCCTTGTGTTCCTAGCATTTTCAGGGGTTCATTGCAATATAGTTCATGCACTTCATCTACATTGGTACATCTGAAATCTAAAGGAGAACTTGAACTTCTACCTCTCTCCCTGTTTTAGCTAAATATCTCACTTTATAACATATATTGAGCTTCTGAAATATTTTATAAATTATTTAAAATATGGTTGGGAACATTTTAAACATTTTTCTGAAGTTACAGACCACCCTCTAATTTAACTGCTTTAAAGTCTGGTGCCTTTGCATAGCCTTCTTAGTGATACAGGCTGAGAATTTCACAATAACCAATAACACTTTTTTTTTTTTTTTTTGAGACAGAGTCTTACTCTTTAGCCCAGGCTGGAGTGCAGTGGCATGATCTTGGCTCACCACAACCTCCACTTCCTAGGTTCAAGCAGTTTTCCTGCCTCAGCCTCCCAAGTAGCTGGGATTATAGGCACAGGCCACCATGTCTGGCTAATTTTTGTATTTTTAGTAGAGACGGGGTTTCACCACATTGGCCAGGCTGGTCTCAAACTCCTGACCTCAAGTGATCTGCCTGTCTTGGCCTCCCAAAGTGTTGGGATTACAGGCGTGAGCCACCATACCCGACCCAATAAGTCACTTCTGGAATAATTTAGAGACAGACTCTGTGTTACCCATTCATTAAATCATGTTAACATAAATTCACTGTTCTTGAGTCAGGCTAGCAAAGTTACATACATAGGAGGAGATCGGTTTTGTAGAAGCCAAAGCGTTTCTCTTAACAAAGACAGTATCAATCCTAAAAAATGAAAAAGTTGCTTACCATATGTTCACCACTAAGATCTTGCACCACTTTGATCTGATCAAAATCATAAGGTCCTTTGAAACCGTGTGCTGCTTTGAATTTAACTGGTCTTGTGTATGGCATTCCTTCATCATCACTTGATGAAGGATCATCTTGATCAGTATGAAACACTGAACAGAAAAGCAACAGAAATCACTACTAGCTAATATAGATACTGCTACTATCATATTTTCATATTTCCTGCTTACCAAGAAAACTCATAAAATGGAAGAGCAAAATTTATTTATTATATACCATACTGGTTAAAAACATGGAGTCTAATACCAGGTTGCCAGGTTCAAATCCAGCTGTCAGTTATTATCTGTGTGACCACAGGCAAGTTACTTAACTTTTGATTTCTCTTAGTTTTCTTATCTATCAAATGGGGATTATGATGGTACTTACCTCATAGGATTTTTATGAGATTAAATGAATACAGGTAAAAGTGCCTGGTATAGTCCCAGGCACTGAATAAGTACTATGTATGTTTTATTAAACAAATGAGCACAATAATGACAAAGGCATAGGAGGTTAACAAATTTTGAAAATTTACCTAATTTTTAAAAATTATTTATTTATTTATTTATTTTTATACAAATGGGGGTCTCACTACGTAGCCCAAGCTGGTCTCAAACTCCATGGCTTAAGTGATCCTCCTGCCTTAGCCTTAATCCCAAAGTGTTGGGATTATAAGCATGAGCCACCATACCCAGCCCTACCTAATTTTGAAAATATAGTAATTCCCTAGTGTCCATGGCAGGACCTGCTATGGGCACCAAAATCTACGAATGCTCAAGTCCCTAACATAAAACAGTATTTGCATATGACCTATGCACATCCTTTCATGTACTTTCTTTTTTTAAAGACAGGGTCTCAGGTTGGAGTGCAGTGGTGCAATCATAGTTCACTGTAGCCCTGAACCCCTGGGCTCAAGCAATCCTGCTCCTCAGCCTTCTGAGTAGCTGGGACTATAGGCATATGTCACTACACCCAGCTAATTTTTATTTTTTAGTAGAGACAGGGTCTCGCTATGTTTGACCAGGCTAGTCTTGAACTCCTGGTCTCAAGTGGTTCTCCTGCCCTGGCCTCTCAAAGTACTGGGATTATAGGCATGAGTCACCATGCCTGACCCCGTATACTTTAAATAATCTCTAGATTACTTATAATACATACTGCAGTGTAACTGTGATATAAATAGTTGTTTTATTATTTTTTGTATTATGTTTTATTGTTGTATTATTATTTTTTATGGTTTTTTCCCCCCGAATAGTTTTCTATCTGCAGTTGTTTGAATCCCTGCATGTGGAACCCATGGATATGGAGGACTGACTTTATTTGTAAAAACCAAATAGCTGGCTGGGCACAGTGGCTCACACCTGTAATCCCAGGACTTTGGGAGGCTGAGGCAGGCAGATCACCTGAGGTCATGAATTTGAAACCCCCTTGGGCAACATGGTGAAACCCTATCTCTATTAAAAATACAAAAACTAGCCGGGAATGGTGGCAGATGCCTATAATCCCAGCTACTCCAGAGGCTGAGGCAGAAGAATCATTTGAAACTGGGAGGCAGAGGTTGCAGTGACCCAAGATCATGCCACTGTACTCCAGCCTAGGAAACAGGTAAGACTCCATCGCAAAAATAATAATAATAATCATAATAACAATAACAAAATAGCCTTGGTCTGGCGTGGTGGTTCACGCCTGTAATTCCAGCACTTTGAGAGGCTGAGGTGGCCAGGAGTTTGAGATCAGCCAGGCGAAATCCTGTCTTTACAAAAAATAGAAAAATTAGCCAGGTATGGTGGTGTGTGCCTGTAATCCCAGCTACTTGGGAAGCTGAGGCAGGAGAATCTCTTGAACCCAGGAGGCGGAGGTTGCAGTGAGCCAAGATCATGCCATTGCACTCCAGCCTGGGCAACAGAGCGAGACTCTGTCTCAAAAAAACCAAAAAAAAACAAAAACAAAAAAACCAAAACCGAAACCAAATAGCCTTAAAAAACTAATTTATAACTGATTATTGAACACTCAACCCTTTCAGACTGTCAAAGTCACAAAATATGCATCAATTCATTTTTCTTCAAACTCATAAAATAAAGAGCTAGAATACCTTTTTTATTGAAACAGATGTCAGCTATAAAGGTTTACTATTTTAAATAAAATAGAGTGCTTTTTATACACTACAGGCTAAATTTAGGTGATTACAAATTAATTGAATATTCAGTTGAAATGTTCTGTTTTAACTCACCTTCATCTCTAACACTTTTAACTTTATTTATAGCACGTTCACCATATTCCTCAGCAAGGTGCTTTGCTCTCTTTACTGATTTTCCAAGAAACTTCTTTAGTTGAGTCCTTAACAAAAATGAAAAAGGTATCAACTCAGTTAACTGTAAAAGTTCATCAATTTGCAGATAAATGTATCAGGTCGGACTGATAAAGTACACTATTTTGAAATAACCTTTTTTTTTTAAACCATAAATAATAGGTGTTTGAGTTCCAAATCCCTTATTCTATGGAATAAACAGATTTAAGTCAATATGGCAAAGGAAACACATGCCCTTTCCCCCAATTTATAATATTCATATATTCTAGAGCTTTGGTTTTCAATGGTAAATAAAAATTGATTGGCAGAGGTAGTGAGGGGAGGGAAGTGTTTAAAGTGTAGATACCTGGGATCCACCCCCAGATAATCCAATTTAGAGAGCCTGGGGGTGAAGCCAGGAATCTACAGTGAGAACTGCTTTGAGAAGACTGCTTTAGAGAGCTGTCCTTAAAAAAAACACTTTACCAATAGAAAGAAAGGGCAAAGAGATATTTACTTATAAAACAGATGCTCTGGTAGCTTAAGATGGTCCCTTGTCCCTTCCCTTTCAGTTTGGGTAGTTGCGTGTAATGCTACCCATGGCTGAGCTTTCCTGGCAGGTATTCCCAAACACAAGGTAATGCAAGTATGCATCTCAAGCTTCCATAAATAGGACTTATTTATTGCTTTTTCAATTAGCTAAGTCTCAGAGTTCATATATTAAGATTATAAAAAGCAAAACACAGTACATGATGATATTTAAAGCCAAAGGAAATATGAATCAGAAATAAATTTTTACTGATTCATGGGAGCTCATGAGGGATAGGATTTTTAAAAGTTGTTAAGTTGTATATACAAAGATGTTCAATGTAACACTGTTTAAAATAGTTAAAAAGTGGAAATAAACTAAATTTTTGTCAATATAGGAACAGATAAATAAGTGCTCGTATGAAATACAATAAAATGAATGAAACAAACCTCAGCTTTTTAAATGTGCCAAGCTCTTATAGCAACCTCAGAGGCTTTGCATGTGTGGTTATTTCTGCCTGAACGCCTCTCCCTTGACTAATTCCCACTCACTTTTTAGGTCTCAGATCAAACAGCTCTCTCTCAAAATGGCCTTTTTGACTTTAGACTGAGTTTTTGTTACATAGTCCTCCTTTATCCAAAGTTTCACTTTATATGGTTTCAATTACTCCAGTCAACCATGGTCCAAAAATATTAAATGGAACATCTCAGAAATAAAACAATTCATAAGTTTTAAAATGCATGCTATTCTGAGTAGCATGATGAAATATCACACCATCCTGCTCCATCCTACCTGGGATGTGAATCATCCCCGTGTCCAGTGTTTCCACACTGTATATGATACCTATTCGTTAGTTACTCAGTAGCCTTCTTGGTTATCAGATCAAAGAAACACAGTAGATACAGAGTCTGGTACTAACCATGATTTCAGGCATCCACGGGGGATCTTGGAATGTATACCCCGTGGATAAGAGGGGACTACTGTAATACTTCCACAGCACCTGAAACTTTTCTTTTATAGCAATCACTACAAATGTAACTAGATTTATCTGTAGCTAGATTTATGCGTTTAATGCCTATTTCTCCCATTTAACTGAAAGTTCTATGAAGGCAGAGACTATGAATGTCTTTTTTTTTTTAATTGCGACAGGGTCTTGCTCTCTTGCCCAGATTAGAGTGCAGTGGCATAATTTCGGCTCACTTCAGCCTTGACCACCCAGGTTCAGTGGACCCACCTGCCTCTGCCTCCTGAGTAACGGAATAGAGGTGCACACCACCATGTGCAGCTAATTTTTGTATGTTTTTGAGAGACAGGGTCTTGCCATGTTGCCCAGGCTGGTCTTAAACTCCTAGACTCAAGTGATCTGCCTGCTTCAGCCTCCCAAAGAGCTAAGATTACAGGCATGAACCACTGCACCTGTCCTGAATGTCTTCTTAACTGTTATAGCTCAAGCACTTAACTCTCATGTCTGGCTCACAGAAAGACTGCAATATATATATTATTGGTACTAATATAAAGAGATGTCCATAATATATTTGATTTTCTTAAAAAAAAAAAAAAAAAGGCAAGTTGGCAAACTATAGACATAGAGTAGCCCTGCTTTTGTGAGAAAAAAAAAATTCTATGGAGAATACACCATGCTATTAAAACTGATTTCTGGGGCTGAGGTTATGAGAAACTTTCATTTTCTATTTTACATATTTTTGTATTTCTTTTGATAACCAGAAAACATAGATGATAAAGAAACCATTTTTAAAACCATTATAAGGTCTCTGCTACCTATAATTGAAACTGTATTTTCTGGAAAATTATAGGTTTAGTACCACTTTAAAAGCCAAGAAAACAGACATTTTAATCATTTCAGATGAGAATAGTTCTAAAATATCTACTTTTATGCCTTCTTAAATGGCACTTAACGTTCTCTAAATTTCATTCTTTGATGAATAAGATCATTGTTACCATCTTTTTGGTTGGTTAATACATTCAGAGCCTTTCTAATGCATTGCAGGTGGGCTATACTACTGTACTGGTTCCCCACTCAGCCTTCAAGGCAACAGGGCAGGACCCAGGGAAGCCTGGGTCAAACTTCTCTGGCCATCAGTTGTCTTATTAGCTTACCCCAGCATTCAGTGCCAATACTACTATGTTCTCTGTGTGTCATGGAATGAGAAAAGGTTGAAAAGCACTGTGGTACAAAATGACTGTACTATATTATGAGTTCTTTCTTTTCTTTTTCCTTCCTTCCTTATGAGTTCTTTCTTTTCCATCCTTCCTTTGGTTGCGATATGAGCTCTTTCTTTCCTTTTTCCTTCCTTCCTTCCTTTCTGATTGTGCTATATTATGAGTTCTTTTTCCTTTTCCTTCCTTCCTTCCTTATGAATTCTTGCTTTTCTTTTTCCCTCCCTCCCTCCCTTCTCTCTCTCTCTCTCTCTCTCTCTTTTTTTTTTTTTTTTTTTTTTTTTTTTGAGACGGAGTTTCGCTCTTGTTACCCAGGCTGGAGTGCAATGGCGCGATCTCAGCTCACCGCAACCTCCGCCTCCCGGGTTCAGGCAATTCTCCTGCCTCAGCCTCCTGAGTAGCTGGGATTACAGGCATGCGCCACCAAGCCCAGCTAATTTTTTGCACCTTTAGTAGAGACGGGGTTTCACCATGTTGACCAGGATGGTCTCGATCTCTTGACCTCGTGATCCACCCGCCTCGGCCTCCCAAAGTGCTGGGATTACAGGCTTGAGCCACCGCGCCCGGCCTTCTCTCTCCTCTTTCTTTCTGACAAGGTCTGGCTTGGTCACCCAGGTTGGAGTCCAGGATGAAATCATGGCTCACTGCAGCCTCGATAACCCCCAGGCTCAAGCGATTCTCTCATCTCAGCCTCCCGAGTAGCTGAGACCACAAGTGTGTGCCACCATGTCTGCCTAATTTTTAAAAATTCTTTGTAAAGAGTGAGTCTATGTTGCTTAGGCTGCTCTCAAAGTGATCCTCCTATCTTGGTCTCCCAAAATGCTGGGATTATAGGCATGAGCCACTGTGCCTGGCTATATTATGAGTTCTTTTATCATTTTTCTGGTTACCTGACATTCTTATGTGTCAACTTACATGTTGTCACAGTTTGCTGCTGCTTTTTTCTTTGGTGTTTTTTTTTTGTTTGTTTTTTGTTTTTAGTAGAGATGGGGTTTCTCCATGTTGGTCAGGCTGGTCTTGAACTCCCGACCTCAGGTGATCCACCCGCCTTGGCCTCCCAAAGTGCTGGGATTACAGGTGTGAGCTACCGTGCCCGGCTACAGCTTACTGCTTCTATTTTGCAGTGAGCTCAGACCCTAGATGACCAGAGTTTTCAAAAAATGATGTAAGAAATAAGCAATAATGGCTTTGAATAAACCTGAGGAACTTTTCTCTTAGAAAATTAATGAGTTTTAGTGCATGGACTATGTGACATCTCTCCTGGATGTTTACCTGTCTCTGAATAATTATAGTAATTCCTAATTCTCAGGTTCCCAATAACTGCAACTACTAGATGGCCAAGTTCAAAATATCTGATGTACTATCATATGCCTACATTTTAGGTACATCTTTCCTAAAAATTCTCAATGCTTTCTTTGATACACACTAGGAAAAGATAAGACTCAAGTGGAGAATTTACTTTGAACCTTAGACTTAATTATTATCAATTTAGTGACTTGCGTATAATCAAACAAAATGTATAGGCCCGTCATTGATCTAGAAGTTTGTAGGAGAAACAGAAGGATGGCATAATCACAATCCTTTTGCAACATACGCTTTGGTTCTTTAATGTGTATTTGTCTGAAAACAGTTTAAGATAATATATGATAAAGGGAAAAAGTAAGTTATACACTACAGGTATTGTCAAAATTGAGAAAAGAAAGAAAATTGCTATGGACTGGAGTAGTCAGGAAGAATCTCATTATAATTGGGTTTAGAAAGACAAACAGGATTGCAGAGATGAAGAGAAAGAGAAAAGACAACCTTAAGGACAATCATGTTCTTCTACTAACACTTTTTTTTTTTTTTTTTTTTTTTGAGACGGAGTTTCGCTCTTGTTACCCAGGCTGGAGTGCAATGGCGCGATCTCAGCTCACCGCAACCTCCGCCTCCTGGGTTCAGGCAATTCTCCTGCCTCAGCCTCCTGAGTAGCTGGGATTACAGGCACGTGCCACCATGCCCAGCTCATTTTTTGTATTTTTAGTAGAGATGGGGTTTCACCATGTTGACCAGGATGGTCTCGATCTCTCGACCTCGTGATCCACCCGCCTCGGCCTCCCAAAGTGCTGGGATTACAGGCTTGAGCCACTGTGCCCGGCCCTACTAACACTTCTGATACCTACCTACCAGTAGAAAGACAACACAGGTATTGTGCAACACTTATTTGTCATTTTCTGCATGTCAGATGCTTTATTATATTACATTTTCTTTTTGAGGCAGAGTCTTGCTCTGTCGCCCAGGCTGAAGTGCAGTGAAATCCACCTCCCGGGTTCAAGTGATTCTCCTGCCTCAGCCTCCAGAGTAGCTGGGATTATAGGCACCCATCACCATGCCCAGATAATTTTTGTATTTTTAGTACAGATGGGGTTTCACCGTGTTGGACAGGCTGGTCTTGAACTCCTGATCTCAGGTGATCTGCCTGCCTTGGCCTCCCAAAGTGCTGAGATTACAGGTGTCAGCCACCGTGCCCGGCCCAGATGTTTTAAAACTAATTAATACAACTTCATAATCCATCGGCAAGGGGCAGGGAGGATTGGTGGTGGGTAGTCATAAAAACTATATGGAGCACGATTTAAAATAGTATGGTAGTTCTCATTTTTTTAAAATAAAAAGTTGAAATAAAGAAAAGGGATGTACTGTAACTCACGTTTTCTGTTTTAACCTTCCACCATCAGTATCTGTTGGCTGAGACTGTAACTTCTCTTCGTCATCTGACTGTGCCGCGTCATTACTGTAAGAAGAGGAAGTTGTTTTACAAGAAACCATTTCTTCTACACTTCTTTTTTTTTTTTTTCCTGAGACGGAGTCTCACTCTATTGCCCAGGCTGGAGTGCAGTGGCGTGATCTTGGTTCACTGCAACCTCTGCCTCCTGGGTTCAAACAATTCTTCTGCTCAGTCTCCTGAGAAGCTGGGACTACAGGAGCATGCTGCCATGCCGGGATAATTTTTTGTATTTTAGTAGAGACAGGGTTTCACTGTATTGCCCAGGCTGGTCTCGAACTCCTGAGCTCAGGCAATCTACCCGCCTTGGCCTCCCAAAGTGCTAGGATTACAGGCGTGAGCCACTGTGCCTGGCCTATATAATTTTAATTTAAACGATGGACCTTGAGAACTGAAAGGCTTCAGAAACTGAAGAAAAGAATCTTTAAGCAAGGTACAATGTACAACATATAAATGAATGCAATTTAGAAACTTAATGAAAAACCTACAAACAAGGCTTTTGCTTGGCAAAATGTGCTGTAGAGAAATAATAAAGTAACTTGAGGGCGTCTTCCTTGCTACTCATTAGGTACAACATACATTACATTTAATAAAAATAGCTCCTGCTTTTGCAGAAATGATTCCTTAGGTCAACATACATCTCATAGGAAAGCCACTCATTTCACTTTAAAGCCATTTTCTGATCCTACAAAAACAGTACAAATATTTATACAATTTATGATCCTTAAAGCAAGGTTTCAGAAGACTAAGTGTTCATTCTACACAGCTTTTTGGCCTCAACGTGTTTTTGTTGTTGTTGCTGTTATGATTTTTTTTTTTTTTTTTTTTTTTTTAGTAGATATGAGGTCTCACTATGTTGCCCAGGCTCCTCTCTAACTCCTGAACTCAAGTTATTCTCTTGCCTCAGCCTCCCAAAGTGCTGGGATTACAGACGTGAACTACGACACCTGGCTGCCTCACTGTTTTTTATTGTCTCAGGTATAATATAAATCATTAAAAAAAAGAAACTAAGTGCTATGGGATTTAATATTTATACTATTTCTCCCAAGTAACTGTACAGTCATAATGGAGAGCCAAGTTAAAGAATACATACATTATCTAACTCTATTTTAATTCCAGAATTTTAAAAAAGGGTGAATGAAACCAAATTAGGGATTGTCATAGTTCATTAACAGAGAAATCTTAATGACTCCGAAATACTATAAATGACAAAAGACAAATAACAACATTAGGCCATACCTTACATATTCTTTTGTCCTTCTCATGATGTGTAGAGTGAGAGGATTAATGCCTGTTGGTAGTTTCTCTTCTGCAAGACTCAAAGGTATTTCTTCTCCAGTATCCAGGTTCTTGATCATTACACTGGCTAAAATTTCCTGAAGTTAAAAAAAAAAAAAAAAAAAAAACACACCAAGATGACCTATAATTTAATTATCTTTTTGAGTCTACAGAATCCCCCAAAATGTAAGCTAAAGGCTTTTTAGATACATTCAGTACTGCACACAATAAATTCTAAGATTTTTATTGAGATATAATTCACATACCACAAAATGCACTCATTTAAAGCATATAATTCAATGGTTTTTAGTATATTCACAGAGTTGTACAACCATCGCCACTAAGTCAGAACATTTTCTGCACCCCAAAAGAAAACTCACTACCCATCAGCAGTCACACCTCATTTCCCTTTCCTCCTAGCCCCTGGCAAATACTAATCTGCTTTCTGTCTCTATAGATTTGCCTATTCGGGACATTTCATATAAAATCATACGGCCTTTTATTTACATCTGGTTTCTTTAACTTAGCATGACGTTTCCAAGGTTTATCCATGCTGTAGCATGTACCAGTACTTTATTCCTTCATTCCTTTTAATTGCTGAAAAATATAACATTGTATGAATATACTACATTTTATTTATCCATTAATTAGTGATGGACATTTGGGTTGTTTCCACTTTTTGGATGTTATGAATAATGATGCCATGAATATTTGTGTACATTTGCTGTATAAACATATGTTTCCATTTCTCATTGGTATATACAAAAGAATGGAGTTGCTGGGTCATGGTAATACTATGTTTAACATTTTGAGGAACTACCAAACTGTTTTCCAAAGTGCAATATTTAAAAAAATGTATTGCTTTAAAGAAACATAAACTAAAATTTTACTGTAAAATTTAATTCTGAATAAGTTGGCTAATAGGTGCATACTAAATTTTAATGGTAAGAAACCATTAAAATAATTTAAAAAAATTATGTTGGTATAACACGTATTTATAATATCAAGTTCTTTTATTATTATTATTTAAACAATTTTTTTTTTCTTGAGACAGAATCTCACTCTGTCACCCAGGCTGGAGTACAGTGGCACAATCTCAGCTCACCGCAACCTCTGCCTCCCGGGTTCAAGTGATTCTCCTGCCTTAGCCTCTGAGTAACTGGGATTACAGGCGCACGCCACCATGCCTGACTAATTTTTGTATTTTCAGTAGAGACAGGGTTTCACCATGTTGGCCAGGCTGGTCTCGAACTCCTGACCTCAAGTGACCTGCCTGCCTCAGCCTCCCAAAGTGCTGGGATTACAGGAGTGAGCCATAGCACCTGGCCTTAATATCATGTTCTTTTAAAGCTCACTTTCTATAAAATATGAACCTTGCTTTTAATATGTTTATTCTACCATATAAAAAAAGGGCAAGTTTAAGTCAGAGATGCAACATCCAACATATTAACAAAACAAAGACAATCTTCAATCTTCATTTTTTTCTTCTGTATTTTTTTTTTTTGCCTAAAAGCAATAAACTTAAAAAAAATTTTTAAATTGTTATAAACTACACATAACATAAAGTTTAACATTTTAACAATTTTTAAGTGTATGGTTCTGGGTCATTAAATACATTCACGTTGTTATGTAACCATTATTATCATCCATCTCCAGAACATTTTCATCTTCCCATTATGTCTTTTGTACTTCATGTTTTAAGAACAAAATAATCTATTTCTACCTCATCGGTAAGCTCTCTCCCAGAGTTGGATCTAGGTCTCTGAGGGCCCATCACTTCACCTGCTATCGTCTGCCCATCAGGTGCTTTTCCATTTTCCTGGAAATATAATTTTATAAACAGAAATTAGACTGAATCAATTTCTATAAACTTTCAATTATTACCACACACAGTTCTAAAGAATCATAATTCAGATAATGGAATCTGCTGAAAATCTAAATGGAACACTACATTTCAGTCCTTCATTTTTCCCAGCATGCTGAAAAACATTAGGAACCAAAACTATTGCTGCCCATGAAATAATGTCTTAGTATTCTTGAAAACAAATAAATATTCTACTTGAACCTGACCAAAAAAGCATTTCTCTACTAAGAGTGCTATTAATCTGGACTGTATGTCACTATCTCAAATGTAGGGGTCAGAAAACTTCTCTCTATAAATAGCCATACAGTAAATATTTTAGGCTTTTTTTGTTCATATAGAGTCTTTATTGAATATTATTCTTATTTTAAACAACTTTTAACAATATAAAGAACATTCTTAGCTTGGGGACGCTACCAAAGCAGGCCACGACTGATCCTTGCTCTAAGGCTATAACAAGAGTATAGTGTCATACGTTCTAGTCCGGTAACCCGGCCCACCATAGGTACCAAGTAAGTAGCTCTGAGATGCAGAATCTAGCTGTGGTAAAACTAATGTTATCAAGTCTTTTGTGTAGCCCACTGCCAATATATAAAGTTTTTTCTGATTGGGAAAAGAAAATTATAAAAAAAAAAAGTCTTCAATTTTGAGCAATACAGGACAGGTAAATATAGACTACAGTTGGTGTTTATTAGTACCAACAATATTACAAATAGTAGCATCTGACATTCTTGGAATACCTATTACCTGCTAGATACTTGGCATATTTTAGCTCATTTCAAACCCTCAAGGAAGGATTTTTCCTCCATGTTATAGATGGAGCATCTGAGATCCAGATGCTAAACAGTTTGCTAGGCTCACCCAGTTAGTTTGCAGCAGAGCTGATCAAGAGAAGTAAGGAGGCCAGGTTTGGGGAATAAAGAAATATTTGGTATGCAGAACACAGAAGCCTCAACAATCAATAAACCAGTCAGTTGAAGAGAGCGGATAAAGCCTATGTGGAATAGAACACTAATTCACCAACCTGGGCAGTAACTATTTTATCTCCACTGGTAGCACTTGCCAAATCAAGAGAAGGCTGAGAATCCTTGACCGTACTCTCTGAAGCCATGTTTGCAGTTAGGAGAGAATCAGACGTAATATTCTCTTTGGGAACTGCAATGATAATGATAATAATAATAATAATAACAATTACAACCTTTTTTGTTTGATTCTTATAACAACCCTGTGAGGAAAGTGGCTTGATTACTCTCATTTCCTATTCAGGGAAACCATGGTTCAAACAAGTTATTTAACTTCCTCAAGACTAGACAGCTCATACAAAAAAAGATGCAGGACTTGAATTCAGACTTTAGGTCTCCAAATCCCATGTTTTTGTCACCATGCCACTCTCTCTCAGATGGCAATAGATTTGAAAGTTTGAGTCTGCTGAAGTGTTCAATTATAGTAAAGTAACTTTCACCAGTGCAAACATTTTTACACTTTGTCTATTACTAAAGAAATACTTTTAATAACTTGGTTGCCAGTGTTTTTTTTTTAATAAACTGAAATAAAAGCAGAAAGGTAAATAGTTTCAACTCCAAAATTTCACCACAAAGAGTTATTTCTCTCTCTTTCTCTCTTTTTTGAGACAGGGTTTCACTCTGATCACAAAGGCTGGAGTGCAATGGCGTAATCTTGGCTCACTGCAACCTCTGCCACCCAGGCCCAAGAAATTCTCCTGTCTCAGTCTCCCAACTAGCTGGGACTACAGGCACGTGCCACCATGACTGGCTAATTTTTGTATTTTGTTGTTGTTGTTCAGATGGGGTTTCGCCATGTTGCCCAGGCTGGTCTTAAACTGAACTCAAGCGATCTGCCTGCCTTGGCCTCCCAAATTGCTGGGATTACAGGCGTGAGCCACTGTGCCCAACCAACAGTTATTTCTCAATTAATACTTGCCATCTAGATCAGGCGTTTTCAGAGTCTCAAATTCCAGTTCGCTTTTCTTTTTTCTTGGTGGTGGAGCAGGTCGAGATGGAGGTGGAGGTCTAGGAGGTGGGAAATTAGTTGGAGGAGGTGGGCGTGCTGGAACAGGCTTCTTTGTACTAGCCACTATATCCGGTTCTGGAGTAAGGTGTCTTGGGGGTTTGGCAGGGGCCACTTCTTCCCCAGTGGCAAAATCTTTAGTAGATAAGGAGTCTGAGGACACAGGCTCTAGAACATCACTTCCTTTGACTTCCACTGCTTCCTTGTTCAATAATTCTGTTTCAGTTTCAGGCACATTAAGCTGCTCAGTTGAACTTACTTCAGTTAACTTCATGGTTTCATCTATTGGTTTCTCACAGGTTTCGTCAGAAGGAAAACATTTTTTTAATTCTAATTCAGTCTCTTCAAATGTATTCTGACTCTCTGCTGTTTGGGATTCTTCCTGTAGTACTTGATCTATGGCTAACAGTCCGGGTATATTGCTCAGATCTGTTCTAGCCACAACAGGACTGGCAGTAGCCTGATCAGAGAGTTCTTTTCCTTTGGAATCCAAAGAGTCATCTTCAAGCTGTAGTACTTTCTGACTCTCCTCAATAATACTTTCAATAATCTGATGAAAGGGTTAAAAGCAGTTTTTTAAAATGAAGGCTATTTATAAGAATATAATAACAGCTAATCATTTGCATAGTAGTTAGTACATGCCAGGCAATGTTCTTAACATGTTACATATTTTAATCTTCACAACAACCTTATGAGATTCCACTCCTACTGTCACCATTTTACAAATGAGGGAACTAATCAAATGATTTGTCCAAGGTCACAAAGCAAGTGAGTGATGAAGCAGGTATAAACCCAGGGAGTTTGATTCCAGAATCTATACTCTTAACCCTCATAATAAGAAATTTGTGTTAATACTTAGGCACAAAAGGTCAAATAACCCTATAAAATCAAGTTCAATCCTAAACTTACATTAAGACTCAATATCCTGATTCATTTACATATTTATGTGAAACTAGTTGTAATACCAGCCTACTGGTTTGAGCCTACTTAATAAAACCATGATAATCCAAATCCACCTAGGAGAAGAATTCAAGTTGTTTAGCTCTGAACTCAAGCTTATGACGCAAAAACCAGCAGATGCAGGGAGATTAACATTCTTAAACAGACTACACCTAAACTCCACTATTTGGAGTGATGGCAGGACCATGAAAAGAGTTCAAAGACCCAGTTAACCTTGTCTTATCCCTCCTTTTCTTTCTTTCTTTCTTTTTTTTTAAAATGGAGTCTCACTCTGTTACTCAGCCTGGAGTATAGTGGCACGATCTCGGCTCACTGCAACCTCTGCCTCCCCTCAAGCAATTAATTCTCCTGCCTCAGCCTCCCAAGAAGCTGGGATTACAGGCATGTGCCCCATGCCTGGCTAATTTTTGTATTTTCAGTAGAGATGGGGTTTTACCATGTTGGTCAGGCTGGTCTTGAACTCCTGACCTCAGGTGATCTGCCCACTTCGGCCTCCAAACATGCTACGATTACAAGCATTAGCCACTGTGCCCGGCCCCCTTTATTTCTTACACGTAGCTGAAAATATAAGCAAGCTTTCTATTATCTTCTACTAACATTTAGAAAAAAAGATATTTTCTCCCCCGTCTTGTCATTAAATCTCCCAGATCACTTATCCTGCCACTATGTCCAACCATGAATAACTTCTGCTTTCTCAATTCCTTGGCTTCAGAAAGTTGGGATGTATCACAGAACCATCCTAATCTGGTTTACTACAATTTCATGCAAACTTGAACTGGATATTACTGCTGCTCAGTAATATTCATCCTTAATTCCTTAGCATATTTGATATGTTAGTTTTTCTCAATCTTCAAATTGTTAACCTTAGAAATGACCTTGTTTTCACCAGAACTAACCAGAGTCCAACTAATTTGTCAATTAGGTGGTTACTGAGCACTGAGAACCTCAACGATAACAGTGATAGCTGAAGTCGTATCACAATGGATTTGGGAATTAATAAGAGGTAAAGATATAGAGACATTAGCACGGTCTGCATTTTCAAAAAACTTAGCTATAAATGCAAAAAGACTTCAATAAAGTGACCTAGCACTTTTATAACCTGAAGGGAAGAAACCACTGGAAAAGAAGATAACAGAGCAATGTTCTGGAAAAGAAAGGAAAGAAGGCCTACTGTGTATTAGACCTAGTATACACATTCTCATTTGTCATACAGGCCTTTGTGAGGTAGCTGGATTACCTCCCTTCTAGAAAAGCAGGACTCCGAGGTAAAGGCATTAAGAACTGTGCCAATCCCACAATTAATAAGCTACAAAGCCAAGACTGAAATCCAGGTCTTTCTTAAAAACCCAGCGATCTTTGTATTATACCATGCTACTTTGGACAGAAAACAAGAATACTAAATCTTCAGTGATGGATGACATGAAAAAGAGGTAGGAAATGAAAATAAATATGTAGGTAAAGGAAGTGAGAGATGATAGAAAGGAATGAGTTCAGGCTTATTAGCCTCTAATATTTATGTGGAGTAGGAAACAAGGTTATCTGCCAAAAGTAAGGTGGGGTATGAGTGGGTACAGTGAGCATGAGGAGAGTATAAAGGCTTGAAATAATCACTACGCATAATGGAAATGTCTGTGCCATAAGAGGGGTCTAAAATGTGGTTGAAAATCCTGTCTTCCCCAATCCCTTATCTAAGAACAATCTCTCCCTCCTCTGAACTTCTATTTTTCTTCTTACTGTTCAGTATAGTATGAACTATAAAACAAATACAGAGCAGTATATGGGCTAGCTCTATTTACTTTCTCTACACCAGATAATTAGTTCCTGGAGAGCAAGGTCCATGTTTTCTTGATATGCTCCACGATGCCTTCTTATGGTGCCTGGCCCTGTCATTTTTTTCTGGGTTTTAGGAGGCAGTTAAAACTAAGGAACAGTGAGAACCAAGACATACATAGAGATGATTATGCTAAAGCACTGTTTGCTTCCAAAAGCTCACTGCAGCCAGGCACAGTGGCTCACGCCTGTAATCCCAGGACTCTGAGAGGCCAAGGTGGGCAGATCACCTGAGGTCAGGAGTTCAAAACCAGCCCGGCCAACATGGTGAAACCCTGTTTCGACTTAAAGTACCAAAAAAAAAAAAAAAAAAAAAAAAAAAATTAGCCTGGCGTGGTGGTGTGTGCCTGTAATCCCAGCTACTTGGGAGGCTGAGGCAGAAGAATCGCTTGAAACTGGAAGGTGGAGGTTGCAGTGAGCTGAGATCACACCATTGCACTCCAGCCTGGGAACAGAATGAGACTCAAATCTCAAAACAAAAACAAAAACCTCACTGCTTTCCCAGTGATTACAAAGTAAAAAGCAGTTTAGTATGACACAAGGCATTCCTATAATCTGGCCCTAACTTTTCTCTCTAGCTCATCCTCAAATGTTCTGCACGTTCCCTACCTCCATGCCTTTAGAAAGGCCTTTCCTCTCCCATCTCGGTCTGTCCAAATCTTATGTATTCCTTAAGAAACAGCTCAGATGCTACTTCCTCCATGAAGTCATCCTCATTCCCACCCCCAAGCAAGAAGTCTCCTTTCCTTTGTGTTCTTACAATAGTTTGTAAGTTTATTTGAACACTCACTGCATTTAGTTTTGTGTTTATCCAATTTCCTCTACTAAAATGTAAGCTACTTGAAAGCAGACTGTGCCGTCATCCAGGGTATATCCCCATAGTCTTTTTATCATTAGCGATTCATACTTAATTTAATTGAAAAGGCTAGAACGTAAAAAGCGATTATTTAGCATCTTAAACCTCACTCTTCTCCATAGTGTTTTCTCACTGCTTTTTCAACTTTTAAACTCTCCTTAAAACATCTTTTTGGCCGGGCATGGTGACTCACGCCTGTAATCCTAGCACTTTGGGAGATGGGGTAGGCAGATGATGAGGTCAGGAGATCGAGACCATCCTGGCTAACATGGTAAAACACCATCTCTACTAAAAATACAAAAAATTAGCCGGGCATGGTGACACGCACCTGTAGTCCCAGCTACTCGGGAGGCTGAGGCAGGAGAATCGCTTGAACCTGGGAGGTGGAGGTTGCGGTGATCCGAGATTGTGCCACCACACTCCAGCCTGTGCGACAGGGCGAGACTCTGTCTCAAAAAACAAAAACAAAAACAAAAAAAATCCCTTTTTTCTCCATTAACTAGAAATAGTTACCCATTTGTAATTTTTCCTAAGAAAAACATTCTTTAAAAAGATGAGAAAAGCTATAGTGGAAAAAACAGGAATATTTTAAGTTTCAACAATAAAAATAGCTAGATACATTGTAATCCATTTACTTGATGGAAATCGATGCATCTGAGTATGGAAATCATATAGTAATATGAGGAAAATCTAAAAATGGTAAGAGTAAAAGACAGAATATAAAATTCTACCTACACTATAATTAGGCAGAAAAATGTATGCTAATGGGTGAGAATCAGAAGGAAATGCTGAAAAATCAAGACAATTGTGTGTTACAGCATAGAACTGTAGGCAATTTCTTATTTTTTTTTAAAAATGGTTCAATTCCTGTTAATGTACACTGGCAAGCAATCCACCATTTGTTCCAAAAGGGAATATTTTTCTTTTAAAGGAAAAAGTATGATCAATATTAAAATATGTAGTCTGGCTGGTCACAGTGTTGCATACCTATAATCCCAGTGCTTTGGGAGCCTGAGGTGGGTGGATTGCCTGAGCTCAGAATTTTGAGACCAGCCTGGGAAGCACGGCAAAACCTTGTCTCTACATAAAATACAACAATTAGCCAGGTGTGGTGGCACACACCTGTAGTCCCAGCTACTCGGGAAGCTCAGGTGGGAGGATCACTTAAGCCCAGGAGGTAGAGGCTGCAGAGAGCCATGATCGTGCCACTGCACTCTAGCTTGGGCGAGAGTGAGATCCTGCCTCAAAAAAACAAAACAAAACAAAACAAAAAACAAAAAAACCCACAGTCCATTAAATTTCTAAATTCCATCAGGATAGAACAATGATTTTCCATCAGGGGTTATTTTGTTCCATACCCCTCCCCAGACATTTGCTGATGTCTGCAGATATATTTGGTTGTCATAATTGGGGGTTGGGGATGCTACTGGCATCTAGTAAGTAGAAGCCAGGGATATTGCTAAAACATATTAAAATGCACATAATAGGCCCTACTCTCTATTAGTCCAAAATGTCAGGTAACACTATTGGAGAAACTCTGGGGTGGAGAATGTGTCATTCTGTTAGCCTCTGGAGACCCACTGGCTAGAACATTGCCTAGGACACAAAAAACACTTAAAACATTTATAAATGAATAAAAACACACCATCCTGTCTTTCTCCTTGAGTTTTATTCTGACACTGTGAACTGCCCATTTTCAAATTACTGATCTTTTGCTTGGTCTCTTCTAGTAAACCAACCTTTGAAGCTTCATAGCATCAATTTTTAAAAAGGTATCAAAGGTACTATCAGAATAAGGACTTCTTATAACTTCTGATTCCTAAAGACATCAGAATGTTGCTGCTCTGAGCTTTTCAATACCCATAACTCCTGGTAGTAATCTCAGGAATAGTTAGGGCTTATTCTGATGAAAATACAATAAAAAATAAAATATTTTACAAAATACTGTTACAAGGATAAATTACCAATTAGACTATGAAAAGGACTTCTAAAAAGCCTGAAATGTCTTCAACCACAAATCTGACAGATTCATGAAATATTTACTGAACATCAACCATGTACAGAGCACTATACTAAAAGAATATAAAAACTGTTGGAAATATACCATATAAATATGTGTGCTATAAACTAATATTAACATTATATCTTTCCAACCTTTTTAGACACATCTGGTTTCAATTCTTGTACAGGTGACTCATTTTCAACTTTGTATGCAGTATTCTCTGTTTCCTGTTTGAAAAAGAAAAGAAATAGAGACCAAATGACATCTTTTCTTTAAAAATATGCTTTAAAGGGGGACAAATGAGAAAATGTTGCATTAATAAATCAAAGGCCCTTAAAGGGCTTAGATTTCTTCTTTTTGGTGGGGGGGAACGGAGTTTCACTCTGTCACCCAGTCTGGAGTGCAGTGGCACCATCTTTGCTCACTGCAACCTCTGCCTCTTGTCTCACCCTCCTGAGTAGCTGGGATTACAGGCATGTGCTACCACACCTGGCTAATTTTTGTATTTTTAGTAGAGACAGGGTTTAACCTTATTGGCCAGGCTGGTCTCAAACTCCTGACCTCAAGTGATCTACCCGCCTCAGCCTCCCAAAGTGCTGGGATTACAGGCGTAAGCCACTGTGCCCAGCCTAAAGGGCTTAGATTTTTGAATACTGATTGATGCCCAGAAATTTTATGCCAAATGGGCCCATGTAATTTGCATAAGCAAGTTATCAATCAGCAATATTCTATTATTCTGCAATAGGATATTTACCTTTCAATGTGAAAACTTGCTCAACTTTTTAACATTAGAAAACTGTAATGGAAGATAAGCACTTCTAAGTACCTTTGTAGCTAAAAAGGATTAAGGATTTAAGCAAGGGGTTGAATCAAAATTATTGTTTTTCCCAAAGCATTGCTCCAAAAATATGCACAAATACAAAAGTATGCAACACAGAAAACCACATTTAGGGAATAGTTTTCCTAACATTCTGCATACTTTAGATAAAAGAAATCAAGACTTAACCAGAAGTTAAATGAAGCCCCTAAAAGTATGAAAAAAGATGAAAAAAATTAAACCCACCAAAAATACATATATATCTACGTATACATTTATATACACATACGTACATATATATATATATTTGGGAGGTTAGAAATTGGTACTGCATTTCTGCTGGAAAAAAATACCGTAAAATAAGGCAATCATATTTGCAAATCTCAATACAATACTCTACTCAATCTTAAGTTGTCTTTCTACTTATGGAAGTACAGCAATTTGAATGCTACTCTTGATAATAAGAAAAAAATCATAATTCTTTGTACACATCACAGAGCTTGTTAGAGGAAGGTCACTATAACCATTTTAGACCGATAAGGAACCCAAGGCAAAGTAATTATTTATACACTTATACAAGTATCAGGATACAATCATGACAGGCTCATTAATAAAATTACTCCGGAGATTATTAAAATGTTAAAGATTTAACGTGGCAGTGAAATTTCTGTAGAACTTGCAATATCTTCAAGCACTGAATTCCTCTTCATAATTTGGAGAATACTACCAATCTTACACAGATTTTTCCAGAAAAAAATTGTTTCAAGGACTCTTAAGTGTTAGATAAAATCCAAACTCTACCAAGGCCCATGAAGGCCCAAACAAGACATGGCCTCTGCCTACATTTTTGATATCTTCTACATTCCTCATCTCCCTCACACATTACTCCCCCACAATTACACTCTGGCCAATAGGATGGTTCCTTGCCATCAGGGTCCCAGTTCAAGTGCTATTTTATCAGAAAATACTTCCTTAACCATCTCAAAACAGACTTATCTAACCCCTTAACTTTCTATCATACTATCCTATTTTTCTTTTTTTTTTTTTAAGTTTTAAATTCAGGGGTACATGTGCAGATTTGCTACATAGGTAAACTTGTGTTATAGGGTTTTGTTGGACAGATTATTTCATCACCCAGGTATTAAGCCTAGGACACATTAGTCATTTAACCTGATCTTCTCCCTCCTCCACTGTTCACCTTCTTATAGGCCCCAACATGTGTTGTTCCCCCCATGTCTTCATGTGTGCCACATCATTTAGCTCCCACTTATAAGTGAGAACATGCTGTATTTGGCTTTCTATTCCTGCATAGTTTGCTAAGGATAATGGCCTCCAGCTCCATCCATGTGCCTGCAAAGGACATGATCTCTTTCTTTTTCATAGCGGTGTAGTATTCCACGGTATATATCCACATTTTCTTTATCCAGTCTACCACTGATGGGCATTCAGGTTGATTGCATGTCTTTGCTATTTTGAATAGTGCTGTATGAACATTTGTGTGCATGTGTCTTTATAACAGAACGATTTATATTCCTTTTGGTATATACCAAATAATAGGATTGAAAAGAGGATGTCAAAATATCCTTGTTTGCAGACCATATGATCTTATATCCAGATAACCCATAGTCTCAGCCCAAAAGCTTCTTAATTTGATAAACAATTCAGCAAAGTCTCAGGATACAAAATCAATGTGCAAAAATAACTAGCATTCCTATACACTAATAACAGTCAAGCCGAGAGCCAAATCAGGAACATACTTCCATTCGCAACTGCCACAAAAAGAATAAAATACCTATGAATACAGCTAACTAGGGTGGTGAAAGGAGAATTACAAACTACTGCTCAAAGAAACCAGAGATGACACAACGAATGGAAAAACATTCCACATTCATGGATAGGAAGAATCAATAGTGTTAAAATGGCCACATTGCCCAAGGCAATTTATAGATTTAGTGACATTTTTATTAAACTACCATTGAGATTCTTCAAAGAACTAGAATTTATTTTAAAATTCATAAGGAACCAACAAAGAGCCTGAACAGCCAAGGCAAATCCTAAGCAAAAAAGAACAAAGCTGGAGGCATCATGCTACCCAACCTCAAACTATGCTACAGGGCTACTGTAACCAAACAGCATGATACTGGTACAAAAACAGACACATAGACCAATGGAACAGAATAGAAAATATAGAAATAAGACCGCATACCTACAACTATCTGATCTTTGACAAACCTTATAAAAACAAACAATGGGGAAAGGCTTCCCTATTCAATAAATGGTGCTGGGATAACCTTATCCTATTTTCCTTCATTGCACTTATCGTTTGAAATAACCTTATTTACTTGCCTATTTTTTTGTCTATTCCCTGTCCCACTAGAATGTAAGCTCCATGAGAGCATGGATCTTGTTTGCTCTAGCTATAGTTTGTTCAGTACCTAAAACAGTGTTCAATACTAAATAATCATTTGCTGAATGAATGTTGAATGATGCATGCTCTCTCTTCAGTTAATACACACATCTTAAGTATATATAGGCTTTAATTGGATCCTGATTTTATATGAAAGAAGGCCAGGCATGGGCTGAAACCTGGAGTTAGAGACCAGCCTGGGCAACATAGTGAGACCCCGCCTCTTAAAAAAAAAACGTGAAGGAAAGTGGTACACATCTGCAATCCCAGCTACTTGGGAGGTTGTGGCGGGAGGATTACTTAAGTCTAGGAGCTTGAGGCTGCAGTGAGCTATGATCATGCCACTGCATTTCAGCCTGGGCTAGAGAGCGAGACCCTGTCTCCAAAAAGAAAAAAGAAATAAAAATCTAACCAATACCAATTGGTAAGATAACCTTGACAAGATGGAGGCAGAATACTTGAAAGCTGATCACCAGTAAGAATAGTTGATACTCTCAGCAGAACAGGGTCCATAGGAAACCATAAAAAAATAAAATAACAGTTGACGCATATTAGAGAAACATCTTCAGCTGTCCTACTAATTATTTTTATCCAATTATTTTCTAGTAACTGTTTATCAGTATGAAAATCAGAAGCATTATACAACACAATTCTGTGGTTATTTTCTCTAAATTAAGCTACACAAAATTACACATTAATAATCTCTGGACCTCAATTTGATTAATTAATTGACTGATTTTTAGAGGCAGGGTCTCAGTTGCCCAATTCCAGTTGCCCAGGCTGGAATGCAGTGCTCCTCCCACCTTAGCATCCCAAAGTGTTGGGATTACAGGTGTGAGTCACTGCACCTGGCCTATTTGTCACTGCACCCGGTCTATTTTGTTTCAATTTTTTACTTATAAAAGATTAACATTCCCACACTGGCCAAAACTGTCAAGCAGTGATTAGACTTCTATTTTATTTGGCTTTAACAAAACTGTCTTGGAGTCTGAACTTTTAAAAGACAGCAACTCCTTTAAGGTACTCTTGTTTTAAGTCACAAGCTTAAAGGAGTGATATGGCACCTACCAGAGGGCCTGATCTCCAGAGATTTCTTAATAAAATCAGACTTACGATTTATAGTCAACTATGATTCTCTTTCAGTGATGTATAAGATCCAGGTCCTTCTAATACTTTGATCAGGCTTTGGGGACAAAGGAATGGAGGCCAAGAATGCACAGACAAGCAATGCCAACTTAGTTATATGTGAGACAGTCCATTACCTACTTCTGGTGATGTGCTGACCCATTATTAAAATGCAGTACTTACTAAATCCCAGCTTCCCCACTAGCAGGCCATTTCTTTAACTCCTATCTATCACAATATCAAAAGTTTGCTTCCTTAAAAGGTATGGTAGCGTATTCAATTTTCAGCAATTCATATCACAGTTACCTCCATCTGTGTTAGATAGTAGAGAGCTGTTTGTAACCCCCTTGCAGTATTTGGTTATAAGATTTCAGCTTTTTAATTTTAATAAACACTCCCAATAAAGTATTTGTAGGAAAGTGATCTACACTCACAGAAATCTTCATTATTACCTACTAAAGAACATTAAGCTAAAAACATTAATTACAGAAAAATTCAGGTAACTTGTAATTTTTAGTAGTAAGGGAAGGGAAGCTACTAAAGTGAAAATTAAAAAAAAAAAAAACAAACCAAAAACTAGAAATGTGACTTCTACTCTTTTTGCTGATACAATTGTTTAAAAAAGTAAACAATTCTTAAATCGCTATCATATCCATACTTCCATTCCTTTTAATGCTGTTCCCTTTGTTGTAGTCTTATGTCTTGACATTTTAACTGCCTCTTGACAGCTTTCTCTGCACTTTAGTCTTTTTCCTCCAAACTTTATTCCACCCTTCCACCAGTTTTCTTAATTGCCCAGCAAAAAAAAAAACCTTGGGCAACACAGTTGTAAGACACATAAAAATCGACTTTTTAAATGTCCCATTTTAGGCCTGGCACAGTGACTCATTCATGTAATCCCAATGCTTCGGGAGGCTGATGCAGGAGGATCGCTTGAGGTCAGGAGTTTCAGGCCAGTCTGGACAACCAAGCAAGACCCTGTCTCTAAGCAATAAAAATAAAATAAACTAGCTAGGTGTGGGGTTGTGAGTCTATAGTCCTAGCTACTTGGGAGTATTAGGTGGGAGGAGTCTTTGAGACCAGGAGTTTGAGGATATAGTGAGCTGTGATTGTGTCACTGCATTCTAGCCTGGGTGACAAAGTGAGACCTTCAAAAAACAAAAATATCCTGGTTGGGCCCAGTGGCTCATACCTGCAATCCGAGCACCTTAGAATGCCAAGGAGGGTGGATCACTTGAGGTCATTTGAGACCAGCCTGGCCAACATGGTGAAACCCTCTCTTTACTAAAAATACAAAACTTAGCTGGGTGTGGTGGCAGGTGCTTATAATCCCAGTTACTCAGGAGGCTGAGGCAGGAGAATCACTTGAACCCGGGAGGTGGAGGTTGGAGTGAGTCAAGATTACACCACTGTACTCCAGCCTGGGTGACAAGAGGGAGACTCCATCTTAAAACAAAACAAAAACAACAACAACAAAAAATCCACAAAAATAATCTGCTTCAAAAGTTTAAAGATCAGAGTACTTTTCTAAATTTTTTTAAAACTTGAGACAAAGTATCACTCTATTGCCCAGGGTGGAGTACAGTGGCACAATCTTGGTTCACTGCAACGTCAGCCTCACAGCTCCAAGTGATTCTCCTGCCTCAGCCTCCCAAGTAGCTGGGATTACAGTCATGTACCACCACGCCTGGCTAATTTTTGTATTTTTAGTAGAGATAGGGTTTCACCATGTTGGCCAGAATGGTCTCTAACTCCTAATCTCAGGTGATCTGCCAGCCTTGGCCTCCCAAAGTGCTGGGATTACAGGTGTTAGCCACCGCACCCAGCCCCTTTTCTAAATTAAAATTTAATTTTCTAAAATTAAATTATTTAATTTTTAATTTGTAATTGACATATAATAATGATACATATTTACAGGGTACAATGTGATGTTTCAATGCATGTACACATAGTATTATGATCAAATCGGGTAACCTGACATTCAAGGCTCATGACAATCTGGCCTTAATTTACTTTTCCAATACTCTACCACTGAAGCTTTTACATTGGTCACACTAGTCTTTCAATCCTCCTAGCAAATCCCATGATTTTACACCTTAATTAGTCCCTACCATTTCCTAACTACAATACTTTCCCAATATTTCTCTACCTACCTACACAAAACTCTCCCAGTTTTCAAAGCTCAGCAAAAGTTCTATTTCCCTTTTCTCTGCTATTCCAGGTAACAGTGCTCTCATGTCAACTCTATCTTCCTCTTGCTTCTCCAAACCCCTTGTGGCACTTAACATGTCTAACCTATTTTACAAACATTGAGACCTCATAAATCATCCTCTCGTATACATGTCTCTTCCATCAGACTGTAAAATCACAAACAATCAGAACTATATCAAGCCTTTCTTTATATTAAGGCATCAATAGATATATTGTTATTCATAATATACACTCAATACCCTCAGTACAGCTTTATCACAGAATGCTACTTGACAGTAAAAAGAAACAAACCACTGAACAACTTGGATGGATCACAATCCTTTCAGCCAATCCCATAAGGTCACATGGTATATAATTCCATATACAGAACATTTCTCAAGTAAGAAAATTAATAGAGATGGAAAACAGATTTAGGGATGATATGGGGAAGGTGGTGGGTGTGATTATAAAGGGGTTGTACAAGGGAGATCTTTGTGATGATGTAATAGTTCTGCATCTTGATGTGACTGTTTGTTACACATACACATATGATAAATTGGTGCAGACTATACACTCACATTGCCATGTCAAATTCCTCATTTTAAAATTGTACTATAATTAAGATATAACCACTGGGGAAATGGTGAAGAATATACAGAACATACAGGACCTTTCTGCATTACCTTTAAAACTTCCCGTGAACCAATAATTATTTCAAAATAAAAAGTTAAAACACTGAACAATATCCAACTTCATATTTATTTACTAAATATGTATACTCGTTATCTAATTTTATTCAAGTTAAGGACAATCTATAATTACTGGGGAAAGTAAATTCTCCAAATCTATTTGTTATCATCTAAAAATATCTTAGAGCTAAATGACTTTTAAGATCTATAAGCATAAACAGTAATTGCCTATGGATATGAAGTTTGAGAGGTGGGGGATAAGAAGTGGAGGGAAAGCTACATTTTCAACCATATACCTTTTGTCCTGAGTAAATTTCAACCCTATGCATATATTACTTTTAAAACTGTTCTTATTAAATATTCAGTAAATACAAAATAATTTTTATTTAATGTAGGAAAAGAATAACCTTTCTTAAGCACTCAATTTAAGAAAGAGAACATTATTACTAGTTTTCAAGTCTCTTGTGTATCCTTCTCCATTTCTATTACAATCTCTCCCCCTCAAAGAATGACCAATATCCTAAATTTTGTGTTTATCATTCCCTTGTAATTCTTCAGTTTTACCATGCTTGTATCTCTAAACAATCTGTTCTCTAAACAACATATTCTTTAGTTTGGCATGCTTTTGAACTTAATATAAATAGAATGTTACGGTATATTTTTTCTACGAGTAGTTCCCCCCACTCAACAGTCTAGTGCTGAAATTCATCCATGTCACTGTATATAACTAATTCATTCATTTCTACTGCTGTAGAATATTCCATATAATATACCATAATTTATCAAAGAGACTGGTATCCAATGTGTATAAATAGAAGGTCAGTATACTGGAAACTGAAAAAAAAATACAGCATGTTTGAGATTACACAATACATATGAATATACATATACACATATACAATAAATACTCTATCTGATATAAATAATTCTGTTTGGTGATATACTTAAAAGGGCTCTCAGTGGCATATTGTCTCAATACCAAACTCCTCTGCCTGAATATAAGCTGGAATTGATTTTTAAATATAGTGATGATGGTACATGAACCCACAAGAAGTATACATGCGTTTCAGTTACTGTACATTTTTGTCATGCAAGTATTAATTTTTCTTTCTTTTTGAGACAGAGTCTTGCTCTGTCACCCTGCCTGGAGTGTAGTGGCAGGATCTCAGCTCAACGCAGCTTCCATCTCCTGGGTTCAAGCAATTCTCCTGCTTCACTCTCCCAAGTAGCTGGGACTACAGGTGTGTGCCACCACACCTAGCTAATTTTTGTGTGTGGTTGTTTTTTGTTTGTTTGTTTTTTTAGTAGAGATGGGAGTTTCACCATGTTGATTCGAACTCCTGACTTCAACTGATCCGCCCACCTCAGCCTCCCAAAGTACTGAGATTACAGGCATGAGCCACTGCACCTGGCCAAGTATTACTTTTTCAACATACACACACACACACACACACACACACACACACATGTTCTTTTATTCTAGATATTATAAAACACACACACATAGAAAATAGTGTTCTTTTATTCTAGATATTATAGACCAAATAAAAATTAGTTAAAATAAAAAATACTTACAGTTCCTTCCTTACAGCATAATATTTAGTTTGGTATTTTTAGAGTATCTATTCATACCAAGTAGGACATAATGACAGTATTACTGAGCACAAAATAAGTAAAAGAAAGCAAAACCAAGAAAATGAAGAATTACATATAAACACGAAAACGATACAATTTCTAAAAACATAACTTTCAGAAAGTACAACTTACCTTGAATGTTGAAAGCCCAACTTTTCCTGGAGACCTGTTCAGAAATAAAAGTAAGGAGGTGTTGAATAGAGGAGATGAGAAGAGAAATACTTCTATACACTTATCACAGACAAGTCCACATTTAAAAACCGTGTATATATTTTAGGATTGAAAAGTCTTGTGTGTGTATAGAAAACATTAAAAAGTGGAGAAGAGGCCAGGTGCAGTGGCTCACGCCTGTAACCCCAGCACTTTGGGAGGCTGAGGCAGGTGGGTCACCTGAGGTCAGGAGTTCAAGACCAGCCTGAACATGGCAAAACTCTGCCTCCACAAAAATTTCAAAAATTAGCCAGGCATGGTGGTGCATGCCTGTAATCCCAGCTACTTGGGAGGCTGAGGCAGGAGAATCACTTGAATTAGGAGGCAAAGGTTTCGGCAAGCTGAGATCATGCCACTGCACTCCCGCCCGGTCAACAGAGCAAGACTCCATCTCAAAAATGAAAAAAATGGAGAAGACCAGTCTGGTCAACAGAGTGAAACCCTGTCTCTATAAATAACTTAAAAATTATCCAGGTGTGGTGGCTATTGCCTGTAGACCCAGCTACCTGGGAGGCTGAGGCACGAGAATCGCTTTAGCCTAGTAGTTCAAGGTTGCAGTGAGCTATGATTGTGCCACCGCCCTCCAGCTTGGGTGAGAGAGCAAGATCCCATCTCTTAAAAAGAAGGAGGGCCAGGCGCGGTGGCTCAAGCCTGTAATCCCAGCACTTTGGGAGGCTGAGGCGGGTGGATCACAAGGTCGAGAGATCGAGACCATCCTGGTCAACATGGTGAAACCCCGTCTCTACTAAAAGTACAAAAAAAAAATTAGCTGGGCACGGTAGCACATGCCTGTAATCCCAGCTACTCAGGAGGCTGAGGCAGGAGAATTGCCTGAACCCAGGAGGCGGAGGTTGCGGTGAGCCGAGATCACGCCATTGCACTCCAGCCTGGGTAAGGAGCAAAACTCCGTCTCAAAAAAAAAAAAAAAAAAAAAAAAAAAAAAAGGAGAGAGAGAGAGAAGTAGAAGAAATTAAAGTGATTCATATATAATCTTATCACCTAGAGATTTGAGTATCTTTCATCTTCATATATGTGTGCGTGTGTGTGTGTGTGTGTGTGTGTGTGTATAGTTGTATATTACATACAACAAATATCCTTGTAAATGAAAATTTGTGTATTTCCATAATACATGTCCTTGAAATAAATTTCTCTAGAAGTGGGATTAGAAGTCAGAAGTATACAAACTTTCCAGAATTTTTAGAAACTTTCTCAAATGCCAACCAGAACAGCTGTACCTGTTTACACTCCTACTGCTCTATGGATGCCTGTTTCTTAATACACTCACCAAAACTGTTATTTTAAACTTTTTACCAAATTGACAGGCAAAAGTATATCTCATTGGTGTTTTAATATATACTTCAATTTCTAGTGCAGATTAAAATTGTCATACGTATTAGATATTTACATTGCTTTTGAAGAGAGATATCATTTTTGTTCTCAGCTTTTTCTTTTCTTTTTTTAAAGACAGAATCTTGCCGTTGCCCAGGCTGGAGTGCAGTGGTGTGATCTTGGCACATTGCAGCCTTCACCTCTCGGTCTCAAGAGATCCTCCTGCCTCAGTCTCCCAAGTAGCTGGGACTACAAGCATGCACCACCACACCCAGCTAATATTTTGTATTTTTTTTTTTTTTTTTTTTTTTTTGTAGAGATGGCATCTCACTATGTTGCCCCTGCTGGTCTTGAACTCTTGGGCTCAAGCAATCCTCCCACTTCAGTCTCTCAAAGTACTGAGATTACAGGAATGAGCCACTGTGCCCCGCTCTCAGCTCATTTTTCTACTGGAGCAAGACTGTTCTGAAACATAGAGTACTCTGGATGTAATATATGTATTTTTGAGACAGGGTCTCACTCTGTTACCCAGGCTTGAGTGTAGTGACATGATCATGGCTCACTGCAGCCTCAACTTCCTAGGCTCAAGCAATCCTTCCACCTCAACCTCCCAAGTACTGCGACTACAAGTACATGCCACCATACCCAGCTGATTTTTGTACCTTTTTTTATAGAGACAGGATTTGCCATATTGCTCAGGGGTGGTCTCGAACTTCTGGGCTCAAGTAGTCTGCTTGCCTTGGCCTCCCAGAGTGCTGAGATTACAGGAGGGAGCCACCGAGCATGGCCTGGATGTAATGATATTTAAAAGTAATTTTTCACCAATTATTTTCACCCCTTCCCTGGCATTTTTTTTTTTTTTTGAATAGAAACAGTCTGATATCTGCTTCAAAGCATAAGGCTACTTAGTATACCTTGGAGTTACTCAATAAAAAAGTTTTATATAATATACCATTTCTAATTTTTTTTAAAAATCCAATGATTACATGATGCAACTTTGACTTGAAAGGCACCTTTAAGATGATCTAATCACATAGCTTCTTTTTACAAATAAAGAAACAGATTCCGAGAGATTAAGTCACTTTTCCCCAAAGTCATATTTTGGAGCACAACCAAGAAAAGCATCGAGTCCTACTAACATGTTTTTTATATGCCACATTGGGTAATGACATTTGGTAGAGGAATCCTTGACCTCTAATAAAAACTTAGTTTGATAAAAAATTACTTTTGAATAACAGAAAATCAATTCCTTTATTCAACAAACATTTATGGGCTGGGCACAGTGACTCACACCTGTAATCCCAGCACTTTGGGAGGCCAAGGCAGGAGGATCACTTGATGTCAGGAGTTTGAGACCAGCCTAGGCAATATAGTGACACCCCATCTCTACAAAATAAAAATAAGCCAGCCAGGCGTGGGGTTGAACACCTGTAGTCTTAGCTACTTGGGAGGCTGAGGTATGAGGATCACTTGAGCCCAGAAGCCATGAGCCATGATTGTGCCACTGCACTCTAGCCTGGGTGACAGAGTGAGACCTTGTCTAAAAACAAAAAACAAAACCAGACCCCCAAAACAAACATTTATGAATTACCTACTATGTACCAAGACTAGAGATACAAAGATAAATTAGATACAATTCTAGTTTGCAGGAGGGGGTTAAAGTTTGTTTAGAAAACAAAAAAAAAAAGTAGTTGTCATAAAATAGTACCCATTTAATTACAATGTCTGTCAACATAAATATGTGTTAACAAAGGTCAATTTTCAGAAATGAAAACTTATATTGCTAACTATTTGGGTCCTCTAACAAACTTATACTGCAATGTATCAAAATCCTGTTTATCTAGAGTTGATTAGTTAGGACTGAGGCTAATCCATATTCACTAAAAGATTCCACACAAATGGATGTCTTAAATAATACAAGTGCAATCAAAACAACAACAAATATTAAAAAGTAAAAATGAAAAACCTTTTTTTCTTTTTTTGAGATGGGGTCTCACTTTGCTGCCCAAGCTAGTCTTGAACTCCTAGCCTCAAGCAATCCTCCCACCTCAGTCTCCCAAAGTACAGGGATTACAGGCATGAGCTACTGCACCTAGCCCAAAAATTCTTTAAGGGGCATAAATTTCCATGTGGTACAAATTTAGAATGCCAATCACCTGTAACAAAGGCATACAGGCAAGAAGGGTAAGATATTTTAAAATTATGCCCCATATGAGGTAGAGATGGGAAGAAATTTGGCCTTTCTAGCAACGCTCATGCCTTGAGAAATCTGACCAGGCTTTTTAGCTGTCTGTCAAAAAAAAGAACAGGAAACCACATTTCTTGTATGTCACTGGCTTCAAAAACAACACTCTCTGGCTGTTGATTCATAGGATCAAAGTTACTGGCTAGTTATTGACACGTATGGAAATATTCTAGATTGACTCTGGTGGGGCTTTACATATAACTGTATACAAACTATATAGAATAATTTATTATTTCCTTCTCAAGAGACAAGGAGATAGTACAATACAGGTTTTTGAGCAGATGAACCTTGTTTGAATATTGTTTCTACCATTTATCCTATGTGTGATGAAATCATTTAATTTCTCCAAACCTCAATCTCATCCTCTGCAAAAGGGGGTAAAACCATCTGTTTCATAGAACTGCTATGAGGATTAAGTGAGTGAGTACATGGGACACACAATAGTGTAGCCTCTTCAGCAGCTCTGAAATGCTCAGTTTCTTAAAGGCACTTTGGCAGTCTGTCAGTAGTGGGGAGCCTGAGACCAATTTCTGGAATACAGAAAAGGTTCCCTACAGCCTGTAAAACTCCAGCACATTTAACAACAGGGAACACGAAAAAGCCTAATCATATTGAGCTGGTGATTAAAATGGGATCCTCCTTGCAACTGGGTGACATCACTAAATAAAAAACTAGTAACAAAAGACACTCATGTTTGAAGCGTATTTTAAATGTTACAAAGTTTTTAAGGCCTTGGTAGGTAGGAACATTTCAAACTACTATAGTTTCAAGTTTATTAAGCCTAAAAATGTCTTTAACAGGATAGTCTATAAGAGAATTCTTTTGTGTCAAATTTTTAAATCCATTTATAGAACATTAATGACTAATTTTAAAAAAAGGCATATTTATAACTTGCAAAGTTGACTAAAATGCTTTGTATCATGTGCCAAGATGAAAAAAGAACAATTCATTTCATCCTAAGAAGCAATAAAAACATTATTTAGTATTACCACACCAAACTTTCCTAACAGGGGCCTTGTAAAAATAATAAAACACTGCATGTTCTCACTCGTAAGTAGGAGCTGAACAATGAGAACATATGGGCACAGGGAGGGGAACATCACATACAGGGGCCTGTCGTCAGGTTGGGGTTAGGGGGAGATACAGTATTAGAAGAAATACCTAATGTAGATGACCAGCTGATGGGTGCAGCAAACCACCATGGCACAGGTACACCTATGTAACAAACCTGCACGTTCTGCACATATATCCAAGAACTTAAAATGTAATTTAAAAAAAAGAAAAAAATAAATAAAACTGGCTATCATTTATTAAGGATTTGCCAAAAACTATTAACACTTAACATGTTTAAGCTTCTTTGGTCCTCATAGCCCTCCTATTAGGTGTTTATATTACTTGCTCTATTTTACAGAACAAAAAACTGGCTTGAGTCAGATTAGATCATTTACACTGTACAGCTAGTAAACAGCTGGGCCAGAATTTTGACCCTAGGCAGTCTGACTCCAGAGCCCATTCTCTCAACCACTTTGCAATATTGCCTTCTCTCTGGGTAAGGATTTAAAAGATAATTATGAAAACATTGTAATTGGTGTTGTATATCAGCACCAAACTAAAGGCAATTAGAACTGCTTCTTTAATTGGACTAAATTGATTAAGTCAAAGGCTCTGAATCCTGACCTGCCTTTAACAGCTACAATCAACACCCAATTGCTGTGGCACTGCTAGGGAATGAAACAATGAAATGTTCCATATGGAAAATTTCCAGAGAGATGAAGCTTTCAAGTGCCAAACTTTTGATAATATTTGAACTATTTTTGAATTTAAAATCTCAAAAGCAACTTGTAAGTAAGTACATGAGTAGGTTAAACCTTGCAGTTTCAGTACTCTTTCCCTGAAAATATATTCTTAAACAAAGGATATACAATTTTCCTTCTTAATTATCATGCTCAAATACTATACTATATTTTAATACACTTTACGGACCCTAAAGTACAGATTTATTTGCCTTCACAGTAAAGGACCCTAGGCCTAGAATGTCTGTGTTTTATAGTTTTATACTTCCTTCCTCACTTAAGTGGTCAACATTGTTTTGTTTTTTGAGAGGGAGTTTCACTCTTGTTGCTCAGGCTGGAGTGCAATGGTGCAATCTCAGCTCACTGCAACCTCCACCCCTCAGGTTCAAGCTATTCTCCTGCCTCAGCCTCCCAAGTAGCTGGGATTACAGGCACCCAGCCCCATGCCTGGCTCATTTTTGTATTTTTGGTAGAGAAGGGGTTTCGCCACATTGGCCAGGTTGGTCTTGAACTCCTGACCTCAGATGATACGCTCGCCTCAGCCTCCCAAAGTGCTGGGATTACAGGTATGAGCTACCGCTCCTGGCCAATAAGTGGTCACTTCTTAAAGAAGTCAGCCATGTGCCTGCATTTAAAAGCTTTTT
The DNA here is from genome assembly GCF_048565385.1 of Saimiri boliviensis. Classification (NCBI taxonomy): domain Eukaryota; kingdom Metazoa; phylum Chordata; class Mammalia; order Primates; family Cebidae; genus Saimiri; species Saimiri boliviensis. The sequence continues at coordinate 117,369,040 of NC_133470.1, forward strand.
TCCCCACCGTCCTCATTTGTGCTTCAAATTCGCATTGAGCTAGGAAACCAGATTTCCTTAACATGAAATTGTATGGTGAATGAAGAATCTAGGGATCCTAAGGATCTTCCTACAAGACTTTATGTACATAACCTTATTTGAACTTTGTGGAACTTTAAAAAAAAAAACTGAACTATTCAGAGGCTTTTTAAATGCTTATTTCTTGTTTTCAGTTGTATCTTGAGAACTGTCATTACCACAGAGGTGGCCACCAGATAAGTGAGGTGTTATTAATCTTCAGTATCCCTAGACAACTCAACAATTCTCTGTAAATAAGTCTCTAATGTCAAAGTAGAGATAATAACAGTAGACTATTTCAGTGTTTATATGCTTAGAGAAAACAATTATTCATGTTCAAGTTTGGGGATGGGAGGGAGAAATGAGTAACTAGATGTCAAGAAAATTAAGTTCTACCCCTGGCTCTCCCACTAACTAGCAGAAAGATCTTAAGCAAGGGGTTTTAGAATTCCTGTAATTTTAGAGAATTTTGTCTTAACACCCTTCATTAGTTTGAGAGTGAAGATAAAATTTGCACCATGATTAATGATCTAAATATTATGTCCTCTAATTTCCCTATATTTGAAATATATTAAACATGGATATAATCTGACACACACACGCATACCCAGAAATGTCCAATAATACTTCGCTATATCTAGTTAACTAGAAAAATATGTTTTCTACAGTGATAGTTGGGAGCTAAAAAAAGAAATTAAAAAAAGAAACATAGAAAAATATTTTCTCAAAATATTCTGTAGATAATAAATGGAGTAAATTAGATTTATCCTTTTTACATATTAAGGTCAGTAATTTTTCCCAGAAATAGTTCAAATATCTACATAAAATAACTTTATTACACCACACATACATGTAGACATATTTGAGTACTGGTGATATGTTCCACTTTAAAGAAAACGCGACAAATCAAAATGAGAGCTTCAAAAGTTCACTTTTCCTTTCCAAAGCTTTCAACATAGGACGCCCTTAAATCAAGTATTTCTGATGCATTTAGTATCAATAAATCTTTAAATAATAAATATGCTACTTACAAAGTTGAACAAAAATGTAACTTTCAAGAGCTAGGCTTCCTCGCTCACCTAATAGCAGAAACAAAACAAAACTCAAACTTCTAACAAATCAATTATAAATATGGTAAATCTTTAAACCAAGTGAATTAATATATTCTTCACTTTACATACTGATCTTTTTTGTGGTGAGAACAATCAAAATTTACTCTCAGCAATTTCAAAATATACATTATTATTATAGTCATCATGCTGTGCAATAGTTCTCCAGAACTTATTCCTCCCGTCTAACTAAAACTTTGTACGATTTGACCAATATTTTCCCATTTCCAAGGTGCTCCCTACTCCCCGAACCCCTGGCACCACTATTCTACTCTCTGCTTCTATGAGTTCATCATTTTTACATTCCACATATAAGTGAGATTATACAGTAGTAGTCTTCCTATGCCTGGTTTATTTCAATTAACATAATGTCCTCTAGGTTCACCCATATGAACTCCACCTCCTAGTTCAAGCAATTCTCCTGCGTCAGCCTCCCAAGTAGCTGGGATTATAGGGGCAAGCCACCATGCCAGCTATTTTTTTGTATTTTTAGTAGAGATGGGGTTTCACCATGCTGGCCAGGCTGCTCTCAAACTCCTGACCTCATGATCTGCCCACTTCAGCCTCCCCAATGCTGGGATTACAGGTGTGAGCAACTGTGCCTGGCTTTGCCACATACTTTTAAACAACCAGATCTTGCATGAACTCAGAGCAAGAACTCATTCACTGCGAGGACAGCATCAAGACATTCATGAGGGATCTTCTCCATGACTGAAACACCCACTGGGCCCACCTCCAGTGCTGAAGGTCACATTTCAACATGAAATTTGGAGGGGACAAAATATCTAAACTGTATCATATGTTTTGCAAATATTTTCTCCCAATCTGTGGGTTATCTTTTCACTGTTGTTTCCTTTGCTGTACAATTTTGTCAGACCAATTTTAGTCTGACATAATCCCATTTGTGTATTTTTCCTTTTGTTGCCTGTGCTTTTGGGGTTAAATAAAAAAAAAAAAAAAAATCATTGCCTAGACTAATGTCAAAAACAGCAAATTTTTAATTTTGCAGCATAATTTATGAAATTGAAGATGGTGTCTATCAATGCTGTTATTGAATTTAAACATAGAAAGCAATGTCTGAAACAGCTTCAAAATAAATTCTGCTTCAAATAAGTACTGACATTCTATTTAAAAACCCACATGGCTTACAGATCAAATACTAAAATTATTTAATGTGTCTTCCACTTAAGTTTTGAATATAAAGGCAATTTTACGATTAGTACTTTAGCAACTTTCAATATAAATAGAACATTTTAATGTATTATATCCTGTTTTCTATTGCAAAGTTATCTTCATACACTAGCTTACATTTAGTTTATATTAACAAAACTCATGTTTGAATATAAAATAATTTGTTACATGCTTTCTTCAGTCTCTATTCATTTAGCATTTTAATTACAGAAATTTTTATAGCCAGGCATGGTGGCTTATGCCTATAATCCCAGTACTTTGGGAGGCTGAGGCGGATGGATCATCTGAGGTCAGGAGTTTGAGAACAGCCTGGCCTATGTGGTGAAACTCATCTCTACTAAAAATAAAAAAATAAAAAATAAAATTAGCCAGCCATGGCACACCTGTAGTACCAGCTACTAGGGAATTTGAAGCAGGAGAATCGCTTGAACCTGGGAGGCAAAGGTTGCAGTGAGCTGAGATCATGCCACTGCATTCCAGCTTGGGTGACAGAGCAAGACTGCATCTCAAAAAAAAAAAAAAAAAAAAAATCACAGAAAGTCACTATTTCAAAAAAATTTACATGGCTTCAAAACACTGTTCCGGTAGTTTTATTATTTTTCTTTTATAAACTCTGACCTGATTTAGTGATAACCTTCAGATACCTGAAGCAAAATTTCATAATAAGGTCATTACTCCCAAAGATAGGAGCCTAGTCACTGATGTGATGACAATAACTGCAACTTAACCAAAAGCGGCCTACTGATTTTTCCATGGGAAGCAAAATCTCAAATCCTTTATAAACTCTGATATAATAGTACTGCATTCAATACAACTGGAAGAAAAAGTACAAATATGTAAGCAAAGGCAACATTTTATTAACCCTCTTAGGTGGCTGCGCTCTGGAACTTGCTAAACCTGACTCTAATTTAGTATGTTGAGAACAGTACCTATGTACTTTAGAGAAATAAATACCAATCCAACAGAAAATACATAGCAGTAGTCTATTTTTAAAGAGATTTTGATGTAATATAACAACTGTGGTTTTTCTATCACAGTTATTCAAAGTGAGCATATTACCGATGTTACCTAGTGCTAAATTTACAGTAATCCTTTTCAAAATCCTAAAAGGCTTTTTAAAAAATTAGTCAGAAGGCAAGAGTACTTTTATTCTAGTATTTGAAGGAAACTTAAGAATCATTTAGACCAACTGTCTCATTTTACATGTGAGGGAAATGATGCCAGATGTTAAATTAATCCATTGATTCAACATTTACTGACGGTTTCCACGTACCAGGCATGGTCCCAGGTATTGGGTATAAAGTACTAAACAAAACAGACATGGTCTCTGCCATCTCAGAACTTATGCTAAGACCTAGTGAAGACTAGGACCCAAGTTTCTTTGCTGGTTCTAATAACCCATGCAGCCTCCCTACACTAAGAAGTCTAATGTTCCTTATGGTTTCACATAGGTAGGTAGCCAGTCAAGTGAAACTGTGGACCTTTAGTAAGGCCTTAATTTATCTAGAAGTACCACCACAAATTTCTCAGGGAAAGCTTGTGGGTTCTGGAGACTGAAAGGACAACATGACATCAATCTGAAAGTACAAGAGCTGTAATTTTAGCTACAAAATAAACTAAAGAGCTGGAATCAGGAGACCTGAATTTTATTCCCAAGTCTGCCAGTAACAATCCACGTGACTAAATATTTAGGGGGAGTTTTTCCAACATTTACTTAGGGATATCTCAAACATATACAAAATTGGGAAAATATATTGATCATATTCAATATATTGATCATATTCAACAATGATCAATATCAGCACTTCCCTTCTATTTCTCTGTCAGATTATTTTGAAGCAAATCCCAGAAATGATTTCATTTTTAAACATAAACATTTCAGTATGCATCTAAAAAGGATGAAGATTTCTCTTTAAACATAACCACAACACTATTATAAAATCGAATAGTTCCTTACTATATACAATATATTATATTAATAGATTATGTTTATTATATATAACATGCTGTTATATAACATTCAGACTTCCCAGACTGCCTTAATTTTTTTACATTTGGTTTATGTCAATCAAATAAGGTCCATATATTACAATCAGTTGATATGTCTCTCTCTCAATAAATCAGCAGGTTCCCCTTGAATCTCTCTTATTTCTTGCATTTCATGTGTTGAAGAAAGTAGGTTGCTCATCCTGTAGAAATTCTCATGTCTGAATTTTGTTGACTGTATCTCCATGGTGACATGTCAGAAGAAGTATTTTTTTTAAAAAAACCATGCAGGAGAGATTGGAGGGATGGAATAGGCACATATCCAAGAAAAATTGCAAAAACCTGTAAGAACATTATCAGAAAGGCTGGCACTCAGAATGCAATGAGATTTTAAAAAACACTGGAGACAAAGATTTTCTTTAATTTATACTCAGAACAAGCACAACAAAAATAAAGTGCAGGTCTACTTATATGCGGATAAGTATAAATTATTATAATGTAAAAGGCTATCTCGATTCTTTTTTTTCTGTTAAGATTATTTTTTCTGTTAAGATTACTGATAGTAAAACCCCAGAAAGGGAAAAACAAATTGTAGAATGAGGAAACAGAATCCCAAAACATTCAAGGAGATAAAAGTACGTAACTATTAATGTTATAAGTGACTTCCATTCTACCCTCCCAAATTATGTCCCAGTGTATCTGAAAATTTACAGAACTCAATTTCCATCTAAAACCTTTGAAGAATCAGGGGAATGGAAGGGGATGATGTAAAGAAAACACTAATAGTCAACAGTGTAAAGCACATAGATGCCTAGATGCCACCAACGACAGACAGATTGATTTGATGTCAATTCCAAACAATTTTTTTAAACACTGTTTAATTGTTTAAGTGCCCTATGCAAGAGAAAAAGATATTAAGAGTCAGCAAGCATTCACAGAAGCCAATCATACAAGATAACCTAATTTCCTTTTCTGATAGGGTTACTGGCCTAGAATATAAAAGGAATATTGTACACACACACAAAAATTTGGTTTTAAGCACTAAATTTTCTACCCTACTTGATGTTCTTACTAATTTATTGGATGAGGACAGTGATAGCATATCTACTAAATTTGCAGATAACACAAAGTTGGGAGAGACAGGTAATATACTGGCTGACAGCAAATATTTCCCTTTTTTTGGATATAGGGTCTTGCTCTGCTGCCCAGGCTGGAGTGCAGTGGCACGATCATGGTTCACTTGCAGCCTCGACCTCCCAGGCTCAAGCAATCCTTCCTCCTCGACCTTCCAAAAGTGCTGGGATTACAGGCATGAGCCACTGCAACCAGCCACAAAAATATTTCAATGGGCTAGAACAATGTGTCAAATCTTAACAGCATGAAATGTAGTAGAGATAAATGTAAAATGCATCATGGGAGAGACATAGCTTAACAGTAAATCATGTGAAAACATTTAGGTATTTTGGTTGATTGCTCAGACAAAGACTGTGATATGGCTGCCCAAGCCACTGTTTTTAGGCTGAATTCTCAGAACTATCATGTCCAGAGTGAGGGGAGTGGTAAATTCTATTCTACTTCTCACTGATAAAAGCACACTTAGGAACATCATATACTTTTTGAGATTCATTTTAAAAGGAACATTGATGAAATGGAACATACCCAAAAGACAGAAATCAATTTGGTGAATGGTCTAGAAACTGAGTGGAATGATATAAAGAACTAAGGATGGCTAGATCAGAAGAAGAAAAGGAAGAAAAGTAGTTGTTTTCAAATGTTTGAAGCACCATGCAGCAGAACTAGGACCAAGAGTAGAAATTACAAGGAAATAGGCTTTTGTTCAACCTAGCAATCTCAGTAACAACCTGAGTTTAGAAAAAGCAACGAGCTGCTTCCCTGACAAAGTATTAAAACAGAAACTGAATGATGTCCCAACAGGGATATTGCAGAAGGCTGAAACAGATAATCTCTGTGGTCTCGTTTCTATTTCTAAAGTCACAATCTCCTTAAACCTCAGTTTCCACACCAGTAAAATGAAGGAGGTGTATTAGTTGAGCCTTTAGGTCCCTTCATTCAGTCAACAAATCCTTTCTGGTTATCTACCATGTGTCAGGCACTTTCAGGCACTGAAATGAAAAGGGTGAGAAAGATCCAGCCCTTGCCCAAAGAGAGGTCACAATCTGATACGTTGAGGAAAATATAACAGATAATTTCAATATAATGTAACAATTGCAATGAGAGACAGAAGCACACAATAACCCTGAAGCACAGAGGAGGGGCCCCTAAGTGTGTATGTAAGTGGGGGAAGGAAACATACTTGGACGGGCTTTCTGGAATAGACACTCCAACTATTTCTACAAGAGAAAATGGTATAAGACTATATAGAGAACTAGAAGTGCTTTAAAACACTAAATAAATATACACTACACGCTAACTTCAGCTTAATGCTCTAAACTGGCATTTGCTAAAGATGATTTTTTCTGCTTACTGATGAATTTTGTAGACTGTCATAATAGTTTTTACAAAGGAGGGGTTAGAAATCTAATTTTTAAAAATTAATCAAGGAAAACAGAGATTTCTGATTTTTTGTTCTAGGAATCCTAATTCTTATGCCTAGTTCATCTGAATTAATCACATCATGCAGGCTCTAGCTGTTTTTTTTTTCTTTCCTTTAACTTGGTATATATTTGAACAATTAGTAATCTTTCCAAGTAAAGACAAAAACTGAAGCTTCACCACTGTAGAGTTCAAATAATAAAAATGAAATTTTCACAAACCAAAGAGTTTAATTATTTTACATGTATTACAGCAGACAAGTAATCATTCTAGAATCTACGAATTACTCAATATGATCTTTAGCAAACTGGTAAAATTTTGGAATGCCTTTTGACCTTTTCGGAAAGTATATACAGTTAAATTTTGCACATAGGCTAATTTTCTTATTGAAGTCTCTGTTTTAATTTATCTTTTAAACTGTTATTCTGTATTTGATATGTGCAATGTGTACATGTAATTATATAGCATAAAAAAATACATCCTGTCACTTACCACGTTACCTGAGAATTAGCATTAATACCAGTGCAGTTACTATGTGCTCTATTCCATCTACCTGCCGCTCCCTTAGAGGTAACCACTAACCGAAATTTCATTTATTGTTCTGTCACTTGTTTTCAAAAATAGTTTCATCATACATGCATGTATCCCTAAACAATATATTGCTACATTTTACAATTTTTTTCTTTTTTTTTTTTTTGAGACAGTTTCGCTCTTGTTACCCAGGCTGGAGTGCAATGGTGCAATCTCGGCTCACCGCAATCTCCACCTCCCAGGTTCAAGCGATTCTCCTGCCTCAGCCTCCTGAGTAGCTAAGACTGCAGGTACCCACCACCATGCCCGACTAATTTTTGTATTTTTAGCAGAGATGGGTTTTTGCCATGTTGATCAGGCTGGTCTTGAACTCCTGACCTACGGTGATCCTCCTGCCTCTGCTTCCTAAAGTGCTAGGTTTATAGGCGTGAGCCACATTTTACTATTTTTGAGCTTTGAGCATTGATGCGTTTTCAAAAACAAAGAGTGTTGGACACTAAAACACCACTGCACTAAAAAAACCCCCACAAAACTTAGTATTCCTGTGGGAGTAAAGGTTACTCTTGTCATTGCATGGTGTATTTAAGTCTCACAACTGTGCCTATATGTACTAGTCTCCCGCTTCATCCCAATCTAGGGTTGCCAGATTTAACAACTAAAAATATAGGATGCTCAGTTCAATTCCAATTACAGATAAACAATGAATACATTTTTAGTATGTTTATCTGAAATTGGAATTGAACTGAGTGTCCTGTACTTTATCCAGCAACCCTGCAAATACTGTATGTACAGTATTATGTACATTCATCAAAAATGCTCAGCAAAAACCAGGAAGGTATATAAACAGCTTTATTATTTTTGGCTTAGACTGCCCCCAGAGAAACAAGATGGCTATTCTAATACATTGACAAAATCTCTAGATATGTGAAGTGACTTATAATCATTGAAACTGTCCTCAGTCAACACGTTCAAAATGAAGTTAACGTATATAGGTCAAATAACCATCAACAGCCAACTTTCTAGATAAATGCCAATTAAAGTTGTCATTAAAAAGAGATTCAGTTATTACATATATAAAGTCATTTTAGAACAGTTTCCTTACTTTACAAAAAGGGTATTAGAAATATTTCAGTTATATTATTTCTATATCAATCTAAACCCTGATGAGTTTTCTGCAGTATGAAGTAGAATTTGCTTCCCAATTCTGTCAATGCATAATCTCACATAATTTTCCCACAACTGAAGCACGAATAGCTCCTAGATTTGAATGGCAATCGATGTAAGTATATATTAACAACCCGTATAGATTAGATTCCCCAAATAGAAGCTACTTGCACTGTCTTGCCTGGCTTACTGCAAAACTCATATTCTGAAATCAGCTACTGACATGGCCAACTACAGTAGGAATCTAACTTGGTTTTTTTATAGCTTCTCCAAGTGGTTTTTCTACAGGCAATTATTGGTTTTCTCCAGGCAATTATAGAGCACCTTTTCCAATTTTAAACTCAGATCTTCAGCACTCGTGTTATGGCCTTCAGGACTTAAAATGATGGTGTAAGTACTTAAGTCAAGTTTTTTTTCCTTTATTTTTTAATTTTTTTATTTGAGACAAGGTCTCACTCTGTTGCCCAGACTGTAGTGCAGTGTGGCATGATTTCAAGTCACTGCAACCTTCGCCCCTCAGGCTCAAGCGATCCTCCCACCTCAGCCTCCAGAATAGCTGGGACGACAGGCGTGTGCCACCATATCTGGCTAAGTTTTTTGGGGGGTGGAAGATATGGTGTTTTGCCACATTGCCTAGGTTGGTTTCGAACTCTTGGGCTTGAGAAATCTGCCTGCCTTGGCGTCCCAAAGTTCTGGGATTACAAGCACGAGACATTGTGCCCAGCCAAGTCTGCTTTTTAAAAAGAACTTTAAATTTCTGTGGTTTCAAAGAGCCAGAGACCATATACCAGTTTCTCACTTATTCGCTATAGACAGATCCTTCTGCCTCTTGGGCTTGGGGTTTCTCTATTCCTTACCTGAAGATTATCTAAAAACACACAAACCCTTCTGCGAATAGGAAGGAATCAGTGTGTAGACTAAATCTTCATTTGCCATCTGCTTCAAATTCAACTGAACAACTAGAAACTCAAAGAACCACCTCCTAAAGTACAAAAATGAAATACGAGAGCAATCTCATGCTTACCATTATTTTCAGTCTTTTCATTATACTCAATGAAAAGAATATACCAGAACAAATGAACATACAGAAAAAAATTGACTAACAAGCTCTCTTTGTCTTTTTCTAACAGTAAGAAGACTCACTTTTTTTTCAGGCCCTGAGGGGGGAAAAAAAAAGGTGGTTGGCTCTGTAGAAGCCTTTTGTCAGGTTGCAAAATTCCTAACAGATTCCTAAAGAGGTAAAAAGGAGCAATGACATGGAAGGAGGGAGTATGGAGTGAGTCAGCTAGAATAAAGCTGGTTGCTTGGGAAACATTTTTCTTACATGAAAGTGACTACAAAAGGTTCACCAGGGCATTACCCTACAGCTTGATTTTGTTTTTATCCCCTCTATGCTTTGTTATAAGGAAAATATAAAAGTAAGATGAGCTTAAGCAGTGCACCAAGGAACTGAACCAAGCAGAGCAAAGAATAGCTTGCCTGTACAGAGAAGGTGCCAGGATTCTAAGGTCCTTGAGGTGAACAGGGCATGAGCATAGATAAGGACTTAGCCAGTCATTAAAGTAAGCAACTAATTTAAGGGTTTTGATTTCCAAAGCCCAGCAAGTTGAAACAGTAAGATCTGATAACAAACTAAGACCAACACTGAATTGCTAAGTCTAAACAGGGAATCAGATATGTTTGGTGCTCAGAAAACACTTAACAAGCACTCTTTCTTGGGCCCACTGAGGCCAGGCAGAAAAATGACACAAAAAATGAAGCAAAAACCAAAAATAAAAACAAATAAAGCAATTAACCCTAGGTTGAACCAAAAATTAAAAACATTTCAAGTTTAGAGAAGAAGAGGACTGTTTTGCTTTGTTCTTAAATCTTGCTCTAAGTGCACAGTTTTTTAAGTTTGGTATGTAATACTGTACACTGGAGTTGAAATGTATATAAGCACCTTCAACCTAAAGACAGTACTACTCAAATTGAAGAAATGGCAACTAAGAGAAAAATCATCTGCTGGCCTTTCAAATCCAAATCATTTGTAACAGTACCACTCTCATTTTCACCGTCCTGTTTTAAGATGACTACAAATATTTTAAGTTGACTACCAAAAGTGATAATCCCAACTAAACCTGAAAAGTCTAAAAACAGCAGGAAAAAAAGTGCTAGGCAATCATAAATTAGTCTGATTTTCCTAGTATATCCCAAAATGTTATGTAAACTAGGCAGCAGAAAATAGAAACCACTCAAATTTCCTTGAAAACAAAGCAATACTGGTTTATTAACAACATTCACAAAAAGCTGAGAATATAGTTATGACAATTATCTAATAGGAAATTAACTGAATCTTCAAGATGTGAATTATGACTTTTACTACCTTTTGAAAGGACATTTAAATTTTAAATACTATGAAAGCATAGAAGAAAATATCTAAAAATAACTAATAATTATTTTATCAATGATATTAATAGAAATAGATAGAAAATTTGGCATAATGGCCGTATGTCTTTTGAAAGGTTTTGTGGCAATATTTGCAAATGATCTTCAATGAATATTTATAAATGAACTTCAATGAAATAAAAAAAAACTTTGTTAGGAAATATACATCTGTTCACATACAGGGTAATTACAAAACTTCAAGTGGACCTTTAAACAACTATTATCTTATCTAAAATGACGTGATTTTTAAAAAATGATATATGTAGTGCAGTTTTATGCCATATTCCTAAAAGAACAGCTTGACAGCCTTTCGGCCAGAACTGCCATCTTCCAGTAATTTGCCAAAATGACAAACACAAAGGGAAAGAGGAGAGGCCTTCAATATATGTTCTCTAGGCCTTTTAGAAAACATGGAGTTGTTCCTTTGGCCACACATATGCGAATCTATGAGAAAGGTGATATTGTAGACATCAAGGGAATGGGTACTGTTCAAAAAGGAATGTCTCACATGCAAAACTGGAAGAGTCTACAATGTTACCCAGCATGCTGTTAGCATTGTTGTAAAGAAGTTAAGGGCAAGACTCTTGCCAAGAGAATTAATGTGCGTATTGAGCACGTCAAGCATTCTAAGAGCCGAAATAGCTTCCTGAAACACGCGAAAGAAAATGATCAGAAAAAGAAAGAAGCCGAAGAGAAAGGGACCTGGGTTGAACTGAAGCACCAGCCTGCTCCACCCAAAGAAGCACACTTTGTGAGAACCAATGGGAAGGAGCCTGAGCTGCTGGAACCTACTCGCTATGAATTCATGGCATAATAGGTGTTAAAAATATAAAAGACCTCTGGACTGTAAAAAAATAAAAAAAGAACAGCTCGACAATATATTTACTGACATAAACAGAAAACCATTTTCCTGGGCCTACTCAAGAATTCCAAACTTTAAACATTCTATTCTACACGTTCACAAACCATTTCATAAATGTAAGTCCAAGGTAAGGCAGCTATATCACAATGTCCCAATTTGTCAAAGTAGGTTAGAATAAAAGTCAAATCTATTATTGACGTAATTTCCAGTAAAATCGAGACAGAAACAGATAGCTAAATTTATGTCTGCCTAGAGAAATCAATATCTAATGCAATCATGCTAGATCACGGTTACATTCTAAAAAGTAAACAAAATGTTGGGCTACAGGCTGTATTATAAAAGCTTTATCAAGTTAAAGTGCTAATAAGATTTTTTTGTTGTTTTGAGACAGAGTCTCACTCTGTCGCCCAGGCTGGAGTGTAGTGGTGTGATCTTGGCTCACTGCAACCTCTTGTCTCCCTGGTTCAAGTGATTCTCCTGCCTCGGCCTACCGAGTAGCTGGAGGAGCTCCTGTGTACCACCACGCCCGGTTAACTTTTTGTATTTTTATTACAGACAGAGTTTCATCATGTTGGCCAGGCTGATCTCAAACTCCTGACCTCAAGTGACCCACCAGCCTCGGCCTCCCAAAGTGCTGGGATTACAGGTATGATACATCGTGCTTGGCCATATTAATTTTATAAGTTACCTAAAACATTAAATGGAGTGCTAATGTGTGTGTGTGTGTGTGTGTGTGTGTGTGTGTGTGCGTGTTTTAATAAAGAGCCTGTTGTCCAGGCTAGAATGCAGCGGTGGGATTATGGTTCACTATATACTTGAATTCCTGGGCTCACGTGATCCCCCCTCCCCATGTTCACCTATCTGAGACTACAGGCAAGCACCACCATCCCTGGCTAAGTTTGAAAAAGTATTTTTAGATACAGGGTCTCACTATGTTGGCCAGCATAGTCTCAAGGAGTCTTCCTGCCTCAGCATCTGGAGTAGCTGGGATTACAGGCATGAGTATACCTGGTGGGGTACTAATTTTAAAAAGTAAGTGTCAGTAACTTCCAAATAAAAATTAGCATTCTAAAGTACCTATCCGAAGTCCCCTTTTAAAAAATTTAAATTGAAAAATTCTATTACCAGTGAACTGATTACTCAGACTTCAAGATTCCTTATTTTTCTTCTTCTGAATATACTGCTCATCACCAAAGATGAGCAGAGGAACAAAATTCAAACCAAACTATTTATTTTTGAAAAGTAAAGAAAACCTACTGTTACTGTCTCTGATAAAAGTTTTGATGGGAAAGAAAGTTATAAACTAATGACTGAACTGAGATTTTGGTGTAACTGGTAACTTTTAATTATTCATGTTTTCCTGCAATATCATGAATAATTGAAACTCAAAGATATTTCTGTAAAATTTACTATTAAGTACTTTATTTTCTAAATTTAATTTCTATGGTTTACGCACTTGAATTTCTACTTCTATATTCTTTTATGAAATATTTATCAATGAATTGATATATATATTCTACAAAAATGTTAAATTATCTAGAATGCTTACCTACAGAAAACATTATGTAGGCCAAGTTTAAGTCCTTTACTATTTATTATTAAAAATTATTCAATCTTATTTAAAACTTAAATAGTAATTACTAATGATTTAAAATTATAATCACCCAGCTGTCAGAAATGCATTTTTCCTATTAGTTTGATAGCCAATAGAGGTTTGATTGGGGGGAAAAATGTTAATAACTACACTCTTCGCGATTGCTACAAAACACATTTGAAGGGAAAGGGAAAAAGAAACATTGTGTATCTAGTTAGTGGCTTGTGGCCAAAAAAAATGAATCAGTTATACCAAAATAAAAACAAAACACAACACAGTATTGTGGCCTAACTAAGCAACTGCCAACAATCTATAAAACAAGTATAGTGGGGAAAAAAAATCCGGGATTAAGACTTTTTCACATGGCATTGAAGCCCAACTCAGCAATGGCTCACATCCTGAGGGGGTTTCCCTTAGGATCAAAGAACATAAATAACCCTTTGAAATTCAGTGAGCAGTGTCTAGGATTCCAGCTCTTTCAGTAGCAAGGTCATTTTCTGACCTGGCTACCATACTGTAATCAATTATGTCAAAACTTAAAATAAGGGGCATAAAAATACTGCTTTTTATTGTTTTAAACAGTAAATTATACATACCTAAATGGTAGGGTTGGCATTGCCATTCTAACGATTCACATTTAAAATGTGAATCACACAATGTTTACAGTTTAGAAAACAAAAGTAGGGAGGAACCTAACATTTTACATCTCCATTAAAAACCATTCATTTAAGTACCACAAGTTTGCAAAGCATCACCTCTTGATGGCTGTGCTTTACCCACCTTGAGCTGTCAACAATTGCCCTACTTATCTCACAAAAACTGTCCTGACCATCTTATAAAACTGCAGAATAATCAGAAGCAATAACATGAGTAAAAGAACTTTGAAAACAAATGCCCACCATTAGTTAGCATTATGCCATTATCATTCTTTGCATGTAACATGTAGCACTATAATACTTCTTTCTTACTGTGAATACATTCATTCCCCCCCCAAAAAAAGTTGGTAACAAGGAACTGATATGAATACAGGATAACTGGCAACACCTCCCAAGGTTTCACTGTTAACATTTAATATTTACTGGATATAGGATCTCCCCAAGTTATGAAGATCCTATACATCCAAAGCACTCTCCTTGCCTCAGCTCCCTTACCGCCCTCCTCTTATAGGAACTAGTACCTGTGTGTGGTTAGACATGACTGGAGATTGGATAGAATCAGGAAGTTCAAAAACAGAAGAAACTGTGAAGAGTAGTAGCTGCCATAGAGCATGCTTACTTACCACCCATCTCCCCAACTAAACCTTCTGTGCACTGCTACACATAACTGTGGACTATGCTGGGAAATAAGGCAAAGGTTAAAAGTCAACAGCTGAGGGCTATGATCTGGGACATAATAGGCATGGTAGTCTCCCAAAGGAAAAAGGACTGATCTCAATCATTAATCTTAACCCAAGCTAATAAAGATAAAATACCCATTGCAAAATACAGACAAACCTACCTCCTTTCACTCACAAAGGTACTAGTTTTATCAAGCTACCTGTTCATTCTGCTCACCCATCTTTCACTAATTCAATGAGTAACCCTCCCACCCCCGTAACACTAAACAATCTTTACCAACTTGTTCACCATATACAATTTAAACAATTTTTGCCTCACTCCTTCCAAAAGTTCCCAGCCTTTATGTCTCTTCCATCCATCACTGACCATTTTCAGTTTTAAGGAACAATAAGTAGTTATACTAGGAAACCTCTGTACTAATGACATTGGGTAAGCTAGGCAGTGAAAGGGGTGGAGTTGGGGCTGAGGGAAATGTTCAGTCCACCTGCCATTTTAGTTTGGTATGGGTAGGTAAGCATATTTTAAAGGACAGATTTTTAAAAAATATTCAATTGTTAACAGTACTGCTAATAACCAGAAAAATGATTCCCTCAGTCTTCCAATTTCAATAAAGACTTTCAAGTACAGAATGAAAAGAGGACTATGGATATTAAGTTCATCCACATCTATTCTTACCAGTTCAAGAACAATGTCAGAAAGAACACTCCCACCTCTTCTCTTGAGCTTGCTTAGTAATCAGGATGCTTGCTTTTGAGACAGTGAATTTGCACACAGCACTACATACTACTTATTGGTTCTCCAGAAAGTTTGACCTGTGGTTCATAAAAATGCCCATGGTTCACTGAGTTTTGTACTGGAATAGTCTATCATGATTAGTAGTGGACAAGTAGGTTTTATACAGGTATAGATAGCTTGTTACAGGTATGGCTTGTTCTGCATGGGATATCTATTAGAAAATACCATTCAAGTTTTCCCTCAGAAGTTTCAAAAAAATCGTATATTTCATCCTCAGATTTGTTAAAAAGCTGACCCCTCCCCTCCTTTTAAAAATTTTAAAGATCAGGACTCTGTGGAGAAACTGAAACTGCTCTTAAGTCTGTTTGTACAATTAAAGATTTCCTTGAAGCATTATCAGAATTTAACTATAGTTTTTTTACTTTATTTTATTTTATTTATTTATTTTTTGAGATGGAGTCTCGCTCTGTCACCCAGGCTGGAAGTGCAATGGCACAATCTTGGCTCACTGCAACCTCCGCCTCCCAGGTTCAAGTGATTCTCCTGCCTCAGCCTCCTGAGTAGCTGGGACTACAGGTGCATGCTATCATGCCCAGCTAATTTTTGTTATTTTTAGTAGAAACGGGGATTTCACCGTGTTAGCCAGGATGGTCTCAAGCTCCTGACCTCATGATCTGCCCACCTTGGCCTCCCAAAGTGCTGGGATTACAGGTGTAAGGAACCATGCCCAGCCCATTATTTTTGTTTTTTAAAAGAGACAGAGTCTGGCTGCAGTGGCGTGATCACAGCTCACCGCAACTGCAACCTCCTGGGCTCAAGCAATCCTCCTGCCTCAATCTCCCAAAAAGCTAGGACTACAGGCATGCACCATCATGCCCAGCTAATTTTTAAAAACTTTTTGTAGAGATGAGGTCTTGCTACATTGACGAGACTGGTCTTGAACTCCTGGCTTCAAGTGATCCTCCCAACTCAGCCTCTCATGGCACTGAGATTACAGGTGTGAGCTTCTGTACCTAGCCAATCCTTATTTTAAGGAAAACAGGTAAACATATTATAATTTAAAACTATTTTAGTCATATGAATTCTGAGGTTTTTAAGAGAAAATAAATATAAAAAATATTAAAGGCATATGGCTTTTAAAAAATAAAGACCCATACAACTATTTAGTCTTTACTGTTCTCTTCCTGTTTATTCAAGGGCTACAAAAGAAAGATAACACTTGCTATTAATTTTCTAAACAGTTTTCTCAAATTCAAACGAATTAATCTAAAGGCCAAACATTATTTCTAAAACCTATAGAAATAGTTTTTTTTGTGACGGAGTTTTGCTCTTGTTACCCAGGCTGGAGTGCAATGACGCGATCTCGGCTCACCGCAACCTCCGCCTCCTGGGTTCAGGCAATTCTCCTGCCTCAGCCTCCTGAGTAGCTGGGATTACAGGCACACGCCACCATGCCCAGCTGATTTTTTGTATTTTTAGTAGAGACAGGGTTTCACCATGTCGACCAGGATGGTCTCAAACTCTCGACCTCGTGATCCACCCGCCTCGGCCTCCCAAAGTGCTGGGATTACAGGCTTGAGCCACCGCGCCCGGCTATTTAGGATTTTAATATTTTTAAAAATCAAGGGCCAGGCACAATGGTGCATACCTGTCATCTCTGCACTTTGGTAGGCTGAGGTTGGGTGGATCAGTTGAGCCCAGGAGTTTGAGACTAGCCTGGGCAACATGGTGAAATCCCAACTCTACAAAATACACATACACACATACACACACACACAACTTGCGGGGCATGGTGGTCCCAGCTACTTGGGAGGATCACCTGAGCCTGGGGAGGCTGAGGCTGCAGTGAGCCAAGATTACACCACTGTACTCCAGCCTGGGTGACAGAGTGAGACCTTGTCTCAAAAAAAAAAAAAAAAAAAAAAAAAAAAAAAAAATTATCTGCCCTATCTTATGAAGTAGATTATCACAAGAACAGAATAAAGTTTTTAATTTACAGGAGTTTATACAGATTCAAATTGAGCCCCCAAATGCCATGCCACTATGGACTGTCTTGCCCCCATGAGTTACCAATTGACAGTTGGATGTCACTAAATATAGTTTGTTTATTTATTTATTTTGAGATGGAGTCTTGCTCTGTCACCCAGGCTGGAGTGCAACCTCCGACTCCCGGATTCAAGCAATTCTCCTGCCTCAGCCTCCTGAGTAGTTGGGACTATGGGTGCATGCCACCATGCTCGGCTAATTTTTGTATTTTTAGTAGAGATGGGGTTGGCCAGGCTGATCTCAAACTCCTGACCTCAGGTGATCCACCCACCTCACCCTCCCAAAGTGCTGAGATTACAGGTATAAGCCACAGTGCTCAGCTAGATGTCACTAAATTTAGAACTTGAATTTACTAATTAATATGCAGAGGGATTTTTTTCTCACTTCAATATGTTACATGAGTGTGATAAAACAGCATTTGTAAATATATTTCTATCACTCCACAAAGTCTTCATTAATCAAATTTAATTGTGATCAAATATATATGATTAAATGTCAACTCATCAACAGCCATTTTTAAGGAAACTTTCCTAAAGAAATAAAAATAGCACAGCTATTTTTTAAATTAAAACTTGTATCAATGTTCAATTCAGAGAGAAATGTTTCTGACACCTAAGTAAAGTGAGAGGCTGAGTTTTCAACAAAGGCAGCTACATACCTTTTTATTTTTCAGACCTAACAGTTCTTCAGGACAGTTTGGTCTGGGTTCCCATGATTTAAGATTTTATCACTATTCCAGTCTGAATATGGTAGATTGCAGTTAATAGCAACTAAATCCTTAAGAATAAAGTGAAATAATACAAATAATCACTGTTCTTAGACAAGCTATTTTGCCATTGTTTTTCACCCTGACATGGAGAAAACTAGAGAGCGAAAGTTAGGATCCTAGAACAGTTAAAGGTCTCTGATAGACAAGGTATGAAGAAACAGTCAAGCAGACCATCTTAAGAGCCCAGCTAATAATGTAGGCGCCAGAAAACTATGACAGGAATACTCAGCAATACTTTCCCTCCTTCCGCAGATGGAGGTGGTATAAGTGAGGAATCAAGAGACCTGCGGTCTAGTTCCAAGTCTGCCCCTATTAGCAATGTGTCACCTCCCCTCTCAGATGCTAAATTTCACTTTCAGTTAAAAAGGAAGGCTGGGCTAAAATGATCTCCAATCCCTTCCTACTCTAAAAGTGTTATGATTCTAGCCTTCTTCCAAGGTCTCAAAAATATTTTGGCTGCCACTAAAAAAATAAAGAGTGCTGAAAATGTTACATTTATTTTTACAACATGTTCTCGATGCCTGCCTTTAGTATGTGTAAGTATAAACCACATGAGTTAGCAGGGGCATTCGTCTCATATATAATTTGCCCAGTAAATACTTTATTTCAAATTTATGAGTCTTGAACTATGTACCAAACACCATTAAGTTAAACTATAAGGTTAAAAAAAAATCACGGAGAGATTTACCAAGAACAAAAGCTTATCAATACAAGCACACTATTAAACCTCGCTATAAAGACATTTAGAGTTAGAAGGGTTCTCAGGAGTGTAATCCCTCAATTTAAAGATGAGGAAATAAAATGACTCACACTCCAGGGCTCTTTTCTAGCATAACACACAGTTCCTCCTCTCTTTCCTGCTGTATCAAAAGACAGCCCGGTAGCAGAAAGAACGCCAGACTGTCAAACTGAACCGGGTTCTAGACCTAGTTCCACCATTAATTTGCTGTGGCAGCTTTTACAAGTTCCTTTCTTTCTCTAGGCTTCAGTTTTCACAACGTATTACATGAAGGAGTTTAACTAGATGAACCTTCTAGCTACAATAGGCTATGATCTTACAAAACTCCTGACAAAACAAAAATACACTTTCCTGAAAGAAAATGGAATTTCTTAACCAAGAGAAAGAGTTTGGGTTGCTGGTTTTAAAGAACATGTATCAGTTCAATTCAGCAATTTGGTCCTAAAGCATTTAACTCCAGAATCCACTAAGAGAGGATCTCTCTCTACCTCTTTATCACTCCCCTCATCACCCTCCACAGGAAAAAAACAAAACAAAACAAAACAAAAATACTGGACTAGGAGTCTGAAGAGCTTGTTTCAAATCCCAGTTCTGCCACTTGAAAGGTGTCTCCTAGGGCAATTCACTTAACCGTCTCTGAGTCTAAGGTTCCTCACACATAAAAATGAAGAATGAGAAAACCTGGGCCTGGCGAGATAGCTCATGCCTAACAGTAATCCCAGTGCCCTGGGAGGCTGAGGTGGGAGGATCACTTGAAGCCAGGAGTTTGAGACCCGTCTGGGCAATACAGCAAGATCCTATCTCTAAAAAACCTTTCTCTAAGCAGGGTGGTGTGCACCTGTGGGAAGATAACTTGAGCTTAGGAGTTTGAGGCTGCAGTAAGCCATGATCTCGCCACCACTCCAGTTTGGGCAACAGGCTTTTTTTTCAAGACCCCGTCTTAAAAAAAAAAAAAAAAAAATGCCGGGCACAGTGGCTCACACCTGTAATCCCAGCACTTTGGGAGGCCGAGGTGGGTGGATCACAAGGTCAAGAGACCATCCTGGTCAACATGGTGAAACCCCGTCTCTCTACTAAAAATACAAAAAATTAGCTGGGCATGGTGGCGCGTGCCTGTAGTCCCAGCTACTCAGGAGGCTGAGGCAGGAGAATTGCCTGAACCCAGGAAGCGGAGGTTGCGGTGAGCCAAGATTGCGCCATTGCACTCCAGCCTGGGTAACAAGAGTGAAACTCCGTCTCAAAAAAAAAAAAAAAAAAAAAAAAAAGAATAAAGAAAACCTGACCTAAAATATAAACTAAAAAAAGCATTATAAATATGGTATATATTGCAAAGTTGGGCAAGTGAAGATGATCTACAATACAGTAGGCTGTATTGTAATCAAAACTCGCTATAAAAAACTGGGCTGATTTTTAACATATTAAATTTGCTTTCAAAGAGTAGATTAATAAAGCTGAACACTGTAGGGAAATGCAAGAAATAAATTAATTTTAGGAAATGGACTGTGTATTAGGATTGCACTAATTAACAACACATGAGACAAATCTCCACTGCCTACTCAGTTTAGTACAATTTGATGGCATAGTCTGTGTACTCCCAAACACACAACAGCAAGGAACATTTCTAAGTGACCAAATTCAGTCTATTAACTTTAAAAATTGTATGGTTTGCCACTCCAGGTCATATCAAGGAACGAAACATTTTTTTTTTTTTTTTTTTTTTTTGAGACGGAGTTTCGCTCTTGTTACCCAGGCTGGAGTGCAATGGCGCGATCTCGGCTCACCGCAACCTCCGCCTCCTGGGCTCAGGCAATTCTCCTGCCTCAGCCTCCCGAGTAGCTGGGATTACAGGCACACGCCACCATGCCCAGCTAATTTTTTGTATTTTTAGTAGAGACGGGGTTTCACCATGTTGACCAGGCTGGTCTCGATCTCTTGACCTCGTGATCCACCCGCCTCGGCCTCCCAAAGTGCTGGGATTACAGGTTTGAGCCACCGCGCCCGGCTGGAACAAAACATATTTCTGACGACCAATATCTAGTAAGGCAATCTGTTTCCACAAATCAAGATTTCTCACTACATTTCTAGGTTCTAAGTTGCCCAGCCAGATCTGCTCACAGTGTCTTATGCAAATGATAAAACCTTCCACAAAGGATAGAGGAAAATGTAAATGATGCTAACCTTTTATTGCCCTCTCAGTCCTGCCAGTTCTTTTCAGATGCAATTCTCCAGATTAGTCTATTCTCTTTCCAATCCTATAATACAGTAAGGAACTCCGAAACCCACAAACTGACCCTTTGTAGTAGTTTTACCCACAGAGCTCAACACACTTAGTAATTGGGCAGGTTAAAGATAAAATTAGAAAGCTGAGTTCCAAGCAACTTTTTTAGTTTTCACTTAATATCAGAGGATCAAAGTGCTTGAGAAACTATATTACCTTACGAGAGAAGTGACTATCAGTTCTATCAAAATGACTCATCTGGTTTAGATAAGTTAAAATAGCTCCAAGTTCTGTATCTCCCAAAGTAAGCTCTGTGTAATGTTAACGAATTTGCCAATGCCAAGAAAGGAAGGAGAAGATCATGAACATTTTGAATGCTTTCTCTGTGCCCAGGTACTAGACTAGACAGTTTACACAGGTCCTGATATAACTTGTGTGCTTTGAAGTTAAACTTATTCAATGGAAAGAAACAACATCCACAGAGTAGTTTTAAACTGATCATCTCGTAAATTGATCATCTCGTAAACTGATTATTTCCCTCCCCCACCCCAATACACACACACAAAAGTACCAAAGGACTTGGTCTCTCATTTAATCTGAATTGTTAGTTCATTACTTTGAAGGGAAAACCACACAGAAAAAAAGTTAAACTTCACAGAAATCTAATGTATTTCAAAACCCAAATGTATTTCCTGTCCTCTACTACCTAGCTCTAAACTTGTCTCAGATATTGAACTTGAAGGAGATTCAGTGCCATCTCAAGATTGGCCACTGCCACCCCAAAATCCAAAGGTTGGTGGAAAGACACACATCTGAAATCTACCAACGTACACTGCTTTCTGATTTTGTACTGTAACTTTTTGGTGTATATTGTGTATAAACATACATTAGTTTTTAGAATGACTTCTGGCATGCACGGCTAACTGTACTTGCATCAGAGGGGGCATTTCTCCCACGGAGTAAGTTCGAGAATTGAAGCCAGTTCACTTCTGTAATCATATTAGGTCATTTATACTAACATACAAATTTTACCAATCTTCAAGTTCTTACAGCATGAAAACATATTTAACTGCCTCTAATTCCACGAACATTCGCAGGGGAGTTCGGTGAAATCGTTTTAAAGCACTACTTCAACTTTGAAAAGTGGAGAAGTGGGTAAGTAAATATAAGTCCTAGTCAAGCGAGCATTCCAACTACTGTACTTCCTATTCAGAATCACCCATATTAATCACCACTAAAACATCCTGCAGAATTAGATAAAGAACACGAAGCTGGGGCTCTCCTTCCAATCACCAGATTACTCAGCACTTGTTTGTCCCTCTGTAGTCAGTTGTGTACATTTCTGTCTGGCCATCCTTTTAAACCGCATTCTTCCTAATGATAGGGACCGTGTATTCGATCTCCTTTATCTCACGGCAAGGTGTTACTTTAATAAAACACTGTTGATCTAGAGTACATCAGCTAGAGGACTTTCTTAAGCAAATACCCAACCTTTCCCCCGCTCCTTTTCGCTGTGTGCAAGGCAAATAGGGGAGAGTTACAGCCGCCTCTGAAATGAATAGGTAAGTTAGCGGTAAAGGGGAGAATAAAAAACTACAAGTTACATTTCTCCTGCTAGCGCTCCTTTAATCTACGGTCCCCGAGGCCAAAACGGATGTTTGAAAGGTAAGCTCGGAACCCCACAGATACAAATCTCTGGCTCTCAGGCATGTAAGCTGTTTCCCCTCACAGAAGGCTGGACCAGACGAGAAACGGGCTCTGAGAGAGACTCTGGGACCGTTCAGTAGGGAAACTGCCTGGAGGCTGCCCGAGGTGGGCGACTCCCATTTCTCCGAGTCACCCCGCCCTAAGAAGCCCAAGGTCTGGGTTCTGAAGTGCTCCAGTGAGACGGAGAGGAACAGCGGTGGCGGACACAGCGGGACCTGGGAGGGGTGTAAGGGGAAGGCACAGAAGATGCAGGGGGCTAGGGATGTACGGCTTCCTGGACATAGCTGCGGTTACTTACCCCACGAGGTAGCCGCCCCCTAGGTGCACATCTTCAGGGGCATCATAGAATTCCTCGGTGTCGCTCTCCGACGCCATTTATAGGACACACCCGCGGGTGAGGGGGCCGGCGCCGCCTGGAGGAAGGGTGACTCTCGTCTTCTCCTAGTCGACCTCCGCCCGGGCGAGACTGGGGAAGTGGGTCCCGGGCGAGGCTGAGGGAGCGGACGATCTGTGGCGAGGAGACTGTTAAGGAAAGGGGGCCGCCCTCAGTTGCCGGGCTTCGGGAATAACCCGTAGAGCGACCGCCTGAAGAGGCGGCGGTGGGTCCAGAGACTTGCTGCCACCGCTCCCAGTGATAGGTGTAAAAGGAGCGCGAAAGAGGCGGTGGCTCTTCGCAGTGGGGGAGGGAGGGCGCGCCGGCGACAGCGGCTCCAGTTTCTCCCGCAGCAGCAATTTACAGCAGCTGCGAAAGCCAGTTGCCCGCAAAATACCGACGCGCACCTACCATCGCGAGATTTCGGGAGGGGCGGTAACACGTAGGCGGGGCGAAGAGGTGGCGGGGGCGGTTCCAGAGAGGCAGCGCTCCGATTACTTCTGCCTGAGAAGCCTATCAAAACAGCGCAAGCGCGTTGAGGGCGCTCTGTGAGGGCCGGAAGTAGCCGAGAAGGGAGAGAGTGAGTCTCCCGATGGGAGGAGTCTAGGACCTGCGCAGGAGCAGCGTGGTGCCCGGACTGTGAGGGCGCGCGCCCGACGTAGGTGCGGTCGGGCAGAACGTCTTACTCTCTAACTGCAGTTCCAAAGAGACGCATTTTGAGAGGGACGATTTTGTGTCGGTTTTTTTTCTTCTAAAGAAATGCTCTCGGGAAACGTTAGTGGGAACATTTTGGCGTCTATTTACAATGTCTTACTATCCAAGCCCGGAATGTCCCGCCCTAGGGCATCGGCAGGTCCACCACCTCTAGCGAGCTATTGCAAGAATAACTCGCCCTTATTCTCTACGAGTTATAATTGAGATCCCTAGATACGATCCTGCCGGCCAGAAGGTGGGGTCCTTGAGATATACACGGGGAGTGTGCCAGTTCCATGCAGTAATGATGGATTTATTCCTGGAGCTGAGCCAGTATAAGGCCTCCGGTTACTTTTTGTCCGCACATCTCTGTCGCTGCCGACACTTGATGTAAGAGAAGTTCTTACATACTGCCCAAGATGTGCGTCAGCTAAATGGTAAATATTTATTGAGCAGATATCATTGCAAGGCTACGAGCTAATGGCTTAATTCTCATCCTCAACTGCCCAGTGTCCGGTGATAAAAATAGAAAGGTACTTTTGAAAAAACCGAGATGTTCCTTCTTAAACCACGGGTAATTGACCATCAAGGTGATAGCATTGACTCAATATGATCACAAAGCATATTTAGTTCTCCAAATGACATTATAATAGGCATTTTGAGCTGTTCGTGCAGCCTCAATTACTACTCAAGAAAAGACTGGATTGGAGCCAAGGGCATGGCCTCAGGCTGGAAAGGAGCACTAGACTTTGTCAAGCAATCAGGACAAGGTCTGCTGTGGTCTGCTGGACTTGGGTAAAACCAAATGTCATATACTGTATATTCTATAATATTCCAGGGAGTTTAGGGAAAACACCGCATAATCAAATATATTAATATTTTTGCAGCAAGACATATGATCGTTCATATGGGATAAATAAATGCTAGTAAATAGCCTCATTCAGAAATAAGTTTAGGATAGATCCATTTGACTGTCAAATAAATTACTAAAACAACAACAACAAAAAAAACCCAAAACTTGGTTTCCAGAGCTTTTTGGGTTTCAGGATTGGAGACAAGGGATTTGTGGATCCTTGTGAGAGTTTGACTTTTGTCAAAAGCTAAAAATTATTAGGTTTTATGTGTCTTAAACATGTTAATTCACTTCCTAGATATAAAAATGTACCTCAGAATACTAACTTTTAAAAACGTTTTGTTCACTAAGATAGTTTTTTTTTTTCTTTTTGGATTATGGAAAGATACACGGTATAAGGTAAAGAAAGATATATTTACGGAAAGATATAGCTACCTGAATATATTTTCTTCCTAGTTATCTAATAGTGAATTTATGGTTTCGCAAAAAAAAAAAAAAAAAAAAAAAAAGAAAAAAGAAAAAGAAAAAAAGTTAGTTTTCTCTATAGGATAGAGGTATTAGCTCCAGGCACGGTGTCTCACATTCGTAATCCCTGCAATTTGGAAGGCCAAGGCAGGTGGATATCTTGCACTCAAGAGGTTCAGACCAGCCTGGGCAACATGACAAAACCCTGTCTCCACACAAAAGTTCAAAATGTAGCCGGGTGTGGTGACATGTACCTGTGGTCTCAACTACTCTGCAGGCTGAGGTGGGAGGATCACTTGAGCCCAGGAGATTGAGGCTTCAGTGAGCTGAGCTAGTGCCACTGCACTCCACACTGGGCAGCAGAGCCACACCCTATCTCTCTCTCTCTCACAAACACACACACACACACACACACCCCACAAATGCCATGTGTGAAAACTAGTCACTCAGTTCAGTAAACATATACAATTTGGTGCAATGTAGACCCACTGCAGTGGCTCACACCTGTAATCCCAGCACCTTGGAAGGCTAAGGCACATGGATCACTTGAGGTCAGGAGTTCGAGACCAGCCTGGCCAACATGGCAAAAGCCTGTCTCTACTAAAAATTCAAAAGTTAGCCAGGCATGGTGGCACTTGCCTGTTGTCCCGGCTACTCAGGAGGCTGGGGCAGGAGAAGCCCTTGAACCTGGGAGGCGGAGGTTGCAGTGAGCCAAGATCATGCCACTGTACTCCAGGCTGGATGACAGAGTGAGACTCTGTCTCAAAAACAACAAAAACAAAACAGAGAAAGAAAACTTCAGTTTCTGCCTATCAGGAGCTAATAATCTAGTAGTGGAGACAAATATGGAGTCCTAGTTTGGTGCTTTTTTTATTTTTTAATATATCATATCAGATCTCTTGGACCTTTTAAGTTGCCTTAAACATTATACTTAGAAAAAGATAAAATGGATAAGAATGATAAAGTGGTAATATTTTTAGAGCTTTTAAAGTTGCCGATTTAAATGCTTTTATCAGTTGTATGAGAAAGTGAATTGCTAGAATGAATTGCTGGAACATTAAAACACATATAAATACCACCTAGCATCACTTTTGAAGATGTAAAAGATGTGTTTATTTTGCCTGAAATATTAGTTCTTGGGTTTTAAAACAGCAGATTTTAGGTATCATCCAAGGCAGCAATTCTGAAGCTTTTCTCTGTATTAGAAATGGAACCTTAATCAAACTTAATTTTATGCAAAAGTTCATATATCATACAAATAAAAACTGCTGTTTGGAACAGGGTTTCAAAGTTGAGGTCCCTGTCTGTTTCACCTCCCTTGAATCTCCAGAGACGGTCCCAAGGCTTCATAGAAAAAGAAGAAATGGAAAACCAGAGGTTTGGCAAATTATACTCCACAGGACAAACCCATCCCACTCTCTGTTTTGGTAAATGACATGTTGTTGGAACATAGCCAGGACTATTCGTTTATATATTGTATATGGCCACTATCATGGCAGAGTTGAGTAGCTGGGACAGAGACTGTGTGACCCACCAAACCTAAAATATTTACTATCAGGCTTTTTTTACAGAAAAATTTAATAGATCCTTGGTCCATAAGGTACTATTTTCTAGGGTACCTCAAAATTAAAAATACCCTCAAATTAAATGGTTTCAGCAGATCATATGATGTTGCAAAATCATATGTGTAGATAAAAATAAGAATAAAACCATTCCCTGCTGGTTCATTCCCAATGACTATAAAAATTCATAGATCTAAGGGTAAGGTGAGTTTAAGGAAAATTTTTATGCTTAACTAAATTCCTTATCTGCATAGCATATACTCTACCCTCCAAAGACTAGAGGTCACAGCCACTGTGTGGAAAAATTATCTGTAGGATGTTAATTCTCTCTTCTTGGCAAGAATAATACAAACTGGCAACATCCTTGAGGCCAATTTTGCCCCAACCCCAAGGATAACCAATCACTTAGAACATCAGTGTTCCAAGTACATCCTAATAAGTGTAGCCTTTTGTTACAAACAAGAGCTAAAGTGATAACTCAGGAAAAATAGATATTTTTTAATGTACAATGTTAGGTGACTTGAGACACAATGTTGACATAAAAGATTTAATATTACTCAGTATGTTGCCCAGTTGGTCTTGAACTCCTGGCCTCAAGTGATCCTCTTGCTTTGGCCTCCTAAAATGTTGGGGTTACAGGTGTCAGCCACTGTGCCTGGTCTACAACCTGCAACCCTTCTGATACCTACTTCCACAAGCAAATTTCAGGACTTTTTGAAAATAAAGTGCCGACTTTATTGCAGCATTTATGTATTTCCTAATCATTTTACATATGTAAAACTGTGCTACCATTTTTATTAGGTTCATATCTTTTTGTGTTGATATCACTGATGAAATTTTTAAATGTAGTGCCCCTAACCCATTTTCCCCATAAACCTTGTGGGTTTTTTTTTCTTTTTTTTTTTTTTTATTGAGACGGAGTTTCGCCCTTGTTACCCAGGCTGGAGTGCAATGGCGCGATCTCGGCTCACCGCAACCTCCGCCTCCTGGGCTCAGGCACTTCTCCTGCCTCAGCCTCCTGAGTAGCTGGGATTACAGGCACGTGCCACCATGCCCAGCTAATTTTTTGCACTTTTAGTAGAGACGGGGTTTCACCATGTTGACCAGGATGGTCTCGATCTCTCGACCTCGTGATCCACCCGCCTCGGCCTCCCAAAGTGCTGGGATTACAGGCTTGAGCCACCGCGCCCGGCAACCTTGTGGTTTTTATTGAATAAATTTGCATAGCAGAGTGATTTTTAGGAATGCCCAGGTCGCTTTATAGCAGAACTGATTGTAGTCCAGAAGTGGTAGCTTCAGGCATGGCTGTATCCAGGGCCCAAGATATATCAATACTCTTTCCTTCTGTCCATCTCCTTCATTTTGTGCTTTGACTTCAATTTTCCTATTGCAAACAACTTCTTTCTTGTAGTTAGTGAAGACAGCTGCAAGAAATGTTAGCTTATAATGAATAACTCTCAGTCCTAAAGGAAGGGAGACTTTCTCTGTCAGTGTTTATATATTAAATCTCAGAGAGGATACTGATTGTCCTTAGGAGGCCCATCTAACTAGGAGCATACAGAACTCTCATTTGCTCGGGTCTGGGTCGGCTGATTCCTTGCCACTTGCCAAATTAGGAGAGATTGTTGTGATTATCTTCCTTACTAGGACTGCGTAGAATAGTCAGTGGACGTTTTTTTCAAGGAAAGGATACTAGCAAAACGAACAAACAAACGAACAAAAGGACACAAAGGATACTAGCAGACAGTAACAACATGTTTATATAAGTTATTAAGGGGTAAGTCTTCATATTCATTGACATGAAAAGAGCTCATAAAGTGTTAAATGAAAACAGTTGTTACAAAATACTGTGTATAGAAAAATCCCATTCATGTAAATCATTTATCTATGCACATATGTATACCTATGTGTATGGAGAATTCTGGAAAAATATTCACAAAAGATTTATTTTGTCTTTGGTTACTGATTAAAATAACAATATGAGGTTTGTGCCTTATTTGTACCTTTGTGTAATGACTGAATTTCTACAATGAATATGTATTACTTTGTAAATAAGGGGGAATTATTAAAAGAAAATATATAACCTATCATATTACAAGGTAGATTTGCATCGAGGATTAAGATCTAAAATTAATTTCCAACATAGTGCGTAACTATGAATGCTGAGCCTATTGTATGTAAAATGGTTTCTGGAACACTTCAATAAATGCCACCAAGAAGCTGAACTTCGAAAAAATACCCACAAAGCAAATCTTGAAATGCAGTTAGTCTATCACTCGAAAGTCATGTTTTCTGCACTGCAAGCCTGATACATAAAGAGAATAAGTAATGGTAATTTCTAAAGCAACTAGAAATGGTGAATCTGTTAAACAGATGTGTAGCTCTTTGCAGCAAGGTAAAATGGTGGAGGTATACTTCTAACAATATGGACTAAGCATAGTTTTATTTTTCAAAACACTGAGTATACATGGCATGATCTAAAGAGAAATAAATAAAGACATGTGAACTTTAGTCTTCAACAAAATTATTCTGGGTCACAAACTGGAGAAGACATCTTTTGTCCACCACTATGGCATCTTTGTTTATTTTTTTAATTGCTTGAAACTCAATGTAATGGCAAGTATTTATATAGAAACGTCAATCACCAGGCTAATATACACATACACACACTCAATAGCAACAACTAAAATTTTCTGGTGTTACAGACTGTGACTTCTCAAAATTCATGTGTTGAAATCTAATCCCCAATGTGATGGTATCTGGAAGTGCGAAGGAACTTCTAAGGTTACTTAGTCCAAGCCTCATATCTCATACATGAACTCCTTCTACAAACTTCACCAATAAATGGTCATTCAATGACATAGAGTTTAGTATTTATCCAATCAATTTTTTGATAACTTCTAATGTTAGCAGATTTCTTCATTTTATTTAACCCAAATCTACATTTCTGCAATTTTCATCCACTGGTTATGATTCTGGTTACTAAGTCCATACAAAACCTTTCATTTTTTCAAAGATGATTATCAAGTCTCTGTAGTATACTTATCTTGGTAATATATACTGATACGCTTACACTGAATGTGTTTAGAGACAGATAAATGGGAATTTTGACTATACAATTAAGATGGTGCATTAAATAAACATGCAATAATATGTGTAGATACTATATATGTCCACCATATGTGAACAGTACCTGTATAATGGTATATTCTCTATGTGTGCATAGTAATAATATGTTACAAAACTATTTTCTAAGACAATTTCATCTATGATTTAATGATAATATAATCACTATCATTAAATTACTGCTTACTAGGTAACAGGCACCATATTAAGTGCTTTGCATATATTATTTAGCTTAATTCATACACCATTTGAAGAAGATGCTACTATTTTCCCTATTTTACAGGTAGAGAAATCGAAGTTCAAAAGAGTTAAGTGACTTGCCCTATGTTTCACAGCTAGTTTTTAATCGTCAGGATTTGAGCCCAAGGACTTCTGAGTGCAGAGCCTGAACTCTTAAGCACTTTGAGGGTAGGAAAGATCGTGGTATCACCTTTACAAGTGTGAAAACTGAGATGTTGAAAGTGATGATATGCCTAAGGTTACACTTTGATTTGATTTTATTATTTTATTTTTTTCATTACCTCTCCAGAGTTTGGAGTTTCATTAGCCTGCAGCAAATGAACCATGTTAATGAGTAAAGTATCTAAAATAATAATATTGCAACAAGTAAAAAAGCAATTGGTTGATATTTCTTTTTTCATTTTTTATGATATGTTTTATCTAAATGGGTACATCTCAACATTGGAGGGTTGTGGTAAGCAGAATTCTAGGATGGCCCCCAGGATTCCAAGCCCCTGGTATACACACATCTCCCAGTTACTCAATCCAAAACTAATCTAGACGCTGTTGTGAAGAGATTTGTCAGATGTGATTCAAGTCCTAAATCAGTTAACTTTAAGGTTAGGTAGATTATATAGGTGGATCTAACCTAATTACATGAGTTCTTTAAAAGCAGAGAGATTTTTTTTTTTCTGGCCGATGGTGAAGAGGAAGTCAGAAAAGTACACTCTTGCTGGCCTAGAAGAAAGCAAACATCTATGCTATGAACTGCCTATGAGGGCTATGTGGTGTGGATTGTGGGTGACCTCTAAGGGCTGAGAATGAACCCCCAGCTGACGGCAAGGAAATGGGAGCCTCATTCCTGTGGCTGCAGGGAACTGAATTCTGCCAACAGCCAGCAGGAGCTTAAGAGAGGACCCCAAGATCCAGATGTGAATACAGCCTGGCTGACACCTTGGTTTCAGCCTTGCGAATCACATTGTACTCAGATTTCTGGCTTACAGAACTGTGAGCTAATAAACTGGCATTGTTTTAAGCCACTAACCTTGTGGTAATTTGTTATGAAGCAATAGAAAACTACTGCAGGGGTACATGTCCCTATCCTCTCTCCTGGTTAAGAACCACAGATCTAGGTAGGTCATGGTAAAAGCACGTGTAATACATCAACATGGACTGTTTGCTTTCTGAAGTCCTTGGGTGCACTTGGGAATAAATGTAACACTGGAGTGAACATTATGGTGTGTTTCTCTTAAGAGAGAAACAGTGAATTCAGAAAAAATAACCTAACATGCATTTAAGATATGAAAGAAATGTTTAGTGTCATATACACTACACACACTGTACGCCAAATTCAACCCCATTTACAAAACCTTCTCCAGAACCCCAGCAATCCTGCTACGCATATGATGTTAAGGACTGTCTGATCCCTGCCTCTGAGGTCTTTTCCCATTGGGTGAATCCGCTTGCCTTTAGAACTTGAGCTCAGTTCCAATGTTAATCTTTATTTTTTTCATTCCAGATACTTTTAGATTTTAAGGTATAATTGACAAACAAAAATTGTATATATTTATGGCGTACAATGTGATGTTTTAAATATACATACACACATTGTGAAATGATTAAATCAAGCGAATTAACACATCCATCACCTCACATACATATCACTATTTGTGATGAGAACATTTAAGATCTACTTTTAGCAATTTTCTTTATTTTTCATACCTTAGACTTTCTAATGTTGTACTTGTGTGTGTGTGTGTGTGTGTGTGTGTGTGTGTGTGTGTGTGTGTTATGCAGAACACTTGCAGAATTCTTTCAGACTGAAAACTCACATCCTTCAAATCAGGCAAATTCTCCATTATTTGTTTGCTAATTTCCCGCTTCCTATTTTTCTCTGTTCTCTTTTCTGTAATTTATATTAGTCATTGGTCTCATTTTCCATGTTTATTTTCACTTTTTCTTTGTTTAGCTTTAAGCTCAGGGATACAAGTGCCCCTAGCTGACACAAGTTGTTACATAGGTAAAATTGTGTCATGGAGGTCTGTTGTACAGATTATTTCATCATCCAGATATTAAGCCTAGTACCCACTAGCTGTTTTTCCTGATCCTCTCCCTTCTCTGAACCTTCACACTCTGATAGGCCCCAGTGTGTGCTATTCCCCTCTGTGTCCATGGTCCCCATCATTTAGTTCCCGCTTATAAGTGAGAATGTGCAGTATTTGGTTTTCTGTTCCTGACATGATTGCATTCTTTTTTATGGCTACAAGCAATTTTCAAGTATACAGTATATTATTATTAACCATACTCACCATGTTGTGCAATACATCTCCAGAACTTATGCCTTCTGCCTAACTAAAACTTTATATCTTTTGACCAATATCTTCCCATTTCTTGGCTGTGGTCCCTTACTCCTCCTAGGCCCTGGAAACTGTCATCCTACTTTCTGTCTCTATGAGTTTGACATTTTTAGATTTCACACGTAAGTGAGATCATGCGGTAGTTGTCTTTCTGTGCCTGGCTTATTTCGCTTAGTGTAATATACTCCAGGTTCATCTGTGTTTTCACAAATGACTATATTTCCTTCTTTTTAAAGGCTGAATAGTATTCCTCAATGTTAATCTTACTAATAACCTTCTGGTGTCATTAATTGATGTCACTGTGGTTGCCTTATCATTCATCCCTTCTTTAACAGAATTAGCAACAGATTAAGGGCTCACTATATGCGAGGTATTGTACTACATATTGGGTTAACAGTGGTATGACCCAGTCCTTGACTGACCTTTTCATCTTTGTTGTTTAAACCCAAAATTTGACATTGTCCAGTCCCTGAAAAATGAATTCCCTAACTTTTCACTTATGGTTTTTTCTGTGTTCCTCATCTTTGAAGCCAAATATTCTGCATATTAGACTGCTATGAGTATTGTCTTCCTATGTTCCCTGGCCAATACTGAGTCTGGACTTGAAACCTAGCTTGCCCTGCTGGATTTTTTTTTTTTTTTTGCCTTCTTCTATCATCCTGTCCACCTTTACACACTGCCCACCTAAGTCACAGTGGCTGACTGGTATGGTTAGGAATATCTATTCTTTTAGACCTGCCATATACCTCTTGAAGTTGGGAAACAGTAGACATAATTTTAGTTTTTCAATTTTTCTGACAAAGTTTTATACCAAGAATGATCATTTTGTGAAGAGTTGACAACTCTTTGTAGCCAGGTACGGTGACCCATGCCTGTAATTCCAGTAATTTGGGAGGCCAAGACAGGCAGATCACTTGAGGTCAGGAGTTCAAGACTAGTCTGGCCAACATGGTGAAACGCTATTTCTTTTTCTTTTTTTTTTTTTTTTTTTTTTTTTTTTTTTGAGACAGAGTTTTGCTCTTGTTACCCAGGCTGGAGTGCAATGGCACGATCTTGGCTCACTGCAACCTCCGCCTCCTGGGTTCAGGCAATTCTCCTGCCTCAGCCTCCCGAGTAGCTGGGATTACAGGCATGCGCCACCACGCCCAGCTAGTTTTTTGTATTTTTAGTAGAGACGGGGTTTCACCATGTTGACCAGGATGGTCTCGATCTCTCGACCTCGTGATCCACCCACCTCGGCCTCCCAAAGTGCTGGGATTACAGGCTTGAGCCACCGCGCCCAGCCGTGAGATGCTATTTCTACTAAAAATACAAAAATTAGCCAGGCATTGTGGCACACACCTCTAGATCCAGCTACTTGGGAGGCCGAGGCAGGAGAATTGAACCTGGGAGGTAGTGGTTGCAGTGAGCAGAGATTGCACCACTGCACTCAAGCCTGGGCAACAGAGCGAGACTCCATCTCAAAACAAAACAAAACAAAACAAAACAAAACAAAAGAGTAGACAACTTGTTTAAAAATGAAACATGGATCTGGCCTCAGTCTTGGGCAAAAGTCTGAAAGTCATAACCTAAGAAGAGGGATGAGGGTAAAAAGGGAATAATAATTTAGTCTGTACCTATGATCTAACTAATATTTTACAAGGTATCTCAATCATTTAATTCTCAAACCTTTCCCCACTGTATTTTTATTTTCATTTTGTAGATAGGAATCTAAAGCACAGTGACAGAGTCAAAATTTGAACTTAGGTGAGTCCTGAGCCTTAAGTGCATGCTTTTCCTGGTATACCACACCAAATGCATGCTTTTATCTCCATTTTTCCTTTTGGAAATTGCAGATTTAGAGCTAGGAGTTAGAATTAAAAGAGTTCACCTACCAGATGCCGCTTCTGATTCTGAAAAGAAGGTCTACATTGACCATACGTAATTTCAATTCTAGTGTTCTGAAACAACCCGTGAGGCTTATTCAATCAAGTGCACTCATTGTCCCTTGCTCTTTTAGAGGCTGACATCATGACTGGTACCTTGACTGTGGTCAATCCAGCATTCTCATGTAGGCTAATGAAGGGCTGGCATTAGCCTAATTAGTTTAGTAGAAAGAGTGAGGATGCTAATTAAATATGGCCTGAATCTGAAGATTTGTATATTTTGCTAATTTTGGAAAACTCTCAGCCATTAACTGTTTGATATTGCCTTTCTCCTATTCTCCTTAATATTTTCTTCTGGAACTCACATTAGATACACATTAGATTATAATATCACCCATATACCTTAACCTGTCTTTTGTATTTTTAAAACGTGTACTATGATCTTTATTTGTGAACATATATTCATTGGAACTTCCTCTTTGGAAACTCTTTGAGACCAAGGTTTAAAGTGTATTCTTTGCTGGGCATGGTGGCTCATGCCTGTAATCCCAGCACTTCAAAAGGCTGAGGGGAGCATATTGCCTGAGGTCAGGAGTTCAGCCAGGTCAACATGATGAAACCCTGTCTCTACTAAAAATACAAAAAATTAGCTGGGCATGGTGGCAGGCACCTGTAATCCCAGCTGCTTGGGAGGCTGAGGCAGGGAGAATTGCTTGAACCCTGGAGACAGAGGTTGCAGTGAGCTGAGACCATGCTACTGTGCTCCAGCCTGGGCAACAGAGCAAGACTCTGTCTCAAAATAAATAAATAAATAAAGTGTATACTTCCAGAGAAGAGTTGCACTTAACCCTACTAGTGACTAGGGAATACTATCAATCCAGATTGATTTTAAGCCTTATTTCCAATGTGAAATGTCTTGACCATACAGATAATGTGAAAGTTGAACCTAGACCTGAGTACAAGTTTGGGGTTATGAAGCATTTTTTTCCCATACTTCACAGAGCTAAAATTGAGGCATGCCCATACCTCTACCATCTGCCTCTGAGTGGTAGTTTTACTCCACGTTCATTCATTACCATCTGGGTGTCTGATTTTAACCAGAGAAGAACAGGGATGGTGTGTGTCTGATCCAATGTATAACCTTGCTTGAGCTCTGGGATTTGTCTCCTTTGTCCTATGCACTTGAGTGATCCGTTAAAACTACTCTCTTGGGGACAGGTGTGGTGGCTCATGCCTGTAATCCCAGCACCTTGGGAGGCCAAGGTGGGTGGATCACCTGAAGTCAGGAGTTCGAGACCAGCCTGGCCAATGCTGTGAAACCCTGTCTCTATTAAGAATACAAAAATTACCCAGCTGTGGTGGTGCATCCCTGTAATTCCAGCTACTTGGGAGGTGGAGACAGGACCAAGGTGGAGACAGGACCTGCTTGAACCCGGCAGGTGGAGGCTTTGGTGACCTGAGATCACCCCACTGCACTCCAGCCTGGGCGACAGAGCAAGACTCGGTCATAAAACAAAACAAAACGAAATGAAACAAAACAAAACAAAACAAAACAAAACAAAACAAAACACAATACAACACTACTCTCTAGGGTTACTAGGAACCAGTAGCTATCCAAAGGCAAAAGCCAGATTCATAGCTTCCTTTTCCTTCTGGATTAATATTAACATATCCTTACTGGCTCTTATTCTCACCATCTCAGCTATCAGTCATGCATTTAAAAGGATATATTCTATCTATATATTCATCTATCTACTATCTATAATTTATCATCATTTTAAGATGTGCTATATTGGGAGGTATTTCTTTGGCTATTTCTTCTGCCATATAACCTCAGTTAAATTCTATTCCACAAAAAGATAAGAGATTTGGATAGGTTGAATTAAATTCTGATGGAGTTGACATGGAGGCAGTCTTTTAGGCAGAAAGTAAAACTGTGTAAAAGTTCTGCTTTGGGACTATGTTGATTAGGATATTACATAGTTGTTGCAGTGGATATGTCATTATTTATAGTGTAGTATTAATCTGTTCTCACACTGCTATAAAGAAATATCTGTAACTGGATAATTTACAAAGAAAAGAAGTTTAGGCCGGGCGCGGTGGCTCAAGCCTGTAATCCCAGCACTTTGGGAGGCCGAGGCGGGTGGATCACGAGGTCGAGAGATCAAGACTATCCTGGTCAACATGGTGAAACCCCGTCTCTACTAAAAATACAAAAAATTAGCTGGGCATGGTGGCACGTGCCTGTAATCCCAGCTACTCAGGAGGCTGAGGCAGGAGAATTGCTTGAACCCAGGAGGTGGAGGTTGCAGTGAGCCAAGATTGTGCCATTGCACTCCAGCCTGGGTAACAAGAGTGAAACTCCGTCTCAAAAAAAGAAAAGAAAAGAAGTTTAATTGGCTTGCAGTTCCACAGGCTGTATAGGAAACATGCTGGCATCAGCTTCTGGGGAAGCCTCAGGAAACTTACAATCATGGTGGAAGGCTAAGGTAGAGCTGGCACTTCACATCCTGGAACAAGAGGAAGAGAGGGAGAGAGAGGGAGGAGGTGCTACAAACTTTTAAATAACCAGATCTTGTGAGAACTCTATCAGAAGAATAACACTAGGGAGATGGTGCTAAACCATTCGTGAGAAACCGCTCCTGTGATCCAATCACCTCTCACCAGGCAACACCTCCAGCCTTGAGGATAACATTTCAACATGAGATTTGAGTGGGGACACAGATCCAAACTATATAAAATATATTTGGAAATAACGGTGTTTGAAGTCCTGGATCAGATAGCTACTTCTACTAGCAGCAGGTCCTGAAGAGACCAGTTACTCTTGGGGCTGGGTAACTGCACAAAGTGGATCAAACACTGTTTGGGTAAAAGGTGAGAGTTCTTTTTTCCCAAGAGAGTGTGAGGATATCTAGTCTGTCCAGAAAGGGTAGAGTTTCAATCCATTTGAAACTGAGCTAATTTATTATTGAGGATCCATAACTTCTGTCTAAAAAGGAGTCTGAACCTATTAATTATGTTGTCTTAAATAAATGAATAAAAAGTGTCATTGATGGTTTTGAAATCCAAGTTTTCTTCCATTGAGTCTACATTTGTTAGTGGACAGCCATTCAATGACAAATGAAAGTCAATGAGGCCAGTAACAGAAACCAGTTTCCCCTTGTCATATATTATAGGTAGGAAACTTGACGTCTAGGCCATGTATCATACCAGCCCTGGGAAAGACTTTCAACCCATCCGTCTCCGAGGATGCCTATTGTAAATCCAGAAGTCATTCTATAAATTAGGGGGTAGAAGGCAAGAAGTGATTAGTAATACCTTGAGCTGGTGCTCCCCCAGGAGTAAGGATTGGGATGGTAGTGGAGGAATGTTTATGGTGTTATGCAGGAAGTGTTGTGTTATGGACCTATGTAGTGAAGAAAATGGGAGACTTTGTTTTCAGCTTATACTCCAAACAGGAGTGGCTTTTCCAACAAAAACAAAAAAGCAAAAGGAATTTAAAATGCACCTCCCATGGTTTCACCTTGAAGAGTGCTGATTTTAAAAATGACAGAATGTAACAGCTTCAGAGAATGCAGATTGCTGGTTAGACCAGGGATTCTTGACCCCCATTCCCCATCAACAAACTTGGGTCTTGCCAAAATCTCATATATCCTGGGCAGAAAGCATGTGTCACTTGAAAAAGCTCCTCAGATGATTTTCCCTTCCAGCCAATTCCTGCTTTTGGAACTGTTGGATTAGACATCGACTGAAACTATTGCCAATTCCTATTAGCTGGTACAGCAGGTAGCCCACCAATTGCAGAGCGCATCAGAAGGAAATAAAGATTAATATCAGAATACGTAAATTTTTGATACTTAGAGCAAGTGCAGGGGATTCCTAATAAGCACGCTGAAGTGAGAATTGGATCTCCCACATCAGTCATTGGGATGACAACTTGGGAGACATAGGTGATGATTCCCAGACTCTAAAAGAAAAATGTATACAGGGTCTGTTCCTGAGAAAAGAGGACCTGGAGATTGATATAAAAAACCACCACAGACCTTTATAGTTTGCTTTATTGAAATATATGTAATAAGTAAATAAGTAGTGTGTATCTGTGTGTGTACATGAGCAAGTATTTAGTTCTTGGAGTTTAGTTTCTTTCTCTCTCTCTCTCTCTCTCTCTCTCTCTCTTTTGAAACAAAGTCTTGCTCATCATTTAGGCTGGAGCACACTGGTGCAATCTCACCCCACTGCAACCTCTGCCTCCTGGGTTCAAGCAATTCTCCTGCCTTAGCCTCCCAAGTATCTGGGATTACAGGCACATGCCACCACACCCAGCCAGTTTCAGTTACTCTCAACAGATATCTCTTCTGTCTTCATAAAGTCTCAAGTTAAAGAACTTTCCACACACCACACACTCTCACAGGTGCATTGCCTGCTGACCACTGTCAAGATCCTGATGTCTAAAGTAAACAAAGCTACATAAAC
Organism: Saimiri boliviensis; assembly: GCF_048565385.1. NCBI lineage: Eukaryota > Metazoa > Chordata > Mammalia > Primates > Cebidae > Saimiri > Saimiri boliviensis. The sequence continues at coordinate 117,408,051 of NC_133470.1, forward strand.
AGCATCTCTTATTACAGTGGTTTTCAAACTATATACTCAACTAGAGAGACTTTTAGAATACAGATTCTGGGACCTCACTCCAGATCTAGTGAATTTTGACCTCTGGGAGGTCCCCCAAATCAGCATTTTTAAGAAGCGTCCCCAAAATGACTGTGATGCAGGTGGTCCTTAGATAACACTTTAAACAAAGTTTATTTGAGGAATCATTGCATTGTATTTTTGTGATGTGAAGATTTGCCATTTCATTGCCAGGTTGAGGATTCCAGCCATAATACTCAGAGACATCTATGGAGAAATGCCTTCCTTCCTCCAAGTGACTGTGAAATTTGGAGAGGAGAGTTCAGAAAATGGAAGTGCTAAAATATAAACATAAGAAACTTAAGTATCTATAAATGCTTGTGGTGGGCATACTTTTGAAGATGTGTATTGTTAATTTTTGAACGGGAGGAAAGTATAAACTGGAAGAAGGTAAGGACATGCAGCCCAACATGGCAGGTGAGTGATTCATAGGTGTAGGCTTGTAAAAATCACATCCAAGGCGGGGTGCAGTGGCTCATGCCTGTAACCCCAGCACTTTGGGAGGCTACAGCAGGTGGATCACCTGAGGTCAGGAGTTCGAGACCAACCTGGCCAACATGGCGAAACCCCATCTCTACTAAAAATAGCTGGGAGTGCTGGCACAGGCCTACAATTCCAGCTACTCAGGAGGCTGAGGCAAGAGAATCACTTGAACCGGGAGGCAGAGGTTGCAGTGAGCCAAGATTGCACCACTGCACTCCAGCCTGGGTGACAAGAGTGAGACTCTGTCTCAAAAAAAAAAAAAAAAAAAAAAAAAAAAAAAAAAAAAAAAATCAAATCCAAAATTCCAGAGTGTTTTTGGGAAAAAAGGAAGAGACAAAAAACACATGAGATGATCAGTATCAGGGTCAGGAAGAAGCTTATGAGAGCTGGGTACAGAATATATGAGTGTGGCTGCAAAGTGCAGGATCCAGGCATGGTGGCAGACATTCAGTATGTTATAACCCTGTGGACAGCGACCGGGAATAGTGTGGGAGCAGAGCCTCTATCACAAGCAGGGAGGAGGAGATAGGGAGAAACAGGACATCCTAGGAGCAGCCAGAGGGAAACTAGTCAAGCGGGTGATGAGAGGTAGCCAGGAAGTTAGTGCTCTTTCAATCAGAAGCCAAAAAACTGTGTCTGTTGAAGACCAGATAACAAAGGACTTTGCCTCTTGAGAGACCAAAAAGGAAGTTAAAGCCTGTATTGTAATCTGGAACTGAAAATTGGAAGTAGGGAAGATTAATTTGAAAAACTAAAACTTCAAGTTTGAGGTGTAGTGACTATCGTCACTGTATTAGAGGGAGTGTTAACAGTGAATATTCAAAAGACTTTGTTACTAGTCTCACCTGTGCAAAGTTAAGCAATCATTTGTCATCACTACAAATATAAGTAGCTCTTCCCCAAAATCTCCTTTCACTGCTTTCAGTTTAGTTACGTTCTGGAATAGACTGAGGGAGCCAGTTGGAGTCAGCTAGAGGGTGTCCATGTCCATTTCACTGCATCTGCAACCCCAATCAAGCTTTCAGTTGAAGAACGAAGATGCTTACCCCTTAAGTACTGAAAATAGGAAGAATGTTTGTCATTTTTATCCCAAAGAGTCCTTGTTAGACTTTTGTTGAGGCAAAGTCTAGCTTCCTTGTATCTGTAACTTAAGACTATGTTCCAGGCCGGGCGCGGTGGCTCAAGCCTGTAATCCCAGCACTTTGGGAGGCCGAGGCGGGTGGATCACGAGGTCGAGAGGTCGAGACCATCCTGGTCAACATGGTGAAACCCCGTCTCTACTAAAAATACAAAAAATTACCTGGGCATGGTGGCTCGTGCCTATAATCCCAGCTACTCGGGAGGCTGAGGCAGGAGAATTGCCTGAACCCAGGAGGTGGAGGTTGCAGTGAGCCGAGATCGTGCCATTGCACTCCAGCCTGGGTAACAAGAGCGAACCTCTGTCTCAAAAAAAAAAAAAAAAAAAAAAAAAAAAAGACTATGTTCCTACATAAAAGTTTGTTGATATATATTTCAACTAATTTTTTTTTCAACTAATTTTTTTTTCTCTGTTGCCCAGGCTGGAGTGCAGTGGTGTGATCTCAGCTCACTGCAACCTCCACTTCCTGGGCTCAACTGATCTTCCTGCCTCAGCCTCCCAAGAAGCTGGGACTACAGGCATGCGCCACCGTGCCTGGCTACTTTTTTTGTATTTTTAGTAGAGATTGGATTTCACCATGTTGACCAGGCTGGTCTCGAACTCCTGACCTCAGGTTATTCACCTGCTTTGGCCTCCCAAAGTGCTGGGATTGAGCCACCACACCCAGCCAACTTTTGAACCCTGGCTTTCTTGAACTGACTACAGGTAAACAAAGCACTTTCTTGCTACCAGCTCATGGCCCTAGAAAATATTCAGGTCCCTGTTCTTTTGGGAAGAGGTAACGGTCCTGGCCCATATGTACCGTATATGTGTCTGGGTAAATGTGGTGAAAGGAGTTGAGAGGGCTCTTTAACAGGATACCCCTGCCAAAGCAGGGTGCAGGTTTGAAGAATACATGTCTGAGACTCAACTCAAGCTAGATCTTCACATTTCCCCATTGCCAAAGACCTCCGACCTATGGTTAGGCACTCCTACATAGGATAAAGAATCAAGTTTTCTAGTGTCTTTTTTTGTTGTGAAATGACAACAACAGGTGTCCTCTATTTCTGTGGCCTCCTAACTATCTCTCTTATAATTCCAGAAATATCTTCAAGTTTTTTGAGCTGGGCTGGCTGAACTGTCCTCAGAACTTTTTAGCTAAGCAGCTGTTGATAAGAATGTGATGGTGTAATGAAGCCATCTAGGGAAACTGCTATTGGGATAAATTGTCCTTGGTGCCAGGATTGAGCTCTGTCTAAAAAAGAAAATTTTAGGTGGCTTCACTGCACTCTGAATCTGTTACCAGGCCCTGGAATGTTGCTGCATGCCAATAGTAAATTTATCCCCAGGAAGTAGGACTAACTGAAATTATAAATAGCTTCTGAATAGATTTATTAATTCACTTATGATGGTTTTATAATAAATTATTACAGGAAGTTGGAATTATTATGGGTATGTTTCTGAGCAGGTTGAGGTTGATGTCAGTGAGAAAAGCCATTTCTTTTACAGTATTGATGACAGTATTTAGTCTAAATCAGAAAGACACTTTTTGTAAAATATGATGTAGCGTTACCTTATAAGAGTACAGGTATAGCAAGAGTACTGTCTTGCTATACCTGTACTCTTATAAGGTAACGCTACATCATATTTCACAAACGAGAATTATATATATTTATGATATAACAAGAATATTAAAGGAAATTTGTGCTTTTATATTACTGGTATAATCTATGCACTCAATCATATATTCTCAACAGGAACTGGGATTGCAAAATTGAATATGACATGGTTTCTTCCCTCAAAGACCTTATAGTCTAGAAGGGAGGACAGATATGCTAAAAACTAGCTGAAATGCAATATAGTGTTAAAGATATATGGTGACTGTGGTTCTCAATCTGGGATGCACATCAGAATCACCTAGAGGCCTTTTTAAAATCCTGATGCCCAGGCAGCACCAAAGTGACTACTTTTGCCTGGAAAGAGAAGGAACCCTGTTAGCTGAATCTTGAATGCTGAGTAGCTCACCGGACTGAAAAGAGGAGGAAGGGCATTATAGGCAGAGGAAGTAGCACTTGCAAACGCATAGATGGAGTAACTGCAAGTTCAGAAGTGTCAGATATTAGCATGCAAAAGAAGGGGCTATGAAAGATGTGTTTGAATAAGTAGGCAGGAGCCAGATCTTAAAAGGCCCTGAAGAGGCATTTGTACTTTATGTATTTTTATGGAGCCAGTGAAGGGTTGTAAGCAATGGACTGCCATAATCATGATCAACTTTTAAATTAAATTAAATTTTATGTTTAGTTCCAGGGCAATCAACTTTTTGCTTTTATTTGTTTACTTCTGATGGAGTTTCACTCTGTTGTGGAGGCTGGAGTGCAGTGTCACTATCTGGGCTCACTGCAACCTCCGCCTCCTGGTTTCAAGTGATTCTCCTGCCTCAGCCTCCTGGGTAGCTGGAATTAGAGGTGCCCACCACCATGCCTGGCTAACTTTTGTATTTTTACTAGAGATGGGGTTTCACCATGTTGGCCAGGCTGGTCTTGAACTCCTGACCTCAGGTGATCCGCCTGCCTCAGTCTTTCAAAGGGCTGGGATTACAGGTGTGAGCCATTGTGGCCAGCCAACTTTTAGGTTTTAAAAGCTCACTCTGGTGGCAGTATTAAGGAAGGAGTAGATGACCCCAAACTGGGTCAGACAGACTCAGGAGGTTATTACAATAATCCAGGTGAAAAGTGCTGGGGGTCTGGACTTAGACCATAGCAATAGGGATAAAGGCGAAGAAATGGATGTGAGAAATACTTGGGAAATAAAATCAGCTTGAAGCATGGAGGGAGGAGGCACATGGCAAAAAGAGGCACAGGAATGCGGAGTTTGCCATTTAGGTGACTGGAAGAATAAAAACATCATGGACAAAAATAGAATTCAGAAGTAAGTTTTGGGAGGGTTGTGTTTGATTAAATGCGAGTGATGGCAATCAGGAAGGCATCACTAGGATGCATCTGAATATACAACGCTGTAGATTTTTTTTTTTTTTTTTTTTTTTTGAGATGGAGTGTTGCTCTTGTTGCCCAGGTTGTAGTGCAAAGGTGCCATCTCGGCTCATTGCAACTTCCACTTCCCGGATTCAAGTGATTCTCCTGCCTCGGCCTCTCGAGTAGCTGGGATTACAGGCGCCCGCCACCACGTCCAGCTAATTTTTTGTGTTTTCAGTAGAGTCGGGGTTTCACTATGTCGGTCAGGGTAGTTTCAAACTCCTGACCTCAGGTGATCCACCTGCCTCGACCTCCCAAAGTGTTGGAATTGCAAGCATGAGCCACTGCTGTAGATTTAAATGGTGGACAGGGCTGAGATGGGAAATTTAGGTTTGTACTCATCAAAATGACAGGAACTAACGGCGGGTGTGTGTGGGGGTGGGGGTGGGGGATGAATTCTCTGCAAATTTGAAAACTTTCTTCTTTACTTGCACTTTTGCTTACCTTACCTGACAGCTCTCTAGTGACAAGTACACACTACATTTCTATAAAGTGCCCCATCTCAGTTAATGTGATTATGAAATAGATATTGAAGCCCCTGGGTTTGGTAAAAATACTAATGTAAGCTGGGCGCGGTGGCTCACGCCTGTAATCCCAGCACTTTGGGAGGCCGAGGCAGGTGGATCCTCTGAAGTCAGGAGTTCAAGACCAGCCTGACCAACATGGAGAAACCCTGTCTCTACTGAAAATACAAAATTAGCTGGGCGTGGTGGCACATGCCTGTAATCCCAGCTACTTGGGAGACTGAGGCAGGAAAATTGCTTGAACCCGGGAAGCGGAGGTTGCAGCGAGCCGAGATCATGCCACTGCCCTCCAGCCTGGGCAACAAGAGAGAAACTTCATCTCAAAAAATATTAATGTATTAATAATTATTAATAATCATATTAGTGAGAGGTGGCACATCTACCCACCAAGGTTTCCAGCTTGAGCCTAGAGTTGTTATTTGTTGTAATTCAAAGGGAGTCAAGAGGACTTAACATCGCTCTACTATTTATATGAGGAATCCATTTATATGAGGAATTAGAGTCCCCTGTGAAAGAATCTGTTCTTAAGCAGTGGTTGTCAACCTTGGCTACACATCATAATCACCTGGAGAACTTTAGAGACTCCTGATGCCCAGGATGCATCCCATACCAATTAATGAGAACCTCTTAGGGTGGGACCGGGCCAGGCATTAATATTTATTAAATTTCCTCAGGTAATTCTATGTGCAGCCAGGCTTGACATTGGCATTGACAACAACACTGGCAGTATTGGTGATTGCATTAGCAGGGGTTCTCTAGAGGGACAAGACTAATAGGATAAATGTATATATGAAAGGGAGTTTATTAAGGAGTATTGACTTACATGATCACAAGGTGAAATCCCTTAACAGACTGTCTGCAAGCTGTGGAGCAAGAAAGCCAGTCCAAGTCCCAAAACCTCACAAGTAGGGAAGCCGACAGTACAGCAGCCTTCCGCCTGTGGTCGAAGGCCTGAGAGCCTCTGGAAACCACTAGTGTAAGTCTAAGAGTCCAAAAGCTGAAGAACTTGGAGTCTGATGTTCAAGGGTAGGAAGCATCTAGCACAGGGGAAAGATGAAGATGGGAAGACTCGGCCAGTCTAGTCCTTCCACGTTCTTCTGCCTGCTTTTATTCTAGCTGTGCTGGAAGCTGATTAGATTGTGGCCACCCAGGTTGAGGGTGGGTCTGCCTCTCCCAGTCCACCAACTTAAATGTTAATCTCTTTTGGCAACACTCTCCCAGACACACCCAGGAACAATACTTTGCATCCTTCAATCTACTCATGTTGACACTCAGTATTAACCATCACAGTGATGATGACCCCTTCATTTAGCCAAATTTTATTGAGAACCTGTGCCATGCACCAGGTACACAGGTGCTGAAGATACAGTGGCAAACAGGATAAACAAGATTCTTGTTTTCTTGGATCACAGACTCTAGTGGGTCTGTTGACAGACAAGGACGAATAAACAAAAACAAGGCCAGCCAGTGTTAAATGCTGTGCACAGCCTGGAATAGAGTGATATGGTAGAGAATGAGTGGGTGCCCATGTGGATTGGTAAGTCAGGGAAAGTTACTCTCTGCAGAGGTAATGTTTGAGTTAAGATATGAATGACAAGAAGGAGTCAACCACATGAAGAATAGGGTGAATAACTTTCTAGGCAAATAAACTCAAATACAATGACCCCAAGGTAGAAGACAGCTTAGCATGTCTGAGGAATAGAAAGGAAACCAGTGTGGCTGGACCAAATTGATTGAGGAGAGAGTGGCACAAGATGAGATTCTAGAGGTAGTCAGGGCAGATCATATACAACCAAGGATATCATGATAAGGAGCCTAAATTTTAATCTAAGTATGACAGAGAGTCACTGAATTGTTTTGAGCGGAGAACTGTTAAGACCATATATATGACCATATGAACAGGGAAGTTATATATATATATATATATATATATATATATATATATAGAGAGAGAGAGAGAGAGAGAGAGAGAGAGAGAGATAGGGTCTCGCTCTGTCTCCTGGTCTGAAGTGCAGTAGTGCGACCATGGCTTACCGCAAACTTGACCTCCCAGGCTCAAGCAATCCTCCCACCTCAGCCTCCTAAGTAGCTGAGTCCACAGACATATACTACCACGCTCAGCTAATTTTTGTGTTTTTTGTAGAGACAGGTTTTCACCATGTTGCCCAGGCTCGTCTTAAACTCCCAAGCTTGAGAAACCTGCCTGCCTTGGTCTCTCAAAGTGCTGGAACCACAGGCACGAACCACCATGCTAGGCCCTAATTTATCTTTTAAAGGATCATTCATATAACTATTGTGGAAAATGTATTGGATTACTGCAAGAGCAGAAAGAAGGAGATCAATTAATAGGATAATTGCAGTAGCCCAAATATGATATGGTAGTGGCTTGAGCCAAGGTGGTTATAGTGAACTTGGAAATAAGTTGGCATATTTGAGGTATGTTTTGGAGATTAAATCCATAGAACTTTTAGACAAATTGGATGTCGGAATGAGGGGAAATAGGTACCCAGATTATAGTGATGTTGGCAGCAGTATTGGTAGTGGCATTGTTGAGGGAAGTAACTCTGATGGCAATAGTACCCTCAGGAACTTTGACAAACAGCATTGGCGCCTTCAGCTCAGACATCAGCCCATGAAGCCTTCATGGACATTGTTGACATATTAGCTGCTCTTGGTGATGACAAGAACAGGAGACACCGTTATTGGAGGAAATGGCAGGCACCACACAGCAGCCAAACTGATTCATTTTAGAACACATGTAAAATAACCTCTAAGAGCTTATTCCTATAAATATTTGGGAAAAACTTAAGAATGGTTATTTATAACTTCTGCAGAGCAGATCAGAGTCAGAGATATGTAATTTTGTCATAATTGTGATCTCATATTATCCCCAGTCTACTTTGACAAAAGTAATCTGGATTACTCACAAAAGAGGTCCCAATCAAATGTATACCAAATTATACATTGTCAAATACATTATTTGGTAAAAATTCCTTCCCAGCTATGCAAATATAAACATTTTAAAATTAAAATTACAAAAAGAATCTTCAGATATAGGTTGATAAAGATTCAAACAATATAGACGTTAAATATTACAATTTTCTTTAGTTTTTTGAGACAGGGTCTCACTCTGTCATCCCAGCTGGAGTACAGTGGTGCGATCTCTACTCCCTGCAGCCTTGACCACCTGGGCTGAAGTGATTCTCCCACCTCAGCCTCCGGAGTAGCTGAGATTACAGGCATACACCCTATGCCCAGCTAATTTGTCATATTTTCTGCAGAGTCAGCGTTTCGCCATGTTGCCCAGGCTAGTCTTAAACCCCTGAGCTCAAGAGATCCACCTGCCTCGGCCTCTCAAAGTTTTGGGATTACAGACATGAGCCACTGTGTCGGGTGTCGGTAGGCAACTGACAGTCTTTCTGCAGTCACATTCCCCCACAAGAGATAACCATAATGAATAGTTTAGTGAGTTTCCTTCAAAATATTTTTCTTTTCTTTTATATATATGCATATGTATACATACAAATGCACATATATTCATATAGAGTTTTTTTCATTAAATCATACTGTAAGTATTCATCTGCATGCCGCTTTCTAAAAATATAGCCATAAACTAGAGGCGTCTTTCCATGTTTGTGCATCTTCTTTCCCTCCCTCCTTTCTTTTCTTTTCTTCTTTTCTTTTCTTTTTGAGACAGGGACTCTGTCTCCCAGGCTGGAGTGCAGTGGTGCTATAATGGCTTACTGCTGCCTCGACCTCCCATACTCAAACGATCCTCCCACCTCAGACTCCAGAGTAGCTGGGACTATAGGCACATACCACCATGCCTGGCTAATTTAAGACCTTTTTTTTTTTTGGTAGAGATTGGGTGCCACTGTGTTGCCCAGGCTGGTCTCGAACTCCTGGGCTCAAGTGATCCCCTGGTCTTGGCTTCCCAAAGTGATGAGATTACAGGCATAAGCCACCGCACCCACCCCATCTTCTTTTTTAAGCGAATGCATGAATTTCATTGTGTGAATATTTTGCAATCCATTTAATCAGTTGATGGGCCATTCAGTTTTATTTTTCATCTATACTTTGTGCCCCTCTCTGAGTGCATCTGAAGGCTACCATTCTAGCAGGGGAATTTTCAACCTGAATTCTAGCAGGTTGAAAATGCATTTAAGATATTGTTAGAAATAAAACCAGATTGTCCTCCAAGAAGGTACCCAATTACACTCCTGCCACTGGTGTTTGAGATACCCTGTTTCTTTACACCCTCACCAACACTCGATTTTATTGATCCTTTTTATGTTTTCCAACAAGATGGGTGAAATTTGGCATTTCGTTATTGTTCAATGTATTTTCCCTAATGTTAATGAGATTAACCATTTTAAAATATATTTACGGTTTGCACATTTTTCTGTGAATTGTCTGTTGATATTCTTTAACTTATTTTTCTCATGGATTTTTTTTTTTTTGGTCTTTTTCTCATTGCTTTATAGGGTCTTGTCAGATATTTAAAGTGTTACTTATTTTCTCACATAGTAGAAAATCTTCCTTCCTACTCTGTTACTTGTCTTTTAAGTTTGTTTAGGATAGGTGTGGTGGCTCATGTCTGTAATCCCAGCACTGTGGGAGGCCGTACAGAGATTGCTTGCAGCCAGGATTTCAAGACTAGCCTGGGCAACACAGCGAGACCCTGTCTCTACAAAAGCTTAAAAAAATTAGCTGGGCACGGTGGCACATGCTACTTGGGAAACTGAGGCGGGGGTATGGATCACTTGAGCCCAGAAATTCGAGGCTTCAGTGAGCTATGACAGAGCCACTGCACTCCAGCCTGGGTGACAAAGTGAGACCCTGTAACTAAAAACCCTCAAACTTTCTTTTGGTTATCTTTTGTTGTACAGATGTTTTAAATTTTTATGTTATCAAATCTGTTAATTTTTTGGATTGTGGGTTTGGAGTCTTGCTAAGGAAGTTCCTCGCAATTGAAGATTATATAAAAATATTCTACTTTATTTTGTTTTAATACATAATTTTTCACTTGTGTTTTCTTTCTTTTTTCTATTTTATTATTTTTAGGTATTAACCTTATCTCACATAAAAATAATATAGGCATAATAATAAAATAAACACCTATGTATCCACCATACAGCTTAAGAAATGGGACAGTTTCAGTATCTTAGAAGGCCTCTGTGAGCTCCTCCTCAGTTACTTCCCCCTCCATCACCAGCAGAGGCAATTGATGTCTTGTCTTTTGTTTTAAACATTTCTTTCTGTTTTTTTCTTTATGTATTAACTATATATGTATATTATATTGTTTTATTTAAAAAAAATGAGTCTCAAGCACCAAGCTTGCTGTGGTAGGAAAGGGCAATATTGTCACTATTAAATAAAGGATCCCAGAGGAAGAGTCTCCCAGGCACAGCTTGTCTTCTGCTTCCCTGAGAGTTTATGAGAATTCCTTCTAAGGAAATTAGTGGGCAAAGTTGTGAGAGCTGCTGTGTCACACAGTGGAGTGCTGGAGGTGGCTGATGGTTTCAGGAAACTGATGCTATATTAGCAGCTTGAAATCGCCCATACAGCAGGGAATGGGGTGAGGGTGGGATTAGATATGGGGAAATGTTGGTCAAAGGATACAAAATTTCAGTTAGACAGGAGGAATAAATTCAAGAGATCTGTTGTACAGGATGGTGACTATAATTAATAACAATGTATTGTATATTTAAAAAATGCTGAGAGTACATTGTAAGTATTCTCACAAAAATGATAAGCATGTGAGATAATGCACATGTAAATCAGCTAAACTTAGTCACTCCACAGTGTGTACATATTTCAAAACATCATGTTGTACATAATACATATATACTAGTCTGTCAATTAAAAAATAAATTTTAAAAACTGCCCATAATGGAAATGTTTATGTCGTTAAAATTGACAAACTAAAATAAGGGCTTTTATTTCCTTTCTTTCTTTCTTTCTTTCTCTTTCTTTCTTTCTTTCTTTTTCTTTCTTTCTCTCTCTTTCTCTTTCTTTTCCTTCCTTCCTTTCTTCTTTCCTCCCTTCCTCCCTCCCTCCCTCTCTTTCTTTCTTTCTTTCTTTTTTTCCTTCTTTCTTTCTTTCTTTCTTTTTTTTATTGAAACAGAGTTTCATTCTGTCACCCAGGCTGGAGTGCAGTGGCATGATCTTGGCTTACTGCAAACTCTACCCACTGAGTTCAAGTGATTCTTGTGCCTCAGCCTCCCAAGTAGCTGGGATTGCAGACATGTGCAACCAGGCCTGGCTAATTTTTGTATTTTTAGTAGACACGGGGTTTCACCATGTTGCCCAGGCTGGTCTTGAACTCCTGAGCTCAAGCAATCCTCCTGTCTCAGCCTCCCAAAGTGCTGAGATTACAGGTGTGGGCAACCACACCTGGCCAGGGCTTTTTCTTTTAATTAAAAAATACTTTCGGAGAGCCAGCTAACCTGACATCACTTGTCCTAAGAAACACAGGACTCACAATGGTCAGGATGTTTGGCAAGGCTACAGTGTAGACCAGATTTTGAACATCCTGCAGAAACATGACTGGAGGGAATGGGATTAAAGCAGTCCATTTCTCTATACCCTCATCAAGAGCACTGGTTATTAATTAGTGTTTAGTAAAAAGAAAATAGTAACAAGTAAAACGAAAAGATCTCATTGTTTCTACTTGCATTTTTTATTACTGGCAAGGCTGAATATTTTTAAATGTTTTATGAAAAATTTGTACTTGTCTTTGAATTGCCTGTTTGTGTAGTTTTTCATGTGGATTCTCTTTTCCTATTGATTTGAAATAACTCTATTTTTTATGTATCTTAAATCCCTTAATTTGTGAAAATATTTTCTCTCCGATTTTTTTTTTTACTTTTTAAAAACTCTTGATTTTTGTTTATGCTGTCATTTGTCCTACAATTTTAGATTTTTGTGCAGTGAGAGTTATCTTTTTTTTCACTTTATAGCCTTGAGGTGTTGTGAGTTGTTTAGAAAGCTTTTCCTACCTCAATATTGTCATGAGTCATCTGTATTCTATCCTTCTGTATTTCGTTTTTTACATTTAGATCTTCACTTCATCCGGAATTCATTTTTGTGTATGGTTTAAAGGAGAGATCTTAATTTTTTCCAAATGAATAAAAAACTGTTCTAACTCCATTTACTGAATAATCATTGTCTTCTCTCAGATATGAAACTTCACTGTTATCACATACAAACCCTCCAGATAAACATAGATATGTTCTGGATTGTTTTCATTGTTGTTGCCTTACGTAAGTTTTGCTTTCTGGCAGAGCAAGCCCATTCTCATCATATTTTTTGTTTCCAAAAAATTTCTGGAATACACTCTTACAGATGAATTTTAGAATTAATTTTTCATGTTTCCAAAAATGTTCTTTAGGTTTTTGATAAAAATTACATTAGATTCACGTTATTTTTTTTTTTTTTTTAATTTTTTTTTTTTTTTTTTTGAGATGGAGTTTCACTCTTGTTACCCAGGCTGGAGTGCAATGGCGTGATCTTGGCTCACTGCAACCTCCACCTCCTGGGTTCAGTCAATTCTCCTGCCTCAGCCTCCTGAGTAACTGGGATTACAGGCACGCGCCACCATGCCCAGCTAATTTTTTTGTATTTTTAGTGGAGACGGGGTTTCACCATGTTGACCAGGATGGTCTCGATCTCCACACGTTAATTTTTGAAGAATTGTTTTATTTAGGCTATTGCATCTTCCCCTCCAGGAACTCCTATGCTTTTCCATTTTAAAACATGTTCCTTTATGTGTTTCAGTGAAGTTCTATGGCTTTCCTAATATAGATTTTACACATTTCTCTAAGTGTTTTATAGTTTTATCACAAATATTTTTTGTTGCATTTTCTAATTAGTTATACTGAAAGAAGTATATTTTTGTGTATTCATCTTGACTCTTGTGATTGTAATAGTTTTCATTTTAGACTTTTCACTTTCCCAATTAGACTATGATATTATCGGCAAATACATATTCTCTTCCTTTCCAATATTCAGCACTCAGTTCTTTTTCTTCTTTTTATTATTTTTACTTAGATCAATGTAATGAAAGTGGGTATTTTTTTTTCTTGTCTCTTAGTTCCTATAGTGCCAACCATAGATGACTTCTGAGCCTACATTTCTAGCACTTTAAATTCAGGTCCATATTTCAATGTTGGCTGGATGTTTCCTGGAGCCTTGAACTCAGCATGTCCAAGATTGAACGTAAACTCCTGATTGCCCACACCTGCCCAAACTTGTGCCAAGTACTCATTTGTTTATTTCTGCTACTCAGACTCAAATGACTCAATTATTCTAGTTATTCAAGTTCAAAACCTTAAGTCATCATTCAGAAATTCTTGATTTGGTCTCTCTCCCAGTGTTATGACACATATCTCCTCCATTCTATTCCTACTGTCATTGCTTTCAATCTAATTTGACAAACTATTATTTAGGATCTTCTATGTGTTAGGTATAGTATAGAGAGATACAAATGTAAACAAAGTTCCCACTCTTGAGGAGTTCACAAGTAGAGGCGTGATGGTTTTTAAATTCAACTATACTTCAATGTAATAGGTGCTACAAGAACTATATGTATAATGAACTATGGTAGCACAGAGGAGGAAGTAATTAGTTTTGTTTCTGTTGAGTTAGAAAGGTTGACATTTGAGCTGAAGCCTAAAAGACAAGTATAATTTTTTTCAGGTTAAAGTAGGAGAAGAGGCATCTGTGGTAGAGGAAACAGTGTGAATGTGTGTCTTACACATTCATTCAACAAGCATTTATTGAGTGCCTACTATGTGTCAAGCATTGCACTGAATGTGTAGCTTTAAGAAGTTCCTAATCTTGTGGGCATTGCCCATAGTAATCTGAAAAACACCATTCCTAAAGCCTAAATTCCTAAAATGTCAAATTTCTAACATCTAATGGAATCCCCAAAACACAACAGAAGATTTGAAATTAGGTTCAATCAAGGCTTCTAAAAGTGAATTTTAAGGTGTTACCAATAGATTTTATTTCTGTTCAGCCCAATGCATTTGGCAGCAAATAAAGATGAGTGGATTGGCCATGCAACACAGCAACAACAAAAACTCCAGTTTGAAAATATATCATTTGTCAGCCAGGCATGGTGGCCCACTCATGTAATCCTAGCACTTTGGGAAGCCGAGGTGGGTAGATCACAAAGTCAGAAGTTCAAAGCCAGACAGGCCAACATGGTGAAACACCGTCTCTACTAAAAATACAAAAATTAGTCGGGCATGGTGGTGCACGTCTATAGTCCCAGCTACTTGGAAGGCAGAAGCAGGAGAATTGCTTGAACCTGGGAGGCAGAGGTTACACTGAGAGGAGAACGCGCCATTGTACTCCAGTCTGGGCGACAGAGCAAGACGCTGCCTCAAAAAAAGAAAGAAAGAAAAAAAGTAGGGAATGCTGGGAAGATGGCCGCCTAAGAACAGCTCAGGACTTCAGCTCCCAGTGAAAGTGCAGAGGGTGAGTGGACGCCACATTTCCAGACAAATTTTTATTGCCCACAGACTAGGAGATACCCAGGCAGAGGGGTCGCCAGCGTCGCAGTCCCAGCCGGTGTGGCTGTTTTGGCCCTCATGGGGCTGATTCCGCCCGCGCGGCTGCTGTGACCATACCCTGTTGCTGCGGTTCTCCGTACAAAAGCCACTGGTCTGGGAGCCCTCTTAGCTGGCGAGCAGAGCCCTGAGACGGCAGAGTTGCCCATTCATCTGAAATAGCGAGTCAGGCCAGGAGATTCCTAGGCAAAAAATCCGCCAGGAGCCGGCTCCGCTGTTTGAGCCGACTTAGTCGCAGCACGGGAGATCCCGGCGCCTTTTCAACAAGCGACCAGAACGCGGGGTCGTTCAACTTAAAAGACTCTGAGTCAGGGAGCCAGGTGATCAGGCTCGGTTGGTCCCACCCCCACCCCCAACAACAACGAAAACAAAAACAGTAAATGGAAACCCTCTGGGTTGAGCCCTTCAAACCAAGCACAGCTGAACTCGGGATGGTTCCGCTCGGTGGGGGAGGGGCGTCCGCCATTACTGAGACTCTCCACCACTACGGAGGCAGGCTGCCGTTGCCGAGGCAACCCGCCGTTGCTGAGGCAACCTGCAACAACAGAGAGAGTCCGCCATAACAGAGGCGGGGCCACCGTTGCAGAGACAGTTCTAACTACGCCCATAGAAACAGGACTGCAGGGAAGAGCACAGGGCAGCTGGGCAGAGCCCACAGCAGCTCAGCAAAGCCTCTGCGGGCAGGCAGTGGCTAGGCGTGCTGCTAGCTGGGTGGGTTAGACCTGAAAGAAAAATCAAAAAAGGCAGTAATGCAACGGAAACGCATAAAGCCCCAACTCCCTAGGACAGAGCACCTGGGAACAAAAAGTGCTTTATGAGTTCAGCTGCAGCAGACCTAAACGTACCTGCCCAGCAGCTCTGAATGAACAATGGAGCTCACAGCTCAGGACTTAAGCCCCAATAGAAGATAGACTGTCTCCTCAAGTAGCTCCCTGACCCCCATAGATCCAAAGACTCACCTCTTAAAGGAGAGAACGGACTGACAGTAGGCGAGCATCCTTCTGGGACAAAGATAGCAGAAGAGGAAACTGGTAGCAACCCTTACTGTTCTGCAGCTGCTGCAGGCAAGCAGGGTCCAGAGAGGACCTCAGCAGTCCTACAGCAGAGGGGCCAGACTGTTAGAAGGAAAGCTTAAAAAAAAAAAAGAAGAAGTAACTTCAGCATCCACGAACTAGAAGCTCACTCAGAGACCCAATCTGAAAGACAGTAACTACAAAGACAACAGGTGGATAAACCCACAAAAATGGGAAGAAACCAGTGCAAAAAGGATGAAAACTCCCGAAACCAGAACACCTCTCCTCCTAAAAGGGATCACAACTCCTCACCAGCAAGGGAACCAAATCAGATGGAGAAGGAGGGTGATGAAATGACAGAATCAGACTTCAGAAGGTGGGTGGTAAGAAACTACAGTGAACTAAAAGAACATGTTCTAACCCAACGCAAAGAAACCAGGAACCTTGAAGAAAGATTGGACGAAATGCTAATGAGAATGGACAGCACAGAGAGGAATATAAGTGAATTGATGAAGCTGAAAAATACAACATGAGAACTTCGTGAAGCATGCACAAGCTTCAACAGCCGAATTGACCAAGCAGAAGAAAGGATATCAGAGGTCGAAGATTAGCTCAATGAAATAAAAAGAGAAGGCAAGAACAGAGAAAAAAGCGCAAAAAGGAATAAACAAAATCTTCAAGAAATGTGGGACTATGTGAAAAGACCTAATCTACGTTTGATAGGTGTACCTGAATGTGATGAAGAAAATGAATCCAAGCTGGAAAATACTCTTCAGGATATTATCCAGGAAAACTTCCCCAACCTAGCAAGGCAGGCCAATATTCAAATACAGGAAAATACAGAGAACTCCACAAAGATATTCCTCAAGAAGGGCAAGAAATAAAGAAGGCAGAAATAAAGATGTTCTTCGAAACCAATGAGAACGAAGACACAACATACCAGAATCTCTGGGACACATTTAAAGCAGTCTCTAGAGGAAAACATATAGCAATGAGTGCTCACATGAGAAGAAAGGAGAGATCTAAAACTGACACCCTATCATCAAAATTGAAAGAACTAGAGGAGCAAGATCAAAAAAACTCAAAACCTTGCAGAAGACAGGAAATAACTAAGATCAGAGCAGAACTGAAGGAAATAGAGACACAAAAACCTCTTCAAAAAATCAATAAATCCAGGAGCTGATTTTTCAAAAAGATCAACAAAATAGACAGACCACTAGCCAGATTAATAAAAAAAAAAAAGAGAGAATAACCAAATTGATGCAATAAAAAACGATAAAGGGGATATCACCACAGATTCCACAGAAATCCAAACCATCATCAGAGATTATTACAAACAACTCTATGCACATAAACTAGTAAACCTGGAAGAAATGGATAAATTCCTGGACACCTGCATCCTCCCAAGCCTAAACCCAGAAGAAGCCAAAACCGTGAATAGACCAATAACAAGGTCTGAAGTCAAGGCAGCAATAAAGAGCCTACCACCCAAAAAAAGCCCAGGTCCAGATGGGTTCACAGCCGAATTCTACCAGATATACAAAGAGGAGCTGCTACCATTCCTTCTGAAACTATTCCAGACAATTCAAAAAGAAGGAATCCTTCCCAAATCATTTTATGAGACAAACATCATCCTGATACCAAAACCCGGCAGAGACTCAACAAGAAAAGAAAATTTCAGGCCAATATCCATGATGAACATAGATGCAAAAATCTTCAATAAAATACTGGCAAACCAATTGCAACAGCATATCAAAAAGCTCATCCACCATGATCAAGTAGGATTCATCCCAGGGATGCAAGGCTGTTTCAACATACGCAAGTCCATAAACGTAATTCACCACATAAACAGAACCAAAGACAAAAACCACATGATTATCTCAATTGATGCAGAGAAGGCTTTTGACAAAATTCAACAGCCCTTTATGCTAAAAGCCCTCAAACTAGGTATTGATGGAACGTATCTCAAAACAATAAAAGCTATTTATGACAAACCAACAGCCAATATCATACTGAATGGGCGAAAACTGGAAGCATTCCCTTTGAAATCTGGCACTAGACAAGGATGCCCTCTCTCACCACTCCTATTCAATATAGTACTGGAAGTTCTAGCCAGAGCAATCAGGCAAGAAAAAGAAATAAAGAGTATTCAAATTGGAAAGGAGGAAATCAAATTGTCTCTATTTGCAGATGACATGATTGTATATCTATAAGACACCATCATCTCAGCCCAAAATATCCTGAAACTGATAAACAACTTCAGCAAAGTCTCAGGATACAAAATCAATGTGCAAAAATCACAAGCATTCCTATACACCAGTAACAGACTTAAAGAGAGCTAAATCAAGGATGAACTGCCATTCACAATTGCTACAAAGAGAATAAAATACCTAGGAATACAACTAACAAGGAACGTAAAGGACCTCTTCAAGGAGAACTACAAGCCACTGCTCAACGAAATAAGAGAGGACACAAACGGATGGAGAAACATTCCATGTTCATGGTTAGGAAGAATCAACATCGTGAAAATGGCCATACTGCCCAAAGTAATTTACAGATTCAACGCTATTCCCATCAAGCTACCAATGACCTTCTTCACAGAACTGGAAAAAAACACCTTAAACTTCATATGGAACCAAAAGAGAGCCCGCATAGCCAAGTCAATTCTAAGCAAAAAGAACAAAGTGGGAGGCATCACACTACCGGACTTCAAACTATACTACAAGGCTACAGTAATCAAAACAACATGGTACTGGTACCAAAACAGAGATATATATCAATGGAACAGAACAGAGGCCTCAGAGGAAATACAACATACCCACAACCATCTGATCTTCGACAAACCTGACAAAAACAAGCAATGGGGAAAGGATTCCCTGTTTAATAAATTGTGTTGGGAAAACTGGCTAGCCATGTGCAGAAAGCAGAAGCAGGACCCTTTCCTGACACCTTACACCAAAATTAACTCCAGATGGATTAAAGACTTAAACATCAGACCTAATACCATAAAAACCCTAGAAGAAAATCTAGGCAAAACCATTCAGGACATAGGCGTAGGCAAGGACTTCATGACCAGAATGCCAAAAGCAATGGCAACAAAAGCCAAAATAGACAAATGGGACCTAATCAAACTCCACAGCTTCTGCATGGCAGAAGAAACAGTCAGTAGATTGAATCGGCAACCAACAGAATGGGAAAAAATTTTTGCAGTCTACCCATCTGACAAGGGGCTGATATCCAGAATCTACAAAGAACTAAAACAGATCTACAAGAAAAAAACAAACAAGCCCATTCAAAAATGGGTGAAGGATATGACAGATACTTTACAAAAGAAGACGTACAGGAGGCCAACAAACATATGAAAAAATGCTCATCATCATTGGTCATTAGAGAAATGCAAATCAAAACCACATTGAGATACCATCTCACACCAGTTAGAATGGCGATCATTAAAAAATCGGGAAACAACAGATGCTGGAGAGGATGTGGAGAAATAGGAACACTTTTACACTGTTGGTGGGAATGTAAATTAATTCAACCATTGTGGAAGACAGTGTGGCGATTCCTCAAGGACCTAAAAATAGAAATCCCATTTGACCCAGCAATCCCATTACTGGGTATATATCCAAAGGATTATAAATCATTCTACTACAAGGACACGTGCACACGAATGTTCATTGCAGCACTGTTCACAATAGCAAAGACCTGGAACCAACCCAAATGCCCAACGATGATAGACTGGATAGGGAAAATGTGATACATATACACCATGGAATATTACGCAGCCATCAAAAACGATGAGTTCACGTCCTTTGTAGGGACATGGATGAACCTGGAAACCATCATTCTCAGCAAACTGACACAAGAGCAGAAAATCAAACACCGCATATTCTCACTCATAGGTGGGTGTTGAACAATGAGAACACATGGACACAGGGAGGGGAGCACTACACACTGGGGTCCATTGGGTGGAAATGGGGGAGGGATGGGGGGGTAGGGAGGTGGGAAGAGATAGCATGGGGAGAAATGACAGATACAGGCGAGGGGACAGAAGGCAGAAAACCACACTGCCATGTGTGTACCTATGCAACAATCTTGCATGTTCTTCACATGTACCCCAAAACCTAAAATGCAATAAAAAAAAAGTATCATTTGTCTGCATTGTCATTCCTGCCAGCTGATGAAATTCAGGGAGCATTCAATGAATTAAAGCCACATTTGCCTGAAGAAGCAGCAGTTACTGACTGATTAAAACATAATTATGTGCATGGTAGGATAAAAAGACATGCCACGGTGTTGTTTCCACCAATGAATGCATGTGGAGTGAATTTCCTCATACCCAGAACAACGTTTCAGCAGGGCACAGAATTTAATAGGGAATGCTCATGTTGGTGTATGTTGAGTTACAGAAGAATTTCAAAAAGAGCAGTGCCATGTAGAAAATGAATGTTACCATGTTCTCTATGAAGATAGTCATGCCCTAAAAGAAAAAAAAAAGCAGCTATTTATTGCCATGCAAGACTTCAAAATATAATTAATGATTGTGAAAGTTGGTCAGCTCTTATGGACTACCTTTATGCAATTGCCCATAATCTCTCCCTGTAATACACTTCTTCATATGTCAAGTTTTCTTTTTAGTTTAGTTTCCCCCCACTATTTTAAATTGTCAGTGTTTTTTTTTACAGTTCATTATGCAATGTGTTTTATCTTCACATCATTTCCAATATTGAAAGTGTAACTTGTGTAAAGACTTTAGAGAGTTCTTGTTTGTTTTTTGCATTTTTTTTTGCAAATTTTACTGCATGAAAGTACATTATCACAACATAGACTTTATGTGTACACATTGTGCATGTACATAAAAATGCTGAAGCTTCCTCAATAAATAAAGAGATATCCTTTTTGTATTAAATACATCTGCATTTGTGAAAGATAGTTTGTCTAGATCTCAGCTCTTTGGGTGACTAAATATGTAGTGGTGACTTCTTGAAGTTTTTGATAGATCTCATCAAAAGACAGGTTGTCTCTCATGATATTTTAGTTAAATGAAGTTATATAAGTGATTTCTTTATGAACACAGTTTGTCTGCTTAAAATTAATACCCGTGTAACTGTTGTTAGTATGCCTGAGTGTGTGTGCTTGCTAAATGATGTATTATTATTGTTGCCTATTGAAGTGTTTTGTCATGGTTTTATATGTTTCTGAGACAAATCCTCTTTAGGCCAGGTGCGATGGCTCATACCTGTAATCTCAGCACTTTGGGAAGCTGAGGTGGGTGGATTGCTTCAGTTCAGGAGTTTGAGACCAGCCTGGGCAACATGGTGAAAACTGTTACTACAAAAAATGCAAAAATCAGAGGTGCATGGTGGTATAAGCCTGTAGTCTCAGTTACTTGGGAGGCTGAGGTGGGAGGATTACTTGAGCCCAGGAAGTGGAGGTTGCAGTGAGCTGAGATTGCTCCACTGCACTCCAGCCGGGGTGACAGAGTGAGACCCTGTTTCAAAAAAAGATAAGATAAGAAAAGAAAAGAAAAGAAAAAATATAAATATCTTTTGAAAATGTAAATAAATGTCTTTTAAATAATTTTTTAAAAATTATTTTTTCTGGAATTAGATTTTTAGGATTTTGGTCTTTTGGGATTTTAGACTTTGGAGATTTTGTTATTTTTATTTTTAAATTTTTTGTTTGTTTATTTTGGACTTTAGAGATTTTGATCTTTCAGGATTTTAACATTCAAGATTAAGGCATCAAGGATTGTGTCTTTTGGGATTATGGTCCAAGTCTCTTGAGGGAAATGTAGACACATACACAGATAATTACAATAAGAAATTATGTAGCGGCCAGGCGCAGTGGCTCACATTTGTAATCCCAGCACTTTAGAAGGCCGAGGCTGGCAGATCACGAGGTCATGAGTTCGAGACCAGCCTGGCCAACATAGTGAAACCCTGTCTCTACTAAAAATACAAAAAATCAGCTGGGCATGTTGGCGGGCGCTTGTAATCCCAGCTACTCAGGAAGCAGAAGAATGGCTTGAACCTGGGAGGTGGAGGTTGCAGTGAGCCAAGATTGCGCCATTGCACTCCAGCTCAGGCGACAGTGTGAGACTTGGTCTAAAAAAAAAAAAAAAAAAGAAAAAGAAATTTGGTAGAACACAAATTATTCTTCATTACATAATTTCATGCGATGAAGACGTCCTTATGGCCAAGTATTTGGGTTGGAAGCTATATATGTACAATACTAAACAGTCTTAGCCAAATTTGACAAGTTTGTTTTGTTTTGTTTATTTTATTTATTTATTTAGACAGAGTCTTGCTCTGTTGCCCAATCTGGAGTGCAGTGGCATGATCTCCACTCACTGCAACTCCACCTCCCAGGTTCAAGCGATTCTCCTGCCTCAGCCTTCCGAATAGCTGAGACTACAGGCACGTGCCACCCTGTCTGGCTAATTTTTGTATTTTTAGTAGAGATGGGGTTTTGCCATTTTGCCCAGGCTGGTCTCAATTTCCTGACATAGTGATCAGTTCACCTTGGCGTCCCAAAGTGCTGGGATTACAGGCGTGAGCCACTGCACCCAGCTGACAAGTTTTTCAAAACATGTTTATGACTGGGTTTGTAGCAGACTTTTTTCTTCCCTCAAGGCACTTTATTGTTGGATTGGGGGGGGGGGTTGGTTTATCTATCAAATGGTAGGATTTCTTTGTTAATTTACCTATCAAATGACAGTTCATTTACGTGTTAATTTAATCAGTGAGCATTTATTGACGGTCTGTGCCATATATTGTTAGACCTTGGGAATACAGCAAGAGATAAGATAAAATCTCTCCGTTTAGAGAGCTACCTATCAAATGGTTTCACTGGCATACTAAAACATAGTCATAATATAATGATCTAAAAACTGTGATAGAATTTTACATTTTATATTATTGGAGGATGTATGAGAGATACTGAAGCCAGCCTTTGCAGAGAAGGTACTAAGGAATATTTCCTAAAGGAGATATCTGAGCTGAGTGTTAAAGAATGTATAGCAATTAGGCAGATGAAGGGAATAGGTGACTGAAGCGAATAGGTGACTGAAGCATTCTTAGAACACCAGCAAAGGCAGGGAAATAAGAGTAGTATGGTGCAAGTGGAGAACTACAAGCAGTTTGAATTGCCAGTTCGTGAAATACAAGGCAGATAATGGTGAGAAATTAGATTAGCGAAGTAAGAGATTAGATCATGGACAGCCTTGCATACCATGAAATAAAGTTTGAACCTCATCCTTCAAGTGAAGGGGAACCATGGAGAGGCTTAAAGCCTTAAAGGAGGGGAACTACATGATCAGATGTGCATTTTGCAATCATTATGTTAGCTATGTTGAGGATAGATTTGAATGAGCAAATTTAAAATATGAAGTCGGCTTGGGACGAAACCTGAAAAGTCATGGTGTCTTTGGGGAGTAGGATGGGCTAGTGTGGTGCCTACTGGGAGAGACCTGGAGAAGAATGACAGACCTGGAAAGAAAACAGATTGTGTCCCAATTGTGAAGGATGTTGGTTGCCAAACTAACCAAGGAGCTTGAATTTGGCTTATGTGACAGGGCATTTGCTTAGTGATTCCACCTATATTAGATGTGAAACTCAAATATCTTTACAAATACTACTCTGTTTGTCAAAAACTGAGTTTTCTGATTTGCCTAGTTACTTAATCAATGATGTCTGACCTTAGAATCACAGGGACTTGAGGACTTTGAAGTAGTATATTTCTACCTGGAAGACAGCATGTACTTAACTTCAACCAAAGCCAGATTCCTGAAGAAAGCAGGTGAAAGAGTAAGATAATATACTTTGGAGGAATTAAGGGATTAAATGGCTCTATCCATAGAATCAGAGTTTGGTTTTAATAACTTAGGACCATGTTGGTGTAGGCTAGGCAAGGATAAAGGGAAAGATAAACAGAGGTTTCAGATGCTGGCATACTGTGGCTGCAGCCAGGGTCCTCATCAAAAGCCCTCCTTTCGGCCGGGCGCGGTGGCTCTAGCCTGTAATCCCAGCACTTTGGGAGGCCGAGGCGGGTGGATCACGAGGTCGAGAGATCGAGACCATCCTGGTCAACAAGGTGAAACCCCGTCTCTACTAAAAATACAAAAAGTTAGCTGGGCATGGTGGTGTGTGCCTGTAATCCCAGCTACTTAGGAGGCTGAGGCAGGAGAATTGCCTGAGCCCAGGAGGCGGAGGTTGCGGTGAGCCGAGATCGCGCCATTGCACTCCAGCCTGGGTAATAAGAGCGAAACTCCGTCTCAAAAAAAAAAAAAAAAAAAAAAAAAAAGCCCTCCTTCCTTTTTAATAGGTCTAGTACAAGAGTTATTAGGATGGAAAATAGGGGGAACTCCAGTAATTGATTGATGTTGTTAATAGTTCAGGGAAGTTTCCACTTCAATATAATTGATACATTGTCCAGTATCTTGAATGTCTTTTGCAATTCTATGTTTTCTAAAAGAAATATCTTTTTTTTTTTTTGAGACAAGGTCTTACTCTGTCGCCCAGGCTGGAGTGCAGTGGCACCTGACTTCCCAGGCTTGTGTGACCCTCCCATCTCAGCCTCCTGGGTAGTTCACCACCATGCCTGGCTAATTTTTTTTTCTTTTTGTAGAGACAGGGTTTCGTCATGTTACCTAGGCTGGTCTTGAATTTCTGGGCTCAAGTGATTCGCCCACATTGGCCTCCCAAATTGCTGGGATTACAGGTGTGAGACACTGCACCTAGCCAAAAGAAACATCTGTGGCTCGGCTCAGGGATTGTATCATAACAACTGAGGCTCAAGATATTCTTCAGGACTAGTAAAACTCTGACTAGGAGGTTGTGAGGAATCCCATTGATTGATTAGGGTGTGTTACATAGGGCAAAGGGCATTATCAGATATTCCACCTCTCTAAAATTAATTTGGAAGAGCCCTTTCTATTTACCACTCACCTAAATCCAGATGAATGTGTGCCTGCCTAGAAGGTTAGATTAGTTTGGTTAGATCTAGGTTCCTCAGAGTTGGCGTAATGTCAGAAAATAAGGGCAGTTTATGTTAGTCATTTAGAATTGCTATATTGGGCCAGGCACCGTGGCTCACGCCTGTAATCCCGGCACTTTGGGAGGCCGAGGCGGGTGGATCACGAGGCAAGAGATCAAGACCATCCTGGTCAATATGGTGAAACCCCGTCTCTACTAAAAATACAAAACATTAGCTGGGCATGGTGGCGCGTGCCTGTAGTCCCAGCTACTCAGGAGGCTGAGGCAGGAGAATTGCCTGAACCCAGGAGGCGGAGGTTGCGGTGAGCCGAGATCGCGCCTTGCACTCCAGCCTGGGTAACAAGAGTGAAACTCTTGTCTCAAAAAAAAAAAAAAAAAAAAAAAAAAAAAAAAAAAAAGAATTGCTATATTGAGGTCACAGTGTTCTGGAAAATTAAGAACATAATATTTTTCTTCCTACAAAAGGGCACCACGACATTAGGCAACTTGTTAATCATTTGGGAAAAATGAACCTTACTTCATATCTTGCACCAAAATAAACTTCAAATATATTAAATACTTAATTTAAAATATTAAAATATTTAAGTACAGAATGATATGTACATATATATTTATATCATATTTATATGTGAAAGACCCTTCTAAGCATGAAAACAAAACCAGAAAACATAAAAGGAAAAAAAGTCCAATAGATTTGACTTCATACAAATTTTTTTAAAAATTGAAAAGCAAAAAATGTCACAAGTAAAATGTAAAGACAAAGGCAAACTTGGGTTAATAGTGTAACACTATATAGAGCTGTCATAAATCAATAAGAAAAATATAAAAAGACCAAAAGAATAATGAGCAAAGATTATGAATAGAACATTTACAAAACAAATAAACCTATCAAAAATATCAACCTCACTGAACTCAAAGAAATGCAAATTAAAAGATTGAGATAACAAGATTTTGCCCAACAGGTTGGCCAAGTTTTGTGCTCACTGTTGAAGGACAATGGGAAACAACATTTTGTATACTGCCACTGAGAGTTTAAGTTGGTGTCATATTTTGCAGGAATAATTTGTCAAATACTTTCAATGTGTTTCTTCTGGTAATCTGATAACTTTCCGTTATTAAGGCACCAGGGAATGGAGAAGGTGAATGCCATCTTGAGAAGGAGGGTACATTTCATCTCATCTATATAGGAAGAGGGAGTCATATATAGCCCTTTCTGGTTCCTAAAGGAGGGTGCCTAGGAAGGAGAAAGGGGTGGTTCCAAGTAAGTTTGGTAGATTCTTAGAGCACTAAAACCAGTTCCTTGCATCCCCAAGTGCAGGCTGGGAAAATGATAAATTCCTCCGGACAAGTACCACATCCAACATGATGCCACCCAGATAAGAGATTCGAAATTGTACAGTAGACAGGTGCAGTGACTCATGTCTGTAATCCCAGTACTTTGGGAGGTCAAGACAGGTGGATCTTTCAAGCCCAAGAGTTTGAGAACCACCTGAGCAACATAGTAAGACCTCATCTCTAGAAAAATACAAAACCAGCCAGGCATGGTGACATGTGCCTGTAATCCCAGGAACTTGGGAGGCTGAGGTGGGATGGTGACCCGAGCCTGGAGAGGTTGAGACTGCAGTGAGCCATGATCACACTACTAAACTCCAGCCTGGGCAACAGAGTGAGACCCTCTCTGAAAAAATAAAATAAAATAAAATAAATAAAAATGGTATGATGGCATAATAAGTTGGAAGAGGGCAAAAATTATCCCCTAGTTTCCCACTGCACTACGATTATTCATCATAGGTTTTTAAAACTTGAAAATCTGGAAACAACCTAAATGCTATGAATGTTATGAAACTGACCCAATACAATAGTCCCATAGACATTTTTTTTTCTTGGTGAAACACAGAAATTGACCCTTCTGCTCTTTTTTTAAAACGAGTTTTATAAGGAATATTACAACCCTTCTTTTACAAGGAATATTACAACCCTTTATAAGGAATATTAAAACCCTTCTTGTTTTAAAGATTGAAAATTTGTTTTATCTAAGTTCTTTCCTCAGGAAAGGACCCTCAGGCCTCTCGAAAGTATCAAAGAACTGAAACTCACCAAATCATCACACCCAGACAATGAAATGCCAAGTCCCTCATTCCTTCTCTGGAGTCCCTGTTCTGTTCCTGGAATTGGTTTTTGCTTTACATATTTTTCAGCTCTGTTGTTTGGTGTATATACTTTAGGATTGTCATGTCATGATGAACTGACCCTTTTATCATTATGTAATATCCCTCTTTGTCTTGGGTAAATCTTTGGGGTCTGAAATGAATTTTATTGTATACTCTGTCTATATGTTTATTATTATTTGTATGTTATGTATTTAATTCAACATAAAATATATATGATTATATATAATGACATATTACATATATAGCTAATATATTTGTGTGTATGTGGTGTCTCTATATATACTCTAATACTAATGTAGCCACTATTGCTTTCTTTTGCTTAATGTTTTCATGATATTACTTTTCTATCCTTCTACTTTCAATCTAATCATATCATTATATTTCAAGTGAGTTTCTTATAGATAGCATATAGTTAGATCATGTTTTTTAACACAACCTGCCAGTTTCTGTTTTTTAATTGGTGCATTTATACAATTTAAATTTAATATAATTATTGCTACTTTAAACTTAAAGCTGCCATTTTATTCTTCCCCTCTTTTATTTCTTTTTTCCATTTTCTCTCCTGCCTTCCTATAGATTATTTGAACATTTTTTAGAATTCCATTGTAATGTGTATACAGTGTTTGTGAGTGTATCCCTTTGTATAGCTGTTTTAGTCACTGCTCTAGATATTACATTACATATATACATCTATCTATCTATCTATCTATCTATCTATCTATCTATCTATCTATCATCATCATCATCCTATATCTTGTCATAGACTACTGGTGTCATTACTTTATCAGTTTGAGTGGAGTATAGAAACCTTACTTCTCTTCATGTTCTTTTACACGTCTTCATTACAATAAATTTGTCTTAAATATTTTCTCTACATACATTTAGAACTAATTCAGACAGCATTATAATTTTTGCTTCAATTTTTCAGCATAATTTGGAAGACTCAAGAGCGTCAAATTTTTCAGCATAATTTGGAAGACGCAGAAGAAAATTCTGCTTACCCATATTTTTTCTTCCTTTCTCATGTTCCAAGATTCATTTGTTTAAAAAAAATTATTCCCTTTTTATTTAGAGAACTTCGCAACACCGTTCTTTTTGGGTATGGCAGCTAGTGATAAATTTTCTTAGTTTTTCTTCACGTAAGAAAGTCTTGATTTCCGCTTATTCCTTAAGGATATTTTTGCTGGACATAGAATTCTGGGTTAACAATTCTTTTCTTTCAGCATGCTGCTTCCTTCTGAACTGCATGGTTTCAGATGAGAAACCATTGTTATTCAAATTATATTTCCCCTCTGGATAAAGTATCTTTTCTCCCTTGTTGCTTTCAAGAATTTTTTCTTTGTTATCAATGTTCAGAAATTTAACCATGATGTGTCTTGGTGTGAAATTCTTTGAATTTACCCTGTTTGAGGCTCACTCACTTCTTGAATCTGTAGGCTTGTCTTTTGCCAAATTTGGGAAGTTTACAACCTGCCCTCTTTCTCCTTTTTTTCTTGAGCTCTAATGACATGTTACACCTTTTGTTAGACTCCCATAAACCTCTGTTCATTTTTTTCCCAATTTTTTTTTTTTTTGAGACGGAGTTTCGCTCTTGTTACCCAGACTGGAGTGCAATGGCGCGATCTCGGCTCACCGCAACCTCCACCTCCTGGGTTCAGGCAATTCTCCTGCCTCAACCTCCTGAGTAGCTGGGATTACAGACACGTGCCACCATGCCCAGCTAATTTTTTGTATTTTTAGTAGAGACGGGGTTTCACCGTGTTGACCAGGATGGTCTTGATCTCTTGACCTCGTGATCCACCCGCCTCGGCCTCCCAAAGTGCTGGGATTACAGGCTTGAGCCACCGCGCCCAGCCATTTTTTCCCAATTTTTATTCTTACTCTTGTTTACATTGGGTAATTTTCATTGTTCTATCTTTGAGGTCATTTATATTTTCCCTTCTTTTTTTTTTTTGAGACAGAGTTTCACTCTTGTTACCCAGGCTGGAGTGCAACGGCACGATCTCGACTCACCGCAACCTCCACCTCCTGGGTTCAGGCAATTCTCCTGCCTCAGCCTCCTGAGTAGCTGGGATTACAGGCACACGCCACCATGCCCAGATAACTTTTTGTATTTTTAGTAGAGGCGGGGTTTCACCTTGTTGACCAGGATGGTCTCAATCTCTTGACCTCGTGATCCACCCGCCTCAGCCTCCCAAAGTGCTGGGATTACAGGCTTGAGCCACCGCGCCCAGCCATATTTTCCCTTCTATCCCTTCTATTCTGCTGTTGAGCTCATCCATTGAATTTTTAAATTTCAGCTATTGCATTTTTCAGTTCCAAGTTTTCTATTTGGTTCTTCTTTATATATTCTGTTTCTTTGCTAAAAATTTCCTGCTTTTTTATTTGTTTCAATTGTGTTCATAATTGCTTGCAGAAGCCATTTTTTATTATTTTATTTTATTTTTGAGATGAAGTCTCATCTGTTACCCAGGCTGGTGGGCAGTGGCATGATCTTAGCTCACTGCAACCTCTGCTCCCTGAGTTCAAGCAATTCTCCTGCCTAAGCCTCCCGAGTAGCTGGGACTACAGGCACATGCCACCACACTGGTCTAATTTTTTGTATTATTAGTAGAGATGGGATTTTCACTGTGTTAGCTAGGATGGTCTCAATCTCCTGACCTTGTGATCTACCCACCTCAGTCTCCCAAAGTGCTGGGATTACAAGCGTGAGCTACCATGCCTGGTTTCCTAGGTCTTTAGAAAGAGAGAGCAGTGTTTTGTTAGGGCTTTTTATGTCTCTGCCCATTTTTGTTTCTGGGTTTTTGGCTTCTTCAGCTTGAAGTCTGGTATGTATAAGGCAAAAAAACCACCCAAGGAAATTAGCATCATGTCATATCTTAGACCCCAATGTTCCTAACCCCTCTGTTTTCTTTTCTCCTCCTTTCATAGCCTTATATATACTTTAATGTAATATATATAAAACAAGTAAATCTACCTATCTTCCTAGAAATAGACTGAATTTATTTTTAATCTGACCCGAAAATCTTTATTTTGAAGTTGATTTATATTTGCTATATTTGCTGACATATTTGGATATATTTTCCCTGTGTTATTGTATGTTATTTGTTCTGCTTTTTTCCCATTTCCTTCTTCTCTTTCTTCTGGTCTATTTTTGGCTTGATGAAGGCTGTTTGGTTTTAATTTTCAAACATTTTTAATTTTACTATTACTCTTAAATTTTTAACATGCATATTTGATTGAATAAAGTCTCTTTGCTAATGAAATAAACATCTCTACTCTTCTAAAACAAAACTAGAACTTTAGAATGCATTAACTTCACTCAATCTCCTCTCATTTTATTTGTTGTTGCTGTCCAATATTGTACCTCATCCTTATCCAAATTATACATCATTATTACTGTTTTATGCAGTCAATTATTGTTTGGCTTTAACCACATGTTTTTAATTTCTTTATAAGCCATTTCTTCTTGTATCTTAGTCCTGGGTTCATTTTTCTTCTTTCTGAAGTATATTCATTAGAATTTCCTTTGATGAGGTTCTATTGATGAAACTTTTAGTTTTCTTCTGTCTGAAAATGTCTTTATTTTGCCCTAGTTCTTGATAGATGATTTTGCTGTGTTTCACAATTCTAAGTTGGCAATTATTTTCTCTCAGCACTTTGAAGATATTATTTTATTGGTGCTGTGGGGATGCCTGCCGTCAGTTTAATTGTTTTTCCTTTTTAGATAATCTATCTTTTCTCTCTGGCTGCTTTAAAATATTTTGTTTTGATATTTAACATCAATGTGTTTAGATGTAAAATTTCTTTTAAAAATTCTATTACAAGATTTGTGTTTTTTTTAATTTGGAGATCTATAGCTTTCATAATTCTCTAAGTTCTCTGCTAATATCTTTTTGAATATTGATTACTGACAAGTGCATAAACACCTAGAGCTGTTGAAGCATTAGCATCCATTACAGTTATGTTCTCAGCTTCTTTTTCATTTTTTGATCTCTGGAGATTTTCTCCTCTCTTTTGCTGGCTGTGTTATGTTATATATCAAAAAGATTAAAAATAAACCTACAGAATTTATAGTTATTTTGTAGCAGAAGATTTTTCAGAAGATCTAGTGCTCCATATTCCCAGAAATGGAAGTCCAAAGGTACTCTCATCCTTTCTTTTGTCTCTGAGACTGTATGTATGGCATTATTGTAAACAACATTTGAGAATTACGTTTAAGATAACATTAAGAGTTACTGTTTAAGGTTCATTGAAGATATTAGGCTGGCAGCAACTGGCACCTGTTCCCATGAAGGTGAACCCAGGGTGAGGGCTGGAGAGATGGAGTAAAGTGTAAAGTGAACAGAGTTTGCTTACCCTTCAGTTTTTCAATCCCTCTTATTTCCTTCTTGACATTTGCTAGCTGTGTAAGTGTTGGGTGCATTTCTTGAGGCCTTTCAACCTTAGTTTCATCATCTGTCTAATGAAGACAGTAGCATAATTTTGCAGGCCTGTGATAGAATTAAATGAGATGGCATGTGTAAAATGCTTGGTTCAGTGTCTGGCACAAAAAAGATGTTGAAGGAATGTTAGTTCCTCCCTTTCCTTTGGTAACATCCCCCCTCTTTTTTTTTTTTTCCTGTCTCCATTTGCAAGCCAGCACTTAGACAAAATTGGACTAGGACTGGGCAGAAGAGATACTAGGTAGTGGAAGGAAACACAGTGGTGGACAAAAAGAGATAGAGGAGGAGAACTCTAGTAATATAGGAAAGGAAAGAGGAATATTCACTTCCATTCCCATGGAGCAGGCATTCATAGGTAATTTGGGGACACATAATTAAAGATCACTTTCCTTTGTGTCATCTGAAATAGGCTGGCCATTCTTCTGTTTTTCAGCGGTATTTCAATCTGAAAATTTTAGTTTATACACAATTCTTTGAAAACAGGAATCAAAGGGAAAAAGGAGAGGATGGGAATGAAAAGAGTCCAGAACTAAATCATAACTAAGAGAAAATAGGATATCATTCCCATTGCTTAGAATTAATGGCATATAGATTTGATGACATAAAAATGTTTCTGGAATTTCTTTAACTGGAAAAATATCTTTTTCAGAGGAATAACTTGTTATCTGCACATTATTGGCTTTTGTTTTAGATCAAAAGGACAAAATCGGCCGGGCGCAGTGGCTCAAGCCTGTAATCCCAGCACTTTGGGAGGCCGAGGCGGGTGGATCACGAGGTCGAGAGATCGAGACCATCCTGGTGAACATGGTGAAACCCCGTCTCTACTAAAAATACAAAACATTAGCTGGGCATGGTGGCACGTGCCTGTAATCCCAGCTACTCAGGAGGCTGAGGCAGGAGAATTGCTTGAACCCAGGAGGCGGAGGTTGCGGTGAGCCGAGATGGTGCCATTGCACTCCAGCCTGGGTAACAAGAGCGAAACTCTGTCTCAAAAAAAAAAAAAAAAAAAAAGGACAAAATCTATGTTAACATGCAGTTTAAATGAAAACAAGATATACATCTATGTAGTATAGTGTATGCTGTAGTATTAAGATTAATACAAAGGATTAAAAGTAGAATTTCCATCTCCATTCTTAATTTACGAGTTTCAGGGTGATAGATTTTATAGTAATTTATATACGCTGGCTTCATGGTTTAATTTTACCCATGTATTATTGATCCTAATTCAAATGCCAGAGTCTTAGATTAAGAACCCAGAGAGGACTTAAATTATGGGCTCTTGCTGTTTTTCACTTGCCTGATTTACCGATTGCAGTAAAGCATGAATTATAGCCTTGCTAGTCTCTAGAAGACCATGTCTAATACTAGAAATAATAATTGTTGCCGCCCTTAAATCAGAAGAAATAGCATAAAAGCAGTAACTGATTCGGGATGTAGAAGCTAGATTTATTTCTTTTGGAGTGAGAATGAAAAATAGGTAATTTGCATATAGTTTAAGGGAAAGGATGTAAGATTGGTTTTGTGATAATCAGTTTATTGTTATTCAAGAGGGATTTTGAGAGATCATACAGAGAGGAGAGATCATTTTGAAAACTGGGGAGAATGTGAAAAAAAAAAAAAAAGACAGGATCTGTGTGTAATTCAGAGGATGTCAGGATCCAGCTCAATTTTTTAGCATATTTTTATTAGTACATCACCCAAAAAAAAAAAATCAAGATTACTATTTTGAAATCTTTATTTCTCATATGACTTCTCAACTATGAAATAAGAATCTTAAATATCAGTGTTAGGTATATTAACATATTTGGTTGGAATTGTGTTCTGTTGAATATAGTATAGAATGAGGATTATTATTACAATTGTATGAAAATTTTAAATAATTTATATGCGAAAGAGAGTTGAGTCTTTAGAGCACTGGTCTCATGTGCTCCTAGTAATTGTACCTCTGGACCTTCCTTGCCATATCTCTCAGTCAAACATCAGGAAAACAATCTTTCTCATTTCTCTTCCTAGCCCTTCTCTATAGCAATGCATTCTTTGGTCACTTACCATAAAGATATCAAAGCTACTATATTGAGGGGAGGGTTCAATTACAATCTAATTAAAAGCCATTTACAGTTACAGAGAATCGTGACTGAGTCCAGCCTGAGTAGTTAGATGTCTCTCATTTTATGGTGATTGATTTAGAGAAACTTTGAAATCAAGAAATTTATGCATTTAGTAAAATACAAACAGCAAATCTTTTTTTTTTTTTTTAAACGAAGTTGCTGCTATTGTTATCTACTTCCGCATTTATCACGAGCAGAAATGCCAAATTCCTTTCTCAGCATAGTGGTTGAGTTCAGGTTCTGAAATTAGTGTGATTTCATATCATGTGCTACCACTTATTAGCTATGTGATCTTGTTCAAATTACTTAGATTCTCTGTGTCTATTTCTTCTTTAAAATATAGATGATAATGTTTTCTGCTTCATAGGGTGTCATCAGCTTGAAATGTGACTAATATATATAAAACACTTCACACAGTGTCTAGTATTTAGTGAATGCTCAGTAAAAGTTAGCTATTATTATAACTAACCCTATCTTGGAATGACAAATGACCTCAAGCAATTAATATCTAACTATAATCAGCATTTTGTCATCTCAACAAACACTATTCTGATGCGATAGCATACCTTAATGAAAGCAGAACCCCCATTGTGTTAGGAATAGCAGAGTCACAATTTAATTTTGCTGATCGTTTTTTGGACATGAATCAACTACCAATCAACTGCATATCTAAACAGACCTACTTTATGTATTATCTTCTCTTATTAAAACAAATCCTTTAACAAACCATACAGAGTTCATCTGTTAAAGACAGCTGTTCAGCATTTTTTTTTTCTTTTTTTGAGATGGGGGTCTCACTCTGTCCACCAGGATGGAGTGGAATGGCACGACAGAGACACAGGCTGGTTTTAAACTCCTGGCCTCAAGTAATCCTCCTCCTTCAGCCTCCCAAGTTACTGGGATTACAGACATGAGCCACCATACCCAGATTGTTAAAGAGATTTGAAAAAAGGATGGTAAAAAAACAAATACTAGACATGATGCAAAACTGAGTTTTCCTAGTGAAACTAATCCTATTGCCAGAATAGCTGACATTGTAGAATTTTTTTATTTTTAGTCATTCTTTTCTGTGACATTTTGAGTAAAACATGTTATTTATTATTTTAGTGCTAATCATGATTCTTTCCTCGAACATTGAAAATTCTGCTATATCCGTAAGTGTATTTTTTAAATAACCAAGGAACAAAATTCTTTCCAGGGCAATGTGGGGTTGTAGGACAAGTCAATGAAAAAAATGAGTTCCTTGTTCAGTAAATTCTACTTTATAGTAAGCTTTTTAGAAACATAGAAATTGTGTTAAGTTAGGGTTACCACTGTAAATATTCAATGACAGTGTGTGTGATTACAGGGGAAATCAGAAAATATGTTCTTCCCAACACTTTGACTGTAGCTTGCATCTTGCAGCTAGAAATAGAGCAAGGGGTTGTTACAGAGAATGCTTCTTCAGTAATTCCCTGTGGCATGCATTCAGCTCTCTGCCCCCATGGTTAGACCTTCATCTTTTTGCCAGCTGCTGTGTTCAGTTGTCTGGGTTATTTTGGGTGGCAGTGGGTTGATCCTAGGGGGGACATGATTGCATATCTTTGCATTTTAAAATGTTCTGTACAAATGTGTTATGAAACATTTGGGGGCCATGGGGAATTATAGCCCTTATGGGATCCTTCCTGCATATGTCCATAACATTCCATTTCTCACTGTGCTGCTCAGAGCAGGTATTTAAAACTAACAAAGGATTGGTTTCTTTACTACATTCTGCAGGCTTCTGAATTTAACAACCTGGTCAATACACCAGAACTCAAACACAAACCTTTTAGAAAAGCTGTAGTTCCCCATGGCCCCCACTCCAGCCCTGGGCAACAACAGTGAAACTCCATCTCAAACAAACAAAAAAAAAAACAAAAAAACAAAAACAAAAAACAAAAATTGCATGCTTCATAGAGTTGTTATGAAAAATATCTGAGTTAATATTTGGAAAGTTGATAGTAATTAGTGCAAACTAATTTCTGTATGTTTATTAAAAAATAAGTTTAAAAATAGTAAAAAGTTCAAGCAGTACTGAAAACGTACGTAATGAAACGGTAATCTCTTTTTAACTGCAGATCCTCAGTTTCTCAGTTTCCTTCTTCAGAAATGGTCACCGTTACCATTTTTCAGATATCTTCTAGAGATTGCTTATACAAACATAAGGGTCTTTTATTTATTTAAATTGTCTCCTGTTTGATGGGCATTCAATTGTTTCCAGCCCTTGCTGTTGCAAACAACGCTGCAATAAATATCTGTGTGCATGTCATTTGCAAATGTTGGAGTAGGATAAAACCGCTGAAATATTGAGTCAATTATTTTAAATTTTGATAGATATTGCTAGATTGATCTCCATGCTGCTTACACCAATTTAAACTCACATTAGAAATGTGGGGCGAGGCACTGTGGCTCATACCTGTAATCCCAGCACTTTGGGAGGCTGATGTGGGTGGATTGTTTGAGCCCAGGAGTTTGAGACCAGCCTGGCCAACACAGGGAGACCCCTATCTCTACAAAAAAACACAAAAATTAGCTGGGCGTGGTGGTTCATGCCTGTAGTCCCAGCTACTGGGGAGACTGAGGTGGGAGGATTGCTTGAGCATGCAAGGTGGAGGTTGCAGTGAGCAGCGAGCACTCTAGCCTGGGCAACAGAGGGAGACCCTGTCTCAAACAAACAAACAAAAAATAAATAAAAGAAGAAAAAATGTGGGAGAGTGCCTGTTTTCCCATACGCACATGAAAAATAGTTATCAAGTTTTTGGATCTTTGGCAATTTGATAGGTAAAAATGGCATCTTATTGTAAACATGTGTTTCTTTCATTATGAGTAAACTTCAATAATTTTCATGTTGTAAAAGCAATTTCTGACCAGGCATGGTGGCTCACACTTGTAATTCCAGCACTTTGGGAGGCCGAGGTGGGAGAATCACCTGAGGTCAGGAGTTGGACACCAGCCTGGCCAACATGGTGACACCCTGTCTCTACTAAAAATACAAAAATTAGCCAGGCGTGGTGGCCCATGCCTGTAATCCCAGCTACTCGAGAGGCTGAGGCAGGAGAATCACTTGAACCCGGGAGGCAGAGTTTGCAGTGGGCTGAGATTGCACCACTGCACTCCAGCCTGGGCGACAGAGTGAGAATGTGTCTCAAACAAAAAAAAGAAAAATGCAATTTCTGGCTAAACGTGGTGGCTTATACCTGTGATCCTAGCACTTTGGGAGGATGAAGTGGGAAGATCATTTGAAGCCAGGAGTTTGAGATCTGCCTTGACAACATAGCAAAACCCTGTCTCTACCAAAAATATAAAAATTAGCCAGGCGTGTGGCTTGAGCCTGTAGTCCCAGCTACTCAGGAGGCTGAGATGGGAGGATCACTTGAACCTGGGAGGTGGAGGCTGCAGTGAGCTATGATCGTGTCACTGTACTCCAGCCTGGGCAAAAGAGGGGGACTCTATCTCTAATAAAAATAAAAAATACCTGTAATCCTAGAATTTGGGGAGGCAGAGATGGGTGAATTGCCTGAGCTCAGGAGTCCAAGACTAACCTGGGTAACATGGTGAAACTCCGTCTTTACAAAAAATAATAATCATCATAATAAATAATAAAAATAAATAAATAAATAAAACCAATTTATTTGTCTTGCTGTGAACTGTCAGTCTATTTCTTTTGTCTATTTTGCTATTGGTGTTTTTCTTTTTAAGTTGTAGGAGCTCTTTATTTTTTAAAAAATTCAGTGCTGCATCTGTGGTATGAATTGCCAATATTTGCCCAGCTTTTCTTTACACGTTGGTTATAGTGTTTTTTCCATGCAAACCACTTAAGGATTTTATGTGTGAGTCTTTTCTTTACAGCTTTTGGATTTCATATCTTTCTTTGGAAAGACCTCCATGTTGGAGTTATTTTTTAAAAAGTCCATGTTATTTTTATAATTTAAAAATATGTTTAAATCTTTCATCCATCTAGAATTATTTTGAGGTGAGAAGTTTTTTTTCCCCTGCAGAAAATTTTAATTTTTAATCTAGTCAGATATATCAAAAATTGTCCTTATAGCTTTTGGCATTTTGTGTCATGCTGAAATGGGCATTCCCTCTCTTAAGGTCATAAATATATCCAACTAATTTTAAAATACATTCTAGTTTCTTAAGAATCCCTTAATCCCATCTGGAATTTGTTTTGGTACAAGGAATGTTGTAGGTATCCAACCTATGTCTAGCCAGTTGTCACTATGTCGTTTGTTGAATACATCCTTTTCCCCCACTGATTTGAAATGTGGCTTTTCTTACTAAAGTCCCATATATATTTGGCTCTATTTCTGGACTGTATTCTGTTCTGTTGCTATGCATGTCTGTTTGTTTATGCATCAGTATCAAACTTTTTAAAATAACATAATGGTAAGCAAGTATGTGTCTATTCTTAATTTATAAAGAGTATTTTAAATCAGAAATGGATGTTGAATTGTTTCAAATACCTTTCAGCACCTACGAAAATGATCATATTATTTTTTCTTCCTTGCTCTATTAATATAGTAAGTTATATCAACAAATTCTCTAACATTAACATAAATTTGACTTCCAGAAATAAAACTACTTGGTAATTGGTGTGTTATTCTTCCCATGGGCTCTCTAATTCTATTTACATTTTGTATAGGATTTTTGCATTGATATTCATGTGAGTCTGAGCTATTGCTTTCTTTGAACATTGAAGAAAATAATTGGGATTCTTCCCTGTGCCATGGAACAGGTGAAGTAACACTGAAGTTATTCAATGCTTGAGTATTTGGTAGAACACATCTGAAACTTCTGAGCCTCATGTATTTTGTGGGGTACTCTTTGACACCATTTTCTAAAATAATTTAGAATAATTTGTTGTTTATTTCAATCACTAGTCAATTTTTCTTTTATTTTTCCTTTTTTGTGGCTTTTGTCATGTTTTTCCAATGAATTGAATTGATTCTGATAATTCAAATTTTCATAGCAATAGTCCATTTCACCCAAGTTTGCAAATGTATTTGTATAGAGTTGAGCAAATTCTTGTGTAATTATTTTGATGTCATCTGTCTATGGTTACTTCTCTATTTTGAATTTTGCAATTGCTCTCTATTCCTTGAAACCAAGTTTTATTGTTTGATTGATTGAGATAATGTTGATTGATTGAGACAAAGATTGCACTCTTTTGCCCAGGCTGGAGTGCAGTGACACAATCATGTCTCACTGTAGCCTGGATCTCCCTGGCTCAGGTGATCCTCCCATCTCAGCCTCCTCAGTAGCTGGGACTACAGGCATGTGTCACCATGCCCAGCTAATTTTTAAAAAATTTTTTCTCTCCACACCTCCCCACCCCCATCCCTCCCCCATTTCCCCCCAACGGACCCCAGTGTGTAGTGCTGCCCTCCCCGTGTCCATGTGTTCTCATTGTTCAACACCCGCCTATGAGTGAGAACATGCGGCGTTTGACTTTCTGCTCTTGTGTCAGTTTGCTGAGAATGATGCTTTCCAGGTTCATCCATGTCCCTACAAAGGACATGAACTCATCGTTTTTGATGGCTGCGTAATATTCCATGGTGTATATGTACCACATTTTCCCTGCCCAGTCTATCATCGATGGGCATTTGGGTTGGGAGAAATGGCAGATATAGGTGAGGGGAAGGAAGGCAGCAAACCACACTGCCATGTGTGTACCTATGCAACAATCTTGCATGTTCTTCCCATGTACCCCAAAACTTAAAATGCAATTAAAAAAATTTTTTTTTGTAGAGATGGAGTCTCAATGTGTTGCCCAGGGTGGTCTAGAATTCATAGGATCAAGAACACCTAGGACCAAGTTTTAAAAACAGTTTATTGAGATAAAATTCATAAATCATTCAATTCATCTATTTAAATAGTACAACTCAATGGTTTTAGTGTGTTCAGACAGAAGTGCAACCATCATCACAATCAATTTTAGGACATGTTCTACACTCCCAAAGAAATACTGTATCTATTAGTGGTCATTCCTAATTCCCCAACAAAGCCCTCAGGCCTGGACAATCACTAATAGCTTTCTGTCTCTGTAGATTTGCCTATTTTGGATATTTTATGTAAGTGGAATCATATAATACATAGTTGTTTGTGACTGATTTCTTTCACTTAGCATAATGCTTTCGAAGTTCATGCGTGTTGTTATAAAGTCAGTTTAAAATGTAGATTTATAGTAGTTTTTATAATGTGCCTTATCAGTCTACTATTTGGATTAGTTTGCTAGGGCTGCCATTACAAAATACCACAAACTGAATGGCTTGAACAACAGAAATTTGTTTTCTCACAATTCTCAGGCAGGTTTGGTTTCATCTGAGGCCTGTCTCCTTAGCTTCCTTGTGTCCTCACACGGTCTTCCCTCTGTTGGTGTGTCTTTGTCCTAATCTCTTCCTCTTTCAATAAAGACACCAGTCATATTGGATCGGGGCCATCATAATGACCCCATTTTAACTTAATTGCCTCTTTAGAGGTCCCATTTCCAGATACTGTCATATTCTGAAATACTGGGGGTTAGGGCTTCAAAATGCCAATTTTGGAAGGAGACAATTCAGCCCATAACACCACCATAAAGAAAAAAATCAAGCCTGTATAGCCTAGTCTGTTTCTACATATATTTTTGATCAATTTGGCCTGTCAGTCAAAATGCTTAAACTAGTTTGTGAATGTGTGTGTATATGTGTATAAAGAATCTCAGTCTCGTCAGTCTAGCAGGTCTAAATTTTAATTTTTATTCTGATTACAAAATTAGTGTGTACAGAATATAAGATTCATAAACATATACATTGAAAAGTGAAAGTATTTCATAGCCCCCATTGTTAACAATTTACAGCTCATTCCTCTAATTTTTCTTTTTCTTTCTTTCTTTTTTTTCTGAGATGGAGATTCACTCTTGTTGCTCAGGCTGGAGTGCAATGGCATGATCTTGGCTCACCACAACCTCTGCCTCCCAGGTTCAAGCAATTCTCCTGCCTCAGCCTCCTGAGTAGCTGGGATTACAGTCATGAGTCAGCACACCCAGCTAATTTTTTTGTATTTTTGGTAGAGATAGGGTTTCTTCCTGTTGACCAGGCTGGTCTGGAACTCCTGACCTCAGGTGATCCACCCGCCTCTGCCTCCCAAAGCGCTGGGATTACAGGTGTGAGCCACCACGCCTGGCCTAATTTTTCTTTCTTATGTACAGATACCAATAATGAAAATGGGATCATATTCAGCATAGCATTGCACGGCATACTTTTTTCACTTAATGTATAAGCACATCTTTCCATGTTGGTACTTATGAATCTCTCTCTCTCTCTCTCTGTGTGTGTGTATGTGTATATATAAAATTTCATTCTGTGCATATAGCATGATTTATTTAAATATTTCTCTATTGATCAATATTTGGATTGCTACCAACTTTTAGCTATTCCAGAAAAGTACAAACAATACTGCAACGAATATCCTTGTGTGTACATCTTTGTGCTGTTATGGCATCCTGCAGAATAATTTCCTACGAGCCAAAAAGTTATATCAAAAGTTATGAACATTGAAATTTTTAATAAATACTGCCACGTTTCACAGCAGCTTTTAACTTGATGGCAGTTCCTGCAAAAGATGGAGCATGTTGACGGAGACTACTTTTCCTCCAAATGAATCAATACATTGTTTAGAGGGCAATAGTGAACCCTCTTCTGTCCTGTCTCTTAGAGAGGCCCATTCTGGGTAATTTTTATATTCATTTTTGGAAAATGCTGATCTAAAATGATCTTTCAAAATTTATCCATTATGGCCGGGCAAGGTTGGTGGCTCACTCCTGTAATCCCGGCACTTTGGGAGGCTGAGGCGGGTGAATCATGAGGTCAGGAGTTCAAGACCAGCCACCATGGTGAAACCCCATCTCTACTAAAAATACAAAAATTAGCTGGGCATGGTGGCACATACCTGTAATCTCATCTACTTGGGAGGCCGAGGCAGGAGAATCGCTTGAGTCAGGACCCAGGAGGTGGAGGTTGCAGTGAGCCGAGGTTGTGCCACTGCACTCTAGCCTGGGCTACAGAGTAAGACTCCATCTCAAAAAGTACCCATTAGGCTTTCTAAAAAATTTAATGAGAAGCATACTGCTGATGTTGAAGTAGTACATTTACAATATGTATATGTATATGTATAATGCCCTATATATTTGGCATTACACTGTTTGATGCAATTCTTTTTCATTTTCCTTTTTGTTCTTCTCTACTGACAGCTTGCATATGACTCATTTCCATCTCAGCAATAGGATTATGAGTTATGATTGAGGCAATTCTCCTTTTCCATTAAAGATAATGAACTCACTAATGGATATGTTTTATAAAATATGTTCACAATGATATTGCAACATGATATTGAAAGTCTTTATTATGTACAATATAATTCCATTCAAAATGTGTTTACTTAGCACAAAGGTTACAACTTGGAACTATGACTTCTGTTTTGAAATTAGCCCTGCACTTTACAACATGCATGTTATGGTGTATTCATTTACGATCTATGCAGTGATCTTCATACTTGTGAATATGTAGTATTTCTATTAAATATAAATATACTTTCAACCCAAGGTATAATGCATTATACTGCCACTGGCAGGAAAGAGGACTATTCCAGTCTATCATTGCATTTTGTTTTCCTCTTTTCTTGTTACCATGCCAGTGATCTAATAGTTTGGTTGTCACTGTAAATTCCCTGGCTTAGCCTTCTACTCCAAATCAACAAAGCCAGCATTATCCAATTACAGCCTAAGAATGGCCTAATCTTCAAAACCAGCTGCCATAAGATAGCATAGGCAT
Organism: Saimiri boliviensis; assembly: GCF_048565385.1. Classification (NCBI taxonomy): domain Eukaryota; kingdom Metazoa; phylum Chordata; class Mammalia; order Primates; family Cebidae; genus Saimiri; species Saimiri boliviensis. The sequence continues at coordinate 117,450,430 of NC_133470.1, forward strand.
CCCTTTAATCAAAATCATCACATCATCTCATTCTTTCATTTTTACCCATGGAAATGCTTAGCAAGAATACAATAAGATATCTACATTTTGCATCAGTTAGTTAATAACTCCTCCCAGCATTTTGACAGAGCATAACACTAAATTCAGAGACTTGTTTTAAAATGGCATTTCAAATATGTTCTTTAAGGTTTTTAAAAACCGTTGCTGTTTTGAGTTTTCCTAATGAAGACTAAAGTTGTGTTCAGACTCCCTTGTTTTCTTGTTCATTGTCTCTACCTGAAAAAAAATTACTCTTTCATTGCTTACCATAGTAAAGCATGCTCATTATAAAACAAAACAAAATAAAAAATAGCAATACAGAACAGACAGTGGAAGTAGATTGCAATCTTATCCTTCAAAGACAATCACTGTTAAGAGTGTATTTTCTAGCCATTTTTTGCATGCTTATCTCAACATATATGTTATTTTAATTATTCATATAAAATAGATATTCTTTGGTCTCCTCTCTTTTTCAACTTATTTTTTCCAAGAAGTAATTATTTCAAACAGAGAGACAAGAATATAAAAATGTAACAAATGTCCGGGTATTTGTTATTTTTTTTATTCTTGTCTTTTTTATTTCAGCCATCTTTATGAAATCTTAACATGTTTTATTATTTTAAAAACTAGATTCTAAAAATAGAAATGAACATTCACAGAGTTGGTGTCCTCTGTATATCCTTCCTTGCTCTCATTCTCCTGTCTTTCCAGAGATAACTGTTATCACAAACTTTGTGTTTATTATTTAGGTATCCACAAACAATAAGTAATATTATGGGCTTTGTGTTGCCTAATGTATTTTATTTATTTTAAAAATGCATATAATAGTTGTACATATTTTGGGGGTACATGAGCTATCTTGATACCTGTATACAATGTGAAGTGACCAAATCAGGGTAATTGGAATATCCAACACCTCAAACATTTATCATTTGTTTGTGTTGGGAACATTACAATTCTTTTCTTCTAGCTATTTTTCTTTTGTTTAGTTGACATGTAATAATTTTACATATTTATGGAATAAGAATAATATTTTGATATATACAATGTATAATGATAAAATTAGATTAATTAGTATATCCATCATCTGAAACATTTATCATTTCTTTGTGCTGAAAACATTCAAAATTCTCTCTCCTAGTTCTGTTAACCAACTCCTTATCCTCTTCTCCTCCCTATGCTTCCCAGCCTCTAATAATCATAATTCTTCTTTCTGCTTCTCTGAGCTCAACTTTTTAGTTCCCACATTGAGTGAGAATATGTGGCATTTACCTTTCTGTGCCTTATTTCACTTGACACAATGCCATCCAGACTCATCCAGGCTGCTGTGAATGAAACAATTTCATTTTTAATAGCCCTGAATAATATTCCATTCCATTGTACGTTTTCTTTATCCATTCATCCATTGATGGACACTTAGGTTGATTCCATATCTTTGCTATTGCAAATAGCACTACAATAAACAGGGGGGAGCACATATTCCTGTGATATAATGGTTTCCTTTCCTTTGGATAAATATTCATTAATGGAATTGCTGGATAATATAGTAGTTCTATTTTTATTTTTACTGCAGGATCTCATACTGCTTTTCATAATGGCCATACAAATTTATATTCCTACCAACAAGATATAAGAGTTCCCTTTTCTCCACATCTGCACTAGCATTTTATTTTGGTCTTTTTGATAATTGTCATTAAAAATGGGGTAAGATAAGATCTCATTGTTGTTTTAATTAGCATTTCCCTGATGATTAGTGATGTTGAACATTTTTTCATATATTTGTTGGCCATTTGTATTTCTTCTTTTGAGAAATGTCTATTCAGATGCTTTGGTGGGCTTTAAGTGTTTTCTGGGCTTTTAAAACTTCATATAAGTTATGTCAATATATGCATATCATTCTGCAATTTGCTTTTTTCCCACCTACTTTAGGTTCTATTCACCATTTTCCTTACTTTCTCCCTCTTTCTTTCCCTCCCCAACTTTCTATAGGATTAACAAAGCTTTCCACATTCCTTTAATTTCTCCTGTTGGTTTAGAAGCTATATATTGTATTTTTATCCTTTCAAGGATGTCTTTACAATTTTATGATACTTACATATAATTTTTCTAATAAATCCAACAAGTTACTTAATGGTTCTGTCCTTCTCTTTACAACAAAAGAATGTTAGCACGTTTTACCCTACCCATTTACTATTTTGCCTATATATTGTCATTGCTGTTTCAATGGTTTTTACCCTATACTCTAGCACCTCCCACTATTAACATCCCACATCACAGTGGTAAATTTGTTAGAACCCAATGAAACTACATTGATACAACATCATCACCCAAAGTCCATTGATTACATTAGGGTTCACTTGTGTTGTTGCACATTCTATGGGTTTGGACAAATGTATAATGACATGCATCCACCATTACAGTTTCATACAGAATGGTATCACTGCCCTAAAAATCCTCCGTGCTTTGCCTATTTATTTCTCCCTCCCCCTTTACCTTGGCTACCACTGACTGATCTTTTTGCTGTATCCATAGTTTTGCCCTTTCCAGAATGTCATATAGTTGGTATAATATGGTATGTAGCCTTTTCAGATTGGCTTCCTTCACTTAGTAATATGCATTTATGGTTCTTCCATATTTTCTCACATTTTGGTAGCTCAGTTCCTAGTGAGAATAATATTCCATTGTCTGGATTACTCTAGTTTATTTAGCTACTTACCGATGGAAGGACATTTTGGTTGCTTTCAAGTTTCGGCAATTATGAATAAAGCTGCCAGAAACATCTCTTTACAGGTTTTTTTTAGGGGGACAGGATATTGCTCTGTCACCCAGGCTGGAGTGTAGTGGTGCTATTATAGCTCACTGCGGCCTCAAAATCCTGAGTTCAAGCTACCCTCCCACCTCAGTCTCCGAAGTAGCTAGGACTGCAGATGTGCGCTACCACATCCAGCTAATTTTTTATTTTTGTAGAGATAGGGTCTTGCTATGTTGCCCTGGTTGGTCTTAAACTCCTGGATTTTTTTAAAAGAGAGACAGGGTCTCACTTTGTTACCCAGGCTGAATGCCTTGGCACAATTATAGCCCTCACTGCAGCCTCGAACTCCTGGGCTCCAGTGATTCTCCTGCCTCATCCTCCCTGAGTAGCTGGAATTACAGGCATATGTCACCATGCCCAGCTAATATTTAATTTAAAAAATATTAAATATTTAATTTTGTGGGTACATAGGTATATATATATATATATATATATATATATATATATATTTATGGGGTACATGAAATGTTTTGGTACAGGCATGCAATGTGTAATTATCACATTATGGAGAACAGGGTATCCATCCTCTCAAGTATTTATCCTTTGTGTTGTAAACAATCTGATTGCATTTATTTATTTATTTATTTATTTATTTATTTATTTATTTTGAGATGGAGTTTCTATCACTCAGGCTAGAGTGCAGTGACATGATCTCAGCTCACTGCAACCTCTGCTTCCCAGGTTCAAGCAATTCTTCTGCCTCAGCCTCCTGAGTAGCTGGGATTACAGGCACACACCACCACACCGGGCTAATTTTTGTATTTTTAGTAGAGATAGAGTTTCACCATGTTAGCCAGGCTGGTCTCAAACTCTTGACCTCAAGTAATCCTTCCACCATAGCCTCCTGAAGTGCTGGGATTACAGGCATGAGGCACCACACCTGGTCTAGTTATTTTAAAATGCACAATTAAGTTATTATTGACTAAAGCCACTCTGTTGTGCTATCAAATCATCTTTTTCATTCTTTCTATTTTTTGGCACCCATTAACTATCCCCACCTCTCCCCTAAACTACCCACTACCCTTCCCACCCTCTGGTAACCATTCTTCTATTCTCTATGACCATGAGTTCGATTGTTTAGATTTTTAGATCCCACAAATAAGTGAGAACATGCGATGTTTGTCTTTCTGTGCCTGGCTTATTTCACTTAACATATTTTCTCTGGTGGTATGATTTAGTTTCTTGCTTTTGTGTGTGTGTGTCCATTGCATGTTTTTTGGTTTGAAGTTACTGTATTAGTCCATTCTTGCACTGCTATCAGAACTACCTAAGATTGGGTAATTTGTAAAGAAAAGAGGTTTAATTGACTCACAGTTTCACAAGTCTGGGAGATCTCAGGAAACTTACAATCATGGCAGAAGAAGAAGCAAAACATGTCTGCACATGGCCAGAGGAAGAGGAAGAGAGGCAGAAGGGGGAAGTGCTACATACTTTCAAAATTATATATTTCTTATCATTCTTTTCTTTTTCACTCACTATCACCAGAACAGCAAGGAGGCAATCTGCCCCTATGATCCAGTCATCTCTTACCAGATCCCTCCCCCAACATTAAGGATTACAATTCAACATGAGATTTGGGTGGGGACACAGAGCCAAACCATATTATTGACCATAAGGCTTACAAATTCTATCTTATAACCGATTATTTTAATCTGATAACAACCTACCACTATTTGAATAAACAAATAAGCAAAAAGGAAACTAATCAAAACTCTATGCCTTAACATTATCCCTCTACTTTTTAATGTTTTGTTGTTTCCATTTATATCTTATTGTACTTTCTATGTCTTGAAAAGTTGTTGTAGTTATTATTTTTGATTGGTTTATCATTTAGTCTTTCTACTTAAGAGTAGTTTACACACCACAGTTACAGTGTTATAGTAACTCTGTTTTTCTCTGTATTTGTTATTACCAGTGAGTTTTGTACCTTCAGATGATTTCTTTTTGCTCATTAATGCCCTTTTCTTTTGGATTGAAGAACTGCCTTTAGCATTTCTTGTAGGACAGGTCTGGGGTTGATGAAATCCCTCATCTTTTGTTTGTCTGGAAAAATCTTTATTTCTCCTTCATGTTTGAAGGATATTTTTGCCAGATACACTATTCTGGGGTAAAAGTTTTTTCCTTAAGCACTTTAAATATGTCATGCTACTCTTTCCTGTCCTATAAGGTTTCCACTGAAAAGTCTGCTAGTCTGCTGCCAGATGTATTGGTGCTCCACTGTATGTTATTAGTTTATATTTTCTTGCTGCTTTTAAAATTCTTTATCTCATATCTTTGGGAATTCGATTATTACATGCCTTGAAGTCATCTTTTTTGCATTAAATCTGCTTGATGTTCTATAACATTCTTGTACTTGTATATTGATATCTTTCCCTAGGTTTGGGAAATTATATGCATTATTCCTCTGAACAAATTTTCTACCCCTATTTCTTTCTCTACCTCCTCTTTAAGGCCAATAACTCTTATATAGCCTTTATAAGGCCATTTTCTGGATCCTGTAGGTGTGCTTCATTTTTTAAAATTATTTTTTCTTTTGTCTCCTCTGTGTATTTTCAAATAGCCTGTCTTCAAGCTCACTAATTCTTTCTTCTGCTTGCTCAATTCTGCTATTAGAAGACTCTGATGTATTCTTCATTATACTAATTGAATTTTTCAGCTTCAGAATTTCTGCTTGATTCTTTTTCATTATTTTGGTCTCTTTGTTAAATATATCTGATATAATTATCAATTCCTTCCTGTAGTCTCTTGAATTTCTTTGAGATTTCTCAACACAGCTATTTTGAATTCTCTGTCTGAAAGGTCACATATCTCTGTTTCTCCAGGATTGGTTGCTGGTGCCTTATTTAGCTCATTTGGTAAGGGCATGTTTTCCTGGTTGGTGTTGATGCTAGTAGATGTTCTTTGGTTTCTGGGCATTGAAAAGTTAGGCATTTATTGTAGTCTTCACTGTCTACTTACTTGTAGCCTTTCTTCTCAGGAAGGCTTTCCAGATATCTGAAAGGTCTTGGGTGTTGTTATCTAAGCTGTAACTGCTTTAGGGGACACCCTAAGCCCAGTAACACTGTGTTTCTTGCAGTCTTAATAGAGGTACTGCCTTGATGGTCTTGGAAAAGATCCATGGGAATTCTCTGGATTACCAGGCAGAGACTGTTGTTCTCTTCCCTTACTTTCTCCCAAACAAATGGGGTCTCTCTGTCTGTTCTGAGTCACCTAAAGCTGGGGGGTGGAGTGACACAAGCACCCCTGTGGCCACCAACACTACGACTATGCTGGGTGAGACTTGAAGCCAGCATAGCCTTGGGTCTCACTGAAGGCCTACTGTAAACACTCCCTGGCTACTGCCTATGTTCGCTCAAGGCCCTGGGCTCTGCCATCAGTAGGTGGCAAAATCAGCCAGAACTGTGTCCTTCCCTTCAGGACAGTGAGGTCCCCCAGGCCTCTTAGAAGTTTTTGACTCTAGTCCCTAGTTCACAAGATGTGGTCCTTCCCACAAGATGCAGTCCTTCCTAGTCTTCCCTCCTTTTTCCAAAGGCAGAGGAGCCTCACATTGTAGCCACTGTCACCACAGGCCATGGGTCTACTATTACTACTACGACTACTACTATTACTACCAGACTACTACTGATGGATGTTCCCTTAAGGCCCAAGGGCTCTTAAGTCAGCTTGTGGTGAATGCTGCCTGGTCTGTCACTTACCCTTCAGGGCAGTGGGCTCCCCTCTGGCCCAGGGCAGGTCCAAAAATGTCATCCAAGCATCAGGTCCTGGAATTGAAGACTCTAAGAGCCTATTTACTGCTCTAACTCCCTGTGGCTGAGCTGGTATCTGAAGCGAGCAAGTCTCAGCAGCTCACCCAAGGCCCTTGACACAGTACCTGGGTATTGCTGCTGGTTATTAAGGGCCCAGGAGATATTCATTTACCAGATAATGCACTCTGCCAGGACTGGGTCCTTCCCATAAAGGCAGCAGGTTTGCTTCTGGCCCAAGTAATGTCTAGAAATGTCATCCCAGAGCTAGGGCCTGAAATGGGGGTCTCATGACTCTGAGCAATGCGCTATCCTGCTGTGGCCGAGCTGGTATCCAAGATACAAGACAAAGTCCTCCCCACTCTTCCTTCTCCTCTTCTCAAGCAGAATGAAGGGTCTCTTTCGAAGCTGAAAGCTGTGCAGCCTGTGATTAGAGGAGGGATGATGCCAGCACTCCCTTAGTTACACCAGCTGGTGTCTCAGTATGTCATGTTGTGACATACTGGAGACAACACAACATGGAGTCTTGTCATGTTTCCAGGCCTCCAGTTCACTGTCTCTGGGTCCAGTTCAGTACTGGGACTCACCTAAGAGTTACAGTCCTTGTGACCTGGACTTTCAAGTTTTTTTGGAGACCCAGAGCCCCTTAGCCCTCAATGGTGAGGTGTGTGGGAACTCAAGTTGAAACCGCTGGGATTGGTGATTCCCTTCTGGCTAGGGCTAGTTTAAATGCTTCGTCTGTGGGCTGGAGTCAGCTGCGTTTGATCTGGGTTTTTCTTTCTGCTCTAATAGGCCATGACTGAGTTCAATGCCTCATTGTTATGCTTTCCCTCCCCCAGCACTCAGAGAACCTCTCTGCACCACACCACCCTGTTTGCTGGGAAGTACGGGAGGAGTGGACTCAGTGATTCAAGACTCCTTTCTACCTCTTCGGAGTGTTTTTCAGCAATATGAAGTTAAAACCAGGTACCCTGAGGGTTCCCCTGATTTTTGGTTCTCATGAAGGTGTTTTTTTTGTGTGTGTAGATAGTTGTTAAATTTTTGGTGTCTTTGCCGGGGGAACGATTGATGGAGCCTTCTATTCCGTCATCTTGTTCCACCTCTTCTTCTAATTTTCAAATTTTCTTTTGTAGAGATGGAGTCTTGTTTGTTGCCAGGCTGGTCTCAAACTCCTGGGCTCCAGTGATTCTCCCACCACAGCCTCTTAAAGTGCCGGGATTAGAGGCATGAGTCACTGCACCCAGTCTGTGTACAGGTTTTTGTGTGGACATGGGTTTTCAACTCCTTTGAGCAAATACAAAGAAGTGTGATTGCTGGCTCATTTAGTAAGAGTATATTTGGTTTTGTAAGAAACGGCCAAACCATCTTTTAAAGTGGCTGTAGCATTCTGCATTCCTACAGCAATAAATGAAAGTTCCTGGTGCTACATGTTCTCATCAGTATTTGGTGTTGTCATTGTTTTGAATTTTGGCCATTCTAATAGATGTGTAGTGGTATCACGTTTTAATTTGCAATTTTCTAACGACATATGTTGTTAGATATCTTTTCATATGCTTATTTGCCACTTATATATCTTGTTTGATGAGGTCTGTTCAGGTTTTTGCCTATTTTTCAATTTTTAATTTTATTTCTGAAACAGGGTCTCCCTCTGTAACCCAGGGTGGAGTGCAGTGGTACAAACATGGCTCACTGCAGCCTTGACCTCCTAGGCTCAAGCAATCCTCTTCTTCAGCCCTCCTGCGTAGTTGGGATCACAACAGTGCACCACCATATCTGGCTAATTATGTTATTATTATTTTTATTTTTTGAGATGGAGTCTTGCTCTGTCACCCAGCTGGAGTGCAGTGGCATGATCTTGGCTCACTGCAACCTCTGCTGCCTGTTTTCAAGTGATTCCTTTGCCTCAGCTTCCCGAGTATCTGGGACTACAGGTGTACACCACCATGCCCAGCTAATTTTTTGTATTTTTAGTACAGACGGGGTTTCACAATGTTGGCCAGGATGGTCTTGATCTCCTGACCTTGTGATCCGCCCACCTCGGCCTCCCAAAGTGCTGGGATTACAGGCATGAGCCACCATGTCCAGCCTATTATTATTTTTGATAGAGATAGGGTCTCACTTTGTTTCCCAGGTAGGTCTCAAACTCCCAAGCTCAAGCAATTCTCCTGCCTCAGCCTCCCAAAATAGTGAGATTATAGGCCTGAATCATTGCTGCTAGCCCTTTTGCCTATTTTTTAGCTGAGTTTTAAGAGTTCATTGCATATTTTGAATAATAGCTCTTTACTGGGTTTGTCTTTTGCTTGAACTTATTTCTAACTGTATCTAGATGATGTTATTAAATTGTATCTCATACTAATTTATTGTAGATTATGTGATATATCTCTGAGCCTTTTAGATACCATGTACAGTATGCACATTACAGCTGAGGTAAAAATATGTTCCATAATCCCAGCACATTGGGGGCTGAGGTGGGTGGGTCATGAGGTCAGGAGTTCATAGACCAGGCTGTCCAACATGGCGAAAGCCCATCTCTACTAAAAATACAAAATTAGTCAGGCATGCTGGTGCATGCCTGTAATCCCAGCTACTCGGGACACTGAGGCAGGAGAATCACTTGAACCTGGAAGGTGGAGGTGTCAATGGGCCGAGATCATGCCATTGTACTCCAGCCTGGGCAATAAGGCAAAACCCTAACTCAAATATATATATATGTTCCAATACTTTTATTAAAGTTTGTCTCATAATTACAAGACATTTTAGGGAATTATGGGTATTTTTTCCCAATTCTAATTATCTTCTTTGTCATAAATTTATCAAATTGGCTTCCTAATTGCTATTCAAATAAAAGCTTACAATCTTTCTGTATAAGATTGCCTACTACTGTCTTCCACCCCTGCATTTTATTTTTTATTTTTGTTTTTCTAGAGACAGAGTCTCACTATGTTGCCCAGAGTGGTTTTTAGCTCCTGGTCTCAAGTGATCCTCCTGCCTTGGCCTCCCAAAGGGCTGGGATTATAGGCATATAACTCTGTTCTTGGCCCCACCCCTCCATTCTAGATCTTGATTACAGTAGCCATGGACCACTGATGGTAAGATTCTAATGAGAAGACAGTTATAAATAGGAGCAAATAAGTAAAATTTATTTCCTTTTATGAGTAAATAAAGTTGAAGTCGATTGGCCAAAAATCATTATAAATATTGTGACATTAGTTTTTTCAGATCTAGAGGTATAACTAATTAATATTCCCTTTTGAGGGCTATCCCTGCACAAGCCATATGAGCAATCAGTTTATTTTTTAGACCCTGTAATACAATTCTAAAATGAAAGTGTAATGAAGGGCAATTTGCAAAATAAAGCATGGATAATCTAGGAGAGAGTCATCATCTATTATTGGTGGTGCTCTAGTAAATAGCCCCAAATGTTAGTGCTCACAGTAAAGGAGACACTTCAGATATTTATGTTGAAGTGGAAAAGAACCCCTATTTAAAAACTGAAGCCATCCAATGAATGGACTGCAGTGATATCAATTTCATTTACTGGTCATGCAGTGTTCTGAACTTGTTCCAAATATGGCCATCTGTCTTCCAATGCTGGCTGAAGGTTCCCCATTTAGATTTCATGGTCTGTTTGATGAGGGATTAAGCCTGAAGAGATGAGGCAGGTGTAGTTGACTGGGCTGATTACCTCATTCCTGGATTGCTGAAATAGGTCTCCAATGGCTTTCTTTGCTTTTGGTCTTCCTTTTCAGTCAATCTTCACTACAACTACTTCTACTACTCTACCAGCTTCTATAACACGGCTTTTGTTTTTATCATCTTGCTTTCCTGCCTAGAAACTTCATAGACTCCCTGCCTCTTACAAGTTTAAATCCTTGGTTCTCAATCTGATGTTCAAGGCACTTAGTAATCTTGCCTAACCAATCATTTCCCTCAGTTGTTCTTGAGTCTCAACATTGGGCCAGTATAGGTAGTCAGAACATTGCTGGTACCAGTAACAGTTTTACGTGCCAAGAGCCAAAACCGTGACCTGAAATTCAAGCTGGGATTCAATCTGTATCCAGTTCCAGGACATAATGTGGAGAAAGATTATTTGAAGTCTGTGTATTGAAGACTAGGAAGATAGAATGGGATGGAAGGTGTGTGTGTCAGGCTGAGAAGTTCAGGACTTACTCTTTGAACTGAGTATGCTAAGGGTTATTGGCTACCCTTTTTACTTAGTGCCTAGTACCTGTTGGTGGGCATAGGTCTAGCTTGTTAGAGCTACAGTGAGCAGATCTCTATTCCTTCTCATCCTCATCTCTATCTCCCACTGCACGTCCCCCTATGCCCTGTGCTGGGCACTGTGAGGTTGTGCTATTTTGGACTGTAGCCCTACTCTTGCCCAGATGCTTCAGCTGGACTTGGTGGTGCCAGGAGGAGTCCAAGATTTTTTACATGAGGAATTCTGGTTCCTGGGGTTCAAATCCTCCCTTGGTGGAGGAGTTTAAAGGGTAGCCACAATGAAGGGACCAGGACCAAATATCAAGTGCTGGGATATGGCAACCCAGAGAAACCAGAACTCCAGGTGAGGTGTGGTCAAACAAAACATCTGACAAAAAACCAGAGAGACTACAGCAAGCATTTAGAACACTGCATGGCATGGAGTAGGTGCTTAACTATTAAATGTTGAATAAAATGCAAAGTGTAATGATGAGAACAGGCATTATCTGCAGATAGGTTTTAAAGGCAAGATTGGTGGCTGGGCGCAGTGGCTCGTGCCTGTAATACTAGCACTGTGGGAGGCTGAGGGAGTGGATTGCTTGAGGTCAGGAGTTTGAGGCCAGCCTGCCCAACATGGCTGGCAGGCTCCCATCTCTACTAATAATACAAAAATTAGCCAGGTGTGGTGGCATACACCTGTAATCTCAGCTACTGGGAAGGCTGAGGCAGGAAAATCTCTTGAACCAGGGAGGTGGAGGTTGTAGCGAGTTGATATTGTGGCCACTACACTCTAGCCTAGGCAACAGAGCGAGACTTCCTCTCAAAAAAAAAAAAAAAAAAAAAAAAAAAAAGGCAAGATTGGGGTGGAGGTTGTTGATAATGAGTTTAGGTTTTAAAATGTTGAGTTTAAAGTGTCTTCTGGAAATGTCCACTAAACAGCTGAATACATATGTTTGGAGTGCTGAGGAAGAGGTCTTGCTGGAGATATAAACTTGGAAGTCATCAGCACAAAATATACTTGAATTCCAGGGAGGATATGTGGAGTGAAGGAAGAAGGGGGCTGAGAAAAGGGCTCTGGCGAACTCCACACTTAAGGACTGGATGGTGGTTAAGAGAAAAGAAGCCAGCAAAAGAATTAGGAGAAGTAGCTAATAATGGTGTCAGGGCAACTGAACTGCCAAAGAGTTTCAGTGCGAATAGAACAGGCAACAGGATCAAATGCTGCAGAGAAACCGAGATAGATATAAACAGAAATGTACCTATTAGATATGACCATAGGGAGGACAGTGATGGCCTCAGCAAAGGTGTTTCAGTAAAATGATGAGATCTGTTCTTACTGTTCTGAGGTAGAGATGGTTAAGTCTGGATTACTCATTTATGATATTTTACTGAGAAAGAAAGAGAAAAGGAAGTAGCTAGAAGCCTGTACAAAGTAAAGGAAAGCTATTTTAAGGAAAGGAAAGACCCGAGCAGACATAAGTAGGTAGAGGGGAAGAGATCAAGAGAGTGGGAGAAGTTGAAGGTAAAAGTTCCTGGGGAGGTGGGAAGGATTGAAATTGAGAGTACAGACATGAGTGAGAAGAGTAGGGAGCAGGCAGAGGGGTGGACATTTGCCCTAAACGGGAGGAGAAGTGTCCCGTCCTCCTATGGAAATAAAGAGTTGCTACAGTTACAGGATAGTTTGAGGAGTGAAAAGGAAGTCAAGGACGTTCACTCTGTGTATCAGCCACTTCTTACACACCAGTTCAGGATCCTCTTGGCATTATCATCTCAGAGTCTCTTAGTTATTGCTTCAGTCTCCAGCCCTGCTTTTGAGTGGGCTCTGACTGACTTACACAGCGGTTCTCAGTCACCTCTGCATTGCATGCCCACTCTGCCTCTGACTGGGGCGCTCCTGCAGAGTGCAGCCTAGATATACAGGGGAATTAATGCTGCCTCCCTTTAGTGCACACCTTTGATTCATAAAAGATGGGGGCCAGGTGTGGTGGCTCATGCCTGTAATCCCAACATAGAGGTGAGAGGATCCCTTGAAGCCAGGGGTTCAGGACCAGCCTGGGTAACAAAGTAGGATCCCCATCTCTACTAATCATATGAAATAAAAGTAAAAGTTAGTCGGGCATGGTAGTACATGTCTGTAGCCTCACCTACTTAGGAGGCTGAGGCATGAAGATTGCTTGAGCCCCAAGAGTTCAAGGCTGTAGTGAGCGACAGTCACACCACTGCACTCCAGCCTGGGTAGGTGACAGCAAGACCCTGTCTCATAAAACAAACAAAAAAAGAGATTGGAGCTAGATATTTAGTTCCCTTTCCATCTTCCTTCTCCACTTATCTGAGATGCAAGTCATGTTTATACTCTCTGAAAATGGTCCCAGGAGCTTAAGCTTGATTACCAATGCACCTTCATATTGACTCTTACTTTTTCAACTTTCCCTTTTTCTTCCCTGGGATTGCACTCTCTAATAACATTTAAGCTGAGCTATATGGTTTCTGTATGTCAAAATGTTTGAACTTCAGCATTTTTTATGGTTCATCCAAATAGTAACACATAAACCATTTCTTTGCTTTCTGGGGAACCCAGGCTAAGAAACACTTAATGGTCTTAGTGAAGGAGGAAGTATAGTCATCAGCTAATCTGAGCTCTTACTAATAGCTATAATTTATTGAGCACCTGCTGGGTGTCAGGTACTGTGTTAATTGTTTTACATATGTTATCACATTTAACACATAAAGTAGCTATAATTCCCATTTTACTAATGAAGAAACTGACATGAAAAGAGGTTACTAAGTAACTTGCTCAAGATCACACAGCAAATAAATGGTGAAAGCAGATTTCAAACTCAGGGCTGTCTGCTTTCCAAGGCTGTGATCTTTTTATAGCACCATGTTGTCTTGCCTAGGTTGAATACAAAGGAAGTTCAGCAAAGACCGTTAACAAGGATTGACTAGAGGGAGTGAGGGCCCAGTTAAGGTTTAAAATTATGAATTTATAGTAGCTCCAATTCATATAGTGATACACTTTCCTCCAGCTGTGTTCAGACATTTGGCTATAGGATCAGAGAAGTCTGGTAATTGATTCAGCAGTAAGATATGGTTTTGGCAGTCAGAGATACAATGGAAAGAAAAGCGAGCAAGAGGATCGAGGATGCTAGCAAGACAATACAGAGTACGGTGGTTGACCACAGTGTACAGACTGGGTAGGAGGAAAGTGCTCTCCCAGATGGGGGCTAACAGAGAAAGGAGGGGATTTGAAGTCAAAGGGCAGACTTTTTGGGAAGTGAAGAGTTGGAAAACTTGTAGGATAGGAGTTGTAGTTAGAGTGGAATATTGCTTTGAAGGTATTGCAGGTGGAATATTGCCCAAAGGAGTAAGTTATTGAAATGGAGTGGAGGCAAAAGTCATTGAGGAAGTCAAGGCACTGTGAGGTTGTGGTGGTATATCAATCAGCTTTATGGATTTGGCAATCATCCAGAATGATGGTGGGATTAAAAATGGATTGTGAACCAGATGCCAGAGTCCTTAACAAATATGGATGGACCAAGAGTTGGATATATAACAGGAGCAAAGAGAATTGGGATGAAATATATAGTTATTGTGATTTTCAAGTAAAAAGGGATTTTATTTTTGCATAAGTATGAAGGATTAACAGAGTAGAGGTCTGCAAACTACTTGTGGGTCAAATCTGGGTTTGCTGCCTGCTTTTGTAAAAAGTTTTATTGGATGGTTGAGATGTTGTCCACCACCTACAGAGGTCTGGCCTGCAGATTCTGACTCAACGATGGATGAATGAATGCACTCTCACACCATTGAATCACAGTGATTCAAGTGAGCTAGGGATGGTTGTTGGCTGCTTTCAGAGGCAAAATGCAACCAATCCACCCAGACTCCCTGTACATCCACACATTTATTCCATAAAGATTTCATAACAGAGGTTCTAGGTCAACACACTTATGGATAATTAACATGATTAAAAGAGTGGTTTTATGAATAATAAAAGCTTTAGGTTCTGAGCCTAGAGTAAACACTATTAATGGGTAATTACCCTTTGATCTCCCCCCAAGAGGACCATCCAGCACAAAGTTTACATGAGTAAACAGAATAGAGACAAAGGGATGTGGGGTAAACAGACTTAAAATGGGAAAGCCTTTTATTGTCCCTGTCTCTTCCCTAACATAATGGACTGGCTGCCTTCAGCTTGTTCCAATAAAACCTTTCAGCCTTCCAAAAGGTTTGGGACTAATCTATAACTTTCACTAATATTTTTCTAATATTTTGCCAGCCACCCAAGTAAATTCCAACGGATGGTAATATAGATTGGCTATGTCCCCACCCAAATCTCATCTTGAATTGTTGTTCCCACAACTCTCACATGTTATGAGAAAGACCTGGTGGGAGGTAATTGAATCATAGGGGAGGATGTTTTCCCATGCCATTCTCATGATAGTGAATAAGTCTCCTGCAATCTGATGGTTTTATAAAGGGGAGTTTCCCTGCACAAGCTCCCTTCTCTTGTCTGCTGCCATGTGAGAAGAGCCTTTCACCTTCCACCATGATTGTGAATCCCCCCCAGGCACATGGAACTGTGAGTCCATTAAACCTCTTTCTTTCGTAAATTGCCCAGTCTCGTGTATGTCTTTATTAGCAGCATGAAAACGAACTAATACAGTACTATCAGTACAATAGGGTGACTATAGCCAATAACTTGATTGACATTTAACAATAACAAAAAGAGTGTAGTTGGATCGTTAGTAACACAAAGGATAAATGCTTGAGGGGATAGATACCCCATTCTCCATGATGTGATTATTATGTATTGCATGCCTGGATCAAAACTTGTCATGTATCCCATAAACATATACTCCTACTATGTACTCACAATATTGAAGATTAAAAAAACAAAACAAGGTTTTATTGGAATACAGCCATGCTTATTTGTTTACATATTGTTTATGTCTGCTTTTAAGCCATAACTGTAGAGTCAGGTAATTGCAACATAGCCAGTATATTCCACAGAGTCTAAAATATTTACTCTGGTACATTAAAGAAAATATTTGGCTGAGTGCAGTCTCTCCTGCCTGTAATCCTGGTACTTTTAGAGGCCAAGGTGGGAGGACCACTTAAACTTAGAAGTTTGAGTCCAGCCTGGGCAATATAGCAAGACCCCATCTCTAAAAAATAAATTAGCCAAGCATATGTGGTGCTATGTGTCTGTAGCCCTAGCTACTCGGGAGGCTGAGGTGGGAAGATTTCTTGAGCCCAGGAGTTTGAGACTGCAGTGAGCTAGGCTCATGCCACTGCATTCCAGCCTGGGTGACAGAGCAAGACCCTGTCTCAAAAAGAAAAAAAAAAAAAAAGGAAAGAAAAGAAAATGTTAGCCTAACTCTTCATTCATCTAATAAAAATTTATTGAGCTTTTACTAATCCTAACCTCTGGAGCCACAACAATAAAGAAGCCAAATATGGTCCCTGGCATACATATTTGGCTTCTTCATTGTTTAGAAAATGCAATGGAGGACTAAGGAGAATGGTAACAAAATTGCATATTGTACAAGAAAGACAAACTTTCAGATGGCTATATGGGATATGGCATTGCAGGGTAGAGAGCCAGCTTTCAGCTGGCAACAGGAGATGGAATGAGCATGGCGTGAGATGGAATGAGATGGAGGAAAGTCGCAGACTTAGAAGTGGACTTTGTTTACAATGGAACAAGGTCCAGATGGTGTAGTGGAAATGTTGAGGGAGAGAGGAGCAGCATGAAATTAGGTAGAGAAGGGTGGTAAAGAGGAGTGGCATGGAGACAAATTGTTGGATTGTTGATGTCAGCCAAAGTTTGCAATTTGGGTAGTGCCCAAGGATCACAGGCATAAAAGGACAAGGAGGAATTTACCCAAGGTTCTCATTTGGGTCAGGCTGAGCTACTTCCAGATTGCCTCTAGTTTAGCAAGGAATTCCAAATTCAAAAGGCAAGATGCCATGGCATGGTGGCTTCCAGGGCAGCCCTATGCCTCTCTAATTTCCATTTTTTGGCAGTCTGAGAAAATTGTCATCTGGTAATTCTTGAATATAGATTACAGTCCTGTTTTCCTCCTATTGGAATATTCATGGGTTTTATTTTCTGCCAGTGGAGTTACAAAGATTGTAAATTTCCTTTTTTTTTTTTGTTACCTAGCTGGAGGGTATGCATGCTGGTAGCTCTAATTTGAAGGTAGTGCATAAAAAAATCTAGAAGGCATCTCTAGGTCAGAGTCATCTCCTTTCTTATATATCTTGAATAATATTCAGAACTATAAGTTCCTCAGGGCAGGGACAGTATTTGGCTTCTTCACTGTTGTGTCTCCAGAGCTTAGGAGGAATAAAAGGTCAATAAATTTTTGTTGGATGAATGAATGAGAAAAGGTTTTGTTTTTCCTTAATAGAATATGGCTTTGGTAGCAATGTCGAAAGTACTGTAAAATACCACTTAAGGTTTTCCATGAGAATTAGTGCTTGTGTGTGTGTGTGTGTGTGTGTGTGTGTGTACACAAATGTTTTCGGAAAAATTCTGATTCTGATTGTATTAATATTGGTGGATTTTAAAGAATGTGTCATTTTCAGCATGATTTTAAATGAATGATGTTTGAGGAGGCTGGGGCTGAGATAGGGTGGGAGTTAGGGGAGAAGGCACAAGATAAATGGTGAAGAGACATACAACCTAGGCTTTCAGCTAGAAGACTTTTTACTGAAACTCAAGAACAGAATCACTGTCAGAGCATGGAAAGAACAAGGGTGGTAAGCCAGAGTTACAAATCTGTGAAGGCCATGAGATGAATAAAAATAGAACCATGGGTCTTGTCTTGCCTTTGGCTATTTTGAGAAAGAATGTAGACAAGATCCTGGCCTCAAGTTGTTTATTCTGGGAATAATTATGTACAATTTGAGTTATAGAGAAGTAGTATGGAATGGTGGTCTAGAGCCTGGGCTAGCTGACTTCAAGTCTGGCTCTACCACTTTGTGGCCTTCAGCAATTTATTTGTTTTCTCTAGGCCTCAGTTTTATCATCTGCAAGGTGGTTCTGATAATATTACCTACCCTACAGGGTTGTGTATTAAATTTATACACACACACACACACACATCACATACAGCAGCCTGTTACATAAGTACTAGTAATTGTAAGCTGTTATTATGTTTGGTGTCAAATTAAAAAGGCTCCATTTGTTTTACTGGATTAAATGTAGCTTCTTATCCAATACTGAGTCTAGGAACTAAGTGAAATGTTTTGCTTAACTCATTTATGCCTGGTGTTCCATTATTGGAACACCAAGCTTGTGGGATTTATGTGTATCTTACTGCTCAAGGTCATTGCCAAGGTCTGATTTTGCACACAAAAATTTTGCAACTTCTTGCATAAATTCTTAGCTTTGTCCATTTTGGCATTTTGAGCAAATTGTGGAAGAGGATTTACAGTCTATTGGAAGATGTGATCTGCATTTTTAATCCCCCTTCCATATGAGTTTCTAGGATGACGATTCTAAAAGTCTTGTAGGTGGAGTGAGAGACAAAGCGAATGAGAGACAAAGAGGGAAGACAGAAAATTGGGTTCAGGGAGTGTACTTAGTGGTATTTTCTTTGGTGCACTTCAAAATATTACCATAGGGTGGAGCTCACTCCTTACTCTAGAATCACAGGCAGTTTAAAATTGAACTTTATAAGATGAGCAGATGAAGGGAGAGTAATGAAAGCAGTTTAAAATTGATGGCTGTCTTGGTACAAAAAAATTGTCCTTTTTTTTTTTTTAAAGAATAAAACTGTAAAAGTTTCCACTTTAAATATCTTGTAATAGAGAAATAATTGCCTCTAGAAAAATCAAAACATTTGAA
This sequence comes from Saimiri boliviensis, assembly GCF_048565385.1. Taxonomy (NCBI): domain Eukaryota; kingdom Metazoa; phylum Chordata; class Mammalia; order Primates; family Cebidae; genus Saimiri; species Saimiri boliviensis. The sequence continues at coordinate 117,469,079 of NC_133470.1, forward strand.
TATTCTAGATTCAAATAAAAACCATGAGAAATTATTTTAAAAAATCACACAAGCTAAAATGAGTTGAGTAATGAAGTATATTACATATGAATATCTCATGCATTTGTATGTATGTACACACATGCATTTGTATGTATGTACACACACACACACACACACACACACACACACACACACACATATACAGGCAGACACATCTCAATTTCCCAAAACTTCTCCCCTCACTCTCTCTCTCTTTTTTTCTTTTTTGAAACAGGGTCTCTCTCTGCCGCCCAGGCTGGAGTGCAGTGGTGCGATCACAGCTCACTATAACCTTGAACTCCTGGGCTCAAGTGATCCTCCCACCTCAGCCTCCTGAGTAGATGGAACTACAGGGGCTCCACTACACCGTGCTAAATTTTGTATTTTTTGTAGAGATGGGGTCTTGTTATGTTGCCCATGTTGATCTCAAACTCCTGGACTCAAATGATCTGTGTACCGTAGCCTTCCAAAGTGCTGGGATTACAAGTGTGAGGCACCATACCCAGCTCCAAAATTTCTTAAGGGCTTCAAATTGATGTCTGAGTGTGCTTGTTCTGTGGGGAGGATTGAGGAGGTCCAAGTCAGATGCCTGAAGTTATTTACTTACATTTCCCCAATGTCTGCCCCAGGTGTCTAACATGGCTGTGGGCCTTAAATGCTGATAGGGATGATGGACCCACTTAGATACTTTGTGGTTAGTACACAATGAGAGGGGGAATTCCAAATATTCTCACTTTTTCAGGACCAAAGTTCTGGATCCTCTCATTCTGTGCCTACTGAACCAAATCTAATTGCAAGAGGTGGCAGAACATGGATGAATGGAGTTACTCAAGGCTTTATTAGGAAATTCTTAGCTGAGGCAGAAGAGGGTGTCATCTGCATGGTGGAATCATGGATAATTTTTTCATCTTTATTCCATTCTCTATTGGCTGCTCTGTATTTTTTTAATTTTTGCACTGAGCATAGAGTACTTATATAATCAAAATAAAGTAACTCGACTTCAATTTTGGAAGAACAAATGAAATAAGCACAGTTGAAAGCTGGGTGAGATCCAAACCTCTGATCTTGGAAGGGAACCCATAGTGTCATCAAAACTGAAGAAGGGGACACATATGGGTATTGACATTGGGATATGGAGGCAAGAGTCCAGAATGTAGGTGATGAGAGCAAGCATAAATGATTGATTTTGAGAACAATAAGAACAGTGTCACTAGATAATCTTGAACAATTGCTTAGAAAAAAAAGAATCTACCTGCTCAGGGGGAGCAAGGCTAAGCACTCCCAGAGTCGCCTGGGTGAAAGTCCTGACAAATTCTGTGGTATGCTTGAGATGGACTCTGCTTCTGGTTCATAGCCCCTGAGTTGTGGGTGGGAAGCCAGCACTCAGGTTTCTGGTCTGGGGTTGTTGGGGTGGGTCAGGACTGGGGAGTGGCAGGTGGAGTCTTGATGGGTCAGAGGTAGGCCCCTCCCTTTTCCTGCAATACTGGGCGATTCTCAACAGGTGACATTGCAGGGTTCTCTGTTTATCAGTAGCGTTCCTGCATTCTCCATATTCTGGCAAGCAGTAATGTTATATTCTTGACAGATAATAGCCAATAATGCTGCATAGTACTCCAGTGGGGTTCTCTGGTTGGTGGTTGATGTAGAAGAATCACTTTTGTTAGGGGGGGCCTGGGAATATTCATCTGTTCAGTTCTCCGCTCTCCCCCAACCAAGGCCAGTTGTGAGTCCTGGTGTCTATGAATGGCTATACTTGTAGAAGAAAACTTGGAAGTTTTCTGGCATCCCCTAGAATTTGGGTAGGTCTCCAGAGAAAGGTACATTTGAAAACAAAAAGAAAAAAATAGAATCTGGCTGGGGCATTGGTGTATATGTGTAGAGAGAAGCACAGGTAAGTGGACACATTCACAGTTGTACTACCAACTTTGCTTGGTTGTCATTGGTTTTGTCTAGAGTAAAGCTGCTTGGTTCCATCACTGCAATGTTTCCTCACAGTACTTTAGTCTCAGGAGTAAGAAAAATTGGGCCTCTTCCGTATTCTCCAGGTGCAAAGCACTTGAAACCTGCCTGAGTTTCCCCTTCTTTGGGGTGTGTGTGTGTGTGTGTGTGTGTGTGTGTGTGTGAGAGAGAGAGAGAGAGAGAGAGAGAGGGAGAGAGTGAGTGAGAGGAGACAAAAGTCAAAGGAGCCAGCAGAATTGATATCTGTGCCAGAAAGCCAAGGTTAAAAAATAATTATAAAGGAGGCACCATGATTGATAGGATTAGAGGCAGCTATCAAAGCTGGAGTACAAATTTAGAAATCTAAAAATATTCCTGAAAAAGACAAGAGAGGAAAACAGTGGCAAAGAATTTAAATGATCAGGAATCTAAAGCACAGATTCTACCAACTAATATTTTTAAAACCTGTCTTTGATGTTAGGCATGTTTTGTTCAGCATATACACCTTTTTTACTTAGTTGGATCTTTACAGCTCTGTAATTTTAGCGAATTGCTTGTTTGTTTCCATAACTCTACTCGAATTTTACAAGCAATGGAACTTCATTAGATAAAATAATTGACAATGATGCTACATTCATCATTTTGCTTTCTTGCCATTGAAAAGTGCCCGTATATATCAATTGGAAAAGAAATATGTAGGGGCCTCAACTAATTTTTCTGTTTAGACAAGAAATGTCATGTCTTTATGTAATTGGCTGTATTTTGAAACACAGATTTTTTCAGGCCAACTTTGTTTCTCTGACCCAGTTTTTCCCTTTCTTCTGTCACTTGGCTTCTTTAAAATATGAAACTGGGAACCAGGCACTTGAGGCCTTATGATGACTGTGTCACTGATTTGGTATGTTATCTTGGCCAAGATGCTTAGCAGATGAGGCACAGAAAGGTTAAATGGGGTATGAAAGACTGTAAATACTGACTTGTCTCATTAAGATATTGTTTAGGTCAGTACATTAAAAAAAATCTAAAAGCAAAGCAAAAATGAAGCCCCTTTTTTGCCACTCCCTGGTCCTTTCTTACTTCCTAATCTCCTTTCTTCCCATATCTGCTGATCAAGTATGGGGTAGAAAAGGTCCCTATCAAGATGGTTGTCATCCCTCTTGGTTTGGTACTTGAATAGTCAATCCAACACCATTTTTAAAATATACTTTTGGATACTTGGCCTGTGCAAATGGGGAGTTTCTGTTTAAGAAGAGAAATAACTTTGTTTTGAATAATCATATTGGCTCATGTAATCTAGACTGGGTATGTTGAGGGGTTTAGATCTAATCTCAGTTCTGTCCCTGGCTCATGGTGTGCACTCAGACCCCATTTGAGAGGTAGCAGAAGGTTAGGATCACCAACTGCTTGGGAGAAACAAGCTTGTTTGCTGGAGAGCCCAGAAGAAGACTTGGATGTTGAGGCTATCTGAGAAATCCTATGACCATAAGCATCAATTTATTCCTGACCCTACCATAAAATGAGTATTACATTATTTGTCTCCTATATAGTTTATATGCCTATCATGCATATTAGATTAAAATTTACAGGAAACAGTAATGCATTTCAACTTCTTGGAAATATAATTTTAAGGCATAATAATAAAACAGGGTCATTGCATAATAACATCTGTTTGGAAGTCTGGTGATATAGATTATGATTCCTGCTAATGCAGTTTATAACAGTCAAGGTTCCAAACGGCTCTTTTCTGGTTCTAATTTACATGCATGGCTATAACTAAATCTCCTGCTAGTGGGACTTTACTAGCGTAGTATCTTCTGTGTTGCCCCAGGTAGGGAAACTAGTTTAAAGCTCTTCTTTAAAATACATAAATCTGCTCCAGAGTATATCACGATTAAGTACAGTTGTAAATAAGAGAAAAACTCTTCTCCCAGCCACCCAAGCTAGAAAACTTGTCATCCTTGACATCTCCTCCTTTGCCTTTAAGATTTTACTATCTGTGGCAGACACTGCCAGTTACCTCCCAATAACCAATATCCATTTATTTTTAGCAAAAAAAAAAAAAAAAAAAGAATTTTAGTTGAGCAAATTGTCACTCAGCTAAAAGACACTATTTCTTTTTTTTTTTTATTGCATTTTAGGTTTTGGGGTACATGTGATGAACATGCAAGATTGTTGCATAGGTACACACATGGCAGTGTGCTTTGCTGCCTTCCGTCCCCTCACCTGTATCTGTCATTTCTCCCCATGCTATCTCTTCCCACCTCCCTACCCCCTCGCCCCTCCCCCATTTCCCCCCAACGGACCCCAGTGTGTAGTGCTCCCCTCCCTGTGTCCATGTGTTCTCATTGTTCAACACCCGCCTATGAGCGAGAATATACGGTGTTTGATTTTCTGCTCTTGTGCCAGTTTGCTGAGAATGATGGTTTCCAGGTTCATCCATGTCCCTACAAAGGACGTGAACTCATCGTTTTTGATGGCTGCATAATATTCCATGGTGTATATGTACCACATTTTCCCTATCCAGTCTATCATCGTTGGGCATTTGGGTTGGTTCCAGGTCTTTGCTATTGTAAACAGTGCTGCAATGAACATTCGTGTGCACGTGTCCTTGTAGTAGAATGATTTATAATCCTTTGGATATATCCCCTATTTCTTAGCTTTCTTTGGATGTGTTCATGTGACTAAATTCTAGTTAATGAGATAAAAGTGGTCATGTTATGTGATACTTTTAAGAAATCTCCTTTAAAAGGTAGAGATCACACATTTCTTCTCTTTTTTCTCCAATACACTGTCAGGAACATGGATGTAATGGCTGGAATACCAATATTCATCTTGGGCCATGAAGACTCATACCTTAGGAATGGCAAAGTGTACACTAAGAAGGAATCTAGGTCCTTGTAGATTCCATCGTGCTGTCCTACTAGCTCTGGACTGCCTACCTCTGAAATTCTATCTTAGTTAAGCCACTCTTATTTTGTGGCTATGCTCATAGAGGAAATAGGTTTTTTTTTTGTTTTTTTTTTTTTTTTTTTTTTTAAGGCAATAGTTTTGAGGAGGAAGAGGATGACTTTGATTTTGGGCATGCGAATATGAAGCATTGGCAGGTCACTCAGGTAGACACGTAGAAGAGTTAGAGTTACAGAAAGATGGTAGGGCTGAATTAAACCATGCAACTTGCTCTGCTTCTGCTCTCCTGTTGTCTGGTGTTATTGAAATCCAGAAGAAACAGAGTTAGCTCTACAGAGTTCACTCTGGGAAATGTTGGCCTACATTAGAAGGCTAATAGTTTTCTAACGGGTGTCTTCACTTCCAGTCCTTGCTTTTTGAAACGACTTTATACATTGTTTTTCAAAGTAACTCCTTAACACCATTCTGACCTGTGACTACTGACTAGAATCTGACTTTTCTTTGCTGACATTCAAGGACTTCCACAATCTGGTTTGAATCTACTTTCCCAGTTTGTTTATTCACTGTGTTTTCTCATGCACATGTGTTTTAGTAAGACTGATGTACTCTCTTTGTCCTATTTATGCTCCACAATTTTCTCTTTTATGCTTTTGCACATACTCAGGATCATCGCCAGCCCATATGGATTCTTGGCACAAAATAGAAAAAGGTGTCTCTTCCTCAAAACGCTTTACTTCCATCTGTCTGAAAATTGTTGTAATATACTGATTGTTAGAAAATGTCAATCTCTTGACACCTACTAGAAAATTTTTGTAAAAAATATACAAATCTTTTGTCTTTGAAATAACAAAAAAGTTATTAACATGAAAATTTTGGCCGGGTGTGGTGGCTCATACCTATAATCTTGGCATTTTATGAAGCTGAGGTGGGAGAATCGCTTGAGTCCAGAAGCTCAAGACCAGCCTGGACAACATAGTGAGAACTTGTCTCTACAAAATAAAAAACAAAATTGGCCAGGCATGGTGGCGCATGCCTGTAGTCATAGCTACTTGGGAGATTGTGGTGGGAGGCTTGCTTGAGCCCAGGAAGTTGAGGCTGCAGTGAGCTGAGATCATGCCACTGTACTCCAGCCTGGGGAACAGAACAAGACCCTGTCTCAGAAAACTCCAAATACATAAATATAATATAAAAAGTTTCAAAATGTCCACAATGTGAACAGCATCTCCTTAGGTATGACATTCTTCTGCAGCATACAAACTGAAGAATAATGAGTGGAGTCCTGCTCATACTGTTCCCTCCACCTGAAACTCCCACTCACCATCATCTTTATGTGTCCAAGGACTACTTGAGTGCTGCTTTTACAAAGCTTTCCTTGATTTTTCAAGATGAAAACAATCTCTTCTTATCCTGAAAACTCAGTACAGTTATCTGCACCTCTCTCAGGGTATTTATCACTTTCTAATAGTATTCTGTTTATTTATGTGCATGTATTATCACTTTACTATGCTAAATTCTCTTTGGAAATAGAGTAGATTGACAAATTACTTGTGTAGCTTCACGCTATTTGAAGACTATTATTCCTAGTATTACCATATGTCTCAGTTTGCCCAGACCAATCTGGGTTTATGGATGCTGTACTGATATAAGTATTAACAGTGCCTCCTTTCATGGTCAAAATGTACCAATTGGAAGGATAAACTGTGTAGTCAACTCTACTTATATGGTATGCACTCAGTGAATAATCAATGGATGCGTACATGAATGAATGAGAGGAATTAGGTAGTCATCAATGTTGAGAAGGTAATTGACTATGTGAAATGATCACCTAAAGTAGCTGCCCCAAATATCTAATTCAACTCACAGCAGCAAAAATGTATTCTCTCTGAAAAGACATGGTGAATATATTCATTAAAAGAAAGAGTAGAAAGGATGAGGGCTCAGGACAGGACCTGTGGAGAATACTTACATTTCAGGGATAGATAGAGGAAGAGGAGCCAATAAAGGAAATGAACTGGAAGCAGTCAAAGAGGTAGGAGAAAGATTAGGCTTGGGCCAGGCACAGTGGCTCCTCCCTGTAATCCCAACACTGTAGGAGGCCAAGGCAGGAAGATTACTTCAGCCCAGGAATTTGAGACCAGCCTGGGCAACATGGCAAGACCTGTCTCTACAAATAATGATAATAATAATAATAATCAGGGTAATTCTATGGAAGCCACGGAGTGAGTTTTAAAAGGGTCGAGGTGGTCAATATTGGTAAAACCTCAGTGAGGTCAAGCAGGATGAATTCTAAAAAACAACAAAAAAACCCATTGAATCTGCCAATGATTATGTCATTGCTGACTTTCAAGGCAGCAGTTTGAATAGCTTGTCATAGAGTGGTGGGTGGAAGCTAGGTTGCAAAGGGTTAGGCAGTGACCTAATACTGAGAAAGGAGTCAGTCAGTGAGAAGTCTGGCTTGTGGAAAGAAGGTGAGAAATAGGATGGTAACTTGGGTCAAAAGTAAGGAGAGCTCTGAACCTGGACCTTGGGGAAGGAGCCACTAAAAATAAATAATGGACCGTTTCTCGCAGAAGTGGAGGGGTTGGAATCAAGTATCCGAGTAGAGGACATAGCCTTGACAAAGAAAAAGAGATACAATGCTTTATTTTATTTTATTTTTTTAAGACAGAAGGGTTGTCGTAGAGTTCAGTGAAAAGCACCATGCATTATGCAGTTTGGAGAAGGAAGGGGAATGAGGGAGTCTACATGGCCAGAGTCTTTGCAGTGAAGTAGGTGGTGAGGTCATCTGTGAGAAGAGGGACAGCTGGAGTAGGACTGGGGACTTGAGAGCAGGGGAAACAGTTTGGATTCAGGACAACTGTTTTAAGAAATTCCCGAGGGAGTCAACAAGAAGCCTGCCAAGTTGCAGTGCAAGCCCAGCTGAGGTTTGACTTCCCATACTGAATGAGATAGTTATTTCCACAGAATCCATAGAAAATGTATTTCTCAAGTTTATTATCAAAGATGTTTTTCTTCCACCAGGAAGAGAATAAAGGAACACACGTTGGCAATTTACAATGTGGCAGAGAGTTATGAGCGTTAAGTCTCTCCCAAAAGACTGTTGTTGCTCGGTCATCCAGAAGCCTTACAGCGCCCTTAGTGAAGATGAATTCCTCTTACAGGTTGTTTGCGGTACATTAAAAACAGAGACCTAAAGCCAAGGATGTTCTATTTTCAGAGCTACTCAGGGATGCACCTTGAGTTTCTATGCCCAATTCAGAGCAAAGGCAAACACTGACATTTCTGTGAGACAGTGCATAAAGTTGCAAATAGCCTCTGTGATAAAACTTGATTTAACCAGGTAAAACCTTTAAGCTTACAAGCGGCCTGTAAAATCCACCAAAGTCCAAATGTCAGGCATTGCCCTTTAAATCCTAAGTAAATGACGACAGTACTGGTGGCTTAAGATGAGAAAAGTTAAATATCTCTCACCCACACAGATAATCTTTCCAAATGTTGTTTAATCATATATTCATAATTATTATGGTGTTCTTTAAGAAGGTTAACATTTGGAGACAACTGTTTGGCCAAAGCGTTAGGCATGATTTTCTTGAAAACCGAGTTTGCTTCCTTTGTTTCAGTGGGGAATCAGTGTGGCATTGGTTCAACCGCACAGCTGCCCAAGTGCATAAACAAGTGACTCCAATTCTTTTTATTCACCTCTCTAGGCAAAGTGCAGGATCTACACATATGCATTTGATTAAGGATATTTGCATGAGTTTGTGTTGCCAAGCTCTTCCAATGGCACATATCTGAGAGGTAAGCAGTAAAATAGGTAAGTCTTAAGACATACATGCATAAGGAACAATAACTGATTTCACTTAGGTGTCTCTAAATTACTCACAATTTCCCTCTTTTGTTCACTCAGTGAAAGGATTGTTTATTAAGCACCACCTGCATTAAATTATATGAGTATTCATGCACGTTGGAAATAATTAGCTTGTTGTTTATGTAGCATTTTCTTTAACCTCATCAACTGTACCATTTCAGGGACATTATAGAGGGAGAAAAAAGAGCACATCACTTGGAAACAGCCTTTCTCAATCTCAAGGAGAAATATGGCTCCCTCACTTCAACTAGAAAGAATTCCCTTCATTAACTCTGCCATGTAATTCTAATTAGCAATCAAGGGGTGGGGTGATGAGAGGAGACACAGGCAAAGGAATCTCCCTTCTCTCCTAGGGACCCCAGAAAACCTGTTTACTTCAATAATAGAATTTATTACTTTCATCACCAAGCATTTATTAAGTACCATTACTGTACCAAGAATGGTGCTAAATGTTCTATCTATGTTATTTCATTTGATCTTCACAACAGCTCTGTGGTATGGTTAGGAAGTTTTTTAAAATGAGAAATCAGGATCAGAGAGGTTAAATCATTTCCTCTAACATCACACAGCTGGAAAATAAGTGGAAGAGTTGAGATTTGAATCTGGGTTTTCTGATAGCTGTCTTTCAACTAATATTCTCAGTGGCTAATTGAAGGAACACATTTTAAACTATTGGCATCCCAAAACTGGAAGTACCCTTAAAAGCGTATTTTTCTACCTCATGAAAGGTTATTGAGTGAATATGTAACTTCTGTCTACCGTGAGTACTCATTTTTCCTGTCTGTGGCTAGCTCTCTTGGTTCTGCACATTTGTTAATTCACTGAAAAATTTGCTTTTTCTTAACTATTACTTGTTAATCTCTGAGTTCCTACAGAAGTATAAAAGGACAAGTTTGCAGTCTAAAAATATTCAGGCAGTTTACACAAATGGCTGCTAAATTCTAGAAGAGCTCTGATTTAACCAGCTAGTAATTATAGACTTAGCTATGCCCTGGGCCCAATCATAGCCAGTGAAACATAACTTCCTACTGCATAAGCCTGATCAAAGATAATTAGAGGAGAGCACAGGTGGCAAGTCGGTACCCTGGGAGAAGAATTATAGTCGGTTTCTAGCAGAAAAATTATAGGCTGGCATACTCCAGGCCAGATTTGCAAGGGCTTTAGTTCTCTTTTCTAACCTCTGGCTGCTGCCTGTCTCCAACTTACTTTTTAAATTTTAGTTCTGCCATTATTGTAGCATGTGGGGTAGCACTCCTGAGCAGGTGAGGGTAAGCCAGTAGGCAAAGAGTGAAGCGGTCCATGGCATGTTTCCCCATCAGCTTGCTCCGTTCTGCCAGTGGCCTATTGAGTCCCCCCAGCATGCTCTCTGCATTGTGTCTGCACCCCTGGCGATGTTATTGAGACAGAGGATGTATCAACCTGATTGTTCATGATGTGCTCCTGCTAAATAGGTATTTGCCCAAGCACGCTTTTAATCTTTTATATATCTGCAGCCATTTTGTAGCTCCACATCCTCACAGGTTTCCCTTAGAATGTGGACCAAATTGCATTTGTATCTAAGAAAAATAAACTGCTGAAGGCATGAATTTTAATACCAATTCCTTGAGCTTTCTAGGCCTACATGGGAATGGCATGCACAGACATTGAAGGGATGGATACAAGACCAGGAATAACAAACCAGCATAGTTTCTAGGATCATATTATTATCTCCAATTTGTAGAAAATTGGGCTAGGCATGGTGGCTCACACCTGTAATCTCAGAAGTTTGGGAGGCTGAGGCAGGCAGATCACTTGAGGTCAGGAGTTCAAGATCAGCCTGGACAACATGATGAAACCTCCTCTCTACTAGAAATACAAAAATTAGCTAGGCATGGTGGTGTGCACCTGTAATTCCAGCAATATGGGAGGTTGAAGCAAGAGAATTGCTTGAATTCGGGAAGCAGAGGTTGCAGTGAGTTAAGATTGCACCACTGCACTCCAGCCTGGGTGACAGAGTGAGACTCCATCTCAAAAAAAGTGTAGAAAATTAACAAATATAGAGCTAAGTCATATGAACAAAGGGCAGCCTTGGAAGATTCTCTGTGGAAGCAAATATTCATAATTCTGAAGCATACATGAAGTTCTTTAACTATTGAAACACAGAACACAGGTACTCCAAATCTCTTCCATCTGATTTCCCATTCACTCACTAATGATTGTTTTATTTTCCTCCATTGTAATGCATTAGATGAAAAGAATAACCATATTTCAACCCTATCATTCACTACTTATTTTATGCTAATTTATACTGGTATAAAACCAGGCAAAATACAAAGACAAAAAGAGCCACTTCAACTCTAATAATCACAATTATTTTGAAACTGAGAAGTGTTTGAATTTACATCCTCACAAATACAGAAACAACACAAATATGGGAGCTAAGTGTATGCATTTTAATTACAATTCAGTATTCATAATTAAAGGAAACATTAGGCATCCAATTCAAATGTTTGTTCCTGTATCTAATACAGAATACCAACATTATGTGCTGGAAAATGAATGATTAGAAAATACATTTTCCCTTTCATTGATTCATATGCTAGAAGGAAGAATTGCTATTTGATATGTGTACCTCAATTACATTTATTTTGCAAAAAGCAATGTTCACTTAGAAAATCTCATTTAGTTCTAGTTGCTTCTATTTCGAGATAAGATCAATGTGTAACTGTTGAAAAGATAGACTATTTCTGGACTCAGAGAGAGGAGCATCTCACACTAGGGGGCAGTTGTGGGGGGCTAGGGGAGGGGCAGCAGTGGGTGGGAAGGGTGGGGATGGATAACGGGGAGAAATGCCAGATATAGTATGCACCTATGCAGCAACCCTGCGTGACCTATACATGTACCTCAGAACCTAAAGTAAAATTAAAAAAAATTGAGTTTAGGCTGGGTGCGGTGGCTGACACCTGTAATCCCAGCACTTTGGGAGGCCTAGGTGGGTGGATCACAAGGTCAGAAGATCGAGACCATCCTGGCTAACATGGTGAAACCCCATCTCTACTAAAAATAAAATAAAAAATAGCTGGGCGTGGTGGCATGTGACTATAGTCCTAGCTACTCCGGACACTTAGGCAGGGGAATCACTTGAACCTGGGAGATGGAGGTTGCAGTGACCCAACATTGCACCACTGATCCACCTGCCTCAGCTTCCCAAAGTGCTGGGATTACAGGTGTGAGCCACCACGCCCAGCCTTTTTCTATTTCTTTACATATTTTTTTCTTTTATTATTGAAATATCAAAACATGTATAAAATAAAATAATTCAAAGCAGGATCTCAAAAAGATATTAGCACTCCCATGTTCAATACAGCATTATTCACAATAATTAAGAGGTGGAAGCAAGCTAAGTGTTTATCAACAGATGAATGGATAAAGAAAACATGATATATGCATACAATAGGATATTATTGAGCCTGTAAAAAGGAAATCCTGTCACATGCTGCAACATGGGTAAACTTCAAGAACATTATGCTAAGTAGAATAAGCCAATCACAAAAAGATGAATACTATATGTTATGGTAGCTCTAGGAAATCAAGCAGAGATGGTGTCTGTCTCATTCCCTGCTGTATTCCCAGAATGGTGGTTGTGAAGATGGCTATGTGAAGACACAGACACATAGTAAAAATGCTGTATGATGCTAAAAGCAGAGATTGAAGTTATGTAGCTGCAAGTAGAAGAACACTAGATGGTTGGTAAACTACCAGAAACTAGCAGGGAGCAAAGAAGAACTCCTCCACAGGTTTCAGAGGGAACAACATAACCCTGCCAACACCTCAATTTTGGACTTGTAGCCTCCACAACTGCAAGAGAAGAAATTAGTTTGTTTTAAGCCACACAGTTTATGGTATTTTGTTATGGTAGCTCTAGGAAATCAATACAAGCAGAGATGGTGTCTATTTCATTCCCTGCTGTATTACCAGCATCCAGCCCAGTGCCTGGCACATAGAAGGTGCTCAATAAATATTTGTTGAGTAAAAAAATATACAAAAGTAGATAGAGTAGCAGTAGTGTGCTGGTAAATGTTTTGACAACTGGTTTTTAAGGAGGAGGCTGATTTGTAGCACGTGTTGATTTTCATGTTGTAAATAATCCCACCATAACAATTTCAAGCTATGAATGTGATGTCAAAATTTCTGGAATATAAAAAAATGGGCTCTTGTGAGCAGGACGGTGGAGATCCAGCACACTACTGCTAGTGTGATGAATCCTCATGTACATATAACCCAGCTTCAACAATTATCAACTCATAGTCAGTCTTGTTTCATCTTTACCCTCACCCATTTCTCCCCACCTTTATTATTTCAAGGCAAAATCATATTTTGATGAATTAAATTTGATGAAATAAAGTTCAATAACATTTTAGTATGTATCTCGAAAAGATAAGGGCACTTAAAAATAACCATAATACTACTACTGAACTTGCAAGTTGGTAATTTCTTAAACAACCAAATAGTGGGTCAGTGTTCATATTTCAAATTACCTCATACGTGCCATTTTCTCTGTTGCTTCTTTGTTTAACTCAGCACCCAAAAAAGAAACAGATTTTTTGGTTATTTCCTAGGTATCTTAAGTCTTTTAATCTATAAGTTATTTCTCTATCTCTTAGTTTATTCTAATCTGTTTGTTCATGAAACTGGATCCTTTGTCCTGAAGTTTCCAACTATGCGGTTTTGTTGATTTTCTATCAGAAGCACACAAAGTCTGGTTGTCTCTTTAGAATGTTAGCCACCCACCATTGGTGATCAGTATCTACACGTATTAACTGACTAAGGGTTGCAAAATGGTAATATTCTAATTCTGTCATCCCTTCTTTATTTATCAGCTGGAATACTTCCACAATAAATAAAACTTTTCTATATCTTCCATTTGGTTACCTCGAGATACAGGGTATATAGGCAAGGCAGGATGAGTACTTGAGTTCTTCCCTCTATTTGCCATCTTTCAAAATAATGAATTGGTTTACTTGTGTCCTCCAACAGTGACCAATTTTATTTCCGTTAGCCTCATTATGAACTCATACGTTTAAGTATATTTGATGGGCTTCAATCCATTGCAGCTAGTATTTTTATTGATACTGGAATTATCCCATCCCTGGCAACTGGGACTTTTCAATCTGGCTTCTGACTCCTTTTGACATGGTCTTAGAAGTCTTTGATAGCTTCCTTCATGTCTGGTATAACAAGATGTTCCAGTCTCAACATATACATTTCCTGCTCAGTCCTGAAATCAGCCATTTCTTCAAGGAGAAATGGTTCCTTTTAATGAGAAATGTTATTAGAAACCAAAATCAGGGCATTTGGTATGCTCATTATTACTGAGCCGGATTTTGTTTTCAGATCTTTTCGGTGAACAAAGCTAGGAAATCATTATACGTTCAAATAATATTTTCATTTCAAATTCAGGACTGGGCCTTGACATCTTCTGTCTTTATCCGTTTATTTTGCTTATGGTTTTTTGGCATGTAAAATTTGAAAAAAAGTTTATATAATCAAATTTATCTTCTTTTGCTTTTCAATTTTGAGTCATAGCAAGAATTTTCTCTTTCCCAGGTTATAGAGAAATTCACACATATTTTCTACTATTGATACTGTTTTTCATTCATTTAAATCTCTGATCCAGTTAGAATTTATACTGTTTATGGTGTGAGGAATGAACCCAATTTTACCTTTTGTCCTTATGGCTATCTAGTTATCTCATTAGCATTTATTAAGAAGCCTAAATTTTCCTCACTGATTTGAGGTGCTAATTTCATTATAAACCAAGCTTGCATATGTAATTAGATCTATTTCTACATTTTATATTCTATTATTGGTCTGTCTTATCATTCAATTTTAATTATAGAGGTTTTAATGGTGTATTTTAATATCAGATGGAGTTAGTACACCTCCCCTGGGTTCTTATTTTTCAGGAGTTTCTTGGCTATTCTTACTTGTTTCTTTCTCCCAAATTAACTTTGTAATTATGAATTACAGTTTTTAATAAAGTATATTTAACCATCTTGCAGGTAACCTAATATTAGTTTCCTTTATTAGAAAAAGAACTTAATTGACTTGGCACAGTGGCTCATGCTTGTAATCCCAGTACTTTGGGAGGCAGAGGTGGATGGATCACTTGAGCTGAGGAGTTTGAGATCAGCCTGGGCAACATAGTGAGACTCCTATCTCCACACAAAAAAATTAAATATTAGCCAAGGATTGCGGCATGTGCCTATAGGCCTAGCTGCTTGAGAGGCTGAGGTGGGAGAATCACTTGAGCCTGAAAGGTCAAGGCTGCAGTGAGCCGAGATTGTGCCATTGCAGTCCAGCCTGGGTAACAGAGCAAGACCCTACCTCAAAAGACAAAGAAAGGAAAAAAGTTATGACGCATTTTTGTTAAGAAGCTTCAGAAAGAGTTTTCTTCTTCTTCCTCCTCCTCTTCCTCTTCTTCTTCCTCCTCCTCCTCTTCCTCTTCCTATTCCTCTTCCTCTTCTGACAGGTCTTGCTGTATTGCCCAAGTTGGGGTACAGTGGCATGATCATGACTCACTGCAGCCTTGAGCTCTTCGGCTTTAGGTATCTTTCTGCCTTAGCCTTCCAAGTAGGAAAGAGTTCATTTTTAACAAATGATTTCTATTTTTACTTTGAAATCTCTAATTCATTTGGAATTTATCCTGGTTTTTATAAGTTTTTTCTTCCATTTGGAAGACTGAAAGGCAAGACAGGGTATAGGAATGAGACCTCAAACTGTTGCTGGAGATGTGAGTAAACAGAATCATTGTTAAATTTCATTCACAGTAGAAACAATTAGACCTACCATCTCTGTACAGTCTGTTTGTTATACCACTTCTGTTTGCACTCTGTACTTTACTACCATTGATAGGAATCACTGCTCAACAGGAAGCCCTGTAGATTAGTCACTTCTCAAGGTCAAGCTGAATGTATATTTCTAAGGCAGGGAATGATGACCTTAAAATTTTCCTAGTTTATTTTACTGTGGAGTTAGGATGTCGATTGTAGTTTTACTCTGTGGTAATATATTGGAATCTGCTTTGTGCAGATACTGACTAACATTTATCTGTTCATTTGAATCTTTATTGAATAACTAGAACTGTTTTTATGGGATAACTGTTAATAAGCAGAATTGCACTGACAAAAATAGGACAGAAACAATTTGATGAAAGAGAGTGATAGAAAAGCTCAGAGCACACATGGGCCATACAGCCTTGCCCTGGAAAGTTCCAGTTTCTCTGAACATTTTGTGCAGAAAGGCCACTGTTGCTAAAAAAGTAAAAAATACACACACACAGAAGTTGGTTCTGCCAACCAGCTGTGTGAATAATAAAATGCATCCCATGCTCCTTGATTTTCGCTATTCTGCTCCCCCAATTTCTGTTATACAGGCATGTTGATCCCTACCTCAAACATTATGTTTGAGGCCCTCACTGGAGAACTCCATCTTGAAATGACTTTTGTCAGCTTCTGTTGAAGAGTAGTTGAAGATATTTGAGAGACAGCTACTAAGATGTTAAGCATACACTCCCTCAAGTTCTCTAAATACAGTTGGACGTAATATCCGTGACTCTTATTGAGAGGTAGTATAACAAATGATCATATAAAGCAATTCTGTATCTTTCAGAGAATGATTTATTCAAAATGATTGCAATATTTCTTGTCTTTAAGAATTCTTGTGAGAAATGCCATGTTGAATTTAGTACCTGGAAAAAAGTTTATTTCTGTGGACGAATCAGAGTTGCTGAGACAGCAAGAGCTATGGATTTTTTAGGGGGAGGAGCTGGCTTGGCTTGGCTATTTTTGGACCTCAGGATGTTCAGAGGGAAACTGAATACTCAATTACTGAATAACTGAATAGTAGTTATTTCGTACCTGATTCCTGATAAATGCACGTTTCCTGTCTCTATGAGAGATTTGATGTATGTAAGTCACAGCTTTTTTTTTTTTTTTTTTTTTTTTTTTTTTTTTTTTTTTTTTTTTTTTTTTTTTAGACGGAGTTTTGCTCTTGTTACCCAGGCTGGAGTACAATGGTGCGATCTTGGCTCACCGCAACCTCCGCCTCCTGGGTTCAGGCAATTCTGCCTCAGCCTCCTGAGTAGCTGGGATTACAGGCACGTGCCACCATGCCCAGCTCATTTTTTGTATTTTTAGTAGAGACGGGGTTTCACCATGTTGACCAGGATGGTCTCGATCTCTTGACCTCGTGATCCACCCGCCTCAGCCTCCCAAAGTGCTGGGATTACAGGCTTGAGCCACCGCGCCCGGCAGTCACAGCTTTTTAAAATCATCTTTGGTACATGTATCCATGCACTTTAGAAACTATAAATTGTAGCAAATCTTTTCAGAAGCAAGTGCATACAGTGTTTAAATAAGTTAAAAATAAATAAATAAGTAAATAGCTAAATAAACCAGACATCTTATAGTATGAAGGGATGTTTACTTAAATATTTATCATACATATTTGCCACTCAACTAAACTGTTACTCTTGACTTGGGCATCCCAAACTGTGGAAGGGTATTTTTTTTATCCTTCCTTAGTTTTACAGACTTCTTCTATGTCTAGAATAGGGCAAAACAATTTTCTCTCTTCTCTTCTTTTTCTTTTTTTTTGGGGGAAGAGGGGCAGTGGTTGTTGCTCCTTTAAATTTGGACTCTTTCATTATCAACTTACCTTCAGTCATAAAAAGTTTGATGCAAGACAGTATCTTGTCAGAGGGGAGTGTTGTGTGTTGGCATAAACAGCTTGCTTCATGTGTCACCCTAATTCCCAAAGGCTTACTGTTGCAACAGGTGATTTTAAGCACCAATAAATAGATGGAGGAGGCACGAGGGGGATGAGAGCCAGGGAAGTTGGCAGTAACAGTTAGTAGGTGGAACAGACTAAGGGGAGGAGAATTGACCAAATAAGTGTGTGTGTGGTGGAGTGGTCCAGGTAACGGGGCTGGACTGGAACTACATCCCCTGAAATAATAGAAGAGAATAAACCACATTCAGAGTATTTCCCCCTTTCAGTTTCAGCTCAAAATCATCTTCCGAGTTGAGCTTCCCTGTGTCTCTCCCCACCCCTCCTTCCCAAGGCACAAATAATCTCTGCTTTATATAACAATATAGCACATCATTCACACCACTTTTAAGGCACTTACTGTTTTTTACTGTATTTGTGGATATGTGTCCTTCTCTCCTAGAATGTATGTCCCTTGACAACAATTTATTCACCTTTATTACTTAGAGGCCCAGCTCTGTTCCTGGACTGCAGAGTTGTTAGCAGTTGTTTGTAGAATAATAAATGCTATGATGAGGAATAAATAGGGCAGACTGAATCTCTTCTGCCTATTCAGTGTTGATTGGCTTCTCACACTAATGGGCCTGACTATTGGCCTATGAAAGAGTTGGATACCTGGAAACCATAATTTCTCCCATTCAAGTTATCCCAGAACTCAGGTCTCAAAGCTTTTAGACTGTGCACAAAATGAAGTTTCCTCCTTTGGGGTGGCTAAAGGTATCTTGGTGCTTGGGAAGTTGTGACTCATGTGTCTTGATAGGCGTTAGGCTTTGGGGGGAAGAATGTTGCCTTTCAGACCATTTTTACATTTACTTACTGGATAACATGTCAAGGAAAGAGTGAAATGGTCCCTTCCCATGTCTCCATGTTGACCTCACTTCAGTAGGGATGACAGCTTTTGTTTTGCCAGGCCCTGCCAAAAGTTGTATTCAGTGAGAGCTTCCTGTCCTGCAGAAGTCGACTTTTGCTTACAGTGGGACTGGTAACTTAACTTGTTCTTCCTGATTGTTTTTCTTCAAGTTTGCTATAAACTCTGGCCCTCTCTGTGGCCACTCCAGTCCTCCCGGATAAGCCTAGGCCACACTTCTTTCCCATTTGGTTGGGCACAGAATTCCTTTTTATCTCTAGTGCTACTTCACTGAAAAGGTGTGCAGTGGAGGGGTAAGGGTCTTGTGAAAGGAACTTCCTGGAGACAAGTAAATATCTCCTCACATGACATTCATCTCCAGAGTCAATGTCTCAGGAGCAATAAGGTTTTTGTATTTGTCATAACATTTCTAAAGATCTTAAAAATTTCCTCACAGTGAGCCAGCTGTCTATACTTTCATGAAGGAGACTGTTGGCTGTGGGTATTCCTGGCCTCTCCCCAATCAAAACTCAAGTCCCTCGCCTTTCAGGCATTCAGACTATCTGCTTCCTTTGACTTATCAAAATGTGTTTGCAGGAAAGGATCTTATATAGGTCATTTTCTTTTCAAAATTATTTATATATTTATTAGCGATAGAGTCTCACTCTGTCACTTGGGTTGAGTGCAGTGGTGTAATCATACCTCACTGTAACCTCAAATTCTCAGATTCAAGGGATCCTAACATTTCTGCCTCCTGAGTAGCTGGGACTACAGGTGCTTACTACCATGCCCATCTAATTTTTTTTTTTTTATTTTTTGTAGAAATAGGGTCTTACTATGCTGGCCTAGGTTGGTCTGGAACTTCTGGCTTCAAGTGATCCTCCTGCCTTGGCCTCTCAAAGTACTGGGATTATGCTGTGAGCCACTGCCCCCAGGATAGGTCATTTTCTTATTTGTATTAAAGTTCAATGTCATCTTTTTCCAGAATTGTTTTCATATTATCTTATCTCTATTTGTTGACTAAATGGCTTCTTGCACCCTGCCTTTTTTGTTCAAATTCAAGTATCAAAAAATAATTAGATTGGCCGGATGTGGTGGCTCATACCTGTAATCACAGCACTTTGAGAATACAAAGCAGGAGGATTGTTTGAGTCCAGGAATTTAAGACCAGTCTGGGCAACACAGCGAGACACTGTCTCTACAAAAAAAAAAAAAAAAAAAAAAAAAAAAAAAAAAAAAGCCAGGCGCGGTGGCTTAAGCCTGTAGTCCCAGCACTTTGGGAGGCCGAGGCGGGTGGATCATGAGGTCAAGAGATCGAGACCATCCTGGTCAATATGGTGAAACCCTGTCTCTACTAAAAATACAAAAAATGAGCTGGGCATGGTGACGCGTGCCTGTAATCCCAGCTACTCAGGAGGCTGAGGCAGGAGAATTGCCTGAACCCAGGAGGTGGAGGTTGCGGTGAGCCGAGATTGCTCCATTGCACTCCAGCCTGGCTAACAAAAGCGAAACTCCGTCTCAACAATGACAATAACAACAACAACAACAACAACAACAACAACAAAATTAGGGAAAGCATCACATTGTACACCTTAAATATATACAATTTAATTTGTCAATTATACCTCAATAAAGCTGGGGAAAAATAAATCATTAGGGGAGATTGGAAATTAGGTGAAAATTCTGTGGGCATCTTTATATACCACTGTATATTCCATCTAAGTGCCCAGACATGTAAAACATCTAGAATTAGGAGCCAGATTTCCTGAACCCCTATATAATGCCCACTATACCTAAAAAACTATTGAGTAACAAACACATCTTCTAGGGGCTAAAGATCATGTTCTCTTGTAGAGCAATGCCTCCACCTGAGAAAATGTTCTTATAATTTAATTGATCATTGCAAGCTGGAAATTATTCCAAGACAAGCAAATACTGTCGTGTCATTGAAGGTTGGGTCACTGACTGAGATATGTATCCTGAAGTATGAAGGTGGAGAAATGGAGCCAGGAGCCAAGGAATGTGGGCAGCCTCTAGAAGCCAGAAAGGGTGAGAGACTGTATTCTGTCTTAGAGCTTCCAGAAGGAATGCAGCTGGACTGACACCTTGATACACCTTGATTTTTTATGACTTCTGACCTCCAGAAGTATAAGGTAATCAATGTGTATTATTTTAAGCCACGGAGTTTGTGATAATTTGCCCTATCAACTACAGAAAATGAATACAGAATCCATGCTTTTCATCACTAGGCCTTGCTGTCTTGGATGGCTACAAAAAGAGCCTGTGGAATTACAGGGTCATCCTAAGGAAAAATAGAAAAACATGGCCATAGGCTGGGCATGGTGGCTCATACCTGTAATCCCAGCACTTTGGGAGGGTAAGGCAGGTGGATCACTTGAGACCAGGAGTCTGAGACCAGCTTGGCCAACATGGTGAAACCTTGTCTCTACTAAAAATACAAAAATTAGCCTGGTTTGGTGGTACACGACTATAATCCCAGCTACCTTGGAGGCTCAGGTATGAGAATCACTTGAACCTGGAGGTGGAGGCTGCAGTGAACTGAGATCATACCACTGCACTCCAGCCTGGGTGACAGAGCAAGAACCTGTTTCTAAATAAATAAATAATTAAATAAAAAGAAGAAAAAAAGAAAAACATGACTGTTTCGTGGATATGACTGACCAGTATCTATGTGCAATGCAACAGGGGTTTAGTTTTGCTTTCTACCTTTAAACATGATCAAAAAAAAAGTCTTTGATCATTTTTGAAAACCTTATGAAAGAGAGAGAGAGAAAGAGAGAGAGAGAGATCCATCATACTCAAAATTAATCCTTTGAAAATATTATAATTACTGTGGTATTTGGTATCCATCCACTAGATGTCAGGAGAGACAATGTAAAGGCTCCTACTCTGCTTCAAACTTCTACTTAGGTAGAATTCCTGATAAAACTGAAAAGCAAACCATTGTAGAAACCATATGATAATTTACATGTAAAATGCAGACAAGGTACAGTAAACATTTCAAATAAGCATATGTGTCAAAATCTAGACTTAGTCTGTGGTCTTATGAGACCAAATATAGCCAGCTCTTTTAAATAGCTTATGATGGCACACAGAGGGTATTCTCAGCGTTTCCCGGTATCCTGTGGCTTAACCTGTACTTTTTGCACTTTTGAATAACATCTCACCCAGAAAGCTTCTCAGCAGTCTACCTACCACAAGGGAATTTGCTTTATTGGCTTTGTGTAAGTTAGATCATTTTTGTGACTTTTCCTAAAACCCGTTTCTGGCTGCCTTCTTAGTGTTCATATGAGAGAAGCCATTGTGTCTTGAGTGATATTTAATTTACTTATTTAGAAGGCTTAAGTAATTTCCCCTATATCCTGTCTGTTCACTGCTTTTAAATGGGTCAGCATGGCTCTGATTGACTACAGTTTCCCTTTTAAGTCCCATTTCTTTTGGTTTGCTCTTGGGGCAGAATGGGTGGGTCTGTTAGGAGAGCAATCAAGGGTAAGACTGTAATAAAGATCATAAATAGCAAAAGTTAAAGTCAATGATGTTGTCACATGATTCATTTGCATGGCGTTAGGGTCAAGAGAGCAGAAAAGTGAGAAACAAAAGCAACAACAAAAAAAGGAAAGGGCTTCTTGCTGAAGTGTGTGTGTGTGTGTGTGTGTGTGTGTGTGTGTGTGTGTGTGTGCTGGGTTGATTCCCAGGGAAGAAAGTAGTCACTGATTCTCCTGTGGCATACCTGACCACGAATTGCCCAAGATATCCCCTTGGTTGTAGACAGAGCCCGAATCCCTTATCAAAAAATTGGATCAGAGCCTCTAATAACGTGATTCTATCCCAATACAATGGAAAGCTGAATTTTTATAGTTACTTCTTTAATTCCTCTTATTCTATCTCAGTGTCATTAGCGTCAAGAGATCTTTTCAGGTAACATTCTTATATGCTTCCTTAAGGTACAGTATAACTTTTAAAGTTTTCTTCTTTTTCTATTCATGAACCTTGGCTGAATGTTATTTTATATTTGTAGGGCTATGTGGATTTTCTTCTCTCCTAACTTACAGATGCTCTCAGATCATTGTTTAACTTTGATAGCTTAACATTCTCTTTCCATATTCAAAAAATCAGTTACCTTGCCTTCCATCTGCTGGCTTAGGCTTTCATACACTGATCCAAAACTTGTTGGAACATGGATATTTTGAACTATTACTCTCCCATATATCTACTTTGTAAGGGATCTTTTAACTTTGATCACTTTTAAATAAGTTTTGAATAACAAATACATGCACATGGTACAAAATCCAAGCAGTAAAAATAAGTAAATACATTTAAAAAACTCAAAAAGTGAAAAGTTGTCCTGTCTTTCTAATCACAATCATTCAATTTCCTTTCCCGGGGCAATAACTACAACCAATTTCTATTTATTCTCCAAGGATATTCTAAGAATTTAAATATACCATACAAAATAATAACATACTAGCTGGGCGCGGTGGCTCACGCCTGTAATCCCAGCACTTTGGGAGGCCGAGGCGGGTGGATCACGAGGTCAAGAGATCGAGACCATGCTGGTCAACATGGTGAAACCCCGTCTCTACTAAAAATACAAAAATCAGCTGGGCATGGGGGCGCGTGCCTGTAATCCCAGCTACTCAGGAGGCTGAGGCAGGAGAATTGCCTGAACCCAGGAGGCGGAGGTTGCGGTGAGCCGAGATCGCACCATTGCACTCCAGCCTGGGTAATAAGAGTGAAACTCTGTCTCAAAAAAAAAAAAAAAAAAAAAAAAAATAACATACTTTATATACTCATCAACACTCAACTTTTTTTCATTTAGCATTATTTTGGTGGTAGTTCATATCAGTACATGCAAAAATGCCCAATTCAATGTATAGATGAGCCATAATTTGTTGATGGATGTCTAGATGGTTTTCAATTTTTTTTTTTTTTTTTTTTTTGCTAATAAAAACATTGCTCTAATGCTTATTTTTGTGAAGGTCTTTTTGCTCATATGGGAGTATATCTGTAGGATAAATTCCTTGAATGGAAATTGCTGTGTCAAAGGGTGGGGGTATTTTTAATTTTGATAGAAATTACCAAATTGTCTGTTGCAATCAAGATAATTATTAATCCCATCAGCAATGTATGAGAGTGCCCATTTCCCCGTACTCTTGCAACAGAATGTTATTTTTATCTTTCTTTATCTGATACATATTGTAGTTGTACATATTCTAGATTTAGTTTGCTCATTTATGAGACAACATATTTCATGTGTTTAAGAGAAATATTTATTTCCTTTTTAAGTGAATTAACTATATGTATCCATCATCTAATTTATAATTAGTTTCTTGGCCTTAGTCTTATTGATATGTAGGAGTACTTTATACATTAAGGAAACTGGCCATTTGTCTGTGGAGTGTGTTGCTATTTTTTCCAGTTTGTTTTTGATTTCCTGATACTGGTTTTTGTGATACAATTTTTTTTTTTTAGATTATATAGTCAAATTGATCACCCTTTGTTTTTATGACTTCTGGGTTATATGGCATCTTAGATCTTTCCCACCCTGAAATTATAAAATAAATTGCCCACATTTTATTCTAGTATTTTTATGGTTCTAGTACTTCAGATTCAAATATTTAATCAATTTGGTATAAGGCATGAGATTTAATTTTCTAAATATACTTTAAAAATCATTATTTTCTCCTTATTATATATAGTTGCTCATTGTAAAAAAATTTAGAGGTACCAAAAAGCTAAAAGAAAGAAAAATTATCTCTCACGTTATCACCTAGAAATAACTACTGTTAACTTTTTTGTAATTCCTTTTTCTTTTTTCCATATATAGAAACAGATTTTTTTCTTACAAAACTAGGGTCATGTTATATATAGAGTCACATTATATATATAGTTTAGTATCCTGCCCTTTTTAAACTTAAGATTGTATCATGAGAAGATTTCCCGTGTCAACTTGCTTACTCTTGAAATAGAAACACTTACTGTCTGTCTGGGCCTGTCCATCTGCATCTACAGTTGATCCTTGAGCAACAGGGGTTTGAAGCAGCAAAGGTCCACTTACGTGTGGACTTTTTGTTCAATCAAATGAGGAACAAAAGTATTTCTGGGATGCAAAACTGCCTGTAAGGAGGGCCAACTTTTCCTATACAGTGGTTCCACAGGGCCAGCTGTGGGACTTGAGTGTGCAAATTTGGGTATATGCAGGTGTCCTGGAATCAATCCCTTATGGACACTAAGGGACAACTGTGTTTTAAGGCTTAGTTTGAAAGGCTTATATCTGGCATGATAAAAACTGTGTCTGTGCAAATTGTTACGACTAGTGTTTGGGCATTCCCTTTTTTTGGTGGACACCCAGCAAATACTTACTGATAATGTCATACTTTCCTTTCCATCTTTCGAATCCATGATTAAAAGTTAAGTACAGATATACTTAATTTGGGACCAGATTCCATTCTTTATATGATGCTCCAAGAATAAATCACAGTGTTGTATCAGGTAAATATTCAATAAAATTTTGATCTAATACCACCTTTACACTGAACTATATACCAAATCGTTATTTTCTGTGAACAGTTTTACCATTAAATTTATACCTCATTTAATGAAGTAATCATGTAATAATTAAACAGACAATGCAAACAGACTATGGTGGGAAAAGATTTGATTTCCAATGAGGGACTAAGGCAAGCCTTTATGGAACAGATGACATTTGATATGGAATTGGATGGAATTTGACAGATAGAGATAGATATGGGAAAGGCAAGACATTTCTGGCAGAGGGGATCAAATGTGCTAAAATCCAGAAGTGGGAATATACCAGATATGTTCAGTAGATCATCAGCAGTCCAGTTTGACTGGTGCAGAGGTTGCATGAGTGAGAACAGGGAAAGGCTAGGTTTACAAATTAGCTGGGTAAATGCAAAGTTTAACCAAAGTTTTGAAAGACAGACTAAGGAGCTGATACTTAAAAAAAAAATTTCTTCTTCTTTATAAGTTTATTTCCCCTTTAGTCTTTCTGTCTCAAAAAGATGATATATTTTTGGGCATTAGAGTGATTAAATGTTTTCACCTTTTTACTGTGGAAAATGTTGAACATATACAAAAGTAAACAGAACAATATGGTAATTCCTCATGCAGCTATCATCCTGCTGCAGCAATTGTCATCTTATGGCCACTCTCATTGAATCTCATGCCCCATTTCCCCCATATTGTTTGGAAGCAAATCCTAGGCATCCTATTGTTTCATACATGTGTCCCTAAAACATAAATATTTTTTACAAAAACGTAACCGCAACACCATGATCACACAAAAAACTAATATTTCCTTAGCATGATTTAAGGGTTTTAAAGAAAGTGTGCCGTGAGCAGTATGGTGCTCAGCTAAGTTAATCGAATTAGCTTCATGTTCCATAGAGAGCTATCTAAATGTAGCTAACATAAATGAGTTATTTTTTATGAGTGGTGAATGCTATTAGTCACTTTGCTGACACAAAGTCATTTAGGGATGTTTTTAAAAAGCATGCAATTACGTCAGAAGCAGAGCCTGGAAATGATGTTTTTTAGAAAGAAAAATGTCATAGTCAATTTTAATTAAAATAAAATGAACAAAATAATTTCTCAACCTTTTAAAATCTTTCATAGAATTAACAGGGTTCCATTTTTTTTCAATATGGTACCATTAGCTAGAACTGGCCAAGAAAAAGAGAGGTTTTTCTTTGTGTGTGTGTGTGTGTGTTTTGTTTTTTTTTTTTTTTTTTTTCAGACTAAGGTCAAAGATAGATAATTAAAGGAAAGGAAGGAAATAAATAGCTCAGTATTGCAATAAATTGTGTCCTTCTAAAGAAACTGCATTACATTAGAATAGATTATTATCTGGGGGATGGTTGGAAAAGTCCTGCTATCGTGGTGGAAATGCAATTACATTGTGTTGGATGTTGATGAAGAGAAGGCCATTGAAACCCCAAAGCCTCCTTATTCCCCTGGGTACCTTCATCCCTGTGACATTAGCCACCTGGAGCCCTGTTTGTTCAGTTGCCCATCTGATAGAATATCCAATCTCCTCATTTCCTGTGCTGTGGAAAATTATTTTATTCAGCAAGTGACTGAACTCTTCTTTGGAATGGAAATCGCTGATGTATTTGAGACAATGTTTTTGGCATAAAGCAAAGATGAATCTTAGACTCCTTTCTCTAGCAGACCTTGCTCAAAACTCACTGATTTTTTAAAAAGGAAGACAATAGAAGGTCTGATTCTGTTTGGTAAAGCAGAGATTATTTAAGAAGGTAAGTAGTTTCTTTATTTTACTTGAATTTCTGAAGATTTACTCTAACAAGGTGGAAGAGGAAAAACAAGGCATCTATAGGAATAGCTGTTTCTACTACTAAATTTTAGTTGTAATTCAGTCCCTCTATGAGGTCACAAAGCCTTTCAAATCTAGAAGGACAATTGTAAATTGTAGTGAGAGGCTGATACATGCTCTGAATGACTTTCCATTCAAGATGGATAGAAAATGGGATATACACACTTTAAAAAAACCTTGTACTTTCTTTGAAATACAGTAGTCCCCATGAGAAAGAGAGGCTTTTGAGCATAGGAGGCAAAACTTGGCATATATTTTTATCTTCACTCATTTTCTTGTCCTAACAGGCCTTGCCTTTGCTTTTTGGGTTAATTGCATGTTCTCTATTGTTCTGTTGTTAACTACACTAAGGTTATACAAAGCTAGCTTTTCTAGATCATAAAGCTCACGTGTCCTTTGCATAGCATGGAGATAGAGCAAGGATTTAACATTAGATTAGGTAGACGTGAACTCTGGTAACATCCGCATTATCTGTAGTTTAGACTGCCAATAATCTTGGGTGGCCTTTCTGGAAGATGACCAGAACCTGGAAGGAAACAAAGAAGGCCTTTAAGAGGTCAAAATAATTATCCTCAAGTCCATGGACTTTATCCTGTAGGAGAAGCATCAAGAGAGGCAGTCAGATCTTAACTTTACTCAGTAACCTTATTTTGTACACAATTCTAATAGACTTCATTATCTGGCTTGCTGGCCCACAGCAAATTAGATGAGAGGCTATTAGCAGCAGCTCCACTGAGAATCAGGAGAAAAAACAGCCAAAATCTTGAATGCAAGGGTGGAGTAGAATTTTAAAAGACGTATACAAAAACTGGGAAATGCTTAGGAGTCAGAGGCCATTGAGTGAAAGACAAAAAAATCATTATGGGCCATAACAGCCTTGAGTGTTATCTCCACCTGTTAAGGTAGGGACCCTCTTGCCTCTCTATATGTATTCTCAGTACATAAAACATAAAGTGGTATAAAGTAGACACAGCTTTTTTTCTTCCTGGAAGCCATACATTAAAGCAGGATCCCAGTATAATCCAATAGTGCTTATAATGCTAGACCCAAGCCATCAAACTATAATTAGGTTATATTCACTTTACTCTGATTAAGAAGGCAGGAAAAAAAACATCCTGGAAAATGTGATTGAAAACACTTGGGTAAATACCTAGTGGTGGAATTGCTGGAATGTATGGCAAGTTTATGTTTAACTTTATAAGAAACTACTGAACTGTTTTCCGAAGTGGCTGTACCATTTTGAATTTCTACCATCAATATGTGAGAGTTCCTGTAGTTCTGTACTCTTGCCTGCACTGGGTATTTTCAGTTTGATTAAAAAAAATATTCTAATAGGTACACAGTGGTATATCATCTTGGCTTTAGTTTGTGTTTCCTTAACAAATAATAATATTGGGCATCTTTTCATGTGCTTATTTGCCATCAGTATATCTTCTTTGATGAAGTGTCTGTTGAAATATTTTGACTTTTGTGAAAAATTGGAATATTTGTTTTCTTATTATTGAGTTTTCAGAGTTCTTTATATATACTGGATATAAGCCTTTTGTCAGATAAGTATTCATCCAAGTGAAATAAAAACTTATGTTTATACAAAATCCTATATGCCAATGTCTATAGCAGCCTTATTCATAACTGCTAAAAACTGGAAACCACCCAAATGTCTTACAACTAGTGAATGGTCACAAGTTTTAGGACATTCATAAAGTAGAATCCTACTCAGCAACAAAAATGAACGAACATCTGATTCACATAACAAAATGGATGAAACTCCAATGCTTTATGCTAAGTGAAAGAAGCTACATACTGTATAATTCCATTTATTTGAAAATAGATCAGTGGTTGCTAGGAGCTGCAGGTGGGGACAAAGGAGCAGCATGAGGGAATTGTGTGTGGTGATGGAACGGTTTTACATCTTCATTTTGTTGGAAGTTTGTCAACACTTATAGAACTAATTTAACAAAAGATGAATTTTACTGCATGTAAACAATATGTCAATTTTTTTTATAAAAGGCAAAAATAACAGTTGAGAGTATTGAAAGGAAGTAAGCTTTAAGAGTGTGGAAAATGCACTGCTGTGGCTGCATTTCAGGTGGCTTTCAGTAAGCTAGAACATTAGTTTAGGCATTAGAATTTCATAAAAAGTTTAATCCTGTTTTGAGGGGGCAGAAATAGAAAATTGTAATCACGTGGATTTTAAATTGCAGAGAATTATGAATGCAACATTATCAGGCTTTTGCTTGCCAGTGAATTATTCATGTGAACAGAGTCTTGGTGGAAGGAGGGGGTAGAGAAAACAAACTGTGGGTGAATGATTGCTAGCTTCTCCAGCTTTTTCTTATTTTACACACACACATACACACACATGCACAGACATACACACATATGCATGCATACACAGGTAAAGAAACATGCACACACACATGCATACACACATACACATGTACGCACATGTACACACACGTACACACATATGCACACAGACACACACGCAGACACATATGCACACACAGACACACATGTGTACATGTACACACATGTACACACATGTGTGCATGCACATACAGACACATGCACACACACATACATGCACACATCAAATGTGCACCCACATACACACAAATGCACACACAAATGCACACATACTGACACATATGCACATGTACACACATGCACACACATACACGTATACACACATGTACACACAGACACACGCACATACACATACACATGCAGGCAAACACACAGAGACACATATGTACACTTCACCTTTTACCTTTTTTTCTTTCTTCTCCTTCTTCTTCATCTACCAGTCTATCAGTTCATCTTTCACATTGGGGCTAAATCTCTTTGTGATCCAGGCACCCTAGCAGTTCCTCAGCCTCACAGCTTATTTCCTATGAACATTCCTACCTGTGTAAATTTGCTCACATTGGTCCCTTTGCCAGATGTAACCTGTCCTTTCTAACTCCTTTAGCCTCTGATAGGCAGAATTCAAACTTTCAAGGTCCAACTCAAAATCTGCCTCTTCCATGAAGACTTCTTTGATCACCTCAGTCAACTTTGATCACCCAGTGTCACCCCAGGGCACTGAATTTTCTGTTCTTGTATTTGTGGTAAAAGAGTTGCAGAAAGTTGACTTGACCTTCCAGGCAGCAAGTAGAACAAAATATCAAACATATGCACATTATAGATGCTAGATTAATGGTGGATGATGGGTCTGCACCATTAGCTTTGGTTGAGGCGGTATAACATAGTGGTTAAGAGCATGGAGGAGGCACGTGCCTAGATTTGAATACCAGCTCTGCTGTGTACTGACTGTGTGATTTTGACATACTTAACCCCTAAGTCTCAGTTTCCTCATCTATAAAATGGGAATAATAATAGCTTCTACCTGGGGTTATTGTGAAGAGTAAATAAATTACTTTATATAAAGCGCCTGGCACATATGGAGCCCCTTGTGTTATCTGTCATTATTTTGGAAGCATAGAATTAGTTGAAACTAATCATAATCATATGGGCTAAATATATTATTGCAAAGGATATGTTGGTTTCAAGGGAAATATTACTGTTAAGAGAGGCAGAAATGTAAGACAGTATTCACATTCATCCCGTTCAGGCATGTTAGAAAGATCAGCAACACTGGTTCCATTAAGGATTCTAATGTAACTCTGTGAAAATACATAATTCCAACCTTCATAAGGGGACTTATAAGGGGGCTGTGTAGGCAAGGGCAGGGGGAGGTGGGGCAGGAGAGTCAGCTGTTGTATGGACTTCTCTGAAGAGAGCCCTTATAGCTGGCCTGTTCCCCTGGCAGCCTTTTGATATTCTAGGCAGCTGCCTGACACTGCACTTTGGTGCTCCACAGTGTAATTAACAGGCACGCACACAGCTGCCTTGTCAAACAATTGGCCAGATTTGGCAGGGTATGCTACAGAGGCGGGGTGGTAGCAGGGAGCACCCAGGATACATTTACCACCTTGGGCACTGACCTTTCCCAGCAGTTCCATAATAACACCGCAGCTGCACCCTGAGCACTTCTCAAAACAGTGTGCCTGCTAATTTCTTAGAGGGGACTATCCAAATTCCTCGATTCAAAATGCATTTCCATTTTCTAGCTTACACAACAATATCACTAGCTTGACCTACTCCTTGATGCTATCAGAGTCAATGGTGACTGGCCCACTAGGTTTTTTTTTTCTTTTTTAATTCCCCTCTAAACCACACAAAGACTTTTCAACTTTGTTACCATTGGCCGGATAAATCTTCTTCAGGGAAGGAAGTGCAAGAGGAAGTGTGATGTCAGGAAAAAGCCATGGGACTGGGAATCAGGAGACCTCGTTTTTTGTTCTGGCTCATTAGTTTTATGACCTTGAGAAAGTCATTTTTTCTCTCTGGACCTTTGAGTCTTGTGTACAACTGAGATGATTAGGTTCAAGAGGAAATTTCTGGTATATTTGTGGCCTTGAAGATTTAATATTCATAAGCCATTGCAGGGACTCTAGATCTTGGATCTTTGATGCCATGGAGCCCTGTGTAAGAATTTCAGAACCGTCCCTACCCTGAAACTTTGCTTGTTGGCAAATAACTGACTCTTAGGCAGAATGCCATCCCTGTCCCTGAAACTTTCAGCTTACCATATTTTCCAGCCTTTCTTGAGGGTGCTGAGTAATTTTAACATGGGGTTGTATTTGGAATGCTACAGCAGCTTTTGGTCCAAAGATCCAGAATGACAGGACAGACCTAAGGACTAATTCTAAGCCCAGCTTTGCCATTCCACATATAGGGTATGCGCCCACCCTGGATTTGCTCATCTAGGTTATGTTTTTCACATTTTGTCTGTGTCAGACATCAGGCTCCTAATTTGAGAAATACACTGTTGGCTTTAGCTGAAGTCATTTAGCTTATTTTCTTGTTGGAGTAATGCTGTCTTATACCTACAGACTTCCTCTAGAGGTGGAGGGGATGGCCCTGGCAATCCTACCGTATGCCTGCTGTCCATGTTTATCCATTTGAAATCAGGTTGAGGAGAACACCAGAGACAGCTCAGATGATGCTGAGAGTGCCTAAAAAGGAGACCAACAACCTCAGGGTGTGTGTGGCCGGAAGGTTGAGACTCAGTAGCCCCCAGTACTGCTGCTTTGGGCTGGGGAGTGAGCACTGTTTGTGGGTAAGAGCCAGTTGTGTGCCTCTCTTCCTAACTATGCATTCATTGATGGCTAGTTGGTACCTTTACATTAACCATGGTGGAAATATTTTCAGTATGGAAACCAGCAAACACTAAAACTCAGAGATATTTTTTAAAAATCTCTTTCCTTTTTCTTGTTTAATTGGACAATTTCTATTGATTGACCTTTAAGTTCATTGACTCTTTCCTCTATCATCTCCACTCTGCTATTAATCCCTTAGAGTCAGTTTTAAATTTTGGGTTTTGTGTTTTTATTTCTAAATTTTACATTTGGGTTGGGTGCAATGGCTCATGCCTGTAATCCCAACACTTTGGGAGGCTGAGGCAGGCGAATCACTTGAGGTCAGGAGTTCAAGACCAGCCAACACGGCCAATATGATGAAACCTCGTCTCTAGTAAAAATACAAAAAATTTAGCTGGGCCTGGTGGTGCGTCCCTCAGGAGGCTGAGCAGGAGAATTGCTTGAGCCTGGGAAGTGGAGGTTGTAGTGTGCCACTGTGAGATAGCGTTCCTGCACTCCAGCCTGGGCAACAGAGCGAGACTCTGTCTCCAAAGGAAACAAATAAAGAAATAAATTTTACGTTTACTTCTCTTTTATATCTCCCGTTCCTTTTTGAGATTTTCTATTTTCTCAATTGTTGCAAGAATGTTTACAATTGCACACAAGAGCATTTTTATAATAGCAGTTTTAAAGTTATTGTCAGATAATTACTACATATGTGTTATTTTGACACTGGCATCTGCTGATTGTCTACTCTTATTTAAATTGAGATTTTTCTGGCTCTTCATATTCCAAATATTTTTATTGTCTCCTGGACATTTTGAATATGATGTTATAAGACTCTAGGTCTTGTTTAAGTCCTGTGAAAGACGTTAATATTTTAGCAGGCAATTGACCTGGCTACGGTTGACCTGTAGTTTCCAGCCCACCTCTTGTGGCTGTATTTCAGTTCCGTTTTCAAACCTTTGCATTGCTATTTGAATCTGTCCTACACTTGTGCCATTCGGTGATTAATTTGAGACCTGAGTATTGGCCCATCTTGTAGTTCAGTTCTTGAAGTTTTTGGCAGGGTCGTTAGGATCAGAGTGATTAGGATGAGATGCACACACGCACAGCTGGGGTGAGCCCAAGCAGTACTTTACGGGGTCACTTTCCTGAGCTCTTCCATCTCTGCAATCTCTCTGATATGTTATGGTTCCTTGGGGCTCCTTTTTTGGTCCATTAGCCAGGAATCAGGGGTTTTAGTTCCTTCACTCTGCTATGCACTTTTGTGAGTAGAACAGTAAAACAATAACAACAAGGGAGCATGGTTGGAGATGGCATTAACCCACTTTCTTGGTGTCATAGGTCCACCAATTAAAAAGGAAAGTTTGGGCCCATGCACGCTCTTCTGCTACCACTGCTGCTGATTTGCCAGAGGATTAGGTCATTAGAGAATGGAGAGAGGGAGGGAGGGGGAGAGAGAGAGAGAAAGAGAGAGAGAGAGACAGAGAGAGAGAGAGAGAGAGAATGGAGAGGGGGAGATAGTGGAGAAAGAGATGGTAGAGGCAGAGAGAGACAGAGACAGAAACCTCTTTGACAATGAGGAGTTTCTTCTCCTAGTCTTTAAGCCAGAAATGAGTTTTTCCTGGAACTTTCTCTGTGCTGATGCCTACTTTCAGGTTTCGGGCTGTGTTGTGTTTAGGCTGAGGAATATCTCGGAGATGGAGGGGTGGGTAGATTCGGGGGTGGTAGTAAACTCACCATTGATTTGGTGATACTTTGGATTCAGGTTTTCTTCCCCAAATGGCCTGCTACTATCTACTTTTCAGCATCTTCAAATAATTTTGAAGATGCTGAAAAGTAGATAGTAGCAGGCCATTTGAATTTTTTTCCAGTAGGAAAGAGTGGGTGGAGTACG
The DNA here is from genome assembly GCF_048565385.1 of Saimiri boliviensis. Classification (NCBI taxonomy): domain Eukaryota; kingdom Metazoa; phylum Chordata; class Mammalia; order Primates; family Cebidae; genus Saimiri; species Saimiri boliviensis. Next base: position 117,502,931 of record NC_133470.1, read on the forward strand.
CTTACCCATCTTGCCTGGAGCTGAGGGCCCTTTATTTCTTCCCTGAAGATCCAGTTGTTAAACATTTATCAACACACTGCTGGCTGATTGTACCAACTGTAGGTATAATCAAGGTGACTCCTTACGCAGTCTTTCATGTTACATTCAGGAAGGTCTACCAATTTCTTTTTTTTTTTTTTTTTTTTTTATTGCATTTTAGGTTTTGGGGTACATGTGATGAACATGCAAGATTGTTGCATAGGTACACACATGGCAGTGTGCTTTGCTGCCTTCCGTCCCCTCACCTGTATCTGTCATTTCTCCCCATGCTATCTCTTCCCACCTCCCCACCCCCCGCCCCTCCCCCATTTCCCCCCAACAGACCCCAGTGTGTAGTGCTCCCCTCCCTGTGTCCATGTGTTCTCATTGTTCAACACCCGCCTATGAGTGAGAATATACGGTGTTTGATTTTCTGCTCTTGTGTCAGTTTGCTGAGAATGATGGTTTCCAGGTTCATCCATGTCCCTATAAAGGACGTGAACTCATCGTTTTTGATGGCTGCATAATATTCCATGGTGTATATGTACCACATTTTCCCTATCCAGTCTAACATCGTTGGGCATTTGGGTTGGTTCCAGGTCTTTGCTATTGTAAACAGTGCTGCAATGAACATTCGTGTGCACGTGTCCTTGTAGTAGAATGATTTAAGTAGACATACAGGAGGCCAACAAACATATGAAAAAATGCTCATCATCACTGGTCATCAGAGAAATGCAAATCAAAACCACATTGAGATACCATCTCACACCAGTTAGAATGGCGATCATTAAAAAATCGGGAAACAACAGATGCTGGAGAGGATGTGGAGAAATAGGAACACTTTTACACTGTTGGTGGGAATGTAAATTAATTCAACCATTGTGGAAGACAGTGTGGCGATTCCTCAAGGACCTAAAAATAGAAATCCCATTTGACCCAGCAATCCCATTACTGGGTATATATCCAAAGGATTATAGGTCTACCAATTTCTATCGTTGCCTCTGAACAATTAGTTACCATACCATGCTAGGCCTCAGTATCCTCATTTGTAACTTGGGAATAATAATAGTGCATATCTCATTGGATTGTTGTCAAGGGTTAGATGAAATAATACAGTACCTAGAACAGTGTCTGGCACATAGTACATGCTCAATAAATGGAAGCTATATTATTTGAAAAAATAAACAAACTCTTTACATCGTAGTCTCTCTCAGAATCAGAGAGGTGTGTGTTCACTGAGGAATAAAACCCAGAGACAGGGAGTCCTTATGGTCTGTAGTGTTAGAGTTTCAGCTTTAGAGCCAGCTGGTGAGTTTCCACTTCAGATATTTATTAGCCATATGACATTGAGCAAGTCACTTCACCTTTTCTTTCTCTCTCTGTCTCTTTCTTTCTTCTTTCTTTCTCTCTCCCTTCCTTCCTTCCTTTCTTCCTTCCCTCCCTCCCTCCCTTCTTCTCTTTTTTTTGTTCTTTCTTCCTTCTCTTTTTTCTCTTTTCTTTCTTTTCTTTCTCTCTCTCTTCCCCCTCCCCCCTTCCCTTTCTCCTTCCCTCCTTCCTTCCTTCCTTCCCTCTCTCCCTTCTCTTTCTTTCTTTTTTCTCTTTCTTTCTCTTCTTTCTTTCTTTCTTTCTTTCTTTCTTTCTTTCTTTATTTCTTTCTTTTCTTTCTCCCTCCTTCCTTCCTTCTTTCTTCTCTTTCTTTTTTCTTTCTCTATTTTTTAAGACAGAATCTCACTCTGTTGCCCAGGCTGGGGTGCAGATGTGCTATCATGGCTCACTGCAGCCTTGGGCTCACATGATCCTCCATCTCAACCTTTTAGGTAGCTGGGACTACAGGCTTGCCCCACCATGCCTGGCTAATGTTTATATATATGTAGAGACAGGGTTTTGCCATTTTGCCATCTTGGTCAGACTAGTCTCTAACTCATAGGCTTCAAGTGATCCTCCCAATTCAGCCTCCCAAAGTTCTGGGACTACAGGTGTGAGTCTTACACTTGGCCCCCTTCATCTTTCTTTACGAGCAGTAGATTGAGTACAATGAAAGTGTATAGTTCAACAAGGTTATTGAAAGGATTAAAGGAGATAATACATTAAAATGCTCAATAATTATTGGCTATTATTAATACTGGGTCAACTTAATTTAGTGATTTCTGTGAGCTAGGCCTTATAGGGCTATGTAATGGATATCTTATAATGCCCATAGATGATTGTGTGTAAACACACACGCACAGCCGCCCAATCTTGGGGTGTTTTGTGGAACTCACTGACAGCACTATGTTCTCTCCCTGAGACACCTGCTGCCTGGTCTCTGCAGCATTGCAGGGCAAGGAGCCAGTATCTTGATCTTCTTTAAAAGACTGGTCCATGCTTATTGGACTATTGTGAAGAGAAATTAGTGAGCACGCAGTTAATCTCTGCAGATTAACTGAGGGCTCTGTTACTTTCTGCTTATAGCTTGTAGTCCTTAGTTCTTTTCAAGTTAATAGCTTGTGACTTTTTGTCCTGCCCTTTCTGTGGGCTGGGCTGACTGCTCACCCGACTTCTCTGCGGGAGCAGCATGGGCATTGTTTCTGTTGCAAATGGCTCCTGGAGCTAGAATTAGGAGAAGTGGCTTTGCTGATACATTTTTGTGGTTTGTCTTACACCCTCTTTGTATAGCAGCACATTGCCTCTAGTTTTCCTCTTTGGGTGTCTGTTTGTGTTTTTAACTTCCTTTTTGTAGAGTCTTTTTTGATTAAAAATTCTCCATGCCCAAAGGATGTAGAAATTCCATTTTAGCATGTTGATAAAGTGTGGCTATAATATTTGATATTCAAAGCAGTAGCAGCAAAGCTCTTAATGTGATTTGATGCTGTTTGACGTGCCCCAGCTTCTGTTGCCTTTTAAAAGACAGCATGGTATGGTAAACAGACCTCTTCACTGGCAGTCAGAAAAACTGATGTCAAATTCAGTATCTGAACTGTCCTCCCTGAAGTCATAGGACAAGTCATATCACTGCTCTGGTATTCAAATACATAGGTTAGGGGCCACAGCAGCGGAGATGAGCTAAGGCCACAAGTGGAGCAGATGGATACCAGCAACTGCAGAGGAAAATCTCAGTGACTGGCAAGAGCACATGATGCCCCCTGGGCCCCTGCTGGGGAAACTGAGGGACTTAAGGAACTGGTTTCTGGCCAATCTCCCTTGCTTTTCTTCCCTCAGGTTGGTGAAAGTGCAGGAAACATGAGTTCACTGTGAAACATGGAGGCTTGAACCAGATGATTACTAAAGCCTCTTAGCTCCAAAATTTGGGGATTATTACCATGGGAGGGACTGGACTAAGGCAGGTGCAGGAATATTGCTGAAGCTGCTGCTGTTATGCCTGTGGGTCCCAGGCAGGAGGAACAAAAATCAACTTATTTCATCTTAGAGTTTTCATTTCCTCATTTCAGAAATGGAGATAATAATACCTCCTTGGCTTAATGCTCAGTGCGGCTATGAGGAGTAAATGTGGTAGTGGCTGTGAATGTGGTACTGGTAGCACTCCCAAGCAGAAATACAAGCCATATCAGGATCCCATTTGGGAGAATCTGCTCCTTTCCTGGTCTTTCCACTCTGGGCGTCAGAACTTTAACTGCATTTGCCAAGTGGAGTCCACACAGTTCAGCTAAAAGTACTTGAACACAACAAAAAGGCTTAGCTAAAAATGACTCAATGAAGGCAAGGATTATATAGAATTTAGTGTAATTTAAACAGAAACATAATTATCTATAATAAATCACAAATCCTATATTGGCAGGTTCTATTTTTTTTTTTTTTTGACAAAAGATCTTGCTTTGTTGCCCAGGCTGGAGTGTACTGGTGCAATCTTGGTTCACTGCAACCTCCGCCTCTAACGCTCAAGTGATCCTCCCACTTCAGCCTCCCAAGTAGTTGGGACTACAGGCATGTGCCACCATTGGTTAAATTAAAAAAAAATTTTTTTGTGGAGACTAGGTTTCACTATATTGCCCAGGCTGGTTTTGAGCTCCTGGGCTCAAGTGATACTCCCATTTCAGCTTCCCAAGATGTTGGGATTATAGGCATGAGCCACTGCACACTGCACCTGGCCAGGTTGTAATGTTATTTCCAATTTCCTTTTCACTAAGGAATTGGGGAAGACTCTTATCTTTTGTGATTAATAAATTGTTGCTGTTCTGGTGTTTTCAGGATTTTCCTCCATGTCTAAATCCTACATATCCTCTTTTGTGTGTTCCATGCTATTTTTGTCTCATGCCAAGCTGCACTGAGATGGGTCATTTTTTTTTTTTTTTTGGTATAAAGACACTCATTAATCAATACAGGAAATTCACAGTCATTCAGCGAACATTTATTGTGTTGGCCATGTACAATGCAGTATGCTGGAGCGTGGGAATACAGAAATTTTTTTTTAAGGTTGCCATCTTTTCAGTCTTTACAGTTTAGTGGAATAGCCAGACAATTATAGTAGTGAGATAAGTGCTCTGATCATTTCACAGAGGGCCATAGGAGAGTAAAACATAATTGGGAATATTGATGGGGCTGGTTCCAGGAAAGCTGAATGTGAGTTGAGGTCAAAGGAGTAGTTGGAGTTTCCCTGGAGGACGGGGCTGGGAGAAAGATTTTCCAGGCAAAAGTAGCAGTATGTGCCAAGGCATTGAAGAGTGTAGCATCTACAGGGAGCTTTAATAGCTTGGCTGAGTCAAAAGTAGGGATTAAGGAAGGTGTGGAGTGATGGGAGATAAGACTGGAGGAACAAGAAAGGCTGGGGCATGAAGAGCCTTGGACATCCTGCTGGAAGAGAGTGGGAAACTAGTGGAGAGTTTTAAATAGAGAATCAACATGATCAGGTTTGTGTTTTCGAGAATAAGGTATTAAAAGAAGACTCAAGATGCTCAAGCACAATGCATCAAACACAGTCAGGGAATGTGGTAGAAACCCACAGTTTCTATCCAGGAGATGGCAAGGTAATTGGTTATAAGGCAGTAGCAGTGGGGATGGAGATCCAAACTTGTTCCTGCTGTTTTGGTCCAAGTAGTAACTGGGGTCTTACAGCAGTATTCGCTAAGTACTACAGTGGTCAAGGCTTATAATAATGGAGAAAAAGCCCTGGATTTGTCTCAAAGGAAGTTACTGGTTCTAGGCTAAGGATGTGGATAGCAGGAAGTGATGATGGCAGTACTTTCATATGCAGAATCCAGGAGAGATTCAGCAAGGTACGATATGTTGAGGTCAAGTCCATGATAGTTATTTTTTGGTATTGTTTTTATTGTTTTAAAGACCACAAAATGGTGTTTGTGTTTTATTTGGCCTATACAACATTCCAAACATTTTGAGTCAATAATGAAAAACCAGGAGACTTTACCATTTACAAATTCAAATTTCTGGTTTCTCTTGAAAAATACAGACGCTCTAGCAGCACTGGGCCTGCATTAGTTCACGTGGGTCAGCTGGAGCTGAGTAGCTACTGGCCCCTTTAGATGACTATTTGCTCTCTAATCTACCACAGACCTGCCCCTCACACCATGTATGCAGATGCACTCACACTCTGCCCTTACATTCTTACTTTGCCTGCTTAGCCTGGGTGGGCTTTGAGTTTGTAATCCCCAGCTTATCTCAGGCCTGGCTTTGAACGTGACTTGTAGCAGTCAGATTGCTCATACAGGATGGTCTTTATTACTCCAGTGAGGAGACTAAGCCATCAGCTGAGAATAAAGGAAATGGATGACAGATTGGATTTCAGAAGGCATGATTGCACTTTTAAGTATTGTCTTGATAACAAACATAGTAAGCTTAAAAAAAAAAACCTTGAAGTATAGAACTTTCTCAAAGTTCTTTTACAAAATACTTCTTATTGTTCTGTATTGTGATTGTCTGTTTACATGAATGTCTTTCCTACTCATCTGGTGAAACTCTTATGATCAGTAACTGTGCCTTTTCCTTGGTTGTGGGTTTATATAATAGAAAGATATACATAAATACATGTTGATATATATATATATATATATATATATATATATATATATATGTATATATAGACGTTGAAATATATATCTGTATATATCAGACCCTCGAAAGGGCTTGACATAATAGAAGGATACACACACACACACACACATACACACATACACACACACACATATTGACATATATCTATATATGTTGATATTATATATATGTCTTTCTGATATATCAGACCTTTTTAAAACACACACACACACACACACACACAGACACAAAACACGTATGTGTGTTGAAAGGAAAAACGTGGTGAAGGGGAGAAAAAGACTGTCCTTCAGGGTTGTTGTCAGGAGACCAGATGAGACAATGTATGACCAAATGTTTAACATAGAGCCTAGCACATAATAGACACTCAAATCGATTTTTCTTCCTGCATATGAAAGAGGTTAAAGAGCACATACTTAATAAAAGATGGTTGCCTTTCTTTCCCCTTCCGCTTCTCTGATGTCGACATTCCTGGGAGATTCACCTTTGACCATTCTAGCAGGGCTTTTAAGTGCACTCTCTCTCACTCAGCAGGGCACTTGTTTATATATTCAACACATTGATTATAATGATAGATTATATAATAACTATGTGTATAACCTCCTACTAGATGATGCAGGGATACTAGAGGTAAGATCCACTTCTTCTCTCTTGTTCTTTGCCTGGTAGGGGGATTAGACACATATTCAAGGAACTCTATATATGAAAAACAAACTATTCTATGTGCCACAAAATAGGACAGGTAAAATGCCTCTGCCATCCAAAGGACTGTGGAACCCCATGAGGTTGGGGGAATCAGGAAAGGCTTCCTGGAGAAAGTGATACCAAAGACAGCATGAGAAAGGGTAGGATTTCAGCATGTGGCAATGGAGTGGCTGTAGAGGCAGTTTTCTGCCTACATGCAAAGTTTTCCTTGGAATTATGCCTAGTTGTCAAAGGCCTTTAAAAAATCTAAATAAAGCAGACACACTGATTCTTCTCTTGCCAACAGCTCTCTTTACCCTCTTAGACAACTCTGTAGATGAATGAGGAAAAAGCAAACTAAAACCTCAAAGTGTGACACTTAACTAGGTCATACCATCAGACTTATTTGAAATATTGAACTTGTATTTTTTTTTTTTGCTTATAACTGAACACTCATTGGCAAATATTTATTGAGTGTCTATTAATGTGAGCACTGGCACAGTTACAAGATACTGTGGCATATAAAAATGAATACAATATAGGCCATGGCCTCAAACAGCCTTGACTCTATTGCGACAGATATGAAAATCATTTAATGTGGTAAGTAGTCTAGTAGGGATCTGATCTGAGTGCTATGAATGTGTAGAATGTGAAGGCATGATTAACTATCTATAGAAAGGTTTAAAAAATGTATCACAAAGGAGGTGACATTTTTAGTGGGCCTAGAAGAAAAAGTAGAATTTCTCAAGGCAGAGAAGTGGGTAAGATAATGAATTAATATTAATCAGAGCCAGGAGCTTCGGACTTAACCCTCAGTAAAACCTTGTGATCTAGCTATGATTATTTCCATTTTGCAGATGGAGAAATTGAGGCTCAGAGAGACCAAGTGAATCATCTAAAGTCACACAACTAGTCAATGTCAGAGTTAGGCTTTGAACTCAGGTCTTCCTGGTTCCACTATTATCAAGCTGCCTTCATGAGGAAGAAGCAGGGGGCAATGAGGATATGCAAAGACATTCTAGGCAAAAGCAAACTTTGCTGGAGAAGAAAAGGGTTTCTGTCAGCAGCGTCTCACTTTAGCTATGATCATAACTGCCTGACTCTGGAGCATTTTACAGATGATTCTCTCCTTTTTCTTGGACCTGCTTTTGAAATTAGAGTTGTTCACTGCCTGCTTATATTGATTACAACATTCAGTTCAGCAAGCATTTATTGACTGAATTGGCTGCAACAAATAGGATTTAGGTTGTTAGACCATCTTCAGAATCATTTGTACAGTGATAGATTGGAACAATTCTCAGAAGGTTTACTTTAGCACTTCAGTTAGCCAAAGTCACCATATTGATGATGCTATTTCCTGGTGCATACAGACAGAAAAATACAGCCTGAAAGTAAAGGCTGACAGAACTTATTTTTCCAGAATTGGCTCTCTTGAAAGTATAAAATGTTATATATTTTGGAACTACATTAAATCCTTTCCTGAACAAAAGAAAGTTTAAATAAATAGATAAATAGGCATATAGATAGATAAAGTGGTAGAAAAACATATATAGTCATGCTTTGCTTAATTATGGGAATATATTCTGGGAAATGTGTCATTAGATGATTCCACTGTTGTACAAACCTCATAGAGTATCCTTACACAAACTTAGATGGAATAGCCTACTACACACCTAGGCCATGTGTGTAGCCTATTGTTCCTAGGCTACAAACCTGTACAGTAAATTACTGTACTGAATATTGTTGGCAATTGGAACACACTGCTAAGTATTCAAAATATATCTAAACATATGAAAGGTAGTGTGTTGCTGGATGATGTTAGGATGGCTGTGATGTCACTAGGCAACAGGAAGTTTTCAGTAATTTCCCATTATCATCTTATGGGACCCCCATCATATAAGTAGTCCGTCCCCGACTGAAATGTCCTTATATGGGGCACGACTGTGTTTATGTCTATAAACCCATGTGCATTTATATATGCATACATGAGTATTTCACTTAGAAGAATTTGTACAGTGGCTAAACTGATAAAAACGATGCTGCAGCAAAGTCTACTATAGTCACTCCCTATCCTTCTTAAAAAACAAAAATGTCCCCCCTTTCACTTTTGAGCAAAGGAAATATGCCTGGCTGAGGACTGATGAGGTTCTTAGTGAAAACAAAAATGCTGTAACCCTGCCTGTTTTGCTTATGGAAATACCAACTATGAGGCAGAAACCTTAGTACTACAGTGCCCTTGACCCATGCAATTGAACAACTGTCCTTCATGCTGCAGTTTAATGCTGTGGAGTGGTGTGTGTGGACATGCGGATGCCCCCAAATTGCCAAGCCTTCTTGATCCCTTTTCCAAAGCAATTTTTAACTATGTTCCTTTCTTTCTGTTTGACGAGCCATCACTCTAGTGCAGATCATTATCATGGCATGCCTACACTATTGCAACAGCTTCCAAATCATTTTGTCTGTTTCTAGCTGTGTTCAAATCCATCCATGCACAACTGTTTAAAACTAAACACTATTTTGGCAAGTGACACTGGCACACACACAAAAAACTAAATGAAATACTGTCTTCTCCTTCCTTTTGTTCAGTAAAAATAGACATTCTTTTTTTTTTTTTCTGATTAGATAACTAACACCTTTGTGGTCAAAAATACAAAAAATAAAATAGATAAAAATATAAGGAATAAAGTGAAAAGTCACCTGCAATTTCATTACCCCGAAATCACTACCATTAATATGTTGGCTGCCCTCCTCTCATTCACTTCTTTTGTGTGTTTACCCACACGTGCAGTTTTACAACTTTTAGTTGTTTCCCTATTACCCTCCATTACATAATCAGTGTTAACAATGGGGTGTGTATATTCTTCATCTCTTTCTTCCGGTTCATATAACTATGTGAAAAATAAGCAGATATAAAGCCTGGCATGGTGCCACATACTTATAGTCCCAGCTACTCAGGAGGCTGAGGTGGGAGGATTGTTTGAGCCCAAGAGTTCAAGTCCAGCCTAGGCAACATAGCATGACCCTGTCTCTATTTTTTTTTTTAGAAAATAGACATAGAAAATCGACATATACATATATAGGGTTTAAAAACAGTTGTTCATAAAAAAGTATCAACTTATATACTTTACCTTGCCTCTTGCTTTTCTTTCTCAACAGTAAAATTCCTTCAAGTTTACTGGTACAGATTTAATTAATTTTTTAATGACTGTATTATTCTTTGGTATAGATTCGCTATTTATTCATTTCTTTCTCTGTGGAAAGGCATGCCTTTTGTTACTAGCTTTCTGCCACTATAGAAACAATACTGCTGTAAATATCTGTGTATATATTTGTCTAACTCTGTTCATACTGGTATTATCATTTTTTTTTTATTTGGGATAGATTTACAGGAGTAGAATTGCTGAGACAAAGGGTATGGGTAGTTTTGATTTTTATATATATTTCCAGATTGCTTTCCCAAAAGGGTGTAAATACTCACATTAATATATGAGAGTATAATTCTCCTTTCCTATCTTTCCAAACAGTAGGTGTTAGCACTTAAACATTTGCCAGTCAAATGAGTGAGAAATATCTCCTTATGTTTTTAAAATCTGCATTTCTCAAACTGCTATTGATCCAACATTTGGATCTGCACTTCATCTGCTTTATTTTCCTACTGTGTTATTTGCCCTATGAGTTTGAAGGAGCTATTTGAGTATTTTAGGTATTAATCTTTTATCTGGCATATGTATTATGTTTTATTTCCCAACATATCGTTTGTCTTTCAATTTGTGTATGGTATTTTTTTTTCATAGAAATGTTTAAAAAATTATACAACCAATATGTTTGGGCTTTGCTTTATAGTTTCTGGGTGTTCTATCTCAGTTAAAAGGTTGCTAAACCTACTGCATTATACATATATTTGCCTAAATGTTCTTGCAGTCATTATTTTATTAAACTCATTCTTGTACCATGTCTGAAATTTACTTTTAAAAGTGGAGTATGGTGGATAGTAGAAGTTAATTTTAGTTTAGATGGTAGTCAATTATGCCAGATACTTTTTGATTATATACACGAACCCTTTCCTCCTCAATTGAATTTCCGTCTTTGTCACATGTCAAAGTCTCATATACAGTGGTCCCTATTTCAATACATTTCTGTTCCATGGAAAAATTTGTCTATTCATGTGCCAATATTATATTATTCTGCAGTTGCTTCGTAATATATTTTAAACCTGGGATGGCAAGTATTATTTACTATTTGTCTTTTATATAATTTTATTAGATATTCTTAGACATTTATTTTTCTGTCTAAGCATGAAGATTATTTACTATGTCATAAAATAATTTAATACAAAACTGATGGAATTCTAATTAGAATTGCATTAAATTTATTCATTTTGGAAGAATTGCCATTTTTATTATAGTTAGACTTTTTATCAAAAAACATGGCATGTGGTTTTATTTATTCAATAAAACTAACTTTAACAAGACTTACTTTATAGCCAATGTTATAACCCAAGAGTGAAAACAAGAAATCTAGCTATTGAACAAGGTGGAGGCAAGAATGATAATTATTTAGTGAAACTTCGATTTCCTTTTGTAAACTGTCAGAGAATGACTGAAAGTCATTTAGTACTAATGAGAGATTTTTGAAATGTGGTAAATACAAAATAAATGCAAGTAGCTTTCATTCTCACTATCCAAATAGTCACTAGACTGTCATAAAAATTTATGCCCAATTTCATTATTTGAATTGAAAACCTGCTATAATGGACCCATATGCATACATTATTTAAAATTTTACCACTACATTTATTTTGCTAAATGTCATTTGTAACAATTACATATCTTTAACATATTATTTTATTGTTTATTTACATTAAAGTATGTGATTTTTGCAGCTTAGAAGGAAAATTAATGCATCTGACATTGTATCATATCTTTGCACACTGCATGCAAGCACACCCACTTATAGACTCATTAATGGTTAAATAATTAGGTAATTACTGTTTTAAATGCTTTGCATTATACTGAAAGTCTTGATTGATGACTATATAGATATCTAAGAGTACTTTAGTGATATCTGAGGAAATTGGAATTACTAGATAGGCTGGGAAGACATTTTTAAAATTTGAAACAGCAAACTCAGCTGGGAGCAGTCAGTGGCTCATGCCTGTAATCTAAACACTTTGGGAGGCTGAGGTGGGAGAATAGCTTGAGCCCAGGAGTTTGAAAGCAGACTGGGGAAGAACATAGCCACATTTGCAGCCCATCGCTACCTAAAAAAAAAAAAAAATAAAAAAAAAAAAAAAAAAAATAATAATAATAGTAATAATAATAGATGTAGCATGTGCTTATATTCCTAACTACTTGAGAGGCAGAAGGACTGCTTGAGCCCAGGAGGTCAAGGCTCCAGTGAGCTATGATTATGCTACTGTGCTCCAGCATGGGTGATAGAGTGAGACCCTGGCTCTAAAAAGCAAAAACCATCCCCCAATAAGCAGTAGAGTATGGGTTCCTGCTTTTTGTAAATTTGTTAGCCAACATGTTTTTAGGCACTAAATATGAGTGATGCCTGTACCCTCAAAACAGTAGCTTTCCTCTACTGTACCAACAAAAACTGGTTTAGAATATAATGGTAACATATACATTCACAATGGCCAGTGATTTGGGAGGAGCCAGACTAACGCTTAACTCTGCTCCCTGTGGTGGATAGTCTTTAAGATGGTTCCCAACCTAGCTTCCTGGAATTCCTGCCTTTATGTAACCTCCTACCCTTGTGTGTGGGCTCAGCCTAGTGACTTGGACTTGCTTCTATAAAACAGAATCTTGTAAGTGTTATGGAATGTAACTTTTAAGATTAGATTGAAAAACAAAAGACCTGTAACTTCCTTCTTGCCTCTCTCCCTCTTTGAGCCTTCACTCTGGAGGAAACCGGCTGCCATCTTCAGAGTAACCCTATGGAGAAGTACATGTAGCAAGGAACTGATGTTTCAGGCCAATGGCCAGAAAGAATCTGAGGCCTGCCCAGCAGCCGTGTGAGTGAGCTTGAAAGCAGGTCCTCTCCCAAGGAAGCCTTGAGGTGACTGCAACCCTGGCTGATACCTCAAGTGCAGCCTTATGAGAGACCTTAGCCAGATGCATTCAGTTAAGCCACAGCAATGTTCCTGATCCACAGAAACTGTGAGATAGTATTTGTTGTTTTAAGCCACGAAATTCTGGGATAATTTGTTGTGCAGCAATAGATAACTAACATACCACCAGAATGTAAAAGATGTGAAGAGAGGCATCTGGAATATCTGATTCACCACTCTATCTCTCTAGCACTTAGTGCAGGGCCTAGTGCAAAGTAGGTTTGTAATAAGGATTTATTGAATATGTGAATGAAAAGATAAATGAAGAAGCTAAGAGAATAGTCATTTTCCTGACTCTGTCCCATTTTGTCATCTTGGCCCCAAAGCAGTTTATCTTATGTATACAATATCATAAAATCTCTTCTGAAAAGAGTTGAAATTTACTTCTGACCCACTCCTCTAACTACAAGGCCCAAAATGAGTACAGAGAACGAGGCAGGTGATGGACACTGTGCCATTTCTCTTCCACCAGAGACATACTTTCTCTCAATGTATCCTGGTCTTCAGAGATGTAGCTCTGCTTCCAAACAGGGTACCTTTAACATTATCACCCTGAAAGGAGGAAATTGAATTCCCTTCTTTACTTCAGAAGAAAGTCTTTGTTTAACATCTGCCTAAAGGGTTCATTGGGTGTTATCTCCCAGAATAAAGGAAAAGTCTCCTTTAAAGGAACATTGACAACTCCATTACTTGCTAGAAAGAAACTGCTTGCGACTTGGAAATAGCATTTTGTTGTTGTTGCTTTTCTTTTCTCCCAGCTTCTATCCACTGAGTTTTCAAACAAATATCTCAAGAGTTAGGATTTCCACATGGATCCCCTTGGCATACTGCAGGGCACAGTTTCCCACTGAACTGTATACAATTGTACCATAAAAGTTTTGTTTTTGCTTTTAAATCTCTGTGACAAGAAAGGCAATTTGACAATGCCAGCTATCAAAAAGGGATTTCTTTTGAGACAGGGTCTTGCTGTGTCACCCGGGGTGGAGTGCAGTGCCATGATCATAACTCACTGTAACCTCAAACTCCCAGGCTTATGCGATCCTCCCACCTCAGCCTCCTGAGTAGCTGGGACTACAGTTGTGAGCCACTGAGCCCAGCCAAAAAAGCATGATAAAAATGGAGGTCAATTCATGTTACCAGATCTGGCCATTATCACCTGAGAATTAAAATTTCAAGTGGTTATATTTTCTCCTAACTGTGGAAATGAAGCTCAAATAAAACAACCCAGTGAATAGTTTATTCAACACTTTTCAGTGGTCCTCTTCCTGAATAGCAAAAATGACATGAAAAATTCCAACCCATTTTATCTATTAGCTACCTAGTATTATAACTTAAGCTTGATTGTATCCAAACAATGTACTTCTCTGTTCTAATTTCATTTAGATGTAAGCCTGTTTCTTTCAGGATAAATGTTGTGGATATAAACATTTCAAGTTTGTTTACATCAAAATTCAGAATTTAATTCAACACACTTTTATAGAGTCTGCTATGTGCACATATTTTCCGTCCTCAAGGACTTCGTAATCTACTAAGAATTATAAGAAATGTGGTGATACAAGAGCAGAAAATCAAACACTGTATATTCTCACTCATAGGTGGGTGTTGAACAATGAGAACACATGGACACAGGGAGGGGAGCACTACACACTGGGGTCCCTTGGGGGGAAATGGGGGAGGGGCGGAGGAGTGGGGAGGTGGGAAGAGATAGCATGGGGAGAAATGACAGATACAGGTGAGGGGACGGAAGGCAGCAAACCACACTGCCAAGTGTGTACCTATGCAACAATCTTGCATGTTCATCACATGTACCCCAAAACCTAAAATGCAATAAAAAAAAAAAGAAAATATGTCGTGTAAAGAGCCCAATCAGAAATATGAAATACAGGAATATTCATTATCATTAGAATATATATATATATATATATATATATATATATATATATATATATATTTGAGATGGAGTCTTGCTCTGTCACCCAGGCTGGAGTGCAGCAGGATGATCTTGGCTCACTGCAGCCTCTGCCTCCTGAGTATCTGGGAGCAATAGGGAATAGCTGGGAGTAGCTGGTTCAAGCAATTTTTGTGCCTCAGCCTCCTGAGTAGCTGGGACTACAGGCGCCTGCCACCATGCCCAACTAATGTTTTGTATTTTTAGTGGAGATAGGATTTCACCATGTTGGCTGGGCTGGTCTTGAACTCCTGGCCTCATGTGATCCTGCTGCCTCAGCCTCCCAAAGTGCTGGGATTACAGGTGTGAGCCACCATGTCTGGCCAGATTTTTCATCTTTGAAGGATTTATAACAGAAGGCCTTTTAATAAAAAGCTTTTAAAATTTTTGTTAGTGAGGAATTAAAAATAGTTTATATTGCTGAAGAAATTTTAGGCAGGAGAGTAGGAAATAGCTGGGATTAAAATGGTGTCAGATAATGTCTAAAGCAGATTTTTTTTGTCTAATAAGAGACGACCTTTAGATAGTGTTGCAGTTCACAACAGATTTATCAGTTTTATTTTTGGTCTCATATTTTGATACACAATATTGATAAAGATTGTTCTGATAAAAGATTAAGTCAAAAGGCACTTTTGTAATACAGTGCAAAAATACTTGCAAAAAATAGACCTTGTAATAATCTAAATGGTTATTTCTTGTGAATAGAAATCTGTCGTGTATTAGCATGTACAAATATATTTATTAGTATGGTGATAATTTATGGTCATAGCAGTTGCTTTTTTTTCTTGCAGTGTACCAATTCTTTTTATTTTTCTACCAGCTCTGTTGGTATAAAATCAATAAAGATATAATTATATACAAAAAAAAAAAAAGAAATGTGGTGATAATTTGGCGTCTTTTATTTAGTGCTCAGTAGTGCCAAATGCCGTTTCCCTAGATTGCTTCCTTTACTCCTCACAGGCACCTATTAGATAGAATAATTATTATCTTAATTTTAAAGATAAGTAAAGTGAGTCCTAGAGATGTCAAGTACTTTGCCCAAGGTCAGTCACACAGCTTACATTGATGGTCTTGGGAATAAACCCAGGTTTGTCTGGTGCTGAAGGTCTTAATTGACAAAGGACTATAATAGCAAACTTACTAACAATGACTCTGGCATGAAAACTTGCTGGGCAGCCTCCAAGAAAGCAAAGCCTATGGGTCTCTTGGGGTCGTGTAACAGAGAGTAGGGTTGCAGAGTTGACACTCAGAGGATCTGAAGGAAGGGCACCACTAGGTGTGGAGTCTGAGGCTGAATTTCACTCAAGAGTGGAGACCTCACCTGACCTGGATACAGAAGGGACTGTCAGGACTAACAGATTGATAGCTCTCTTGATTCTGTAGGAGACTGTGCATGATTATCTTAAATCGGTAGTGATTTACGTGTTTAATACCGCTAACAAGACAATACAGATGTGATAAGTGGCATAAAGGAGCTTTATGTAAAATGCCATTGGGATTGAAATAATAAAAAATAAGAATAATAAAAGCTTGCATTTCCGGAATGCTTTCTCTGTGTCAAGCACTTTGCTAAATGTCTTACAGGCATCATCTCACTCAGGCTTCACAACACTTACCTTATGAAATGAGTAACTTTTCTCACACTCATGTATAACTCTGATACATTTAGTATCTTGTTCAAGGCCACAGGACTAGTAAGTAGTGGAGCTAGTTTCAAATCCAGTTCTGTGCTGGGCTTGGTGGCCTGTGTCTGTAATCTTAGTATTTTGGGAGGTGGAGGCGGGAGGATCACTTGAGGTCAGGAGTTTGAGACCAGCCCGGCCAACATGGCAAAACCTTGTCTTTACACAAAAATTAGCCAGATGTGGTGGCACATATCCGTAGTCCCAGCTACTCAAGAGGCTGAGGCAGGAGAATTGCTTGATTCGGGAGGTGGAGGTTGCAGTGAGCTGAGATCACATTATTGCATTCTAGCCTGGGCCACAGAGTGAGACTTTGTCTCAAAAACCAAAACAAACCCAGATCTGTCTGATTGGCTTCAGGGAGTTTCAAGGTGGACAACTCAGAGCAGTCTTTAAAGCAGGTGGTATCTGAGGTAGACTCTAAAGGACAGGTAGATGGCCTGAGACAGAGATCCATCCAAACAAGAAGTCAGAGCCTGAGCAAAGGCATGCATGTGGGAGGGGGTGGAGCGAAATGCAGGAACACCAAGTTGTATCATTTGGAGCTTTGGATGGTTGAAAGTATATAGGTTCGAGAAGACTGGAGAAGGAGATTGGGACCACATTTGGAGGTCCCTGAATTCCAAGCTGAAGAATTTATATTAATTTTGCTAAGGCTGCTGTAACGAAGTACTACAAACCAGGTGGTTTAAAGAACAGAAATGTACTCTCATAATTCTGGAGGCAAGAACTCAGAAATCAAGGTATTGCCAGGGCTTGTTCTGTCTGAGGACTGTGAGAGAAGGATCTGTCCCAGGCCTCTCTCCTTTGGCTTGTAGATGGTCATCTTTCCCTGTATCTTCACATGGGCTTCTCTCTATTCATGCCTGTGTCCACACTTCCTTTTCTTAAAGGACAACAGTCGTATTGGATTAGGGCCCACTCTGATGATCTCATTTTAACTCTATTACCTCTGTAAAGACCTTATCTCTAAATAAGGTCACATTCGGAGGTACTGGGGATTAGGGCTTCAACATATGAATTTTAAGGAGGACACATAATACTAGTCAGGCAGATAGTTCAGCGGTTTTATGGAGTCTGCTTTATTTTGAGGAAACTTGTTTAATGTCAGACTTTCAAATTAGGTACATAAAATCAAGTGATGCAAATCATATGAAATAAAGAAGATAATAAATCTCATAGGCATTGGTGTGGTGAGAAGAAAAAGAAACCCTTTTTATTTCAAACAAGAACTGACTGCAGCCACACTTACATCAAGAATGGGGGCATCTATGGTGTCAGGATTGTTACAGAATTAGGGAAAAAAAGAAAAAAAAAAAAAAAAAAAAAAGGAAAAGAGGCATCATTGATGTCCAGGGAGATACCTCTTTAAGGAAATGTCTGCATGGCATATTTGAGTTTGAATAGTGAATCCAACATCCCTCACCCCAACTCTGGGCTTCATTTAAAAGGGGAAAATAAAACAAAGTAGAAACAATTAAATTTCTCATTATACAAATGGTTGGCTTGAAAAACAGGAGTTTAATGGAGGTGATGTGAGGTGGAAGAGAGGTAAGAATAATGAGAGAGAGGAAAAAGAGAAGGCAAGAGGAGGAAAAAGAGAGGTGCAACATGGCAGATAGGAAACAGGAGGAATAAAGTTGAACAATGAGACATTTGGTGAGATGGGAGTGAATGGGGATAGTATTTCATGTTAAGTTGTTTACTATGTTGTAAGTAACGTCATCTTCTTTCAAAAGGCTTCAACATGTTATATTCTTTTGATGGGGGTGATTCATGGAAAAAGAGCTGCATTCTATGTTTAGGTCTGTATGAGACATAGAAAAGAATGGTTGTAAAAGTCAATATTACTGAGATCAAGAGATTAGTGGAAATGAGAAATTGAAGTTTCAGAGTACTGAAATTAGACCAAGTGGGGGGGCACTACTTACTAGCACTGTGGCCGTAAAGAAGCTTGAGCCTCAATGCCTTATCCTGAAAGTAGGGATAAAATGGAATCTATTTCATAAAGTTGCTGTGAGGATTAAATGAGATAATGGTGGTAAAATGTTTGGAACAATGCCAGACCTATAATTAAGTGCACAATAAATATCAGCTGTGGGAAAGAGCAAGGGACTTCTCTTAATATTTGGAGTAGGGGCTCAAAATACTCCTCCACCCCTAACTATTAAAGGGAAGAAGAGCTCAGTAAAAGGGTGGTCTTGGGACTATCCAGACTGGACACATCTAAGTAGTGCTGTCGGGTGGGAGTGGGGGTGGGGGGAGGGGTGGTGGTAAGGAAAGATCTGTAGGAAGACTGATTTTAACAAAATTTCTGGAAAGACATCAAGGAAAATTATCTCTTTAGATTAATTAAATCAGTGATAAGTACTCCCTATTTCCCTGTTGCTCTTTTCTTTCTGTCTCTCTCAGTTTGGTTCTGTTTAGCAATTGTACTGCTGGATAAGTGCCTTCCTCCACATCCATTTACCTTTTATTATGACATATTGCAAGAATGCAGAAAAGCTCAGAGAAAAACATCAGGAACACCTAGGTGTTCACCACCCACTTCTTTTAAATCTAACATTTTTGCCTTGTTTTCTTCACTTCTTTTTATTTACTTATTTTTTTTTTTTTAAGAGATAGAACACAATAGGTAAAACTGAAGGCTGCTGGCTGCATCTTCCGAATCCCATCCTCCTTCCTTCCTTCCAGTCTGTGAATGTCTCTTCCTGAAAAACAACTCTGTGCTGTACAATGTGAGTTACTCTCCCTGGGGTTTCCAACAGCAGCCCAGGGACTTGCGTTACGTGTGTATCATTCTCATGTGTGTTTTAGTACTTTTAACATCTATGAATGTATCCATAAACAATATTGTCAGGACAGGAGTGGTGGCTCACACCTGTAATCCCAACACTTTGGGAGGCCGAGGTGGGAGGATCTCTTGAAGCCAGGAATTTGAGACCAACCTGGGAAGCAGAAAGAGCCTGTCTCTACGAATACAGAAATGAAAAAAATTAGCCAGATGTGGTGGCATGCATCTGCAATCTCAGCTACTTGGGAGGCTGAGGTGGGAGGATCATTTGAGCACAGGAGATCAAGGCTGCAGTGAGCCACGTTCATGCCACCACACTCCAGCCTGGCTACAGAGCAAGACCTTGTGTCAACAAAACAAACAAGCAAACTCCCAGAATATTGTTTTACGTTTTCCAACTTTAGTAATGGGACCACCTGGTATTTAACCTTCTGTAACTTCTTTTTGTTTTTTCTTTTGGGATGGAGTCTCACTCTGTTGCTTAGGCTGGAGTGCTGGAGTGCAGTGGCGTGATCTCGGCTCACTACTTCATCCACCTCCTGGGTTCAGCCAATTCTCCCGTCTCAGCCTCCTGAGTAGCTGGGATTACAGGTGTGAGCCACCATGCCTGGCTAATTTTTTGTATTTTTAGTAGAGACAGGGTTTCACTTTGTTGGCCAGGTTGGTCTCGATCTCCTGACCTCAGGTGATCCACTTGCCTTGGCCTCCCAAAGTGCTAGGATTATAGGTGTGAGCCACCACGCCCTGCTTATAACTTGCTTTTTAAAATGATCACTACTGTATTATTGAATTCAGATGAATTAGTGGAGTTTTATTTATTCATTTGACTATAGTAAAATGAAATTCCATTGTATGAATATGCCACAATTTATCTTCTCGTCTGTTAATGGACATTTAGGTTACTTTTATTATTTTTTTCTTTGCTATTGCTGCAATGAACGGTTTTGTACATTCTGCATTGTATGAGAGTTTCTCTAGGGAATATACAGGAGTGGAATTATGCATCTTCAACTCTGTCAGATATCGACAGATTACTCTCCAAGGTAAATGGAATAATTTAAACCAGTGTATTGCACTAGTGTAGTAAATTTACCAGTCTGTGTGAGTTAATACAGTTTCACATTCTCATCAATAGTTGGTATTGTCAGATTTTATAATGTTAGCCAATCTAGTACCTAGGAAATACCTGTCATTTTAATTTAGCTACTCTTTTAATTTTTTTTTAAATAGTTATTAGTGAGGCTAAGTATATTTTTGTAAATTATTGACCATTTGGGTTTTTTCTTCTGAGAATTACCTATTCATGTCTTTAAGGATTAAATAAGGTAATAAATGTAAAACAATTAGAACAGTGCCTGATAGAAAATACACAATACATGTTAGCTATTATTATTTGCCAATTTTCCTATGGGATTGGTATTGGTGTACAGGAATTCTTATATATTTTTATAGAAATCTTTTGTTATGTGGGATTTTCCTCCCGATCTGTAGTTTGTATTTACATTTTTATAGTGTGCATACATTTTGGATTTCAATGAGTCAATATATCATTCTTTTCCTATATGTTTTTGTTCATTTTGTATCCTGTTAAATTCTTTTTTTTTTTTTAATTGTACTTTGGGCTCTGGGGTACATGTGCACATCCTGCATCCAGCAGGATTGTTGCATAGGTACATACATCCCGTGGTGGTTTGCTGTCTCCATTCCTCCCCCCGCACTCAACCCCCATCACGTACATCAGACATTTCTCCCGGTGTTATCCCTCCCCATTCTCCCCGCCCCCCGCTGTCCCTCCCTGACCTACCCTCCATCCCGCGCACCTAGTCCAGTGAGTGTTGTTCCCTTCCCTGTGCCCAGGTGTTCTCATTGTTCATCACCTGCCTATGAGTGAAAACATGCAGTGTTTGGTTTTCTCTTCTTGTGTCAGTTTGCTGAGAATGATGATTTCTAGATTATCCATGTCTCTACAAAGGACACCACGAACTCATCATTTTTTTTATGGCTGCTTAGTATTCCATGGGGTATATGTGCCACATTTTCTTTGTCTGGTCTATCATTGATGGGCATTTGGATTGGTTCCAGGTCTTTGCTATCATAAACAGTGCTGCAATGGACATATGTGTGCATGTGTCTTTATAATAGAACAATTTATAATCCTTTGGGTATATACCCAGTAATGGCATTGCTGGGTCAAATGGAATTTCTATTTCTAGATCCTTGAGGGATCACCACACTGTCTTCCACAATGGTTGAACTAATTTACACTCCCACCAACAGTATAAAAGTGTTCCTATTTCTCCACATCCTCTCCAGCATCTGTTGTCTCCAGATATTTTAATGATGGCCATTCTAACTGGTGTGAGATGGTATTCTGTTAAATTCTTATCCTGGTCATAGAGATAGTTTCTTTTCATATAAAAATGTTTAGGGGCTGGGCCTTGTGGCTCATGCCTATAACCCAGCACTTTGTGAGCCTGAGGAAGGAGGACCACTTGAGCCAAGGAGCTCAAGGGTGTAGTAAGTTATGATTGCATTACTGTATGCCAGCCCAGGCTACAGAGAAAGATCCTGTCTTTAAATGTTTAGTTTTTATTCTCATATTTATGTTGAATTGTGTATGTGTATGTGTATGTTTATGTTTATTTTTCAATTATTATTTTTAATTATTTTTATTCTTTGTAGAGACAGGTTTTACCATGTTGTCCAGGCTGCTCTCATACTCCTGGCCTCATGTGATCCTCCCGCCTCAGCCTCCCAAGTGCTGGGATTACTTGTGTGAACCACAGTGCCTGGTCTTGGTGTGTGTTTTAAATGATAAATAGCACCATTCACTGAATATTTTATTATTTCCCCATTCATATGTAATGCAAATTTTATTTTATTTTTATTTGTTTATTATTTTTTTTGAGACAGAGTCTTACTCTGTCGCCCAGGCTGGAGTGCAGTACAAGATCTCGGCTCACTGCAACCTCTGCCTCCCGGGTTCAAGCAATTCTCCCGCCTCTGCCTCCCAAGTAGCTGGGACTACAGGCATGTGCCACTACATCTGGCTCATTTTTTATTTTTAGTAGAGATGGGGTTTCACCATGTTGGCCAGGCTGGTCTCAAACTCCTGACTTCAGGTGATCTGCCCGCCTTGGCCTCCCAATGCGCTGGGATTACAGGTGTGAGCCACTGTGCCTGGTCTTAATGCAATTTTTATTATCTATCAAGTTTGGGTGAGTTTGTTTCTCTATTTGGTTACTCCATTTCTCTGTTGGGCTATTTGTTTGTCCTGCACCATTGCCACACTGTTGTGATTACTCTAGTTCTACAGTAAAATCTGTAAAGCCGGTTCCCTCTGTTTTGCTTTTCTTCATGTGTGCCCTCACTCTTGTTGGCTCTTTGCTTTTTCCTGTGAATTTTAGAATCAATTTACAAAATCTTGCAAAGAATCTTTATGGGATTTTGATTAGAATTACTTAAGGATTAATTTGGCAGTATTGACATAATTATGACATTAAGCCTTCCCATTAAAGGACATGATATAGTTCTCTCTCTCTCTCTCTCTCTCTCTCTCTCTCTCTCACTCTCTCTCTCTTTTTGAGATGGAGTCTCGCTCTGTCGCCAGGTTGGAATGCGATGGTGCAATCTTGGCTCACTGTAATCTCTGCTTCCCGGGTTCAAGTGATTCTCCTGCCTCAAGCCTCCGGTGTAACTGGGATTACAGGTGCATGCCACCATGCCCAGCTAATTTTTGTATTTTTAGTAGAGACGGGCTTTCATCATGTTGTCTAGATCTCTTCCTCATGATCTACCTGCCTCAGCCTCCTAAAGTGCTGGGATTACAGGCATGAGCCCCTGTGCCCAGCCAGTTCTCTCTTTTTTAGGTGAGCCTTACCATTCAAGGACATGATATAATTCTCTCTTTTTAAGTTCTTTTGTTTTCCAGTAAAGTTTTGTTATTTTATCCCCAAAGTCTTGTACTTTTTTTTTAACTTATTTTTGATACTTTATAATTTTGTTGCTATTTTTAAACTTTATCTTCCTTTTAATTTGCATATTCGATTTGCTATTGGCATATAGGAATGCAACAGATATTTTCTTTCTTTCTTTCTTTTTTGAAATGGAGTCTCACTCTATTGCACAGGCTAGAATGCAGTGGCATGATCTTAGCTCATGGCAACCTCCACTTCCCAGTTCAAGCGATTCTTCTGCCTCAGCCTCCCGAGTAGCTGGGACTACAGGAATGCATCACCACGCCTGGCTAATTTTTGTATTTTTAGTAGAGATGGGGTTTCACGATATTGGCCGGGCTGGTCTTGAACTCCTGACCCAAGTGATCCACCCCTTTGGCCTCCAAAAGTGCTGAGATTACAGGCGTGAACCACCGTGCTTGGCTGATATTTTCACATTAATCTTTTATCTAACAATATTGCTAATATCTCTTATTAGTCCTTTATGCAGACAATCTAATCATAGGATTTGAGTATAATAACAGTATTGTTGTTTTTTTTCTACCCTTACATCTTTTAATCTTATATATATTTTATTTTTCTGTTTTAGAATATTTATTTAAGTGTGTGTGTTTTTCAGTTCTCTGGTGAAATTCTCTACCTTTTCATCTGTTTGTTTTTCCATCTTTTCCTCTATTTTATTGAGTTATAAAATAGAGTTATATTATAGTTATTCTTGGAACCTGTGTCCTGGGTGGGTCTCAGACTCTAACCTTTGTGTAGTGAACTTTACACTACTTTTTACAAGCTTGACAGATATCATTAAATATCCTAAGGGCAAAATCATCTGTGCACTTGAGATGCCCAAAGTTTCTGCCAAGTTTCTTCCAAAGTTTATTAGTGTATCTAGAAAATAAACTTTTGTTTTTGTTATGCCTCTTTGGTATATGTTTTTTTTTTTTTTTTTTTTTTTTTTTTTTTTTTTTTTTTTGAGACAAGGTCTTGCTCTGTTGCCCAGATTGGAGTGCAGTGGCATGATCTCAGCACACTGCAACTTCTGCCTCCCAGGCTCAAGCAATTCTCCCACCTCAGCCTCTCAAGGACTCGGCCTATGGGCACACATCACCATGCCCCAGCTAAATTTGTTCATTTAAAAAAAAATAGATATGTAGTCTTACTCTATTGTCCAGGCTTGTCTTGAACTCATGCCCTCAAAAGGGATCCTCCGACCTTGGCCTCCCAAAGTGCTGGGATTACAGTCATGAGCCACTGGGCCCAGCCACTATTTTTTTTTCAAAATTATTTTATTGAGTTCTGTAATCTTTGTTACCTTTTTCTTTTTCTAACTTCTTGAGTTAGACAACATGGTCACTAATTTCTGTATTTATTTTTTTATTAAGCAGAAAGAGGACTCATAAACTAATTTATGGACTTTCATTTTTAAGTGTTGAGAAATAAGTTTGCTTATAATTACTTCTTTAGCTATTTCACTCAGGTTTTGATGCATAGTGTTTTTACTTGCAGTTTTATGCATTGACTAATTTCCATTAGGATTTCTTCTTTTTGGCTAATAAACCATTTAGAAATATTCTTCATTTCCAATGTTACTTTTATTATTTTGTCATTCTTTTCTAGTGAGGTCAGTAGGATATTGTTTCTTTGGTGTGATTTGAAACTTGCTTTATTGCCTATTACAGGATCAATTTTTGTACAGTAGATGTTCCATGTGTGCTTAAAAAGAACTGTGTATTTTAAAACTTTTGTGTCCAAGATTATATAAATATTCATCAGAAAAACTGTTTTATATAATTACTGTATTCAAAAGTTGTAGATT
This sequence comes from Saimiri boliviensis, assembly GCF_048565385.1. Lineage (NCBI taxonomy): Eukaryota > Metazoa > Chordata > Mammalia > Primates > Cebidae > Saimiri > Saimiri boliviensis. The sequence continues at coordinate 117,527,941 of NC_133470.1, forward strand.
TGAAGCCTTCTTTATATTTTGATAAGCATCATTTCACTTTTGTTGATTATGAAATACATAATTTGTTTAAGTCGCTGTTTTTCTTTTAAGGTGTGGATGGTATTTTCTGTATTAGAAACATTATATGGTTAAGTATATGTACTGAATAGTCTTTTGAGTATCTATACTTTTGTATTATTTGTCATAATGACACATTTTGATAGGGAGAGTGTGACATATGAAAGTGCCATCCTAGCATTTTTTTCCTGGACTGTCTGGTATGCCCATATCAAATTTTGAAGCTTCCTGGCTTTGCTAATGTCTCTTGCTCTCTTCTCACATTATAAGAATATTAAACAAAGCTAGAACTTGAAGTGAAAATTTAGTAAGATAGAAACCTCCAGAATATCTCCTGGGCCTCATTAAAATAAGATAGCAGGTGCTGTTGCTATAGCACTCAAAGGCCGTGCTGCATTAAATTGCAGCTCTGTTATATGAGGCTCAAGCCTCAGTAGGGCCCTGATTTAACCATTACTGCATTGTATGGAACATATATTATCAAATCAGAGTTTCCTAGAAATCTGAATATGAATGAGCCTTGGCTCAATATACTTATTTGGCTTATTTGAAAGGTCTTAAAAATGAACTTGGTGTCTCTAGACCCAGTTTGATTAGTAATAAATCTAAGAAACTGAAGACTCATTCCTATGGAGTTCCAGATTGAAATAAATCTTGTTTATGTTATTATTACATTTTGCCTCTACCTTTGATGTGATGCTTTGAAAGTGGAACAGATTATTAACCGGATGCAAGCAAACGGAAACCATCATATTTCAAAATCTAAAAATTTCACAGCTGCCACTGATTCACATTTAAGTCCTAGATAATTCCATAAATTGCTCGGAAATTTAAAAGGTTTGTGAGGAGGGGTTCTTTTCCCTGGCTTCCAAAGTTTTCAGGGGGTTGATGACTATTATCATGACGTTCTTTATGGTGGTCAAATTTTGAATGTTTAGTTTCCCAAAGTAATGACATTCTTGGTCTTCCTTTTACATCACAGACAGAGAATCATTATTTTCCATTATTTGGATATAGACAAAGAAATTATGTTTCAAGTCATTTGAGGAGATGCTTATGAGATGTTCTTAGCAGAACATGTAAGCCTTCATTAGGAAAAGACCTTGAGACAATAATTCCAGGTTCCAGTTTGCCTAAACTGGAATCTAAAATGATATAGTTGACCAGATGGCCAGGCCTCAAACTTATAAAAAGGGACTATTCCCACGTTTTGTTAGTGGCATATTTGGAATTTGGCATTTGGTTTCCCATAGAAACAATGCTATATTTAATTAGATTTTGTGGTGTGCCCACAAAAGCCCAATTTAACATAGAGTGTGACTGAAATATTGTTGTATTTATGACTTTTTTCTTGGGCTAGGCTTGGTGGCTCACACCTGTAATTCCAGCAGTTTGGGAGGCCAAGGCGGGTGGATCACTTGAGGTCGGAGTTTGAGACAAGCCTGACCAACATGGAAAAACCCTGTCTCTACTAAAAATACAAAATTAGCCGGGTGTGCCTGTAGTTCTTAAAAATGAATTTGGTGTTTCTGGACCCAATTTGATTAGTAATAAATCTAACAAACTGAAGAATCATTACCATGGAGTTCCGGAATGAAATTAATCTTGTTTTTGTTATTATTACATTTTGATTCTATCTTTGATGTGATGCTTTGAAAGTGGAACAGATTATTAACTAGATGGTTTAATAAAACAAACAAACAAACAAATAAAACAAAACCTTTTTTTTTTTTTTTTTTTGAGACAAAGTCTCCCTCTGTCACCCAGGCTGGAGTGTAGTGGTGCGATCTTGGCTCACTGCAACCTCCGCCTCCTGGGTTCCAGGATTCTCCTGCCTCAGCCTCCCGAGTAGCTGGAATTACAGGTGCTTGCCAACATGCCCAGCTAATTTTTGTATTTTTAGTAGAGATGGGATTTCATCATGTTGGCCAGGTTGGTCTTGAATGCCTGACCTCAGGTGGTCTGCCCACCTCAGCCTGCTAAAGTGCTGGGATTACAGACGTGAGCCACTGCATCCAACCAACTTTTTTCTTTTTAAGCTGTATAAACTATACTTAAACATATAAAATACCTTTAAGATACATCAAATCACCAGAATCCTAACCAACCAGGCCAGCATTTAGGAATTCAGCTGAGGCTTTGTATGTTGCTTAATCCTCCAAATGCACCACTAGAAATTGGCCAGCAATGGGAGAAATTGGGGTTCTCAGAAATTCAAGGGGCAATGCCACTCTGGATGTTTCAGTTTCTACCTTTCCAGTTCTCAGGAATCCCAATGCACCTCTCATTAAGAGGAACGGAAAGCATGAAGTGGACACTGGAGGCACGTGGATGAGCTCCTGATACCATCCAACCAGCCGCTCGAACAGTCAGGTGGAGCCGTCAGTGGCAGCAGCTGGCAGCAAGGCAACTGTTTTCTTTCAATCAGTCATGCTAGAGAGTGGAGTGAGATCTCCCAGAGAGCTCCTATAAGCAGCAATCCTGCTCTAGTGAGACAGATGGAAAGAGGGGAAGCCAAAGTTAAGTTCAGTAAAATAACCAGTTAATTGGCATACTTATCAGCAAAACCCAGACCGAGGAACTCTATTCATCAGTCTGGGTTTTTCAACAGACAAATTATAAAGAAAAGAGAAGAATGGAGGGAGAATCTGTAGATTAATAGACTTAAAAGACATCAATTTTTAAAAAATGTGCAAGACTAAAATAACATATCTAGGGATGCACATTTATGTGATAAAACAAACTTTTTTAAAAAAGCAGAGTTGATTACTATAAAAATCTGGACAATCATTATGTATGAGCAAAGAGGGAACTTATAATCTGAGCAGCACACATGGAGGGGGCTTCTGGGGTGGCTGACAAAGATCTGTTTCTTGACCTGATAATGGTTACAAGAGTGTTGCTTTATATAAATTTGTTAAGCCATATGTCAGTGTGGTTTTCCTTATCTGTTTTACTTCACAATAGAAAGCATTTAAAAAAATAGAAGTGCATACCCACGGAGTCAAAACAGTCACTGGGAAACGGATATGTTTGTTGAAGCTGTTAAAGAAAGGCAGAGGAAAAGGCATTCCCATCAGAGTATAGGTTGAGTGGACTGGAGAAAGAGCAGATGGCTGGGAAGGCACAGCAGTGACACAGAGAAGAGGAAGGGGAGGGATTCAAAGCTTCGAGAGAATAGGATCATTTGCCTACCAGCTTGCAGCAGAATTCAGAGCTGAGTCTACTGCTCCTCATTTAAGGAGATTGAGGATGCTTGTGGAGGTGCTTCCCCAGATGTGATGTGGGGCCAGAAAGAAATATTTTATATGCTGTTTTAGTCTCATTTCAAGACAAGAATAATGTCACCAACCTGCCTCAAGATGTTATAAACTAACAAGACATGGTTTGATATTTTATACAACCCTTAAGAGTATGGATCAAATTGACACAAGATTTCAGGTCAAGAAACAGCCAATAAAATGGCAAGAAATTTAAAACAGGCAGCCAGGGAATGGGCAAGATACAGGGGTACAAGTAGGTGGTTAGCAACAGGGAGTGGGGGACCAGCAGCTGGGTTGGGATTCAAGGTCAGGGCCCTAGTCTGAGTAAGAGTAAAGCCAAGCCCCTGTGTCAGAGCAACTGAGGCAGCAGGAAAATTAACTAGATAGGAATGTAGGAACAAGGATAAAGGTAGGCAACCAATAATTGGATCTGGGGTAAAGGCGTAGTGTTATAGGAGGGATAATAACCAGGTTGACCTGATGCTGTCATCTGAGTTATGGAAAACAGGCTCCTTAATTTCTGTTTAATGAATAAACAGGATTCGTTTCAAAGCTTAGGGAAGACTGAGTCTATAGGAGTAGATATGGGGGCAGTCAAATTGCCCCAGCTGTGGGGATTGTTTTGCTTTTTTATTCCTTAGTAAAATACAAATAAACCTCTGTTTTCATGATTATCACCCCCGACATTAGAGATTTGATTAGATTCAGGTTCACTTTTTCTTTTCTTATGCACTGCCTTGGAACAAATCAGGTTCACTATTTAAGGCAAGAATCCCTCATGAGTTCTGCTGTTTACTCCTTATTGCATACCATCCGAAAGCCTATGTAAGTCTGGATGTGTCACATTTTACAATACTAAGATTGATTGGCGGGGTTCAGGTCAGCCTGACTCCTGCAGTAGAAAGTGCTCCATCAACCTTTAACTTAATGATTTTAGCATCCACTGATGATTATCGCCTAGATCTATTATTTCATTAGGGGTTGGAAATTAATGATTTTTCAGTGCTATTCTTTCTTCTGCATTTAGTAGTGGGAATTCTTCTATCAAGAAGAACTGCCCCTCCAAAAAAATTGGAATGGAGCAGTTCCCAAAACGAGAAAAAAAAAAAAAAGAAGAAATTTCCCTCATCAATTATGTGGTTATCATAAAATACACTTTTTTTTTCCTTTTTCTTTTTTTTTTTGTGACAGAGTCTCACTCTGTCACTCAGACTGGAGTGCAGTGGCATGATGGTAGCTCACTGCAGACTTGAACTCCTGAGCTCAAACGATCCTCCTGCCTCAGACTCCTGAGTAGCTAGGACTACAGGTGCTATTATCCCAGCTAATTAATTTTTATTTTTTGTAGAAACAGGGTCTCACTATATTGCCCAGGCTGGTCTTGAACTCCTGGGCTCAAGTGATCCTCCTACCTCAGCTTTTCAAAGCACTGGGATTACAGGCATGAGCCACTGTTCCCAGCCCTAAGATACAGTTCTTATAGGAAAGGCAGAACAACTACTTGATTCTTGCCTTTCACTTAAAAAAATTTCAGGATGATTTGGTGCCCTAGCTGCCTCCAATATGACTACTGTGTTTGTATTAGATCAGTATACATTTATGGACTTTTATGTATTTGATGTGTTTCAATAAACCACAGTGATTTATTTTTCATTTTTATTTTACTTTAAGTTCTGGAGTACATGTGCAGATCGTGCAGGATTGTTACATAGGTATACACATGCCATTGTGGTTTGCTGTCTCTGTCCCCCCGTCACCTACATTAGGTATTTCTCCTAATGTTATCTCTACCCAATATCCCCACCCCCTGCTATCCTTCCCCTAGCCCCCTGCCTCCCAACAGATCCCAGTGTGTGATGTTCCCCTCCTTGTGTCTATGTGTTCTCATTGTTCAACACCCACTTATGAGTGAGAACATGTGGTGTTTGGTTTTCTGTTCTTGTGTCAGTTTGCTGAGAATGATGGTTTCCAGATTCATCCATGTTCCTGCAAAGGACATGAACTCATCTTTTTTATGGCTGCATAGTATTCCATGGTGTATATGTGCCACATTTTCTTTATCCAGTCTATCTTAGATGGGCATTTGGGTTGTTTCCAAGTCTTTGCTATTTTAAACAGTACCACAATGAACATACATGTGCATGTGTCTTTATAACAGATCCATTTATAATCCTTTAGGTACATATTCAGTAACGGGATTGCATGTGTCTTTGTGACAGATCCATTTATAATCCTTTAGGCATATACCCAGTAATGGGATTGCTGGGTCAAATGGTATTTCTATGATTTTTTAAATTTTGATAACCAAATTGACCCATATCAGGCCAGTGGGAGTCCTTTCAAGTTGGCTCCTGAAGCTTTTTGACATGATCATAGTAGTTGCTGATCACTTCCTTGCTTTCAAGCACAGGAGGACATTCCTGGTTCATCTAGTACAGTTCCTGCCCCAAACCTGCAGTCAGCCATTTCTCTAAGGAGTGGTGGTTTTATTTTGTGGAGAATGATATTCAGAGATTACAATTTGGGTGCCAGTGGTGCTCATTGCTATCATGTAGTTATCACTTTTAGGTCTTCTTAGTGGTCAGAGCCAGCAATTACCTTTTTGTTTAAAAAGAAAAAAGAAATGAGTTTATAGTACTTTTTCTAATTCAAATGTAAGATTACAAGGTTTTTACTAAAATTCTTTGAATTTATATGAGTATCTTCTTTCTCTTATTTTGAACATCTTGGTTCTTAATAATATTTACATAATTACTGATATAGTTCCAAAATAAAAACAACAATATGACCATTAACAAGAAAACTGGGCGTGCTGGCTCACATGTGTAATCCCAGCACTTTGGGAGGTCTAGGCAGGTGGATCGCTTGAGCTCAGGAGTTTGATACTAGCCTGGGCAACATGATGAAATTCTGTCTCTACAGAAACTAGAAAAAATTAGCTGGACCTGGTGGTGTGTGCTTGAAGCCCCAGCTACTCAGGAGGCTGAGATAGGAGGATCACCTGAGCCCGCGGGAGGTCGAGGCTGCAGTAAGCCATGATTGCACCACTCCACTGTGGCCTGGGCCAGAAAGCCAGACCCTGTCTCAAAATAAATACATAAATAAAAAAATCAAATGGTTAACTCTATGAAACAAACAAACAATAAAACTACTGAATGCAGTTTAGAATTTCTTTGTGGTTCTCTGTGTCCTGAGAATATGTCCAATTAGAAATGTACAGTCAAAATTCTGTGTTTTAAAGTGAAGTTGAAATAATTTTTTTCCCTATATGGATTTTTCACCAACTTATTGTAAAGTTAAGTTCATTTGTTTCAGTTTGCTTTCTATTTTTAGGATTTTTTTTCTTTTTGATTAATTTGTTCCAAAGTCAAACAATATAACAAGATATATTTAAAGAAGTCTCAAGGCCATCCCTGTCTCCTCCCACTATGGATGACCATCTTAATTAGTCATTATGTTTCCTTCATTTCTTTTTGAAAATATAAGCAAATATGTGTACATAGGGGTGTGTTTGTGTTTTCCTTTAGAGTAGGCTACTTAAAAAGTAGCATACTCAAGCCTGGCCAACATAGTGAAACTCTGTCTCTACTAAAAATTAAAAAAAATAGCTGGGCATGGTGGCGCGTGCCTGCAATCCTAGCTACTCAGGAGGCTGAGGCAGGAGAATCACTTGAACCCGGGAGGCGGAGGTTGCAGTGAGCCACATTCGCACCACTACCACTACACTCCTGCCCAGGCAACGGTGCAAGACTCCGTCTCAAGAAAAAGGTGGTGGGGGAGGGGGGCATACTATAAGCATTGTTTTATACTTGTTTTTCCCTCTAATAATAGATCCTAGAGATACATCATGTCAATATATAGAAATATTCCTTATTTTATTTTATTTTATTATTGTATTTTAAGTTCTGGGGTACATTGTGTAGAACATGCAGGTTTGTTACATAGGTGCGCACGTGCCGTGGTGGTTGGCTGCATCCATCACCCTGTCATCTACGTTAGGTATTTGCCCTATTGTTATCTCTCCCTTAGCCCTCCAGCCCCCAACAGGCCCTGGTGTGTGATGCTCCCCTCCCTGTGTCCATGTGTTCTCATTGTTCAACTCCCACTTATGAGAGAGAGCATGAAGTGTTTAGTTTTCTGTTCTTGTGTCAGTTTGCTGAGAATGATAGTTTCCAGATTCATCCATGTCCCTAAAAAGGACATGAACTCATCTTTTTTTTTTGGGAATATATATATATTCCATGGTGTATATGTGCCACAGTTTCTTTATCCAGTCTATCATTGATGGGCATTTGGGTTGGTTCCAAGTCTTTGCTATTGTGAGCAGTGCTGTAATAAACATATGTGTGCATATGTCTTTATAATAGAATGATTTATAATTCTTTGGGTATATACCCAGTAATGAGATTGCCCTTTTAACAGCTGTAAAATGCCCATTGTGTGAATATACCAGAGTTTATTCAACTAGTCCTTTTTTATAGAAATCTATTATTTGTATAAGTTTAAGGGGAACACGTGTAGTTTTGTTACATGGCTACATTGCATAGTGGTCAAGTCTGGGTTTTTAGTGTAACCATCACTCAAATAGTATACATTGTAACCATTAAGCAATTTCTCATCCACCACCCACTTCCCACCCTTTGGAGTCACCAATGCCTATCATTCCACACTCTATGTCCATGTGTACCCATTGTTTAGCTTCCACTTATAAGTGAGAACATGCAGTATTTTACTTTCTGTTTCTGGTTGTTTCACTTAAGATTATGGCCTCCAGTTGCAGTGAGCCGATATCGCATCACTGCACTCCAGCCTGGGGAACAGAATGAGACTCTCTCATATATATACACACATATACATATGGCCTCCAGTTACATCCATGTTATCGCAAAAGACATGTTTTCATTCTTTTTTAATGGCTGAATAATATTACATCCTGTATATGTGCCACATTTTTTGCCCCCACTTCTATTTTAGATTCAGGGGGTACATGTGCAGGTTTGTTACCTGGGTATATTGCATGATGCTGAAGTTTGGGATATGAATGACCCTGTCATCCAGGTACTGAGCAGAATACCTAGTAGTTTTTTAACCCTTCCTCATCGCACTTCTTCTACCCTCTAGTAGTCCCCAGTTTCTATTGTTTCCACTTTATGCCCATGAGTACCCAATGTTTAGCTCTAACTTATAAGTGATAACATGTGGCATTTGGTTTTCTGTTCCTGAGTTAATTTGCTTAGGAGAATGGTATCCAGCTGCATCCATGTTTCTGCAGAGGACATGATTTTGTTCTTTTTTTAAAAATATACAACTGTGTAGAATTCCATGCCGTATGTGTGCCACATTTTCTTTATCCAGTTCACCGTTAATGGGCACCTAAGTTGATACCATGTGTTTGCTATTGTGAATTGCGTGAGGATGAACATACAAGTACACGTGTCTTTTTGGTATAATGATCTATTTTCCTTTGGGTATATACCCATTAATGGGATTGCTGAGTTGAAAGGAATTTCTAAGTTTTTGGAGAAATGTCCAAACTGCCTGCCACAGTGGCTGAACTAATTTACATTCCCACCAACAGTGTATAAATGTTCCCTTTTCTCTGTATCTGTTGTTTTTGACTTTTTGATAATAGCCATTCTGACTGGTGTAAGATGGTATGTCACTGATAACTACATTTTCTTTATCCAACCATCTATAGAGAGACTGAAGTTGATTTCATAAGTTGGCTATTGCGAATAGTGCTGTGATAAACATACAATTGGAAGTATCATTTGATATCATTTCTTTTCCTTTGGGTAAACACCCAGTAGTGGAATTACTGGATCAAGTGGTAGTTCTATTTTTAGTTCTTAGAGAAATCTCCATACTATTTTCTGTAGAGGTTGTATTAATTTATATTCCCACTACGGTGCATAAACATTCCCTTTTCTCCACATCCTTGCCAACATCCGCTATTTTTTGTCAACTAGTTCTTTACTTGAGGACATTTGTTTGTTTCTAGTCCCTTGCTACTGCAAATAACGCTGCCTCGAATGGCCTTGCACATATGCTATTTTGTATTTACTCAGTGTATCTTTTTGTAACATGAGTATAATTTTTAATGTGAGCTTCAGTTGAGCAAGACTATTTTCATGTGCTAGTGGCTGATCACTAGTAAAAGCTTTTTGCTAATCTGGTGTTGATGAATGATTATCAAAGGAGAAATCCTGAAGATAGTTGATATTTTCACAAGTCAATTATTGCTTACTGCTCCTCAACATTCCTCAAATACTTTATATTCGTTTTTGTCTCTGAACCTTTGCTCTTCTGCAACTCACTACCCTCAGAATACATTCCCTCCTCCATGAATTCTAATTTGAATGGTATCTTTATGTCTGTTTCCTCTGACCTTTGAAAGTATTTAAAAACTTTTAAGTTTGTAGTTTCAATACTCAATAAAAGCTCACGCCTATAATCCCAGCACTTTGGGAGGCTGAGGCGGGTGGATCACGAGGTCAAGAGATAGAGACCATCCTGGTCAACATGGTGAAACCCCGTCTCTACTAAAAATACAAAAATTAGCTGGGCATGGTGGCATGCGTCTGTATTCCCAGCTACCCGGGATACTGAGGCAGGAGAATTGCTTGAACCCATAAGGCGGAGGTTGCGGTGAGCCGAGATTGAGCCATTGCACTCCAGCCTGGGTAACAAGATTGAAACTCTGTCTCAAAAAAAAAAAAAAAAAAAAAAAAAAAAAAAAAGCCTATTTTTTTTTTCCTGCAATTAGGGTATCCTGCCACTAGATGACAGCAGCATCTTGGTTTTGTTCTTATGGTCCAAACCCCAAAGTATGGGTAACCGGCAAGTTTGTCTGAGTCTATTTCCTTATCTAAATGGAAGGGAATGAGTTGGGTGATTTCTGGTCTCTGTTCCTAGTTTCTATGAGTCTAAATAATTTTCTAAATGTTTTCGGTTTTCTTTGACTGCTTTCATTTCCTGTTGTCAAGAGAGAAAAATGAGTTACAGCCCTTTCCTAGGCTGAGGTTGTAATACTCAGTAGTTATCTCTAATTGAAAAGAAGCAATTTTCCATGATATTCTGATATTCTGACCAAAGAGTAAAAATTCTGCTTTTTTTTTTTTTTTTTGAGATGGCGTCTCATTCTGTCACCCAGACTGGAGTGCAGTGGCCCAATCTCGGCTCACCGCAATTTGGCCTCCCAGGTTCAAGTGATTTTTCTGCCTCAGCCTCCAAGTAGTTGGGATTACAGGTGCCTGCCATGCCTTGCTAATGTTTGTATTCCTGTATAGAGGGTGTTTCACCATACTGGCCAGGCTGATCTCAAATTCCTGATCTCAAGTGATCCACACGCCTTGTCCTCCCAAAGTGCTGGGATTATAGGCATGAGCCACCATGCCCAGCCCAGGCTTGTTTTTTTCAGTACCTGCTGGCTAGGTATTACTTGAATTTGTATTTTTTTCATTTGATAATTTATTTACATATTCAAAAAATATTTATTTAGGGTCTTTTACGTGCCTGGTACCATTTGGTTGTTATTGGCTTTGTTCTTTTTGCTGTTGTTTTGTTTTTTAGCAATATCTTGAGCTTAAAATCTGTTTTCTTTTTCTGGAGCTTCTAATTATAAATACAAACAATTCCCAGAACAGAACTTCTAAGTAACAAATATAAGCAATTTTCTTGATTAAACAAACTATAAACTGGATTAATCACATTCTTTAAGTAGGTGGTAAGTGATTTAGTGGTTCACATACATTTGAGTTAACAGACCAACAATATTCAAAGAAAAAAATAGACTGACCAACAGTTGCCTATTTTTTGTTATGCTAAGTGAGGATGTTAAAAAGAGACAACTGCCACAATAAAATAAAGAATATTTCATTGCCCAGAAAAAAATGGAAAGGAAATACTCATAATAGACTTGTAATAAAGCCTTTAAAACTGAATATAAATTTAAAGTCATGAAACATTCCCTTCATTATCTTTTTTGTTTTTCTTTAAATTTTGCCATGGACTTGTGAAAACATTGTCACAGACCAGCTGAAGTCTGTGGACTGGTGTTTGGGACTTACCATTTTAGGACGGGAACTGCATTTTATTCTGGCTTGTGTTCTCACTGTAGTAGGCTCCAAGACATAATCAACAAATTCAATAGATGCCCATCCTTGGAGTTAATGTGTTTTAATAGAAGCACTATTGTTTTAACTTAGGAGGTGATGTGTTATGCTCTAAATGAAATGATGAAGTAAAAATGGCTTTGTACACATTTAAAGTATTTGTAGCTCAAATTTTACAGATGATGAGACATAGAAAGGTTAAATGAGTTAGTGCCCTCACTCAGTGAGTCAGTAAGAGACAAGAATAGAACAAGACTGGACTTTAAGGACCACATAATCACATAATTACAATCAGAAATTGGAACAGATTAACTGTTTATGTGATTTTCAACAGTGTTGGCTGACTAATTACCCTAATGACTCAGCATGCCTTTTCTAAGAAATATGCATGAGTTTATACCCTAGTCCTAGGCTGAAATTAGCTTTATCTTTATTACGCTTGGCTGTGGACTAAATTCCTCTTTTGCACTAGCTATGGAGAAGATGATGAATTCTAGCAATGGTCTTTCAAAGTCACAGTCTGTGAAGATGCACAAATACATGATCTTGACAATGAGTGATTTTCTCTAGCATCCTTGATGCTCACTACTGCAAACTGGACTAAGTTTAACAGACCCTCTCAGCTCAGAAATCCTAGAATTCTGTGGTTTTTGACATTGTCTGACCTACAGGCCATACTCAGAGTCCACTAAATCAGGGATCGTACATTTTAACAAGGTATTTCCAAAATGTCTTGGAATGTGTAAAGATTCTTTGCACATTGGTGTCCAAAGCCATGTTTTCATCAGGAGAATCACTGGGAAAATTTTGTTTTAATTTTTATTCTTCCTTTTATTTTTGGCACAAAAATACTGAGTTTGTAGAGAGGCATGTTAGGGCCTATGACATATTATTAGAAGTAATATCATATTATTCTCTCTAATCCTAATCTAGGAATTCCATGAAGTTAAATTTTTTCCCTTTTTGAGAAGAGAAAGCTGAGTCTCAGAAAGGTGAAATTTCAAGTAGCTCTTGGAGGATTGCAGGGCTGTCATAGATGGGTGTTAAGCAATGACTACCACCCCATAACCCAATCTCTCTTCATCAGAGGATGTGGTCCCTTTAAGACTAGGAGGGGCTACCAGGGAAGACCTGAGCTAAAAATAGGGCAAAGATCTACAGACCTTGTTGGCATGGCCTTACTTTTCATTCATTCATTCATTTTTTTTTTAACCATAATTTCCCTGGCATAAATCCCAGTCAGTTTGTTCTAGCAGGTGCCAGCCACAGCTTGTATTTGCTTATGTCAGCTTGAGAATCCTTGGTTGGCATTTTATCCTGAACCACCTACATATTTGCTCCCATCTCTTAAACCTATGTCTCCCTTATACTAACCCTGGGTTTTTTATAGTTTCCATTAGGTTGAGGAGCATAACTAGTTATTTAACCCATGTCTGTTCATTGACATTTATTTATGCACATCCATTCATTCAACATATATTTATTGAGTAACTATTAGTCACTGTGGTTGGCACTGAGGACAAGGCAGTCAAAAAGATAGTCATGGTCCCTGCACTCATGGAGTTTAAAACTTAGCAAGGGATGCTGGGCAGGGCAGCTCTGAAAAAAGGCAGCAGCATGTCAGGAATTTATAAATAAAGCCCCACCTTCCCAGGACAGAGCACCTGGGAAAAAAAAGGCAGTTATGAGTTCTGCTGCAGCAGACTTAAACGTACCTGCCCAGCAGCTCTGAACAGAACAATGGAGCTCACAGCTCAGCACTTGAGCTCCTGTAAGGGACAGACTGTCTCCTCAAGCAGCTTCCTCACCCCTGTATATCCAAAGAGTCACTTCATAAAGGAGAGCTCAGGCTGACATCTGGTGGGTATCCTTCTGGGACAAAAATAATAGAAGAAGAAGAAACTGGCAGCAACACTTACCATTCTGCAGCCACCACAGGTGATCCCCAGGCAAGCAGGGTCTGGAGTGGACCTCCAGCAGTTCTACAGCAGAAGGGCCTGATTGTTAGAAGGAAAACTAAAAACCAGAAAGAAATAACTTCATCATCAACAAAAAGGACATACACTTAGAGACTCAATCTGAAAGCCACCAACTACGAGGACCACAGGTAGATAAATCCACAAAGATGGGAAGAAACCAGCACAAAAAGGATGAAAACACACAAAACCAGAACGCCTCTCCTCTACCAAGGGATCATAACTCATCACTAGCTAGGAAACAAGGCTGGATGGAGAATGAGTGTGATGAATTGACAGAAACAGGCTTCAGAAGATGAGTAATAAGAAACTTCTCTGAGCTAAAAGCACATGTTCTAACCCAATGCAAAGAAACTAAGAATGCTGAAAAAAGGTTTGACGAAATGCTAATGAGAATAAACAGCTTAGACAAAAATACAAATGACTTAATGGAGCTGAAAAACACAGCACTAGAACTTCGCCAAGCATACACAAGTTTCAATAGCCAAATCGACCAAGCAGAAGAAAGGATATCAGAGATTGAAGATCAGCTCAATGAAATAAAATGAGAAGGCAAGAATAAAGAAAAAAGAGTGAAAAGAAATAAACAAAGCCTCCAAGAAATATAGGATTATGTGAAAATACCTAATCTACATTTGATAGGTGTACCTGAATGTGACAGAGAGAATGAATCCAAGATGGAAAATACTCCTCAGGATATGATCCAGGAGAACTTCCCAACCTAGCAAGGCAGGCCAATATTAAAGTCCAGAAAATACAGAGAATACCACAAAGATATTCCTCAAGAAGAGCAACCCCAAGGCAAATCGTCAGATTCGCCAGGGTTGAAATGAAGGAAAAAATGCTAAAAGCAGCCAGAGAGAAAGGTCGGGTTATCACAAAGGGAAGCCCATCAAACTCACAGTGGATCTCTCTGCAGGAACCCTACAAGCCAATGGGGGTCAATATTCAACATCCTTAAAGAAAAGGACTTTCAACATAGAATTTCATATTCAGCCAAACTAAGCTTCATAAGTGAAGGAGAAATAAAATCCTTTATGAACAAGGAATTGCTGAGAGATTTCGTCACAACCAGGCCTGCCTTACAAGAACTCCTGAAAGAAGCACTAAACATAGAAAGGAACAACCAGAATCCAGCCACTCCAAAAAAGTACCGAATGGGAAAAAGCATAGACACAATGAAGAAACTATGTCAACTAATGGGCAAAACAACCAGCTAGCATAAAAATGGCAGGATTAAATCCTTAAATGTAAATGGGCTAAATGCCCCAATCAAAAGACCTAGACTGGCAAATTGTATAAAAAGTAAAAAACCATCAGTGTGCTGTATCCAGGAAACCCATCTCACATGCAAGGACAAACATAGGCTCAAAATAAAGGGATGGAGGAAGATTTACCAAGCAAACGGAGAGGAAAAAAAAAAGCAAACGTTGCAGTCTTAGTCTCTGATAAAATAGACTTTAAACCAACAAATATCAAAAGAGACAAAGAAGGGCATTACATAATGGCAAAGGGATCAATTCAACAAGAAGAGCTAATGATCCTAAATATATACATGCCCAATACAGGAGCATTTGGATTCATAAAGCAAGTTCTTAACAACCTACAAAGAGACTTAGACTCCCACACAATAAAACTGGGAGACTTTAACACTCCACTGTCAATATTAGATCAACGAGACAGAAAATTAACAAGGATATCCAGGACTTGAACTCAGATCAGGGCCAGGCAAACCTAATAGACATATACAGAATTCTCCACCCCAAATCCACAGAATATACATTCTCCTCAGCACCATATCATACCTACTCTAAAACTGACCACATAATTGGAAGTAAATCACTCCTCAGCAAATGCAAAAGAATGGAAATCATAACAGTCTCTCAGACCACAGTGCAATCAAATTAGAACTCAGGATTAGGAAACTAACTCAGAACTGCACAACTTCATGGAAATTGAACAAATGTTGACTGGATAAACAATGAAATGAAGGCAGAAATTAAGATGTTCTTCGAAACCAACAAGAACGACGACACAATGTACCAGAATCTCTGGGACACGTTTAAAGCAGTGTCTAGAGCAAAATTTATAGCAATAAATGCCCATATGAGAAGCAAGGAAAAATCTAAAATTGACACCCTATCAACAAAATTGAAAGAGCTAGAGGACCAAGATCAAAAAAACTCAAAACCTAGCAGAAGACAAGAAATAACTAAGATCAGAGCAGAACTGAAGGAGATAGAGACACAGAAAATCCGTCAAACATCAATAAATCCAGGAGCTGTTTTTTTGAAAGGATCAACAAAATAGACTACTAGACAGATTAATAAAAAAGAAAAGAGAGAAGAATCAAATAGATGCAATAAAAAATGAAAAAGGGAATATCACCACAGATTCCGCAGAAATGCAACCTACCATCAGAGATTACTACAAACACCTCTATGCACATAAGCCAGTATATCTAGAAGAAATGGATAAATTTCTGGACACTTGCTTCCTCCCAAGCCTAAACCAGGAAGAAGTCGAAATTCTGAATAGACCAATAACAAGGGTTGAAGTTGAGGCAGGAATTAATAGCTTACCACCCAAAAAAAGCCCAGGTCCAGATGGGTTCACAGCCGAATTATACCAGACATACAAAGAGGAGCTGGTACCACTCCTTCTGAAACTATTCCAAACAATCCAAAAAGAGGGAATCCTTCCCAGATCACTTTATGAGACTAACATCATTCTGATACCAAAACCCGGCAGAGACTCAGCAAGAAAAGAAACCTTCGGGCCAATATCCATGATGAACAGAGATGCAAAAATCTTCAATAAAATACTGGAAAACCAATTGCAACAGCACATCAAAAACCTTATCCATCACCTTCAAGCAGGCTTCATGCCGAGGATGCAAGGCTGGTTCAACATATGCAAGTCTGTAAACGTTATCCACCACATAAATAAAACCAAAGACAAAAGCCACATGATTATCCCAATAGATGCAGAGAAGGCCTTCAAGAAAATTCAACAGCCTTTTATGCTAAAAACTCTCAATAAACTAGGTATTGATGGAACATATCTCAAAATAATAAAAGCTATTTACGACAAACCCACAGCTGATATTAGATCAACTGAATCGGCAAAAACTGGAAGCATTCTCTTTGAAATCAGACACTAGACAAGGATGCCCTCTCTCACCACTCCTATTCAACATAGTATTGGAAGTTCTAGCCAGAGCAATCAGTCAAGAAAAAGAAATAAAGGGTATTCAATTAGGAAAGGAGGAATTCAAATTGTCTCTATTTGCAGATGACATAATTGTATATTTAGAAGATCCCATCATCTCAGCCCAAAATCTCCTGAAGCTGATAAGCAACTTCAGCAAAGTCTCAGGATACAAAATCAATCTGCAGAAATCACAAGCATTCCTATACACCAATGATAGACTTAAAGACAGCCAAGTAAAGAATGAACTGCCATTCACAATTGCTACAAAGAGAAAAAAATACCTAGGAATACGACTAACAAAGGATGTAGAGGACCTCTTCAAGGAGAAGTACCAACCACTGCTCAAGGAAATAAGAGAGGACACAAACAGATGGAAAAACATTCCATGCTCATGGTTAGGAAGAATCAATATTGTGAAAATGGCCATACTGCCCAAAGTAATTTATAGATTTAATGCTATCCCCATTAAGCTACCTATGACCCCCTTCACAGAACTGAAAAAATCCACCTTAAACTTCATATGGAGCCAAAAGAGAGCCCGCATAGCCAAGACAATCCTATGCAAAAAGAACAAAGCTGGAGGCATCACACTACTGGACTTCAAACTATACTACAAGGCTACAGTAATCAAAACACCATGGTACTGGTACCAAAACAGAGATACAGACCAAAGGAACAAAACAGAGGCCTCAGAGGTAATGCCACACATCTACAACCATCTGATCTTTGACAAACCTGACAAAAACAAGCAATGGGGAAAGGATTCCCTGTTTAATAAATGGTGTTGGGAAAACTGGCTAGCCATGTGTAGAAAGCAGAAACTGGACCCCCTTCTGACACCTTACGCTAAAATTAACTCCAGATGGATTAAAGACTTAAACATGAGACCTAACACCATAAAAACCCTAGAAGAAAATATAGGCAAAACCATTCAGGACATAGGCATAGGCAAGGACTTCATGCTAAGACACTAAAAGCATTGGCAACAAAAGCCAAAATAGAAAAATGGTATCTAATTAAACTCCAGAGCTTCTGCACAGCAAAAGAAACAATCATTAGAGTGAACCAGCAACCAACAGAGTGGTAAAAAAATTTTTTCAATCTATCCATCTGACAAAGGGCTAATATCCAGAATCTACAAAGAACTCAAAGAGATTTACAAGAAAAAAAATGAACAAACCCATTCAAAAGTGGGAGAAGCACATGAACAGATACTTTTCAAAAGAAGACATTTATGAGTCCAACAAACATATGAAAAAATGCTCATCTTCCCTGGTCATTAGAGAAATGCAAATCAAAACCACATTGAGATACCATCTGATACCAGTTAGAATGGCAATCATTAAAAAATCTGGAGACAACAGATGCTGGAGAGGATGTGGAGAAATGGGAACACTTTTACACAGTTGGTGGGAGTGTAAATTAGTTCAACCATTGTGGAAGACAATGTGGCGATTCCTCAAGGACCTAGAAATAGAAATTTCGTTTGACCCAGCAATCCCATTATTGGGTATATTTCCAAAGGATTATAAATCACTCTGTTATAAAGACACATGCACACATATATTCACTGTGGCACTGTTTACGATAGCAAAGACCTAGAACCAACCCAAATGCCCATCAATGATAGACTAGACAAGGAAAATATGGCACATGTACACTGTGGAATACTAAGCAGCCACAAAAAACAATAAGTTTGTGTCCTTTGTAGGGATATGGATGAACCTGGAAACCATCATTCTCAGCAAACTGACACAAGAACAGAAAATCAAACACTGCATGTTCTCACTCATAGGCAGGTGTTGAACAATGAGAACACATGGACACGTGGAGGGAAGCATCACATACTGGGGTCTGTTGGGGGGAATAGGGGAGGGATAGTGGGGGTAGGGAGGTTTTGGAGGGATAACAGGGGGTGAAATGCCAGATATAGGTGATGGGGGGATGGAGGCAGCAAACCACATTGCCATGTATGTACCTATGCAACAATCCTACATGTTTTGCACATGTACCCTAGAGTCTAAAGTGCAATTATATACATATATATACACACACACACACACACACATATATATATATATATATATATATATATATATATATAAAACAAAAAATAGCAAGGGAAATAGTCATTAATCTAATAATCACACTAATGAATGTATAAGTATAAACTGAGACAATTTCTCTGAAGGAGGGTTTACTTTGATTGGGGTGGAGGGTTGGGGTCAGGAAAGGTATCTCTTATAAAATGATCCTTGAGCTTAGATTTGTGGAAGAAGTGATAGAGAAGACAGAAGTCGTGTTGGGGCCATTAGAATGTGCCTGGAAGACCTCCTAAAATAGAGTGTAACTGACAGACGGCTTCAGCTGCTGTGTTGTGGCACTTCCCATAGGCTGTTGCCTCCCATAACTGAGTACTGTGAGGAAAGTAAGACAGACTCCTTCCTGAGAGACATGTGGACTCCTTTGTTGGCCAAATTTGGCTCAAGGATTTTCAAAAGCTTCTTTAGTCTACACAATAGGATGCTTCCACCCAACCTCCTCTTCCTCTTCCTCATTCAGGGTCAGACTTTCATCATAGCTCATTCGTGATTTTCTTTCATACGAGCATTTCCCCTGATAACATCTTTCCATGTTTAATATGGTCTTAACATGTACTCCTTGGAGGAGCTGGAAAAACACAAGTGAAGTGGGTATTTTAGATGTAGGGAACAGTGTTTACTTCCAAGGCCTAGATACGACTTGCATGACCTGGTATAATCCTGAAAAGAAGACTGAAAGCTGTGAGGCTCCAAAAAAACTAGTTGTTGATAAAAATTAGTTGTTGATAGCTATATATGCAGGGCCAGATTATCAGTAATAAGGTCAAGAGAGGTGAAGGGTAGATGCTGTGGGCTGACAGTAAGCCCTGCCATCCCTTTCTGCCATTCAAAGGCTAGGGAAATGTCTCTGAGCAGTGGCCTTGGGGACACTGCTATCTTTACTCACCACCATCTTGCATTGCTTGCTCTGGTGTGCTTTCTTGGCCACAGCTGTTACTCTTTTGCTGCAGCTGAGTTGCTACAATTACCAAGTGAGGAAATACTGATAACAGAGAATTTAGAATTCCAGGGTTTACTGCTTCCCTAAAGGTTATCTCAGTGAAAGCCTGCCTTTCAGCTTCCTAAAGTCTTCTTTTTTTGGTTTGAATGTTTCCACAAGTTCTTTGCCATATATTTTTGTGTTTCTAAGCCTGAAATGTTTTCTTTTCTTCACTTAATTAAAATGCCCTTCTGTTTTCAACTCTCTACTTGAAGAGGCAGTGAGTGTTCTAGACAGAGTTCAAACTCGAAGTCAGACGAGAGATGAAACTCCAGCTTCATCACTTACTATATGTCGATTTTGAGTAAGTTATTTAATTTTTGAATCTAAATTTTGTTATTTATAAAATAGAGCTATTGGGATTGCTGTGAGAGTTACATGAGTTATAATATATAAAAGGGCCTGGTACTGGCACTCACTAAGTGTTGGTTTCCTTTTAGCTCACTTCCACTGTTCCTCTTGGCATTCTTTACTTTTCTTCTCTCCTTGGATGCCTGACCCTCACAGCAGATTTCCCCTTACCGAGATGATGAGAGCCTTGGGAGAACGATTTCCTTTTAGATTTTTTCACATTCTATTTAAGCACAAATAAGTCCTTTCCCTTATTTATTACCTTTCATTATTCAAAAACTTTGGTGCATTCAAAACACATATACAAGGATTCAACTCATCATAGACACGGAGCTTACAGGGCAGCAGAATTTAAAAGTGGAAAACTACTGATTATAGATAGAACTCATTCATTCATTCACCAAATATTTCTTTTTTTTCTTTTCTGTATTTTTAGCAGTCCTTATCTCAGCTCTGAAATATTTAATTCTCTATTATGTCTCCACTGCATAGGGTATAAATGTCACAAGACTTACCTTTTCAGGATACATCACAGTATAGAGTAGAAGCAATGTAAAATTTGATATCAAATATCAGGGTTCCAGAAGATTCCTGGCTGCATCCGATTATAGAGAATTGTTGCAGAACTTTCTCCTTAGTTCAGCTAAAACCGGGGTCTTGTCACATGACCAAGAAGGATTAGGCTCACTGACACACAGAAAGGTTAGGAAAGTGGAATTTATTAGGCAAAAAGGAAACACGTATATTCTCGCTCATAGGCGGGTGTTGAACAATGAGAACACATGGACACAGGGAGGGGAGCACTACACACTGGGGTCTGTTGGGGGGAAATGGGGGAGGGGTGGGGGTGGGGAGGTGGGAAGAGATAGCATGGGGAGAAATGACAGATACAGGTGAGGAGACGGAAGGCAGCAAAGCACACTGCCATGTGTGTACCTATGCAACAATCTTGCATGTTCATCACATGTACCCCAAAACCTAAAATGCAATAAAAAAAAAAAAAAAAAAAAAAAAAAGGAAACACGAAAACTAGTCTCAGCAAAGCGCGAGAGAGGCCTGGCAGCAGACTTCCCAGCTCACAGATTGAATCCTAAGTCACCACACAGGAACAGGAAAGGCCAGGCTCTTCCCACCTGCAAAGGTCGAGAACTTTCCAAGGCTCCACCCTATCCTCCCAGTGCACAAGTGGGCATTATTCAGAAGAATCAGTTGGGAAAGGGTGGGCTTCATCTGGGACTAGCAGTCTGGTTTTCCAGTCTTCAGGCTGTTTTAGGCTTGAAGGCGTGCACTTTCTCCAGGGGACACCTGGCTGTCTCCTGTCTCTGTAAGAATGTCCTACTGGTAGCTTGCTCTCTTCTTAGGCCCTGCTATCCCACAATGTTGCGGGGGGCTGCTGTTACTCCATAGCTTTTCCATTTCCTAGCTAGGGCAAGTTACTTAAACTTGAAGACTTCACCTTTTTCATTTGTAAAATAGAGTGAATTAAAATATTTTCCCCACAGTGTTGTTATGAGTAAATAAACTGACTTGTGTAAAATGCTTAGCACAGTGTTTAGTACAAAATGAGCACCCAATACCTGTCAGCTTATTGCCAACATTGTTATCAGCATTATTATTCAGGTGAAGTGAGCTTAAGAGCTTGTAGGCCCAGATTTTAAATGTTTGCACCATTTCCCCCTTTCATTTAGAGAAGTTAGAGGGGTGACATGTATGACTGCCCACTCTGTTACTTAATATCTGTGAGATCTTCAGTAAGTCATGTAATATCACTGAACTACAACTTACAGATATGCAAAATGAAGAGACTAATGGTTGCTATTTCATAAGAGCGTTGGGAATATTGAATGAAGTAATGAAGAAAGGCACTTTGCCCCATGCCTGGAAGAACATAGTCAACATGCCTTGGAAGTTAGCTATTAGAATTACAGAGCTGATTTTTTATCATCTTCACCCTCTCTTCTTGCATCCTCTTCCCAGCTCCTATTTCTGGGGCTCTGTTCAGGGGAAGGAAAGATAATTTTGCACAAGAACAATCTCTTTATCCTGAGAAAGTTCTCCTTTCTACTTTATTATGCAGGCAGTTAAACGCCCTTGATGAAATCTCCCCATTTCAGACTGTGCCTCAGGCTTTGTCTTTATCACGAAAGGGTGTATATGGTGTTGTGCTACATATAAGAACAGCATCTCCCCTACTCCCTCCATGTAAATTCTGCTGTTCCATTTCCCATGTGGAATATATATATATATATATATATATATATATATATATATATATAAAATTTTATTTTTATTTTTATTGATTTTTATTTTTGAGACAGAGTCTCGCTTTTTTACCCTGGCTGGAGTGCAGTGGCATGATCTCAGATCACTGCAACCTCTGCCTCCTGAATTCAAGTGATTTTCCTGTCTCAGCCTCCTAAGCAGCTGGGATTACAGGCACATGCCACCACACCCAGCCAATTTTTGTATTTTTAGTAGAGACAAGGTTTCACCATATTGGCCAGGCCAGTCTTGAACTCCTCACCTCAAGTGATCTGCCCACCTTGGCCTCCCAAAGTGCTGGGATTACATGCGTGAGTGACACGCCCTGACTAGATCTTTTATATTTTTAAGAGCAGTTTTCCCTTCATGCAGTACAATGGATCAGTAAAGATGAGATTTCAGGCATTAGTCTCAGACCAACAGGCCTCATTAACTACACTGTGAGTACTCCCTACCTTCTGATTTCAATGTAGGAGCACCTCTGACCCATTACTGTCAAATGCAATGTGCTCAGCCTACAACAATCTCCACCAGTCTGTGTGAGGAAGCTTTGGCCTTCACGTGCATTCATGCCATTCTGTTGGGCAGAAACCTTCCAGCCAGGTTGTGTGGGGACAGTGGAGAAAAGTGTGTACGTGAGGATGGGGGTGGGGGAGAGCAGAAATTACTGAATTATAAAGCACATACTTGCCAGGTTATAAGAAGCATTAAAGTAAATAGCCTGAACAGTCCATTTGCTGAAAAGACATTTAATTATTTCAGCAAGAACTAGTTAGAGATGAGAGCCCATAAAATAAACAAAGAGACACTAGCATTTGATTTTAATGTCTTTCTATTTTGCCACAGGCCACAATTTAATTAAAATTCTGAATAGAAATTTTAAGACAACACATTCTCCTCTCTAGAAGCCAGACAATGAAGATAAAACATTCCCAATATCTTTCTGGAATTTTGGATGTTTTAGCTAAATGCCCAAAGCTAGGCAATCTTTGCCAGCTGCCCCCACTTCCACCTCCCAATAACGAAGGCATTGATGAGAGATGTTTGCAGTTCCTAAGCTCTATCTTTTAAATCTGGGCAAAGTGCCCAAGGGTCCTAGACTCATAGACACTTTGCTATTTATTTTAGAGAAAAAATGCGGAACTGATTATTGAAAAGCCGATCCAAAGAGGTAGTAGAGGTGAGTGCAGGTGCTGAGGAGAGATGTGTTTTTATTTGTGTGATTTTCACTGGTACAGAGAGTGCTGAATTCTTGGTTGTAACCCTAGCTCTAATAGTTAAAAATTGTATTTTAAACTTCTTGTCACTTCAGTTTTGCCATCTGTGAAATGGGGATAGGGTAGGCCAGTGATCCTTTATGGTCCTCCAGCTCTAATATGCCATGATTTAAATATAGTAAGATAAATATGGCCTTAAAATATAAATATTTTGGAAAAGATGGCAGTCCTTCTAAATGTGCTAAGTTTCAGAAAGAGTTACACAAACATCTTTTTTCTTTTCTAACTCATTGTACAAAGAGGCAAAAAGACATAGTTTTTGTTGTTATTAACACCCAGTGACTAGAGCAATGCCTGGCTTATAATAGGTGCTCCATAAATATTTGTTGGCTGAATGTATGAATCACCCATGAGTATTTTAGCTCTCAGTTTTAATTACGCATCTTCCTAGCCCATGTTATGAAGACATTAAAGATGTTTTCATGTAGTTAGTAAGAAAAATAGGCCAGGTGTGGTGGCTTATGCATGTAATCCTAGCACTTGGGAGGCTGAAGTGGGAGGATCGATTGAATTTGAGGCCAGCCTGGACAAGATGGTGAGACCCTGTCTCTAAAACAAACAAAAATATGTTAAATTATAAATTATAGGCCTTTCTAAAGAGATAGAGTCACTTGCCATGTTGCCCAGGCTGGTCCTGAATAACTGGGTTCAAGTGATCCTCGCAAGTAGCTGGGATTACAGCCATGCACCACCACACCCGACTGGGTCATTACATTTTGACTTGCTTTTTCTGTCAGTAAATTGCAGCCACACAGGATTTCAAAAATTGTATCTATACACCAATTCGGTAAAATCCAAGAAAGACAAATGACTTTCCTACCTTTCCATAGGTTGTGTTTTTGTTTAACCTTAGGCCTTTAAACACCAAAGGCCTCAAAATGGTTTTGGTTGCATTCATACTTTCCAATCATTGTTTTGTATTTATAGCATTTAAATGTATTTAATTTTTTTTGTTCTACCTTGACAGTTCAGGAAGCTCCTCTGAACCTGAGAAAACTTTTATGTTGGAAGCTCCAGCCATATCACCCTTTATCTGTAGGAATCATAAAATCTCTATCTTAAAAGTTATTTTGGCCAGTGTTTCATCTGATACCTGGATCCCTTTTATAACACCTCCAGTGGAATAATATTTTCTAACAATCCTATATACCATTGTATACACAGCTCCTTGTAGCTGTGGTTTTCCCTCTAGATATTCTGTCCTTTCTTCCTGCTCTAGATAAGCTAACTACTTGCCTCTGCTTCCTCACTCCTGTTTGCTCTCTAATGTGGTGTGATCTAGTACTGATACTGTTCTTGCTAAGGTTGCCAGTGACCCCCATGTCAAACCACTGGACACTTCTTATCTTGCAATGCATTACAGCATATGAAATATTAACCACTCCCTCCTTAAAAATCTTCCCTCCTTTGGCTACTGTGATAATCTTTGGTTTTTGTTTATCTTACCTCATTCTCTGGCTCCTCTTCCTTGGCTGACACCTTCAGTGTTGTTTCACAGAGCTCTAACCTTGACCTTGTACTCTGTCCTGTATTTCTCCCTGAACGGTCTAAGCACTATCATTTATATACATATGACTCTGAAGCTGACCTTCAGCCTAGTTTTCTAAGCTCCAAACCTGACTGTCTACAGAATATCTCCACCTGGATGTTATATTGGCGTCTCATCAGGCTCCAGCTGGATCATTGCAGTAGTCTTCAGTCTCACCCCTATTCTATTATGTTTTCCACACTGCTGGAAGAGTAACTTTTGAAAAATACAAATCTGATTGGATCATTCTTAAACTCAAAATTCTTTAGTTTTGTGGTTCTCCATTCCTATAGCATAAATCTAAACTTCTTTGTAGGTCATATAAAATCCTTCATGTTCTGGGCTTTATCTTTTTCTCTAGAGTTATCTCCTCATATGTCCATCTTTTCGTGTTGTTGCAACACTAAGCTGAGTCCCCAGATATTTCCATGCCTTTACATGTTCCAAACCTGTGTCCATGCTGTTCTCTCTTCCAGTGAACTCAAGCACATCTTCCTCTGGGAAGGATTTTTGCACTCAGATTCTCCTTCCTCTTGTATCCCATTGCACCATGTATCAACCTTCATTATAGTTGATGTTGTGTAATGATTGCTTCTATTATATGTTGGTTTGATTAAATACTCATTCCTTAGTTGCACAGGTGAAGCAAAGAGCAGTCTGGTTAGATGGGTGGACATTTAGAACACGACACAGATTCACAGCATACAGACAGAGCACAAGCAAACTGATGATACCCTCCATTCTCCTGAGTTCCAGTGGAGAAAATAAAGGGACATTCTCTAACCCAAAAGGGAAATAAGAGTGGCATTTTCATTCTGCTTCAAGTAAGGCATGCTGTCAATAGGTAATAGATTAGGGGGAGTTGTCCTAATACCCCATGGGCTCTCAACAAAGCTGAATCTTTTCTTGGCCCTCTAGCAAAGTGATAACACTTTGTCAGTAAGTTCCAATAGTGTAATAAACCTTACTTGTGTCTGTTCTCTCTAGCTGTCCCTCTTTCTTTTAGTGACAGCTGGATGTTATGGAGGAGGGAGAGTAGTCAGAAAAATAGAGTCTGAACAGCCTGAGCACATTGAAGGTGGCAAAATATTTAGGGGTTGTGCTGCCCAAGTACATTGAAGAAGGTCCGGTATTCAGGAGCTGGAGCTCCCCAGACAAATCTAACTTCCCAGTGTTAAAAAAAAATATATAAAAAGACTATCATATGACATCAAAATAGTGGTTATCTCATTGTGGTGCAGATGGGATTGATTTTGTGGTATAAGGGAGGTTTCTGGTGTGCTAGAATATTTTATATCTTGATGTGGGCAGTGGTTACATGGATGAATACATAAGTAAAATTTTATTGAGTGATTCACTTGAGATTTGTGCACTTTACAGTATGCATGTTAAATCCCAACAAAACTTAAAAAAGAAACGAGGGGAAAATATGTATGGCAGAAAAAAAAGTAGTCCATCACAATTTATATTTCAAACAGCATTGCCACAACTATTCAAACTGTTGTATTATGTTTTATTTAAGGCCTTTTAGGCTTTAGCAACGTTAGGGGGAGAAACTGATGACCAAAGAAAGAGATTCTTTACAAAATGATATTTCCTTAGAGGTGCTTAGGCCTTTGGAGAGACATGTAATTGTCTATTTACCCCCATTATATTGTCTTTCTAGTTCAGGGAGCATGTCCTTCTGTCCCAAGTGTGAAACACAGGGTAGATGCTTCATCAAGTTACCTATGTAACAGTTCCACTCTGTTATGCAGAAGAATGAAGCAGACAAGGCTATTTTTTTTTTTTTACCTTTTACTTTTTTGTATAATTTATTTGAGATAGGGTCTCACTTTGTCACCCAGGCTGGAGTGCAGTGGTGCAATCACGGCTCACTGCAGCGTCAAAGTGCTGGTCTCAAGCGATCCTCCCACTTAAGCCTCCCAAGTAGCTGGGACCACAGGCAAGTGGCACTATACCTGGCTAATTTTAAAACATTTCTTCGTAGACACTAAGTCTCCCTTTGTTGCTCAGACTAGCCTCGAACTCCTGGCCTCAAGTGGTCCTCTCAAAGTGCTGGGATTACACGTATGAATGACCATTCCTATCTACCTTTTTGCCTTTTACTTTTCCGTGTTTCTCTCCTGCATCATGGTGCCCCTGTGCCCTGCCTCTCACCTCCAGTTCCCTGCTGTTACAGCCATAGAAACCACTTACTTGGTGGAGGGGCACTGCCTGTCATATAAGAGTCACTTAAGACCATGATGACTGGGAGAGTGGGCTGAAT
This sequence comes from Saimiri boliviensis, assembly GCF_048565385.1. Classification (NCBI taxonomy): domain Eukaryota; kingdom Metazoa; phylum Chordata; class Mammalia; order Primates; family Cebidae; genus Saimiri; species Saimiri boliviensis. Next base: position 117,555,332 of record NC_133470.1, read on the forward strand.
GCAATGGAGTATGCATTACACTTGATGAAAAACGTGAATCAGTCACTACTGGAACTGCACAAACTGGCCACTGACAAAAATGGCCCCCACTGTGTTGACTTCATTGAGATACATTACCTGAATGAGCAGGTGAAATCCATCAAAGTATTGGGTGACCATGTGACCAACTCCCACAAGATGGGAGCCCCTGAATCTGGCTTGGCAGAATATCTCTTTGACAAGCTCAACCTGGAAGACAGTGATAATGAGAGCTAAGCCTTATGCTAATTTTCCCATAGGCATGGGTGACTTCCCTGGTCACCAAAGCAGTGCATGCATGTTGGGGTGTCCTTTACCTTTTCTATAAGTTGTACCACTTAAGTTCTTTCATTTGTACCATTCCTTCAAATAAAGAAATTTGGTACAACCCCTCCCCACCCCCACGAAAAATAACAACAACAACAACAAACTAGGCATTTAATAGATACTTGTTGACCAAGGCAGAGAAGCAAGGATCTGGAGCTCTGCTGTAACTGGAAGGCTGAGTGAGTTGAGGAAGTCAGTGGAAAGGTATATTGGACCACAGATGGAGCTGTTGCCAGGACCAGCACACTAGAGGAGAAAGTTCAAGAGTACTAGGGCCCAGAACCTAGGACCAAGCCTGGGGCTCTGAAATACCAATCCAGAGTATGCAGTCACAGAGGCCAAAGCCAAGAAGAGCCAGGGACAACCAGAGGAGATTCATGCTAAAGTGTTAGCCTGCCTGAAAGAGACTCAGTTGGGTGGTGGCCATCTCTGCCCAGGCTGAGAGTTCTGAATTGCCTGTGACATAATGTGTGTGTGTGTGTGTGTGTGTGTGTGTGTGTGAGAGAGAGAGAGAGAGAGAGAGAGAGAGAGAGAGAGAGAGAGAGTCTCACTATGTTGTGACACTGGTCTTGAATCTTCAACTCCTGGGTTCAAGTGATTCTTCTACTTCAGCCCCCTGAGAAGCTGGGACTACAAGCATGTACCACCATGCCTAGCTTGTGACATAATTCTTTTTGGACTATACCCTGTCAGTCTGTCCATCTTAAACTGGCTGCATATATTTCTCAGGTTGTCAACTAACTTACCTAATCTTACCACATTTAGCTGATCACAATAATACCTTATAGTTGTATAATCTTTTAAAGTCTGCAAAATGCTTTTGCAACCACTAAATTCCAATAACAATCCCATAAGGGAGTTGCAGAAGGTGTTAGCATTGCCACTTAACAGATGAAAAAAACCAAAATCCACTTGTTTTGCCCAAAGTCACATAGGTAATAATTGACAGAGTCAGAATTAGAACCTTCTTCTGACTGGAAGCCCAATTTACTGTTTTAAAAATCACACTGTAGATACCTGATAATTATTTAAGAGATTACCTTTCTTAGTGATACCTTTTAATAGGGGATTTTTGAAAATGGAAAAGACTCTAAGATATAGAGAAGTGACTTTCATTTTTTATTTAATTTAATTAATTTATTTATTGAGAAAGAATCTTGCTCTGTTGCCCAGGTTGGAGTATAGTGGTGTGATCTTGACTCACTGCAACCTCTGCCTCCCAGGTTCAACCAATTCTCCTGCCTCAGCCTCCTGAGTAGCTGGGATTACAGGCATGTGCCACCACACCCAGCTAATGTCTGTATTTTTAATAGAGATGGGGTTTCACCATGTTGGCCAGGCTGGTCTCGAACTCCTGACCTCAGGTGATCCACCTGCCTCGGCCACCCAAAGTGCTGGGATTACAGGAGTGAGCCACCACCCCTGGCCAAGAAGTGACTTTCTAATGGCGGAAATTTGGGGTATTTTTGCAGGAGGTGAGAGAAATTTTTGGGCAGGCAATCCTGCCCAGCTCTTCTCAAATTACAGCAAGTAGTTGGCAGCCTAGTCTGTGTTCTGATAATCACCCTGCTATCTGGGCTCTATGTTATATGCCATCTGGACCAACGTAGGTGATACAGGATAGTTAGTCCTTTGCCTCTTGCTCTACAAATCAGAAAGCATAACACAATATTTAAAAGCAAAGACTCTGGAGTCAGACAGCTTGGGTTGAAATCACAGCTTTGCCATGTATTGACTGTGAAACTCATAGTGAGTCCCTTTACTTCTCTGTGCTTCAGTTTTCTCATGTGTGAAATGGCAATGATAACATTTACCAAATGAGGATTAAATGATTTAATATATGTAATGAGCTTAGAACAGCTCTCGGCATAAAATAAGTGTTAGAGAAGTGTTACCTATGTTTAATTATTTTAAATACATATTAGATGTCCTTCCAGTGAGAGCTGTGTTGAATACATATGTAAATATGTGTCGTCTCTGACAGGCCAAATCAGGTATGATGAGAAGTAGCATTTTTAGACAAATATGCACATTGGGCAAGGAGCCCAGCCTATGACCCCATACATACCTCAGGACTCTTAAATATCGGTTCTGCCAAGAGTTAATGCACCTGAGCAAGTAACAGACACAGTTTCCCCAGGCTACAGTCAACAGTAGGTCATTTCAGGGGCAGTTGCTTCTGTCCTAGTGAAGGCCATGCAATTATAGTCATCAACTATTTGGCTCCTCTGGACCCCAAATGGCCAAATGTTTTCACTTTTCAGGTATAAGGATTTAGATTTAATCTCCTGAAATTTGTATGAGATGGGGTGTTCATTCATTTGCTTTATAGCTGTGTGGGAAACAGGCCCCCTTTTTACCAAGCTTCTGGGAGGGTAGGCGTGATCACTGAGAAACAGTAGTGGAAAATAAGCAATTCAGGCATGCAGAATTCCAGCCTTGTCTCTGGCTTGCTCCAGAAAGCTTTCGCAGTTGCTACACTGCCCACTGATCTCTCTGCCTCTGATCTCTGAGAGCACTGACTGTCAATCAGTTTGGCACTTAATTATATACCACCTAAGGGGAAATCTCCCCAATTATAGCCCAGTTCAAGTATACCCCACCGTTCTCTCAGGGGAAGCCTAAGACAGTTGATATTTGAGAGGGAGAGTCAAAGGCATAAATTTATCATTCATTCCCCAGGATTCTCTAAGTTATATCCCTGTATTTAGTCCGTTCACCAGAAAAGTTACGTAGCTGAACTATGTTGCTTTATTCTCCACCCTCATTACACCCCATCCCCTTAACATTGCCATTGTGGAATTCTGTTTCCGCTGGGAGCAGTGGCACATGCCTGCAGTCCTAGTTACTCAGGAGGCTGAGGCAGGAGGATCTCTCATGCCCAGGAGTTTAAGACCAGCCTGGGCAACATAGCAAGATCTTGTCTCAAAAAAACCCCAAAGTCGTGTTTATCTTTTTCTTCTGTTGTTTTGTGTTTTTAAATAAAAGCTACCCTAAATGCTCAATAGGAGAAAGGAGCATATACATAAATATTCAAAGTGAATTATTGTTTAAACTAGACAAAATCAACCCTATCATTGGAGCCCTATATGTGTTAACAAAGATTAGAAACTCTGAAGTGTTTGTTTGGTGGACAAGCTGGGAGTAAGCAGAGAGAGAGAGAGTTGTCAGGAAATGTGGGGCTTTTGGATGCCTGTGTATTCTGAAATGTCAAAAAGTAAAAAGAAGTTGTAAAAAGTAGAAAAGCTTAGGGAAGAGAATGGGGCAGGGTGCTGGCTGCCTGGGAATTGAAGAGAAAACTTCTCTCCCTTCATCTCACTTCTTCTAAATGTCCCCCAGCTCATCAATTCTAAATTGGACTGCTGCTCTCTCCCTCCTGGCTTCCAGACATCCCCTGTAGAAAATTTGGCTGCAGTTTCCCAGTGACTCCACTCACACATTGTTGATTGCACTAGCATGTAAGTGTCCTGCAGCCATCTTGGGTGGCACATTTGGTGCCACTTTTGGCACATGATTCCAGCATTTTATCACTTGGATTAGAATGTGTACCTCGTATATGATCTGTGATCTGTGCTTGGAATAGGCATAAAAATATCTTTGTGGCCAGTTTGGTCATTTTTTTGGTAATCTTGGTTCTGGGGTGGCAGCTTATTTTAGATCTGTTGTAGAGTGGGATCCTGATCATCAAGGCCCTTTGAGATTCTATGGCAGTATGTGTCAGTAACCAGGAACTAAGACAGTTCTAGCTGATTGTTGTTATAATGCAGAGATGGTAAGATTTTGGCATGATCTGGTCATGACTTTGTACTTTTGGGAATCAGTAGAAAATATGTTACCATTTTCCCCTTAAAGTGAAAGCAACGTGTGGAAATCCAAAATTTGCGAATAAATTAATGGGTGGTTATTTGCTCTACAAAATGTCTCACAGAGATTCTTTTAAATAGCAACCTTCTCTGGTGTGCTTAAAATGTGGGCCAATTTATTTTTAAAAAGCCTTTTCACGTGCAGCACATTTAGTAACAAGTCTGTTATATAAAGAAAGATATATATGCATGGCGGTTTGGGGTTTGGTTTTGAACCAACAGACTTCACTTGTCCAAATGAATTCACTTCTATCTTTGTTCAGGAAAGTCTTATTTTGACTTAGGAACTGAAGGTAATTGGATTAGAATCCTTAGGAAAATCAACAGAGAAGTACCATTCATTCTGCCTCCTATGGTGGTCTCAGACAAGCAGATTCTTGTTGCAGGAGAGTCATAATGGTCTCAATAGTCCTTTCTATGTACTTCTTCCCTGGGGGGTGTTAGTGGAAAGTATAATATTTAAATTTTTTTGCTGGAATATATGGACTCTCAAAAAGAAGTCAGAGACTCCTGGTGATATGTGAATGACATGGAAAGAGATCTGATTGTTTTTTAGACAAAAGATAACCTTCTTGAACATCCCAGGAAGATTAGTAATTACATTCTAAAATAAAGAGTAGTCTTAAATTCTTTTTGAAGTTAGTGTTAAGATCTTTGGTAGTGTCAGTCACCCTGCAAGTCATGTGAGCACCATTACCTTAATGTCTTGTTCTGCCTTTTAAGTCAAACCTATATGTACTCAGCCGTGAGGCATGCTGAGATTCAGAGGAGATGGGGAGGAGACCAAGATTGAGCTGAGTCAGCAGTTAAGACTCTCATCCAAGGATAGTCGCCTGCTATCCATGTCTCAGCAACTGAAGAGATGAGAAAAACTTCACCCAGAATTGGCAAGTATTTATGTCCAGAGGGTCTCATCTGATGGTTTGGGCCTAGTAGCACATATGGAGCTATGAGTGAGGCACATGGCAATATCATGCTTTGGGGTAGATGGCTTGGTATGAATGATCATCTAATTTTAGCATTAATTCAGCTAGTAGCTAGGGAGCGAGAGATAGGTCTAGTGTGAGAAGAAAAGCAGCGCTTAGGGTTCGATGGCGACTGACAGAAGACTTTGGGCACGAATTAGGAACTACAGAAGAAGCAGTCACGCAACTAATAGGAATAGCCGTTCTTTATTAACTAATCTGTATATCACAGATAATTTTATTTAATCCTCACAACAACTCTGTGAGGTAGCCTGTTGTTTTTCTCTACGGACATCATACAGGGTATATTTTTTTCAAACAGACAAAAATATTCTCCAATTCACTGTGGTCATCAACTGGGTGTCTGACAATTCAATTAAATTCTGACACTAGCTACCTGTGGTTAGTCCAGACCTCATGGTTTAAGGGCTTCATCACACAAGACTAGCTCCAATTCAGACACCAGCCACAGATTTGGTTCTCAGATAACCTACACTTCTGTCCAGTTGATTACCATTCAGGGATTCCCACAACCCCTCTCAGGTTCAATAATTCCATAAATAAAAGAACTCAGGCCAGGCATGGTGGCTCACTCCTGTAATCCCAGCACTTTGGGAGGCTGAGGCAGGTGATCACTTGAGGTCAGGAGTTTGAGACCAGCCTGGCCAACATAGCAAAACCCCATCTCTACTATGAACACAAAAATTATCCAGGTGTGGTGGCAGGTACCTGTAATCTCAGCTACTTGGGAGGCTGAGACATGAGAATCACTTGAACTCGGGAGGCAGAGGTTGTAGTGAGCTGAGGTAGTGCCACCGCACTCTGGGCAACAGAGCAAGACTCTGTCTCAGAAAACCAAAACCAAAACCAAAACCAAACAACCAACAAAATAAAACCTCAAATAACTCAGGAAACCATTTCACTTATTATTACTGGTTTATTATTCAACTTAGGAACAGCCAAATGAAAGAAATGCATAAGACAAGACATGAGGGCCTGGGGTAGGGGATACATGGAGCTTGCATGCCCTCCTGCCCAGCACATCAACATGTTAACCAACCCAGAAGTTCTCCAGATCTCTTTTTTCGAGAGTTTTTATAGAACATAATTTCCAGCCCTCCTCCCTTCCCTGGAGGTCTGGGAGTAGGACTGAAAGTTCCAATACATTTAGTCTTTAGTCTTTTAGTCACATTTAGTCTTTCTCGTGACCAGCTGCCATCCAGAAGCTATCTAGGGGCCCTACCCTGCATCAGCTGAATAGAATAAACCCAGGTCTGTTTCAAAAAGATTTGTTATGAATAACAAGACACTCCTATCACTCAGGAAATTCCAAGAGTTTTAGGAGCTTTGTGCCAGGAACCAGGGACAGAGTCAAGTACATTTTTTCTTATACCACTGATACGTATTGTTGTTATTCTTATTTTATAGATAAGGAATCTTAGGCACAAAAAGGTGAAGTAACTTGATTAATGTCACACAGCTGGGAAGTGAGTGGTGGCCAAGAACTGAACCCAAGTCTGGCTGCTGTCAAAGCCCTCCACTTAGCTAGCATCTTGCCCATACTGTGTTGGATATGTCATGGCTGAAGTTGGAGGGAAGGATTGCCAAAACTCAGGCAGCTTCCTACACTTACACTGCTTAGGGCAAGTAAGGCCATAGGTAGCAGAAAATGGAGAAAATAAAACCCCCAAGCCAACAAAGCAAAAAATAAGGTCAACGCTGCCAAAAAATCAAGCATTCCAAAGGTCATAAGGCTGAAGAACATCTTTGTTTTTCTTTTAAATTTAAGGATAACTGAACTCCATATGACTCCCAGTCACATGTCATGGAGAAGATTGGAAAACAGATTTCAAGTAGCAAGAGGAAGTTGAGTTCATTACACCTTTGTAGAGTGCTTGCCTGCTATTTGCCAGGTGCTCTGCTAAGGTTGTCCAGTGAAGAAAGGCAAAATGAAGTAGAAATCAGGCAGAAGTTAAACCTATGAAAAACTCTAGTCTGGAAGTCACCAGGTCAAAAAGGTGTCAACTTGTTAGGATCAAAACCAGTATCTGTCTGTTGGTCTGTCTATCTCTCTCTCTCTCCCTTTGGTAGAGACAGGGTCTCACTATATTTCCCAGGCTGATCTTAAACTCTTGGCCTCAAGTGATCATCCCACCTTGGCCTACCAAAGTGCTGGGATTTAAAACCAGTCTTTTTCAAAAGAGCAGAAAATCAAACACCGTATATTCTCACTCATAGGCGGGTGTTGAACAATGAGAACATATGGACACAGGGAGGGGAGCACTACACACTGGGGTCCGTTGGGGGGAAATGGGGGAGGGGCGGGGGGGTGGGGAGGTGGGAAGAGATAGCATGGGGAGAAATGACAGATACAGGTGAGGGGACGGAAGGCAGCAAACCACACTGCTATGTGTGTACCTATGCAACAATCTTGCATGTTCATCACATGTACCCCAAAACCTAAAATGCAATTAAAAAAAAATAATAATAAAACCAGTCTTTTTTTTTTTTTTTTTTTTGAGATGGAGTTTCGTTCTTGTTTCCCAGGGTGGAGTGCAATGGCGCAATCTCGGCTCACCATAACCTCCGCCTCCCAGGTTCAAGCAATTCTCCTGCCTCAGCCTCCCAAGTAGCTGGGATTACAGGCATGCGCCACCACACCCGGCTAATTTTTGTATTTTTAGTAGCGACAGGGTTTCACCATTTTGGTCAGGCTGGTTTCAAACTTCTGACCTTGTGATCCGCCCACCTCAGCCTCCTAAAGTCCTGGGATTACAGGTGTGAGCTACCGTGCCCAGGCTAAAACCAGTCTTTTAAGAGCTGTGTTGCTCACCTCCGGTCATCAGCTTGTGAACTAGTCTTGCCTGTCCTAAGCAATGAGCTCCCTGAGTCTCATCTTCCCAGGCCCTATAGTTGCTGCTGTGTAGAAAGGTCCTGGGACTTGGGTCATTCTAAATTGGTTGTTATCCAAGGATGCATGAGGCTCCATTGTCAATACAGACAGGCAGAGTTGCAGTTACTCATTTGATCAGTTAGTCTGCAGGTACACATTGAATAGTTACTGAGGGCCAGATACCAGAGATTATTACCAGAAGGAAAATAATATTATGTAGCTATAAAGAGCTGGGTGGATACAGAGTGTGATGAGTAGCAGAGCCAGCAGCCAGTATAGTTTAGAGTTGAGTAGAGCTGGAGCCCTGGTGCAGATAAGGCAAACAGATAAGAATTTATCCTTTTGGAAAGGGCCTGGCTGTATAAAAGACCCATAATGGTGTGAATCCACATCTCAAATGGTTAGAATAGACATGTTAATGATTTTTTACAGCCTTGAGCTCAGTAGAGTCTATTCGAATATAAAGTTGTGCCCAGAAGCAGCATGGTATAGAGGAAAGAGCACTGGATTGGGAGCCAGGAAATTTGGATGCTAATTCCACCTATGTTACTAATGTTTTGTATGATTTGGAGCAAATCACTTAACCTTCATGGCTCCTAGATTTTCCATCTCTAATAAAAAGATGTTAGGGTTTGAATGATCTTTCCAAACAGCCAATCTGTAATTAAGCAAGGAAACATTTTAAATGAACTCCTGGTTCTTTCCTTGCTTCCTCACCTTCCCTATCTTATTCCTGCGGTCCAGGGTAAGGAATTTCAATACTAGCCTGGGCCACAGTACAATCTAAGTTAGGAAACCCTGGACTAGTTGATATCGATATTTTGGGTACTTTCCAGCTCTAAAATTCCATGATTTTGTGTCAGTCTAACTGTGGGATTTAGATACATTATTTTCATCATTTGCAAAGATTGGCAGTTGGCCAGAAATTATGTTCACTCCAGATATAGGGGGTAGGGCTGGCCAAGTAAAATACCTTGCAGAAAAAATTGGAATTATTATATCTAAGTTGATGAAAACACAGCAAGTGTGAGGATCTCATCTGTCCAGATGGAGATAAATTAAGTGGAAAAAACTCATAATGGTCATTGCTCTTACCATTTTTAGTTATCTTTTAATAATCACCTACTATATGGCAGGCACCCAACCAGGTTCTCTATATTAAAGTTATATCTTTCATTCTCATGATAAATCTATGAGATATTTATTGTTTTCTTATCCTCATTTTTCAGATGAGAAAATTGAGGCTTAGAGAGGATGGAAACTTTCCCCACACAGCAAGAGAAAGGAGGCTTGTCAAAGAAGGGCTGGCAGCTCCAGGGACCTTGGTAGATCAGGCTTGGGTGACTGAAGAAAAGATGCCTTGTGTTTGAACAATAATAGGACCTGGCACCCTCAAGGGAGGGCTTGCATCTCCAATGACTGGGTTAAATGGTAGTTGATTAACCTGGAGAAAAAAAAGAGTAAGAATCCAGTGCTTGAGAATCGGACTTATGTGTGAAGATATTGAATTTGTTTGGCTTTGTTTTGGTTGGAGGTCCCATCATTTTCTTCAAAAGACTGTTTTTTGGTTTCATTGTGAATTCTCTGTTAGTAATGGGACACACAATCTGGATTTCTATGGCTTGCCTGTAGAGAGGAATGTACTGTTTCTGTGCAGACATGTTTGCCCACATAGATAAAGTATTGAGTCTAATGATAATTCCCCTTTAGGGATGCGCTACACTAAATTTATTGTCTGACTGGATGTTCACTACAGTTTTGGTGCCATTTAAATTCGCTGATCTTTAGAGTTACGCTTTGTAGCTTATGTCTGGGCAGCAATCAATAATTTTATATTTAGTGTGAATTTAACTGTAACCAAAAGATGGAGTGCTTCTTTGTCATGGTTCTTTACTGTAAATAGAATTTGTGCTTCCTATGTAGTGTCAGAATAAATGAAAATGAAAGTTTTCTGTATGCTCTCTGAAAAGTGACAACTCATTCACAGTCAGGCTAGGAGGTGGTGAATTCAACTTGTGGTGAGTATGAGATTTATAGATTCTGCTTAAGTGTGAAGGAAATTATTTAGGAATATGGTGCTCCTCATACTACTGTATTTCAAAATATCCTTTAAAAATATCTCATTAATAGCATTAAGAAAAAAATGCATTTGCTTTGATAAGAGCTTAATTATACCAATTTGATTCATTATCCATGAATATACTTTATAATTTCCCTTATGTGATTTTGTTTCCCTTATGTGTTTTGCTGAAAAATGTTACATAATAATTTCCCTCAGGTGTTTTGCTGAAAAATGTTTATTTTCTCTGATCTTTAATGGATGCCAATAGGAGACAGTATATACTATTTATATATTTGTTCATATATTGATGATAATGCATTCTGTATTCTACTTGTATAATTTTCAGAATTCTCAACAAGGTTATACATTCCTGCTAATCAGCTCAGCCTCCATCACTTTTGATCACCCTGAGAACCCTAGTCTGGCCCACCTCCCCTCTGTGTCACTCCCCTTGACCACCTCTTCTTGACCTGCTTTGACATTCTCACCATAAAGTAACTCAGGGAGGCCATGCTAGAATAAAAAGATATTCTCTGGAAAAGGGAGGTGGATTCTGAACATCATTTTCTAGCCATTTCAAGATGGTTTATCAGATTAGCTGATTGTTACCTTGGAAGACACAAAGTACTTAACCCTATAAAAATTTGCTGTGTCATAAATGGTAGTTGGAAAGTCAGAGGACTTTAGTACTTAACCTAGGGCAAGTCACTACTGTTTTCTGGACCCCAAACTTTTCATTTATTGTGTTAGGCTGAATAATGCCCCTTTCCAATATGTCCATGCCCTAATCTTTGGAAGATATGACTTGTACCTTACATGGTAAAAGGGACATTGTAGATGTGATTAAATTAAGCATCTTGATATGGTGGGATCAGCCTTGATTATCTGAGTGAGACCAGTATAATCACAATGGTCATTATAAAAAGAGGCAAGACGATTCATAGGAGGATGAGGAGGCAGTGTGATGATGGAGGTAGAGGGTAGAGTAATGTGTTTTGAAAATAGAGAAAGGAGCCACCAGCCAAGGAATACAGGTAATCACTAGAAGCTGAAAAAGTCAAGGAGAAGGGTTCCCTCCTAGAGACTCCAGAAGGACCCAGCACTGCTAACACCCTGACTTTAGCCCAGTGTGAGTGATTTTGGACGTCTAGCCTTATGAACTATAAAAAAATAAATTTGTGTTGTTTTAAGCCACTAAGTTTGTGGTAATTTGTTAAAGCATCAATAAAGAACTAACACATTGTAAAATGAGGAAGTTGGACTAGGCAATCGTAAAAATTGTTTCAGGCTAAAACGGTCTATGGTCTAGGATAAATCTAGGATAAATGTTTGGGTGGATAGGAACAAGTGCTGTTTGAATGGATGGAAAAGGAATATGATATTAAAAAAAAGGTATAGTCTTAGTAACCACTTATGGTTTTATCCATACATGGCAGAACTAACTCTTAATCAAAAAGACTGTAGAAGAGGTAATCTTTAAAAAATAAGCAATACTGGGCAGGGTGGCTCATACCTGTAATCCCAACACTTTGACGGGCTGAGGCAGGAGTGTTGTTTGAACCCAGGAGTTTATGACCAGCCTGAGCAATATAGTAAAAGCCTGCATCTACAAAAAATAAAAGAATAGCCAGGGGTGGTAGAATGCACTTGTGGTCCCAGCTACTTGGGAGGCTAAGGTGGAGGATGGCTTCAGCTCAGGAGGTTGAGGCTGCAGGGAGCTGTGATTGTGCCACTGCACTCCAGTCTGGGCAACAAAGTGAAACCCTGTCTCAAAAAATAAAAATAAATAAAAAGTTAAAAAGCATAATTAGTGTTAGCAAACTTTATAGTACATTGGAACATGGTCTACTCTCAAAGTAATCAAAGGAGAGAATATAGATACCATCAAATTATGTTCTCTCCAAAATTTGTATCCTCAATTGTATTGTAAGTTGTTGGGCCTGGGTTGGGTGGAAACAGAGCTCAGTATTTTAGGCAGTGCCTTTTAAGACTAGTGTTCCCAGAAGATGATTATGAGGCTGAACTAACTAAGAGGCAAATTACTGGTGAAACAGTCTGCTGGGATGAGGGAGGTCTCAGAGTAGCAGATGGCTTTGATCATCACTGATTGAATGGTCTTACATATCTATATCTATGTTGAACTAAGGAACTATATTCATGTCTCATATAAGTGTGAAAAACTCATTTTTCTTTGCTATCTTCACTTGCTTTTGTAGCCATATTTTTAACTCTACCCACAGGTCCCTAAAGGAAAAATGATGAAGCAAAAGAACAAAATGGTTAAGCAGTGATGGACAATGAAAGAGATCCATTCATTCTCTCATCCATCTATCTATCCATTCTCCATCCACCCATCCACCTACCCATCCACTATAGTTTGAGTACCTGCTCAGGGCATGGCTCTGTACTATGTGCCATAAGAACATCAAGATGAAGTGGATACAAATTCTGTTTTCAGTCAACTTGAGAGTGAATGGGAGAGTTACAAACTGTCTAATACATTACAGAAAAATGATATATATATATATATATTATACGACAGTTCTAGTCAAAATGTAAAGTGTATAGGAGTATATCAGTGCTTGTCTAGTATTCCACACCCTCTTATTGTGGAAGATACCAAAGAGCAGCATAGCATCATCTAAAATCCACCTTCAGGGTGAGAGTTTATTATACAGATAAAATTAACTAGAGGGTGTGTGTGTGTGTGTGTGTGTGTGTGTGTGTGTGTATTCCTTGTGGCATTTCCTAACATGGATTAGATATGCCTACACTACTGGGGCATTTTAAATAAAAAGGATCAGTACCATAGGAAAGGTAAGCAAGAAAAAAAAAATTAAAGGGATCTTTTATTTTTGTTTTTCTTTCTTCCCTCCCTCCCTCCCTCCCTCCCTCCCTCCCTCCCTCCCTTCCTTCCTTCCTTCCTTCTCTTCTTCCTTCCTCCGTTTCTCCCCTCCTCCCCTCCTCCCTCCCTCCTTTCTCTTTCCCTCTCTTTCTTTTCTTTCTCTCTTCCTTTTCTTTCCCCTTTCTTTCCCCATTCCTTTCCCCTTTCTTCCCTTCCCTTCCCTTTCTTTTACTTTCTCTTTCCCTCTCTCCCTCCTTCCCTTCTTTCCTTTTAAGAGATGGTCTTACTCAATTGTTCAGGCTGGAGTGCAGTGAAACGTTCATAGCTCACTGAAGCCTTGAACTCCTGGGCTCAAGGGATTCCCCTGTCTCAGCTTCCTGAGTAGCTGAGACTACAGGTGGGTGCTACCCTGCCCAGCTAAGGAAAAAGATTTATTATGTGATTTCCTGTGTTAGCATCTGTTTAATAGTAGAAAATTCTGGAATCTAAGTAGGCACTATCCTCTAAGCTGCAAAGGGCACTAGGACTAATATTTGTTCATTTAAAGCAGAAGTGGCAACTTGGATGCCTGTCAGGGCAGACAGGTGATTTAAATGAGTGATGAAAGCCAGATTGTGTTTTCAGGAAAGACACATTTGTTTTGCATGTGAATACACAGTAATATTCTTCACTTCTGTAAAAAATGCCCTTCCCATTTTTTTCTTAAAATATAGACTTTATATTTATTTTTGTCTTCTTATTTTTGTTAGGCATGGAAAGGAGAAATATTTCACCTTCTTTACTGGAAGAAAAATAACAGTTCAAATGCAATGATAAAGGGCTCCTGATACTCAGCTGCGGTGTCAAGGAGGCAATAGGGAATGGAGAGGAATGTCGCTACCTCACCACATGTGTAGAGAATACACGTCTGGTCTAATGGGGCAGCTTCTTTTCAGCTCTGGCCAATGGTTGACATAGGAGAATATGGGCTCAGTATTGCCTGACAATGTGATTTTTCAAGAAAAGATGGAAATACAGATTTTTATGTGAAATCTCCCACTTTTTAAATTGCATTTTAGGTTTTGAGGTACCTGTGAAGAACATGCAAGATTGTTGCATAGGTACACACATGGCAGTGTGATTCACTGCCTTCCTCCCCATCACCTATATCTGGCATTTCTCCCCATGCTCTCTCTTCCTAACTCCCCACCCGCCACTATCCATCCCCTATTTCCCCCCCAACAGACCCCAGTGTGTGATGCTCCCCTCCCTGTGTCCAATGTGTTCTCATCGTTCAACACCCACCTATGAGTGAGACCATGCGGTGTTTGATTTTCTGTTCTTGTGTCAGTTTGCTGAGAATGATGGTTTCCAGGTTCATCCATGTCCCTACAAAGGACATGAACTCATTGTTTTTGATGGCTGCATAATATTCCATGGTGTATATGTGCCACATTTTCTCTGTACAGTCTATCATTAATGGACATTTGGGTTGGTTCCAGGTCTTTGCTATTGTAAACAGTGCTGAGATGAACATTCATGTGCATGTGTCCTTATAGCAGAACAATTTATAATCCTTTGGATATATACCCAGTAATGGGATTGCTGGGTCAAATGGAATTTCTATTTCTAGGTCCTTGAGGAATCGCCACACTGTCTTCCACAATGGTTAAACTAATTTACACTCCCCCCAACAGTGTAAAAGTGTTCCTGTTTCTCTGCATCCTCTACAGCATCTGTTGTCTCCAGACTTTTTAATGATCGCCATTCTAACTGGCATGAGATGGTATCTCAAAGTAGTTTTGATTTGCATTTCTCTAATGACCAGTGATGATGAATATTTTTTTCATGTTTGTTGGCCTTATGTATGTCTTCTTTTGTAAAGTATCTGTTCATATCCTTCACCCATGTTTGAATGGGCTTGTTTTTCTCCTGTAAATCTGTTTTAGTTCTTTGTAGATTCTGTATATTAGTCCTTTGTCAGATGGGTAGATTGCAAAAATTTTTTCCCATTCTGTTGGTTGCCGATTCACTCTAATGACTATTTCTTTAGCTATGCAGAAGCTGTGGAGTTTGATTAGGTCCCATTTGTCTATTTTGGCTTTTGTTGCCAAGGCTTTTGGTATTTTGGTCATGAAGTCCTTGCCTATGCCTATGTCCTGAATGGTTTTGCTTAGGTTTTCTTCTAGGGTTTTTATGGTGTTACGTCTTGTGTTTAACATCATATGTTAAACACTTATGTCTTTAATCCATCTGGAGTTAATTTTAGTGTAAGATGTCAGGAAGGGGTACAGTTTCTGCTTTCTGCACATGGCTAGCCAGTTTTCCCAACATCACTTATTAAACAGGGAATCCTTTCCCCTTGCTTGTTTTTGTCAGGTTTGTCGAAGATCAGATGGTTGTAGATATGTTGTGTTGCCTCCGAGGCCTCTGTTCTGTTTCATTGGTCTATATCTCTGTTTTGGTACCAGTACCATGCTGTTTTGATTACTGTAGCCTTGTAGTATAGTTTGAAGTCCGGTAGTGTGATGCCTCCCACTTTGTTCTTTTTGCTTAGAATTGACTTGGCTATGCAGGCTCTCTTTTGGTTCCATATAAAGTTTAAGGTGTTTTTTTTCCAGTTCTGTGAAGAAGGTCATTGGTAGCTTGATGGGGGATAGTGTTGAATCTGTAAATTGCTTTGGGCAGTATGGCCATTTTCACAATATTGATTCTTCCTAACCACGACCATGGAATGTTTCTCCATCTGTTTGTGTCCTCTCTGATTTCCTTGAGCAGTGGTTGGTAATTCTCCTTGAAGAGGTCTTTTACGTTCCTTGTTAGTTGTATTCCTAGGTATTTTATTCTCTTTGTAGCAACTGTGAATGGCAGTTCATTCTTTATTTGGCTCGCTTTAAGTCTGTTATTGGTGTATAGGAATGCTTGTGACTTTTGCACATTGATTTTGTATCCTGAGACTTTCCTGAAGTTGCTTATGAGATTCAGGAGATTTTGGGCTGAGACGATGGGATCTTCTAGATATACAATCATGTTGTCTGCAAATAGAGACAATTTGACTTCCTCCTTTCCTATTTGAATACCCTTTATTTCTTTTTCTTACCTGATTGCTCTGGCTAGAACTTCCAGTACTATATTGAATAGGAGTGGTGAGAGAGGGCATCCTTGTCTAGTGCCAGATTTCAAAGGGAATGCTTCCAGATTTGCCCATTCAGTATGATATTGGCTGTTTGTTTGTCATAAATAGCTTTTATTATTTTGAGATACATTCAGTCAATACCTAGTTTATTGAGGGTTTTTAGTATAAAGGGCTGTTGAATTTTGTCAAAGGCCTTCTCTGCATCAATTGAGATAATCATGTGGTTTTTGTCTTTAGTTCTTTTTATGTGGTGAATTATGTTTATAGACTTGTATGTGTTGAACCAGCCTTGCATCCCTGGGATGAAGCCTACTTAATCATGGTGGATAAGCTTTTTGATGTGCTGCTGCAATCGGTTTGCCAGTATTTTATTGAAGATTTTTGCATCTCTTTTCATCATGGATATTGGCCTGAAGTTTTCTTTTCTTGCTGGGTCTCTGCCGGGTTTTGGTATCAGGATGATGTTGGTCTCATAAAATGATCTGGGAAGGATTCCCTCTTTTTGGATTGTTTGGAATAGTTTCAGAAGGAATGGTACCAGCTCCTCTTTGTATGTCTGATAGAATTAGGCTGTAAACCCATCTGGACCTGGGCTTTTTTTGGGTGGTAGGCTCTTAATTGCTGCCTCGACTTCAGACCTTGTTAGTGGTCTATTCAGGGTTTCGACTTCTTTCTGGTTTAGGCTTGGGAGGATGCAAGTGTCCAGGAATTTATCAATTTCTTCCAGGTTTACTAGTTTATGTGCAGAGTTGTTTGTAATAATCTCTGATGATGGTTTGTATTTCTGTGTAATCTGTGGTGATATCCCCTTTATTGTTTTTTATTGCATCTATTTGATTATTCTCTCTTTTCTTTTTTATTAATCTGGCTAGTGGTCTGTCTATTTTGTTGATCTTTTCAAAAAACCAGCTCCTGGATTTATTGATTTTTTGAAGAGTTTTTTTTTATGTCTGTATCTCCTTCATTTCTGCTCTGATCTTAGTTATTTCTTGTCTTCTGCTAGGTTTTGAGTTTTTTTGACCTTGCTCCTCTAGCTCTTTCAGTTTTGATGATAGGGTGTTGATTTTAGATCTTTCCTTGCTTCTCACGTGGGCATTTATTGCTATATATTTTCCTCTAGAGACTGCTTTAAATGTGTCCCAGAGATTCTGGTATTTTGTGTCTTCTTTCTTGTTGATTTCAAAGAACGTCTTTATTTCTGCCTTCATTTCATTATTTATCCAGTCAACATTCAAGAGCCGGTTGTTCAGTTTCCATGAAGCTGTGTGGTTCTGACTTAGTTTCTCAATTCTGAGTTCTAACTTGAATGCACTGTGGTCTGAGAGACTATTTGTTATGATTTCTGTTCTTTTGCATTTGCTGAGGCGTGATTTACTTCCTATTTTGTGGTCAATTTTAGAGTAGGTGTGATGGGGTGCTGAG
This sequence comes from Saimiri boliviensis, assembly GCF_048565385.1. Taxonomy (NCBI): domain Eukaryota; kingdom Metazoa; phylum Chordata; class Mammalia; order Primates; family Cebidae; genus Saimiri; species Saimiri boliviensis. The sequence continues at coordinate 117,572,842 of NC_133470.1, forward strand.
AAGAATGTATATTCTGTGGATTTGGGGTGGAGAGTTCTGTAAATGTCTATTAGGTTTGCTTTTTCCTGGTCTGAGTTCAAGTTTTGGATATCCTTGTTAATTTTCTGTCTTGTTGATCTGTCTAATATTGCCAATGGGGTGTAAAGTCTCCCGCTGTTATTGTGTGGGAGTCTAAGTCTCTTTGTAAGTCATTAAGAACTTGCCTTATGTATCTGGGTGCTCCTGTATTGGGTGCATATATATTCAGGATCGTTAGCTCTTCTTGTTGCATTGATCCTTTTACCATTATGTAACGTCCTTCTTTGTCTCTTTTGATCTTTGTTGGTTTAAAGTCTGTTTTGTCAGAGATGAGAATTGCAACTCCTGCTTTTTTTTTGCTCTCCATTTACTTGGTAAGTCTTCTTCCATCCCTTTATTTTGAGCCTTTTTGTGTATCCTTGCATGTGAGATGGGTTTCCTGGATATAGCACACCAATGGGTTTTGTTTTTTTATCCAATTTGCCAGTCTGTGTCTTTTGATTTGGGCATTTAGCCCATTTGCATTTAGGGTTAATATTGTTATGTGTGAATTTGATACTGCCATTTTGATGCTAGCTGGCTGTTTTGCCCATTAGTTCATGCAGTTTCTTCGTTGTGTTGATGCTCTTTACCATTTGGTAAGTTCTTGGAGTGGCTAGTACCGGTTGTTCCTTTCTATGTTTAGTGCCTCTTCCAGGAACTCTTGTAAAGCAGGCCTGGGGGTGATGGAATATCTGAGTACTTGCTTGTTCACAAAGGATTTTATTTTTCCTTCACTTTGGAAGCTTAGTTTGGCTGGATATGAAATTCTGGGTTGAAAGTTCTTTTCTTTAAGGATGTTAAATATTAGCCCCCACTCTCTTCTGGCTTGTAGGGTTTCTGCTGAGAGATATTCTGTGAGTCTGATGGGCTTCCCTTTGTGGGTAACCCGACCTTTCTCTCTGGCTGCCCTTAGTATTTTCTCCTTCATTTCATCCCTGGTGAATCTGACGATTATGTGCCTTGGTGTTGCTCTTCTTGAGGAATATCTTTGTGGTGTTCTCTGTATTTCCTGGACTTGAATATTGGACTGCCTTGCTAGGTTGGGGAAGTTTTCCTGGATAATATCCTGAAGAGAATTTTCCAGCTTGAATTCATTCTGTCTGTCACATTCAGGTACACCTATCGAATGTAGATTAGGTCTTTTCACATAGTCCCATATTTCTTGGAGACTTTGTTCATTTCTTTTTACACTATTTTCTCTAATCTTGCCTTCTTGTTTTATTTCATTGAGTTGATCTTCAACCTCTGATATCCTTTCTTCTGCTTGGTCAATTCGGCTGTTGAAACTTGTGCATGCTTCGCGAAGTTCTCGTGTTGTGTTTTTCAGCTCCATCAATTCACTTATATTCCTATCTAAGTTGTTTATTCTCATTAGCATTTCGTCAAATTTTTTTTTCAGCATTCTTAGTTTCTTTGCATTGGGTTAGAACATGTTGTTTTAGCTCAGAGAATTTTCTTATTATCCACCTTCTGAAGCCCAAGTCTATCAATTCATCACACCGATTCTCCATCCAGCCTTTTTCCCTTGCTGGTGAGGAGTTGTGATCCCTTGTAGGAAGAGAGGTGTTCTGGTTTCAGGTGTTTTCATCCTTTTTGCGTTGGTTTCTTCCCATCTTTGTGGATTTAACCACCTGTCATCTTTTAGTTGTTGACTTTCAGATTGGGTATCTGTGTGGACATCCTGTTTGTTGATGATGAAGTTATTTCTTTCTGTTTCTTAGTTTTCCTTCTAACAGTCTGGACCCTCTGCTATAGGACTGCTGAGGTCCACTCCAGGCCTCGCTTGCCTGGGGATCACCTGCAGCAGCTGCAGAACAGTAAGGGTTGCTGTCAATTTCTTCTTCTGCTATCTTTGTCCCAGAATGATACCTGCCAGATGTCAGTCTGAGCTCTCCTTTATGAGGTGATTCTTTGGATATACAGGGGTCAGGGAGCTGCTTGAGGAGACAGTCTGTCTTTTATAGGAGCTCAAGTACTGAGCTGTGAGTTCCATTGTTTATTCAGATTTGCTGGACAGGCACATTTAAATCTGCTGCAGCAGAACTCATAACCTCCCCCCACCCTTTTTTTTCCCAGGTGCTCTGTCCTGGGGAGTTAGGGCTTTATTTATGAGTTTCTGTTGTGCTGCTGCCTTTTTTCAGGGCTGCCCTGCCCAGTGAGGAGGCAGCCTAGTCACTGTCTGCCTGCAGAGGCTTTGCTGAGCTGCTGTGGGCTCTGCCCAGCTGCCATGTGAACTTCCCTACAGTCCTGTTTATACAGGTGTAGTTAGAACTGCCTCAGCAATGGCAGCCCAACTCTATAATGGTGGACAGTCTCTGTAATGGCGGGCTGCCTCGGTGATGGCAGGCTACCTAAGGAATGGCAAACTACCTCCGTAGTGGTGAACTGCCTTGGCAATGGCAGATACCCCTCCCCCACAGAGCTGGACCATCCTGGGTTTAGCTGTGCTTTCTGTGAAACTCTCAATCCACAGCGTTTCCGATTGCTGTTTTTTTGTAGGGGTGGGACCAGCCGAGCTGATCACCTGGCTCCCTGCCTCAGAGCCCCCTTTTTTTTTTTTTTTAAGTTGAATTGTTGACTCTCTCCCAGATGTTCCAGTCACCTGTTGAAAAGGCCCCATGATCTATGTGATTTCCTGTGCGGTGACCCACTATGCCGGCTGAAACAGCTACGCTGAGATTTGTGGCACTTTTTTGCCTGGGAATCTCCTGGCCTGGCTCCCTGTTTCAGTCTTCTTTTTAATCAGATGAATGGGCAACTCTGTCTCCCAGGAGCTCCAATTGCCAGCTAAAACGGCACCCGGACCTGTGTATTTTGTATGGAGAACAGCCGGGCCAGCCAAACAGCCGTGCTGGCCAAAACAGCCACATTGGTGACCCGTGGGACTCCTCTGCCTGGGAATCTCTTTGTCTGTGGGCAATAAAAATCCGTCTGGAAATGCGGCATCCACTCACCCTCCATGCTTTTGCTGGGAGCTGCAATCCTGAGCTGCTCCTAATTGGTCATCTTGGATCTCCTCCCGAAATCTCCCACTTTTTAAATGTTAGTACCTTTTACAAAAAAGATGCAATAAACCATATGCACCACCTAGACAATACCCGTAGGCCTCCAATTTGCATCATTTGCTTTAAATAATACTTTATAATTTTTATCTTTTCTATGCCAGCTTCCATCACTGCCAAGTACAAATTCTAATGTCTTAATTTGAAATAAGAGAGGGAATAAAAGGCAGCCTGTGTTAGAAGTAAGAAATGAATTTGAGGCCTGTTGCAGTGGCTTGCATCTGTATTCCCAGCACTTTGAAAGGCCAAGGCAGGAGGATTGCTTGAGTTCAGGACTTCAAAACTAGCCTGCGCAAGATGGTGAGACCTCTGTCTCCTCCCCACCTCCCCCCCAAAATTAGCTAGGCTTGGTGGTACGTGCCTATAGTTCCAATTACTTGGGAGACTGAGGTGACAGGATCACTTGAGCCCAGGAGGTTGAGGCTGAAGTGAGCTGCGTTCATACTACTGCACTCGAGTCTGGGCAAGAGAGTGAGACTGTCTTTTTTTAAAAAAATAATAAATTTGAAGTGAAGAAAAAAAAAACACCTGAGATACTTTTGTTCATCTCCTTGCCAAATAAATATTGCCAGTACTGTCTCATTCTCTTTTTGGAGATCTAACATATGTCTAAGCCTAGTACTTACATTTTTGAAACAACAAATTGAGATACGTGATCTGACAGTGGGACATAGTACTGAAATGTCGGAATGTCCAGGACAATCTGGGACACATGGAAGACATTCTTACAGAAACCCAAATAAAGGACCTTAGGGACTCACTATGTTGCTAACTTTCCAGGCGGCAGTCCCCTGTCACCAGGTCTTTTTGTATTTTTATCTTTTTCAATGCCTTGGTGACTAAGACCCCTTGGATGGACCTGCTTTCTAGTGAATTGTAAATACACAGAGGCGCCTGTGTTTGCATGACTGAACCTTCAGCTCAGGGTGTTGGCAGCACTGAAGCACCTTGTTGACCCCACTGTGGCTTGCACTTGTCTCCTGCCTGCTATGAGGAGAAAGCCCACTTGAAAGCGCTTCCCCGTATTTGCTGCAATGCGAAAGTATAGAAGGAAGTGCAGGGGGAAGCACTATCAGATCCAAGTTAAGAGTCTTCTCAGAGAAGGCTTGGGATGATTTGACTTGGGAGTTGTTTCATGTTGGATAGTGGCTGGTGACAAGGCTGGCGGCTGCAGAAGTGGGGGAGACTAGAGAGCAGCAATGGTGTCATGGGAAAATCTGGTCTCTGAGTCTTAGGTCAAATTCAAGAGCGTTTTGGCCCCAGGCTATTCAGTGGAAGTCCAGGAGTGGTGACTACCTGAAGAAACAAAAGACCTTGTGCTCTTCTGAAACATATTTTAAAAATCCACCATTTCTGGCTGGGCACAGTGGCTCATGGCTGTAATCCAAGCACTTTGGGAGGCCGAGGCAGGCAGATCACCCGAGGTCAGAAGTTCAAGACCAGCCTGACCAACATGGAGAAACCCTGTCTCTACTAAAAATAGAAAAAAATTAGCTGAGTGTGGTGGCTCATGACTGTAATCCCAGCTACGTGGGAGGCTGAGGCAGGAGAATAACTTGAACCTGGGAAGCAGAGGTTGCAGTGAGCTGAGATCATGCCATTGCACTCCAGCCTGGGCAACAAGAGCAAAACTCCTTCAAAAAAAATCCACCATTTCTTTATGCTGATCTCACAAAATGTCCTGAATACAATCTACTTGCTACCAGTTGGAGCCATGGCCTAGTTCCTCTCTGAGGGCCCTCTAGCTATGACCCTTCATTATTTGGTAGTATTTTAAAAACTCAGCCTGAAAAATAAATGCTTTAAACCCCTGAAATGAGGTCAGGTGGGTGTGTGGCCAGACAGTATTTAGAAAGAAATGCTGTTGCTCTCAGAGAAAACTGAAGAGGAGCCAAGTACTGAGCAGGCATCCACTTCTTTTCCCATGTGAACTTTCTCACCTTCCTATGTGGACCTTTGGTCTTCTTAACTTTTTGTTTAGATCATGGTAGCTGTAAATCCAGATCATATCTAAATCTTTAATAGTAATTGACCACATTCTCTTCAGTGCTTTCCCACATCTGCCAACAAGCCAAATGGGGTTTGGTAGATTGGATTTGGACTTGTGACAATCTCTGATTTGACTTTTGAAGTGCTAAGGAATAATCTTGTGTTGGAATGGGGTGGGAGGAGGGTGAAGTGGTGCTGTTTCTTGGACTTTGAATTCTTTCTCCTCTCTGTTGAAAATGAGAATATGGAGCAAAATTCATTTGTTTAACAGGGTTTTCCCTGACTGCTTATTTGCTCACAGAGTGGTGGTGGTTGTTGACTGTTTCAGATATGTATATACATTGCATGGCTTGGTTATGAATGTGGGTTTCATAGACTCATAGGATATCAGAGCTAGAAGGAACATTTGAGAGGATCTCATGCACCAAAGTCCTCATTTTACTGATGAGGAAACCTTAAGGGAAAGTGACACAGTGATTTAGTGGCAGAGCTAGTACAAGAGCTGGGGTTCCTGTTCTTCATATTTTTAAATCCAAAGCTCTTCATCTTTAATATTTCCTAATTTGGAATAGCTACATAGATCAGTTGTGGAGATCAACCATCCCCTCATCCATGACTCTGATACTTTCCTTCCTAAGAAGTCAATAAATATGAACCCACTATAAATGATAGATACTATGGAAAATGCTGCCAGTAAAAATTGTGCTTCCTAGATGTAGGCTTATTATAGCCAATAAGTTCTCAGACTTACCAATCATGAGGGGCACTTAAGATGTTTATATATTTGCCACCTCCACTGTCCCTAGTTACTACCAGCATTGTTTTTAGTTGGTTAGATAACTATAATTGTGGTAACTGTTAAAAACATTTTCATGTTTAAAAAACCATGTTTGGTGAGTAGGTTGACCAAAAAGAAAAAAAAAAAACAAACCTCATGTTATACTCTTAAAATTTTAGTACTGGATGTAGAGTAGGTACTCAGTAAATATGTATTAAATGAAATAAATGCTTCACTGCAATTTTAGGCTTTACTGTTCTGTCTGTTGGCCCAGGCTTCTTTGGGGAAGTACTTCTGTCTACATGCTCCAACTATAACATATTTTCTTTTAAGTTTTTATTTATTTATTTTACATTTTATCTTATTTATTTAATTTATTTTGTTAGCAATGAGGTCTCTGTCACTCTTAGTGGTACCATCATAGTTCACTGCAGCCTTGAACTCCTGGGCTCAAGTAATCCTCACACCTTAGCCTCCTGAACAGCTGGGACCACAGAAGCACACCACTATAGCTGGTTAATTTTTAATTTTTATTTTTGTAGAGACAAAGTCTTGCTATGTTGCCCACCCTGATCTTGAACTCCTGGGTTCAAGCGATCCTCCTGCCTTGGCCTCCAAAAGTGCTTGGATTATAGGTGTGAGCCACTGCACTCAGTCTGATACCTCTTTATTTCTAATCTCCTCTGTTCCTCTCACAGTGCAAAAGATTACCTGGACATAGTACTTCCCAAATAATTCTAATGGTAATTAAATGGTAAGGAAAAGTATATACCCTCTGACAAGGAGTAGTTTAACATGGCTTCTTGCAAGTACATAATGCCTGTTAAAGCTTGTCTTTTACTGTCTAAAAATATAAGAACTTTTTATTCTGCTTCATCGTTTGTTTGAATGGAAAATTTTTATTTGCTCCCAAATTTTGGGATAAAACTGCTGCTCAGGAAAAAGTGCCATTTTAATATTCCGTGGCATTTCCTGGGATACACAAGCCACATCATAGGATCCCAATTTGAAGAACATGGAACTAGAAAGTACCAGATATAGCAGGATGCAGTGAAGCATGCTAAGGTGGGAGGATCACTTGAGGCCAGGAGTTCAATTCCAGCTTGAGCAACATAGTGAGAGCCTATCTCTTGAGGAAAATAATTTTTTAAAAAAGAAAGCATCTGTTGGATCCAGCCCTTTGAAGCAAAGTTATTGTTCTTAGCCTGGGAGGTTATGACATCTAATTTCTTTGGAATTAGAACAATAGTTTTCAAACAATAATAATAATAATGAAACTATCCAAGTAATGTTTCCTTAAAATAAAGCTGTGTATAAGATCAATATGTAAGATTTGGGTCTTTTCTGGTAAAGGCAGGGGATTGGAGGTCCGGAGCCTTACTCCTTTGGGTTCCTTCTCCTTGTAATCTCTGAAAGCAGTTTGAAAAGTTATAAACTAGGGTGAAACCACTCTTCATTCAGATCTGGCATCTTTCATTCATTCAACATCTTTTCACTTGATGTTTGTTGAGTGATTACTATATGCCAGGCACTGTTCTGACACTGCCAATAAAGCAGTGAATAAAAAGGTACAAATTTCCTGCCCTGATGGAACTAACCTTTTAGTGGAGTGGTCAGCCTACTACCATGCTAAATAAGTAAAATGCATAGTTTGTTAGCTCTTCCTAGTCCTGAGGAGAACAGTAAAACAGGGAGGAGGATTGGAAGTGTCATGGTATTTATTTTCCATTTTAGAGAGAGGTGAGGTAAGGCCACAATGAGAAGATGAGTTTTCAATAAAGACTTGAAGGGAGTGAGGGAGCTAGCTTTGTGGAGATCTGGTGGAAGAGCCTTCCAAGTGGAGGGAAGAGCAAGTACAAAACTTTGAGGTAGAAGGGAAAAGAAAAAAGAGGAGACAAGAATGATACTAAGGTTTGTTTCTTTCCTGAATATATTACCACATTAGACACTGAAGTTTTTGATCTGAGCAATCAGAAGAATGAGGTTGTCCTTAGCTGAGATAAGAAGACTGAGGGAAGAGAAGGGTTTGTGTCTAGGAGGTGGGGTAGGTGGGGGCAGAGGGGATATCAGGAACTCATTTAGACATGTTAAATTTGAGATTTCTGCCCTGTATCCAAGTAAAGACGTCTGGTAAGCAGTTGGATGTATAAATCTTATTCAAGGCAAAGTTCAGGCTTGAGACTGACATTTTCCCATACCCCTGTAATAGGAATGTGGCATATCAGAAATACATTAGCAAACTGTCTTTCTACAAATGGCATGTGCCCAGAAGATTCGTGGCTTCTAGTCCCAGTCACTTGAAGCTGCTACATTCCAGTTGGCGTATGTACAGACAATCCATTGCTTTCACCCTTAACAAGTGAGTTGGATAAATATGTCCGCACTTTCTTTCAAGGATCCCTAGGGATGACTTGCAAAGCTCAGAAATGCCAGTGGAACTACATTTCCTAATCTCAGATCCAGAACGTTGCTTTTCAATTGTAATGGCCTCCTTAGGGGGCCACAAAAACTTAGAAATAAAGCAAAGAAAATTTGTTTAGCTACCAAGCTTGCCCTTGCAGAACCCAGGACACATCACAAAGCTGGCATTATCCCACATTGTAAATGACTTATCAAGAGGAAATCCTCTTCAAAGGAATGTCAAGGGCAGGCTCCACGGGAAAAGAAGATAAAAAAGCACCAGGGAGCCCTGGGAGTAGGGGTGTGGGGTTGGAGGATGGGGGGAGGAGTGGCAGACTGGCTTTGCTGAGATCACAGAAGGAATCATTTTCTTGACTTGTGTGCAGAGGAGCTCCAGTTTCTACTTAGTATCAGAGGGCCAAGCCACCTCCCTCTACCCCAGTAGCTGCTTCCTAGAGCAACTGCTCAGCCCCAGGTCCAAAGCGTGGGAACTGGAGAAAGGCCACTAGTCACTCAGCACCGACAAATATAGTAAACTCCTGCTGTCTTTGTTAGAGTGTGGGAGGCTGGGGAAGGGGAGGAGGTTGATACAGGATGAGGAAGTAAAGTAGATGAAAATGTACAGGAAAGGGTATTATTGGGCATTCTAGAAGGGAGAGCTTAAAGTGAGTTAGAGAAGATTTTCAGGTCTAGGTGACATTTAAATGATAAGCAGGATTTGACTAGGCAGAAATGGAGAAAAGGGAAATCCTAGCAAAGGACATGGCATGAGCAGAGGGAGATGTCTTCAGGGAATAGTAAATTAAAGTGGGCAGAGTTAAAGTAAGTGAAAGAGGGCATGAAAAGGAAAGCCATGCAGTGTTGTGGTTAAGTACATAGTCTCTGGAGTCAGACATACTGGTTTGAACTCAGACTCTGCAATTAACTATGTGGCCTTGGGCAAGTTACTCAACCTATTTTATCCTCTGTTTCCTTAATGTAAAATGAAAATAATAAAATTAATTGCATAATAGGGTGTTTGTGAGTATTTAATGAATAATATCTAAGTTCTTGGCACAGTTTTATTTAAGTGCTTGGCATAGTTCTTTATAACCGAACTATCAATCATACTCTGAAGGAAATTACACTAAAACATTTATAGTAGTTATACTTGGGTTTAGGGATTAAGGAGAATTTTTCTCTATTTTATTATTTTCTTTTCTTACATATACATTCTCACAGCAATAATTAGAAAAAGCAAAACAAGTTTTTCATTCTTTTTAAGCATGTGTGAAGGGGCTGGTCATGGTGGCTCATGCCTGTAATTCCAGCACTTCGGGAGGTTGAGGTGGGCAGATTGCTTGAGGTTAGGAGCTTGAGGCTGGCCTGGCCAACATGGCAAAACCCTGTCTCTACCAAAAAAATACAAAAATTAGCCAGGGATGGTGAGACACATCTGTAGTCTCAGATATTTAGGAGGCTGAAACAGCAGCATTTCTTGAGCCCAGGAGGTGGAGAGTGCAGTGAGCCCAGATTGTGCCACTGTACTCCAGCCTGGGCAACAGAGCCAGACCTTGTCTCAAAAAATAAAATAAAATAAAATAAAATAAAATAAAATAAAATAAAATAACACACACACACACACACACACACACAAAACTGTAATAATAAAACTATGTAAAATACATAAAAATTAACAGTAGAGACAATTAAAATTATGCTACCTCTTGACCTATTTTGTGTAGACTTCATAGTAAAGCTTCTTGTACAAATAAAGTATCTTACAAGATGAACTGCTAAAATTGTTCGCATTTGCAGCTACTTATCTATGAGTAAGAATTTTATCAATACTGTGCCACCAAAATAAAAAAAAAACAGAAATAAGTGGGGCATGGTGGGACACACCTGTAGTCACAGCCACTTGGGTGTCTGAGAATTACTCAAGCCCAGGAGCTCCAGGCTGCAGTGTTCTTTGATAGTGCCTGTGAATAGCCATTGCACTTCAACCTGGGAAATAGACTGAGACCCAGCTCTATTATAAAACAAAAACGAAAAGAGAATCAAATTGGATGTTAATATAAGAATGTAGTTCCCTAGCACTTGATTTCAGATTTTTGTATTTATCAAAACAGCCCCATTTTTCTCACTGATTGATTTAAAAATACATAGATTTACGGGTTTTTAACTTACAAAATAAATTCATGTTAATAATTTAACCACCCAATGGGCTCACCTTGCCTGCTGCCTAGACAGAGCTGATTTCTCAAGACAGGGGAATTGTAAGAGAGAAAGAGTAATTCATGCAGAGCTGGCTGTGTGGGAGACTGAAGTTTTATTATTACTCAGCTTAGTCTCCCTGAGCATTCGGGGATCAGAGGATAATTTCGTGCATGAGGGAAGGCCAGTGAGTCAAGAGTGCTTATTGGTTGGGTTGGAGATGAAATCATGTGAAGTTGAAGCTGTTCTTTTGTGCTGAGTCAGTTGCTGGGTGGGGGACACAAGATCAGATGAGCCAGTTTATTGATCTTAGAGGTATCAGGTGATCCATCAAGTGTAGGGTCTGCAAAAATATCCCAAGTACTGATTTTAGGAGCAGTTTAGGGAGGGTCAGAATCTTGTAGCCTCCAGCTGCATGAACCTTAAACCATAACTTGCAATTCTGCGGCTAATTTGTTAGTCCAACAAAGGCAATCTAGTCCACAGGCGTGAAGGTTTGTTTTGGGAAAGGGCTATTATCATCTTTGTTTTAAACTACATATTATAAACTAAGTTCCTCTCAAGGTTATTTCAGCCTACACCCAACAATGAACAAGGACAGCTTGGAGGCCAGAAGCAAGATGGAGTGGTTAGGTCAGATCTCTTTCACTGTCTTAGCCACAAACCTGCAATGGGGGTTTCAATAAGGTATCCCTTTTGTGTGTTTTATACACTGGAGTTCCGTCACAGGTTTTTGTCTAAGATAGCATTCATTTGCTTTTGAAAAATAAAAATATCTGAAAACCATATTCTACAGGAATTGGGGGCCTCTGGAAGTTTTGGGGTTGGGGAATATAAATCTTATATCTGTACCTCTGGAAAGTTTATTTGGCAGCAATGTGAGAGATGGATTGATGAGGAGAAACTGGAGACTAGAATCAGGGAGAATAGTGCTTAATTAGAGGATAGGGGCATGGACATGTGGGGAAGATGGATGACACAGATGCTGAGGGGCAGATTGACATGACTTGACAGAACATGACAACTGATTACTTATGAGAAAGGGTAGTCAAAGGTGATGTGCTGAAGTTTAAAACCCAAGTCCCCAAGATGAAAGCGTTGCTGTTCTCAGAGATCACAGACACAGAAAGAGTAGTAGATTTAAGGAACAGAGGCAGGGGATGATGTTTATTGAGTCTCAGTTGTTTGTGGACAGAAAAGGAGGAGAGATACCATTCAGCAGTTGGAAATATGAGTCTAGAACTCAGGAGATTATTCTGAACTGGAGATGGAGAGGAAAATTTAGGAGTGATCTGCTTAGAATAAGGCCAAAAAATTGCTAATGAAAACTATGAATAGAAGTATAGTGAGATTATTGTTTTTAGAAAACATTCTTTTAAGGGCCGGGCACAGTGGCTCAAGCCTGTAATCCCAGCACTTTGGGAGGCCAGGGCAGGTGGATCACGAGGTCAAGAGATCGAGACCATCCTGGTCAACATGGTGAAACCCCGTCTCTACTAAAAATACAAAAAAAAATTAGCTGGGCATGGTGGCGCGTGCCTGTAATCCCAGCTACTCAGGAGGCTGAGGCAGGAGAATTGCCTGAACCCAGGAGGCGGAGGTTGTGGTGAGCCGAGATTGCGCCATTGCACTCCAGCCTGGGTAACAAGAGCGAAACTCCGTCTCAAAAAAAAAAAAAAAAAAAAGAAAACATTCTTTTAGAGACAAAGTCTCACTCTGTTGCCCAGGTTGGAGTGCAGTGGCAGGATCACAGCTCACCATAACCTTAAACTCCTGGGCTCCAGCAGTCCTCCTGCCTTGGCCTACCAAAGTATGGGATTACAGACATAAACCAACATATCAGGCCATGGCCAATTCTCTTCATGTAAAATTGCATCATGATGCCAATTTACAAAGTTTTGTTTCATCTTAAATGGAGTAACACAGTTGCTCTCTGTCTGTGAGAGATAGTGAGTTGGAATTGCACTGGGTTCCAACTTAATTTTAGAGGCAGGACCTAGGCGGACCTTGGAAGATCATTGTCAGAACATTGCCTCAGCTTCACCTGGTAGAATTAAGTAGGCCTAAATGGATCAGAGAGGAAGATAATATAGCTGCATACTCAATCTGCCACAGACTATAAGATATTTATGTTTCACTAGTAGGAATATTTATATAGATGCCAGAATGATGTGAATTATAGACATCATGCAAAAATCCTAGTGCTGCTAGAGAAAAAATTATTTGCTAGCAAAGAGTTATCACTTAACGTATTGTGGTATGCTTGCAATTTGGAATCTGAAAAATAATGAAATTTTAGAACTCAAATGGCCTTTGGAGTTATTTTAGTTCAACTTTCTAATTTGACATTTAACCTGAAGTCATGCTTGGCAGCAGAGCTCAGAACTCAGGTCAGCCCAGTATGCTTCTTGTGATATTGCATTCCATCTAATTCCACTCGTTTAATTTTGAACTATAATACAGTAGGTCTCTAATTCAATGGGGTTTGAGACATATAAAGGAAATTAACCTTATCTGTAAAAGCATGTAAATGTATCAGGCAGTGCTTGACATGAGGCAAGACAAGGAAGCTACAACTATTCCATGACTTTTTAGATGGTTCTGTGATGAGAGTCTTTATAACTTTGTGATTCAGTTACTTCCTTATTTCTCCTCATACATATTTGCATTTATAGAATGCAGTTGAAGAGTGTGGATTATACAAATGGTAGCTAAATTTGCAAGAAAGTGATCTGTGTAACTATGTCAGGTGGGCACAGTGACTCATGCCTGTAATCCCAGCCCCAAGGAGGCCAAGGTGGGCGGATCCCTTGAGATCAGGAGTTTAAGACCAGCCTGGACAACATGGTGAAACCCCATCTCTACTAAAAATACAAAAATTAGCTGAGTGTGGTGGTGTGAGCCTGTAGTCCCAGCTACTTGGGAGGCTGAGGTAGGAGGATCATTTGAACCTGGGAGGTGGAGGTTGCAGTGAGCTGAGATTGTGCCACTGTACTCCAGCCTGGACGACAGAGCAAAACTCTGTTTTAAAAAAACAAAAGAATGTCAATATGGCTAAAAGTTAAGGGGTGGTTGGTGAGAAGGTGGTAGTCACACTTGAAATGTGTGGAAACAAGCAGTGTGGCTGGTTTCCCTCTCTTTCTTTTTATTTTCTGTTTTTTTTTTTTTTTTTTTTTTTTTTTGAAGGCGTTTTGTTCTTGTTGCCCAGGCTGGAATGCAATGGCACGATCTTGGCTTACTGCAACCTCCACCTCTTGGGTTCAAGTGATTCTCCTGCCTCAGCCTCCCAAGTAACTGGGATTACAGGCATGCGCTACCACGCCTGGCTAATTTTGTATTTTTAGTAGAGATGGGGGTTTCTCCATGTTGGACAGGCTGGTCTTGAACTCCTGACCTCAGGTGATCTGCCTGCCTTGGCCTCCTTAAGTGTTGGGATTATAGGCATAAGCCACTGCACCCGGCCATGGTCTCCCTCTTTCTTCATGATCCTTACTAAGCCTCTCATTTATAACCTCCTAGAAATGGTACTTATTTCAAGGTGGTAATTGAAATGAAAGACAAACTTAATTCAAGAGAAAGTTGTGTGATTAGAGTGTAATTTGCAACTTTGTCTCAAAAAGAGTACTAATTGGGAGAGACTAACTTTTAGTGATCCAAGTTAGAAATAATCAAGTAACATCTTGACACAGTTAAAATAGTAAAATCACAGTTAGATTTTCAGTGTCTCTTAACTTTTCTTTTTCACAATCTTTTTCTTTTCTTTTTCACTGTCACCCAGCCCGGAGTGCAGTGGCACCATCATAGCTCACTGCAGCCTCAAACTCCTGGGCTCAATCCATTCTTCCATCTCAGCCTCCCAAGTAGTTGAGACTACAGGAATATGTCACCATGACCAGTTTATTTTTATTTTTAGTAGAAACAGGGTTTTGCTATGTTCCCCTGCTGGTCTTGAACTCCTGTGTTCGATTGATCCTCCTGCCTCACCCTTTCAAAGTACTGGGATTAGAGGCATGACTCACCACGCCTAGCATTCTTCTGATTTAAAAAACATATAATCATTATATAACACTATTAAAAACACAGAAAAATATAAAAAAATAAAGCTCATTCATAAACCCATTTCCCTTGTTTTTGGTCCATCAAGGCATTTTATTTGTATGTATTTATTACATGCCTAGAAAAAAAAGTCCCAGGTTTTCCCTTCTGTGTGATTTCATCTTGTTTCTTCATGGTCTATGATGCTAGCTGAGGTTTGTCAGTACAATGAAACCTAATTGACAGATGGGAGCAGATTATTCCATCATTTTTCTAGATCTTGTTAAGGCTTGAGCAAGAGTACCATCTGCCCTCCCCCTCCTTTTTTTTTGGTTGTCAAATGATTCGTTATTGAAATATTTTCCTTTCTATTTCTTAACTAGCTAGGCATTCCACTGTACCATGGTTTATGTCCTCTATGACATCATGGTGGTGGTGGCGGCCATCAAAATTTCATCCCACAGATTGGGTAGTCCCCAGGATCTCTTTAATGGTACCAGAGAGTTCTCTGGCTAAAGATCAGTGTCACATCTGTCTGGCAAGGTTGATAATCTCATCAAAAGTGATATTTCCATTGTGTTTAATGCTTTCTGTTCCTTTCTGTCTTTTGCTGGTCTCTTGAGAGCTTTGATGACCAGGGCAGAGACAGAAGGTACTGCCTCAATCTGGACCTGTCTATTCTGATGGATTGTTTCACTGCAATTCTCAGACCCTTCCAGTCACCAATTCTCTTGGTGATGTCATATCCAGCCTTTTCTGGAGATAGATCCAGGGAGCTGATCTTGGGAGCCAGGGCAGATGTGTCACCAACTTCATTACCATGCATGTTATGTATATGACTTTGATCTCATTGGGGTTGAACTTAGGTGGCATGATGAAGTGGCTGGTGTTGGATGAAACCAGATTCAGGATGACTGAAGAAGGTTGTACCTTGGCCTTCCCTGAGCTGGAAACTGAAAGGGTACGTTTCTGAAATGATAAAATTTGCATTTGGAGTGATTAAAAACAACAACCAGAAATTCACAAAGTAAAATTACAGGCTAAATTTATAAAATAATAAAAGTCCATACTTTTATTGACCCAAGTTAGAAATAATTGTAGTTAACTGATTATCATTTGGCCTTTAGTGTACACATGCCACCCACCAAAGATCTCCTTCTGGTCCACCTCTCAGGCTGGCAGGAAAGAAGCAGAGTGATACAGCAGCTAGCTTGAAAGTTGCTAATCAGCAGGGTGATCTTTAGGGCCCAACAGCTCTTAGGACACATTGTCATCATGGAGGTCACTGTGGTGGCAGAACAGCCTGGTTCTGAAATGAATCTTTTGTCCTGACTGTATCCTCCCATTTCATCTTTAAGTCAGTCAGTTGACATCTATTTATTGAGCACAACTGAGGTAGGTGTTTAGGATAGAGAAACCATCAAAATAAGATATGTTTCCTGGCTTTATGGATATTGAAGACTAGTGGGAGTGATAAGCATTAAATAATTACACCAATAAACAGAGTAATAGAATAGGTGTACTTCTCTGATTTCTGTTCTGAACACTCTTCTTTTTATGTAGTTAAAATATGGAAAGTTATATTTTCCCTATATAACCTATTATATATAGAATATTCCTATGCACAGAATACATTTGCATACAAGGTAGTACTCGCAAACCACCTATGTGCTTTTTTTTTGAGACAGTCTTGCTCTGTCACCCAGACTGGAGTGCAGTGGCATGATCTCGGCTCACTGCAACCTCCACCTGCTGGGTTCCAGCAATTTTCCTGCCTCAGCCTCCCAAGTAGCTGGGACTACAGTCATGCACCACCATGCCCGACTAAGTTTTTTTATTTTTAGTAGAGACAGGGTTTTACCATGCTGGCCAGACTGGTCTTGAACTCCTCACCTCGTGATCCACCCATCTTGGCCTCTCAAAGTGCTGAGATTACAGGTGTGAGCCACAGCGCCCGACCCCTATATGCTATTTTATGGGATATTTAAGTGATTATTAATAGTAATCTTGACTCTGCTATTTTTACCATGTATGCTGATTTTAGAAATTAACCCTTAAGTGAGCTGGAGCTTCATTGTGATAAAGGTCTTAGCAGCTGAGGGAACACAGGTGCTAGCAATCAAAGTAACCAAACTACTCTAGTTTGGAGAAGCAGCAAAATCTCACTGCTTCCACTCCTTGCCAACCCCTTTGTAGACTCTCAGAGACCCCGATTGGGTCTTTGCTGAGATCAGGAATAATTGTCTCAAAATATAGGTCTGAAGCAGCAGTTCAGCTTTGTAGGAAAATAAGGTATTAATAGGAATAAGACACTGAAGAGGTATCTTAGGCAGTGGTTCTGAAGTAGTTCAGAAATGTTCAACCCCACTCTTCATACAGAGCTGCTCTTTGTTTCATGTCTGATTTCTTCTACTTGAATAATACCCATTCTTGTATTCAGATACAACAATCCAACATTCATTGTCATGATAAAAATAGAAAATGACAGGAATTGATTTTTCATAGCAATTAGTCCTATGTCTGTTTTCTGATTTCTTGAGCACATACAGGCAAAAGAGGCAGGGCAGTAATATGAGACAGAGTACCTCACGCCTTTAATAGGAGATAATTGTTCTGGCAGTTTTTCCCCTCATTTCAGATTTAATTTTTCCTCATATATAGGAAACATCGTCTGCTAAGAACAATTTTTGTATAGTTAAAATAACATCGACAACTTTATCAGGTGTTTTAAAAATCTCTTTTCATGCTTACCATTTGAGGGACCATTTTTCAACCCCATATGTTTTAACTGTATCAAAAGGACCTGATAAGATCAATTACAATAATGTATAGAGTGACATTTTTTAAACTACCAAATGTTTTAGGATAATAAGGTACCATTATTCTTCATTCATTTCATAACTATTTATTAAGAGACTACTCTGCGCAATGCACTGCACTAGATGCTTGGAAAAATGCAAAGAACAAGGCAGGCAAAGTCCAATTTGTGACCTCATAGAGCTTATATTTCAGAGGGAGTGATGGTCAGTAACCCAGAGTATGATAAGTTCTGGAGACTTTGTTCCATCATCTAGATAACTCACCCTTCAAGATGCCATTCAAGCATTATTTCCTTCAACAAGTATTCCTTTCCACCATGGTGTGTGTACATTTGCATTGTAGCACTTATCTCACTATAGTGTGATAGGTCTTGGTTTACCTACCTATCTCCTCTGTTAATACTCTTAGCTCCTAAAAGGCAAGGGACTTTTCCTGTTATCTCCTTAATATCTATAATGTTTGACTTCCACATAGAATGCACTAAATTAATGTTTTTAGTAATAGATCAGTTAATGCGATGCATGGTGATTAACCTTGGCTCTGAAATTATGGACTATTGGACAAGCACTGTAAAATAGGAAGTGCTATCCAAGATCATATAGTCTACCTTCCCCTCACATATGAGGAACTTGAGCTCTGCTGATACGCTATACTTCAGGGAGAGCAAATCATTCTGTGTTTTAGTGTTCTCAACTGTAAACTAAAGAGAATTTTAGAGCTGAAAGAAAGTTGACAAAGGTTTCCTTATCCAAACATTTCATTTGAGAAGTGAGTAAGCTGAGGCCCAGAAAAATGAAGCAGCTCATCTAAAGTTCCACAGCGAATTAGCAGCAGAACCAAAAGCAGGTCTTCTGGCACCTATCTATGATAATTCTCATTTCACAATCCCGTGTTCTTTCTCCCTGTAAACCTTAGCATTGTCACAAGATTGCTGTGAAGTTGCATAGAAAGAATAGGTATGGATACTGTGGTTAGAGTATAAATTACTGTTACCACTTTCAAAAACACTTTTGTATGGTCTAGTGAAGATGCACATCCTCTACAACGCAAAGGCTCAACTCCAAGGAATACTCTTGAGAAGTGCTTGTATATGTAAATAAACAGGCATGTACAAAATTTAGAGCAGCTTTGATAATAATAGTAAAAAAAGAAATAAACAGCCTTGATGTTCAAGACTGATGTCCACTGACGGAAAATAGATAAATAAATTTATAAATAAACATAAGATGAAACATGATGTAGGAAAGAAAACAAATCTCATAAACATAATATTGAGTGAAAAAAGCAATTTCACCTCCAGTGTTAACATCCAGAATGTTTCATATAGTATAATATTTTCTATAGAAAGTTCAGTCTGGGAGATCTTGTCTCTATATAAAAAAACAGTTAGTCTGGCATGGTGGCAAACATTTATAATTGCAGCTATTCAGGAGGCTGAGGTGGGAGGATCCCTTGAGGCTGGGAGATTGAGGCAGCAATGAACCATGGTTGCACCTCTGCATTCCAGCCTCAGCAACAGAGCAAGTCCCTGTATATATATAAAAAAAATTATATTAACAAGGATATCCAGGACTTGAACTCAGATCTGGACTGAGGAAACCTATTAGATGTTTACAGAACTCTCCACCTGAAATTCGCAGAATATACATTCTTCTCAGCACCACATCACACCTACTCTAAAATTGACCACATAATTGGAATCACTCCTTAGCAAATGCAAAAGAACAGAAATAATAACAAACAGTCTCTTAGACCACAGTGCAATCAAATTAGAGCTCAGGGTTAAGAAACTAACTCAGAACTGCACAACTTCATGAAAACTGTACAACTGGCTCTTGAATGTTGACTGGGTAAACAATGAGATGAAGGCAGAAATAGAGATGTTCTTTGAACCCAATGAGAATAAAGACACAACATACCAGAATCTCTGGGACACATTTAAAACAATGTCTAGAGGGAAATTCATAGCAATAAATGCCCACATGAGAAGCAAGGAAAGATCTAAAATCGACACCCTATAATCAAAATTGAAAGAGCTAGAGGGGCAAGATCAAAAAAACTCAAAGGCTAGCAGAAGACAAGAAATAACTAAGATCATAGCAGAACTGAAGGAGATAGAGACACAAAGAACCCTTCAAAAATTAATAAATTCAGGAGCTGTTTTTTTGAAAAGATCGACAAAATAGACCACTAGCCAGATTAATAAAAAAGAAAAGAGAGAATAATCAAATAAATGCATATAAAATGATAAAGGGGATATCACCAACGATTCCACAGAAATACAAACTACCATCCAAGATTACCACAAACAACTTTATGCACATAAACCAGTAAACCTGGAAGAAATGGATAAATTCCTGGACACTTGCACTCTACCAAGCCTAAACCAGGAAGAAGTCAAAACCCTGAATAGATCAATAACAAGGGCTGAAGTTGAGGCAGTAATTAATAGCCTACCACTCAAAAAAGCCCAGGTCTGGATGGGTTCACAGCTGAATTCTACCAGACATACAAAGAAGAGCTGGTACCACTCCTTCTGAAACTATTCCAAACAATTCAAAAAGAGGGAATCCTCCCCAACTCATTTTATGAGACTAATATCATCCTGATACCAAAACCTGGCAGAGACTCAACAACAACAACAAAAAACCCTTCAGGCCAATATCCATGATGAACAGAGATGCAAAAATCTTCAATAAAGTTCTGGAAAACCAATTGCAACAGCACATGAAAAAGCTTATTCATCACGATCAAGTAGGCTTCATCCCAGGGATGCAAGGCTGGTTCAACATATGCAAGTCTATAAATGTAATCCACTGCATAAAGAGAACCAAGGACAAAAACCATATGAGTATCTCAATAGATGCAGAGAAGGCCTTCAAGAAAATTCTGCAGCCTTTTATGCTAAAAACTCTCAATAAACTAGGTATTGACAGAACATATCTCAAAATAATGAAAGCTATTTATGACAAATCCACAGCCAATGTCATACTGAATGGGCAAAAACTGGAAGCATTCCCTTTGAAATCTGGCACTAGACAACGATGCTCTCTCTCACCACTCCTATTCAGTATAGTATTGGAAGTTCTAGCCAGAGCAATCAGGCAAGAAAAAGAAACAAAGTCTTATTCAATTAGGAAAGGAGGAAGTCAAGTTGTCTCTATTTGTAGATGGCATGATTGTATATTTAGAAGACCCCATCATCTCAGCCCAAAATCTCCTGAAACTGATAAGCAACTTCAGCAAAGTCTCAGGATACAAAATCAACGTGCAGAAATCACAAGCATTCCTATATGCCAATAACAGACTTAAAGAGAGCCAAATAAAGACTGAACTTCCATTCACAATTGCTACAAAGAGAAAAAAATACCTAGGAATACAACTAACAAATGATGTAGAGGACCTCTTCAAGGAGAACTACAAACCACTGCTCAAGGAAGTAAGAGAGGACACAAACAGATGGAAAAACATTCCATGCTCATGGTTAGGAAGAATCAATATTGTGGAAATGGCCATACTGCCCAAAGTAATTTATAGACTTAATGCTATCCCTATCAAACTACCTATGACCCTCTTCATAGAACTGAAAAAAAAACACCTTAAACTTCATATGGAACCAAAAGAGAGCCTGCATAGTCAAGACAATCATAAGCAAAAAGAACAAAGCTAGAGGCATCACGCTACTTGACTTCAAACTATACTACAAGGCTACAGTAATCAAAACACCATGGTACTGATACCAAAACAGAGACATAGACCAATGGAACAGAACAGAGGCCTTGGAGGCAATGCCACACATATACAGTCATCTGATATTTGACAAACCTGACAAAAACAAGCAATGGGGAAAAGATTCCCTGTTTAATAAATGGTGTTGGGAAAACTGGCTAGCCATGTGCAGAAAGCAGAAATTGGACTCCTTCCTGACACCTTACACTAAAATTAACTCCAGATGGATTAAAGACTTAAATATAAGACCGAACACTATAGAAACCCTAGAAGAAAACCTAGGCAAAACCATTCAGGGCATAGGCATAGGCAAGGACTTCACGGCTAAAACGCCGAAAGCATTGACAACAAAAGCCAAAATAGATAAATGGGATCTAATTTAACTCCAGAGCTTCTGTGCAGTTAAAAGAAACAATCATTAGAGTGAACTGGCAACCAACAGAATGGGAAAAAATTTTTGCAATCTACCCATCTGACAAAGTGCTAATATCCAAAATCTACGAAGAACTAAAACAGATTTACAAGGAAAAAAAATAAACCTATTCAAAAGTGGGTGAACGATATGAACAGACATTTTTCAAAAGAAGACATATATGAGGCCAAGAAACATATTAAAAAAAGCTTATCATCACTGGTCATTAGAGAAATGCAAATCAAAACCACATTGAGATACTATCTCATGCCAATTAGAATGGTGATCATTTAAAAATCTGGAGACAACAGATGCTGGAGAGGATGTGGAGAAATAGAAACACTTTTACACTATTGGTGGGAGTGTAAATTAGTTCAACCATTGTGGAAGACAGTGTGGCACTTCCTCAAGGACCAAGAAATAGAAATTCCATTTGACCCAGCAATCCCATTATTGGGTATATGCCCAAAGGATTATAAATCGTTCTATTATAAAGACATGCACTCGTATATTCATTGTGGCACTGTTTACAATAGTAAAGACCTGGAACCAACCCAAATGCCCATTGATGATAGACTAGACAAGGAAAATGTGGCCCATATACACCATGGAATGCTATGCAGCCGTAAAAAACAATGAATTCATGTCCTTTGTAGGGACATGGATGAATCTGAAAACCATCATTCTCAGCAAACTGACACAAGAGCAGAATATCAAACACCACATGTTCTCACTTATAGGAAGGTGTTGAACAATGCAACACATGGACACAGGGAGGGGAACATCACATACTGGGGTCTGTTGGCGGGGGGGACTAGGGGAGGGACAGTGGAGGGTAGGGAGTTGGGGAGGGATAACATGGGGCGAAATGCCAGATACAAGTGATGGGGGGATGGAGGCAGCAAATCACATTGCCATGTATGTACCTATGCAACAATCCTGCATGTTCTGTACATGTACCCCAGAGCCTAAAGTGCAATGTGTGTGTGTGTGTGTGTGTGTGTGTGTGTGTGTGTGTGTGTGTGTGTGTAAAGGAATGTGCTTTTGGAAAAATTATTTAAAAATATTATATGTATTATATATATTTTAAAATTAAAAATGGAAAGTTCAATTATGAGCAAAACTAAGAAATACATGTGGTAAAATGATAAATAGCAATAAAGAAGTGACAATTACAAAATACTAAAATGTCTGGTGTAATATTCAGCCCAAACCAAATTCCATTATTGTAGAATGAACATCTGAGGTAGAACAAATCTGAAAGTTCATTTAAAAAGTGTATTATTGCTATACTTCCCTTCCACTATTAAGCAGTTTAATATCGAAATTGTTTTAGTTTTACCTTCAGTACAGGAGCAATGATTCTTTTTTAACACTGTTAACTGTTGGATTACTCCTGTGAACACTGAACCACACACTCATGAAACTAAATAGATGCTCACTGTCAATTGAGGTCAGTACAGAAACACGCTATTTTTAGGGTGCTTCAATTTTCTTTAGTATTTTCATCTTTGTTATACTCTGTACATTCTCTATTATGTAGAGAGCTGAAGATGATTTGTCTTGGATGTAGTTATAAATGATTTTGGATTTTTCCCTCCTTGTGAAACTTAGAGGTGACAATGTTGATTTTTTAAATTCGTTCTTACAAAATACTAAGGCCTCAAATGGGACTTTTCCTTGAAAGGGCTTATTTAGGGCCTACGTGGAATCAGATACTTGAAAGTTAAATTCATTCCTTAAAGATGATGTTGTTTCATGTTGGAAGCACAAGTATATCAAACAATAAAAAATATTTGAATTACTATCCAATCTATCTCTACTATTTTCCCTGGAATTATTATGTAATTTTTATAAACATTTATTAGCTTGAAAAGTATATAATTTTCTTCATACAGTTATCTAGTAAACACACTCTTTTTAAAAATATTTATACTAACTCTTAATCTATTTGCCTGTTGTTCATTTTTAAGAGATAGGATCTTGCTATGTTGCCTAGGTTAGATTTGAACTCCTAGCCTCAAGTGGTTCTCCTGTCTCAGGCTCTGAGTAGCTAGGATTCTGTGTTTATTTAACTACTTGATGTGCATAGTCATTGTACTTATACATAAATTTAACAGCTTCCTCAAACATTATTTATTAGTGCAGCATTTTACTCCTGCAATAATAGATGTGCATTTATGCTCCAAGTGATTGAGAATTTTGACATCTAGAGAACACCAAGGTAATTTTCAGTCCAATTATAATCTAGAATACTTACATTTGAAACTGAATATTTTGATATTTTGTTATAATAATTCCAAATGCTGTTCTCTGATCATGCACAAGTTCAGGGAAACCGAAATGATGTTGATGTTGGCATTGGCTGTTCAGCTTTCCAAAGACCTAGGCCAAAATCAAAACCAAATAACAGACTTGGCCAGAATACAGAGGCCAAAAGCAGACCTCCATCATCTCCTTGATGGACATTGGGTTTACAGGTATTATGGCTATACTTTATAATTTGCTTATACATAACGGACATTCCATTCTAAGTATCTAATATTTAATAATTAAAAATTTTAACAATCTGGAGGTATTTTGAAAAATAAGAATATTCTATGAGGGTAATCTAAGTTGTAGCCCATGCCTCCTTTTCCACCTTTCTTTTTCAAACGATGCAGACAGTTTCTTTCAAGGGGCCCGATCCACCATGACTCTCATATTCAGCACTCTAGTGCTCCCCCATGTTACTCATATCTGGGACTGGCTGGCTCCCCTTGGCAGCAGGTGTCCCACTTCCCAGCATTTCTGCTCAGGCTGTGCTCTGGTTAAGATTACCCCAAGTTTCTTTTGGTACCACATATGCCCCTGGCAGACATACAGATAGGCATATGAATGTTAATAGACCCTCCCTTACTGCAGATTATTCCTAAGAAAATTTAATGAGCTAAGCATATTAACATTTAATAGCTTAAGCACCATTCATACTTACAGTCATCTCCCTGGAGGTAAAAGAACATTTGTGTAGGAATTAGCTGATTGTCTTTGAGAAAAGTATTAATATCTGTTTGCTTGTGTTTACGGGCCCAAAGACATAAAGAACAAGCTGGTCAACTCTGTGAGGCACCCAAGGACATACCACATAATAATCCTCTCCCTCCTTTTTTTATATTGTGGGCTGATGACAAGAGAAATTTTCTTTTCATGGAAGATGAACTGATTTAGCAACTAACAAGTGGTGAGGGGATTTTTTTTTGTGTGTGTGTGAGTTTTCTATGGTCTGCAAACTTAGATGTATGCATTGGTAACAGGAAGAGTCTATTTTGAGTATTTTATTGGTACTATTAGGAGTAGGGATTATTAGAAGTAGAAGAATAAACTGTTGTTTTTGTTTTTTCTAGAGACAGGATCTGGCACCTAGACTAGAGTGGTGTCATTATAGCTCACTACATCCTTGTCCTCCTAGGCTCAAGTGATCCGCTCACCTCAGCCTCCCAAATAGCTGGAACTGCAGGCACACACCACCACTTCTGGCTAATTTTTAATTTTTTGTGTGTGTGAGATGGGGGTCTCTCTATGTTGCCCAGGCTGATCTTGAACTCCTGGGCTGAAGGAATCCTCCCACCTCAGTCTCCTGAGTAGCTGGGATTATAGGAGCACACTATCATGACTGGCTAATTTTTTCTCTTATTTTTTTTTTTGTAGAGACAGGAGTCTTACTATATTGCTCCGGCAGGTCTCAAATTCCTGGCCTCAAGTGATCTTCCTGCCTTGGCCTCCCAAAATGCTGGTATTACAGGAGTGAGCCACTGGGCCTGGCCCAGTACATATTCTTTACGTGAGGTGCTTCTGGATAACAAAGATCAGTTATAATCACACATAGCAGTGGCAAACAAAGAGCCAAAACCATGTTTTATTTATTTATTTATTCATTCATTTATTTGTTTGTTTGTTTGTTTGGTTTGAGAGACACGGGTCCGTCACCCATGCTAGAGTTAGTGTAGTGGTACCAACATAACTCACTGTAGCCCCAATCTCCTAGGGTCAAATGATACTCCCACCTCAGCCTCCTGAGAAGCTAGGACTACAGGCTCACACAGCCACAACTGGCTAATATAGATTTTTTTTTTTTGTCTGTAATACCAGCACTTTGGGAGGCCGAGGTGGGCACATCACAAGGTCAGGAGTTCGAGACCAGCCTGGCCAACATGGTGAAGCACTGTCTCTACTAAAAATACAAAAATTAGCTGGGCATAGTGGCAGCACCTGTAATCCCAGCTACTTGGGAGGCTGAGGCAGGAGAATTGCTTGAACCCAGGAGGTGGAGGTTGCAGTGAGCCGAGATTGCACCACTGCACTCCAGCCTGGATGACAGAGCAAGACTCTGCCTTGGAAAAAAAAAAAAGAAAAACAAATTTTTTTTTTTTTTTTTTTTTTTTTTTTTTTGCATAGATGGGGTCTTGCTATGTTGACCAGGCTGGTCTTGAACTCCTGGCCTCAAGTGATACTCCCACCTCAGCCTCCCAAAGCTCTGGGATTACAGGTGTGAGCCACACCCAGCCTCAAAACAGTTTTAAAACAAGAGAAAGAAGAGTCTGAATTTTGATTCAGACTTTCTTTGAAAGAGAAGTCTAAGTTGAGTTGTTGGGGGAGGAATACTAGAGGAGGAACAAAAAGGAGAAGAGAGTTGACAACCACCAGTGAATGATTAGGAAAAGGATAGAGGAGAAAGAGGCTGTCAACTCTGTCAGCATAACAACTTGTAAAATATACAAATGTTTACTTAGAAAGTGATAAGTTTTAGAGGGATTCAATATCGTACTGGAAGATCTAACCAGAGTAGTTAGGCCAGAAAAAGAAATAAAAGACATCCAAATTGGACAGAAGGAAGTAAAATAGTCACTGTTCATATATGACATAGTCATATATGCTGAAGACTCCACAAAAAAACCTATTAGATGAATTTAGCAAAGTTGCAGAATACAAAATCAACACCCCCAAATCAGTGGCATGTCTATACATTAGTAATGATCAATGTGAAAAGAAAAAAATTTAATTCATAATGGCATCAAAAAGAATAAAATATTTAGAAATAAATTTAGCCAAGGAGATGAAAGACTTGTATAATAAAACTACAAACATTGCCAGAATAAATTAAAGAAGATACCCATAAATGAAAAGATACCTTGTGTTCATGGATAGGAAGACAATATTATTAAGGTGTTATTACTATCCAAGCAATGTACAGATTCAATGCAGTCCCTATCAAAATTCCAATAGCATTTTTTTTGATATAGAAAAATCCATCATTAAATTCATATGGAATTTCCAGGGACCCTGAATAGCTAAAACAATCTTCAAAAAGAACAAAGTTGGACATCTCATATTTCCTGATGCCAAAACATATTCCAAAGCCATAGTAATCAAAATAGTGTGGTTCTGACAAAAAGGCAAACACATAGAACAATGGAATAGACTAGATATCCCAGAAATAAGCCCTAGTGAATATGGTCAAATGATTTTTGACAAGGGTCCTAGATCACTTAATGGAGAAAGTACAGTTTCTACAAAAAAAAAAAAAAAAAAAAAAAAGCTTTTAGGAAAACGATATCTACATGCAAAATAATAAAGTTATAAAGTTGGACCCCTACCTTACATCATATACAAAAATTAACTGAAAATAAAGATCTAAATGTAACACCTAGAACTATAAAACTGCTAGAAGCAAACAGAGAGCAAAACTTCATGACGTTGCATTTGGTGATGGTTTATTGGATATGGCACAACAATACAGCCAACAAAAGCAAAAGTAGACTAAATTAAACTTTAAAACTTTTGTGCATTATAGGTCACAATCATCAGAGTAAAAAGGCAACCTATAGAATGGGAGAAAATATTAACAAGTCATATATTCAATAAGTGGTTAATATCCAGAATATATAAAGAATTACAACTCAACAATAAAAAGAACATGGTTATAAAATGGGAAATGACTTAAATAGGCATTTCTCCAAAGATGATGGGCATATGGCCAACAGGCACATGAAAAGATGCTCAGCATCACTAATCATTAGAGAAACGGGAATCAAAATGATAATAAGATATGTCCTCACACCTGTTAGGATGATTACTGTTAAAAAAATAGAAAATAATGAGTATTGGTGAAGATACAGGGAAATAGGGTCCCTTATACACCGTTAGTGAGAATGTAAAATGGCGTGGTTGCTATGGAAAATAGTATGAAAAAATTTGAAAATAGTATGAAAATAGTTTCAAAAAATTGAAAATGGAATTACCATATGATCTGGCAATCCCACTTCAGACCATATATCTACAAGTATTAAAAGCGGGGCTTCAAAGGAAACATTTACACACCTGTATTTATAGAAGCTGTTCACAACAGCCAAGAGGTGGAAGCAAAGTAAATATCCATCAATGGATTAATGGATAAAGAAAATGTAGTGTAGGCTGGGCATGGTGGCTCACCTCTGTAATCCCAGTGCTTTGGGAGGCTGAGGCAGGAGGACTGCTTGAGTCCAGGAGTTTGAGACCAGCCTGGGCAACATAGAGAGACCCGGTCTGTGAAAAAGAAAAAAAAAAGCCAGGTCTGGTGGTGTGCTCCTGTAGTCCCAGCTACTTGCAAGGCTGAAGCAGGAGGATACTTTGAGCCCAGGAGTTCAAGGTGGCAGTGACCTATGATTATGCTGCAGCACTCCAGTCTGGGTGATAGAGTAAGATCCTATCTCTTAAAAACTTATTTAAAAAAAGAAAATGTGGGTGGCCAGGCATGGTGGCTCACACCTGTAATCCCAGCACTTTGGGAGGCCGAGGTGGGCAAATCACTTGAGGTCAGGAGCTCGAGACCAGCCTGGCCAACATGGTGAAATCCCATCTCCACTAAAAATACAAAAATTAGCTGGGCTTGGTGGCACACGCCTGTAATCCCAGCTGCCCAGGAGTCTGAGGCAAGATAATCATTTGAACCTGGGAGGCATTGGTTGCAGTGAGCCAAGATTCCACCACTGCACCCCAGCCTGGGCCACAGAGGGAGACTACATCTCATCAAATTAAAAAAAAAAAAAAAAAAAAAAAAAAAACAGTATGTATACATAATAGAATACTATTCAGCGTTAATAAAGAAGAAAACCCTGTTATTTGTGACAACAAGGGTGAAACTTGAGGACATTATGCTAAGTGAAATAAGCAGCCAGTCACATTTTATGTTTTTCAAAATGTTGATTATCAGCATGCAGGAAATAAGCCAGTCATAGAAAGACAAATGCTGTATGATTCCACCCATATAAGGTATCTAAAGTCAAATTCTTAGAACGCAGAATGATGGTTGTCAGGAGCTGGGCAAGGAGGGGGAAATGGGGAGTTATTATTTAAGAAATACAAAGTTTCAGTCTTGCAAGATGAAAAATTTATGGAAATTGGTTGGACAACAACGTGAATATAGTTAACACTGCTGAACTATACATTTAAAAATGATTAAGATGGTAAATTTTATGTTATGTGTTTTTTTTAAATCACAATTAACATTTGGAAACATTAAAGGAAACTTAGACATCATTTATTTTAACTCACTCATCTTATAAATGCTAAATTGAGTGCTGGAATAGGGAGGCAAATTGCTTAATGACCTATAGCTACTCTGTCAAAGATATAGGATTTCTGAACAACAAAATAATGAAAAATGTGTATATTTGTGCCCTAGGAAAACATTTTTGGTGTTAAGTCTCAGTGTTGTTTTGTTCTTCTAAAAAAATAATTTATAACAAATAATGAAACTATAAATGTCATATAGGAAGCAAAAAATAAAAAAAAAGCCAAAAAACTCCAATCCATGTGCTATATACAACTTTAATTTGGTCTTACATTTCCTGCAAGATGAAAACAAAAA
This sequence comes from Saimiri boliviensis, assembly GCF_048565385.1. Classification (NCBI taxonomy): domain Eukaryota; kingdom Metazoa; phylum Chordata; class Mammalia; order Primates; family Cebidae; genus Saimiri; species Saimiri boliviensis. Next base: position 117,602,208 of record NC_133470.1, read on the forward strand.
ACATCTTTCAAACATAGTTAGACTTTGTTATGGTCTCTGTGCAAACACAAATTTTTTTAAAATGAATTTTGTAGGCTTGGACTCAGGAATAAAACTGTCTGACATCAGCAACTTTGGATTCAAATCCAAGGCTCTTAGCTTGGATGTTTGCTTTATTATAAACTGCTATGTTGTGAGCCTCAGAGTCAGAAAAATACATTAGCTGCTCAATTTTTATAAAGAATCCTTATTAATTTTTTTCTCCATCCCCCCTCTCCCCGCCCAGATTTCTCTTTTCCTGTCAAAAACAGCTTAGGAGTGATTAGAAACCTGAAAAGTGAAAGACTGTTAAATACAAACATGCATGTGTGTACACACACACACACACACACACACACACGTGCGCACATGCAACTTTAAGAATTTTGCTTAGTTGTTTCGTAATTTAGTGGACTGAACAACCCTCTCTCTTCTACCCTGATTATCTTATTGGTCTAAACTCCATTTGTCTCTGTCCTGTGTTTCTTTAAACACAATTTTGGTTTAAGAAGTTTAGCTTCCACATCCTGTTTCAAGGCCCAGACCTTTTTACAATGTCATCTACAGACATGATTTCAACTTTAATTTCCTTTTGCTTCAATTTGATTCTTATGCATAAGTTAGGTTCACTTATTCTTTCATTCATTTAGTTTTTCCATTTGTTCAGCACTTATTATGTGCCAGACACATGCTATATGCTGGTGAGGTAGCAGTGAACAAAAAACAAGTTCCTTACTGTTTCGAAACTTAACATCAGGTCAAGAAAGCGGAAACTAATCCTCTAATCACACAAAGTAATAAAAAATGACCACTGTGATATATGCAATATGGGGAGGTATGTGGCGATTTCAGAGCATTTTATACATCTTTGGCCAGGAAAGCATTCCTTGGCAAGTGAGGCTTGAGCTGAAATCCAAAGAATAAGGTGCAGTTAAAAAGTGGAAGCATTGGCTGGGTGCAGTGGCTCATGCCTGTAATCCCAGCATTTTGGGAGGCCAAGGCAGGTGGATTGCCTGAGGTCAGGGGTTCAAGACCAGCCTGACCACCATGGTGAAACACCATCTCTACTAAAAATACATAAGGTAGCTTGGTGTGATGGTGGGCGCCTGTAACCCCAGCTACTCAGGAGACTGAGGCAGGAGAATCCCTTGAACCCGGGAGGCAGAAGTTGCAGTGAGCCGAGATTGGGCCATTGCACTCCCAGCCTGGGTGACAAGAGTGAAACTCTGTCTCAAAAAGAAAAAAAAAAGAAAAAAAAAAGAAAAAAGCATTTTAGGCAGGCAGAACAAGGCTATGGGAGGCTATAGGGTGAGAGGAAGCAGGTGGGGTGTAAGGGAGAGAAGGCTAGCACGCTAGTAGGAAGGTGAAAGAAAGTACAATGGAAAATTCATTTGTGGCTTCATGCTCCAGAAGCGCATGCACTGCCTTGTTCTAGTCTATGTTAAGCAGTTTTGACTTTATCTTAAGTGCAATGGGAATCCATTAGAGGGTTCCGTGGGTGCTTGTGCATAGTGGAGGTGGAGAGGACATGATCATATTTATTTTGGAAAATGTCACTTTGGCTGCAGTGTGAAGAATGAAGTGGGGTGAGTGAGAATGCAGATAATATTTTAAAAGCTATCATTTATGTAGGACCCACTAAGCACTGTTGAAAGGGATTTTATACATATTGTCATTGAATCTTTGCAACAACCCTGTAGGGTAACTCCTGTTATTGTCCCTGCTTAACCTGTGAGGAAATTGAAGCTCCGAGAAGTGAAGAGACTTGCTGAAGAACACATAGCTGGAATGTGGGAGAGCCAAGATTCTATCCCAGGAGGCTGTTCCAATATTCTAGGTTAGAGGTGGTAGTGTCTGGGACCAGGTTTGTGGTGATGGAGAGAAGTGAATAAAGAGATATTTACCAGGTAAACTTTATAGCAATTCATAGTAAGTTGGACATGGGGCGGGGTAGAGAAAAATTCTAAGGAAAGTGTCTAGATTTCTGGTTCACATAACTAGGTGGCTTTGAGCTAGGGGACATTGAGAAACGATAAAAGGAACTTGCAAGAGACAGAGAAGGAGTAGCCAGAGAGTCAATAGGCAAAGCAGGAGATTCTATCATGGAAATCTGGGGCCACGATGGGGAGATGATTCAATAAGTGATGGTGCGCAACAGCATCAACTGCTGCTAAGGTTCAACTCGATTACTCCAAGTTCTGTTGCATTTGCTGTGGGTAATAATTCTCAAAGGATAAGCCCAATTTGCCACATTCTCCAGGGTGCCAAAGTCAAGTTGTCCCTTCATTTGGATGTCTAGAGCTGTCTGCCTTTTTTGATGAAATTGCCATCAGGTGCTGCCTATTTCATAGCCCCATTGCTTTTCTTCCTCCATAGACAGGGACTAACTTGCTTGCCACCCACTCACAGATTCAACCCCACCTGCATCTCTGGACCAATTTTGACTTCAGGCAGTTCCAGCCTAGCCATCTGGGTTTTAGTATTGGGTTATCATTGTTGCTCTGATCGTGTTTCACCATTTCTGACAACTGGGCTTCTTGCCTTCTTCCATGTGTCTGAGATCTCGTCTCTGCCAGGTAAAATAATGGCTATGAAAATGCTTTGGAAATAATAGAACTTAATAAATGTAAAGCATCTAGCACAGAGGATAACTTCTTCCCTTCCCTTCCCTTCTCTCCCAACCTCTCCCATCCCCTCTCATCCCCTGCCCTCTCCCCTCCCCTCCCCTTCCCTCCCCTCTTCTTCCCTTCCCTCCACTCCTCTCCCCTACCCTCCCCTTCCCTTTTTTTTTTTTTTTTTGAGACAGACTCTCACTCTGTCGCCAGGCGCCAGGTTGGAGTGCAGTGGTACAATCTCCACCTCCCAGGTTCAAGCAATTCTCCTGCCTCAGCCTCCCATGTAGCTGGACTACAGGTGCATGCCACCAAACCCAGCTAATTTTTTTCTATTTTTAGTAGAGACGGGGTTTCAGCATGTTGACCAGGATGGTCTCGATCTCTTGACCTCATGATCCACCTGCCTCGGCCTCCCAAAGTGCTGGGATTACAGGCTTGAGCCACCGTACCCGGCCTTCTTTTCTTTCTTATAGGGTCTCATTCTGTTACCCAGGCTGGAGTGTGGTAGCATCATCATATCTCACTGCTGCTTTAACCTCCCAGGCTCAAGCAATCCACCCAGCTCAGCCTCCTGAGTAGCTGAGACTACAGGCATGCACCATCATGCCCAGCTAATTAAAAATTTTTTTTTATAGAGACAACATCCTACTCTGTGGCCCAGGCTGGTCTCAAACTCCTGGGCTCAAGCAATTCTCTTGCTTTGTTCTCCCAAAGTGCTGGGATTACAGGTGCAAGCCACCATGTCCGACATTTCTTTCTAAGAGATGGGGTCATGCTGTGTTGCCCAGGCTGGCCTTGAACTCCTGGGCTCAAGCAAGACCCTTCCTCCTCAACCTCCCCAGTAGTTGGGACTACAGGAGTGCACCACCTTGACGAGCTTAGATTTTCAATAAATAGTAGTTGTTTCTACTTGGACAATAGCTTTGTTACTGCAGTCAACTAAACCAAGTCATTCAAGTAGAGTTGAGGTATCTTTTCATGGAGAGACATGTCTTTCCTCCATAGATTCTTCTTGATCTCTTCTTGAGAGGGAACCACTCCTTCAGATTTGTCATTTAGGCTAGTCTGCACCTCTTCCCAACCTTGACAGAGAGTGGAATATTTGGAAAGAGCATAGAGTCTGGAGTCAGCTAGCTTGAAATCCTGACTGTGTGATCTTATACAAGATACTTAACTTTTCAGAGATTCTAGTTTCTTCATCTGTAAAATTTTGAGTACTGCCTAACCCTTGGAGGATTGAATTAAGAAAAATACATAAAGGCAACTGGTAATGCATTGGTATGCACTAAATAAGAGTGTCTCTTCCTTTTTCCATATGCCACATCCTAGCTGTTCTAAGGTTATCAGACTTCTGGAGCGGTTTCTCATTTTACCACCATAGAGAGGCCTCATAGTTTCCCCAATGGTGCACTCTTCTATTTATTCTATTCTGGTGCATGGTAATATCCCTTATTAACTGTCAAACCAGCAGGATTGTGTATGAATAATAATTTTTTATTAGCTTAGTATTGATAACTTACTGTGTGCAAGGCACCACAAGAAATATTAATCACCCTCATGCCTGACTCTTCTCATTGGGCTGACCTACCTACTATTCCCTTTAAGATATCCTTGCCTGTCTATAAAGCCAGACCCAATAGCTAGCAGGCATTGCAGACAATCATGGTGGCTTTTTTTGCCCCTAATTAGTCCTGATTTGATTTTGATTGATTTTTTTTTTTTTTTTTTTTTTTTTTTTTTTTTTGAGACGGAGTTTCGCTCTTGTTGCCCAGGCTGGAGTGCAATGGCACAATCTCGGCTCACCGCAACCTCCGCCTCCTGGGTTCAGGCAATTCTCCTGCCTCAGCCTTCTGAGTAGCTGGGATTACAGGCACGCGCCACCATGCCCAGCTAATTTTTTGTATTTTTAGTAGAGACGGGGTTTCACCGTGTTGACCAGGATGGTCTCGATCTCTCGACCTCGTGATCCACCCGCCTCGGCCTCCCAAAGTGCTGGGATTACAGGCTTGAGCCACCGCGCCCGGCCTGAAATATATCATGTTTGTATTGTTTATGGTATATATTTCTCAGTTTTGTTCTAGAAGCTGTAACTGAATCCACACTCAAATATGGTTGTACTTGGTTCTAGGAAAATATGATATTCATGAATCTGATTCTGCAGAATGGATAAGTGAGATTGTTCATTTCACAATTGGATCATTCATTTTTACCTTTTTCCCTTTTCAGCCACTGCTATAATCTGTGCAAGCTGGCACAGACCAGTGGAGAAGGGGTAGAATATGAAAAAGGAAAAAAAAAAAAAAACAATTAAAAGAACTAATGGTCTGTATACTCGCTCCCAGTTCCCAAGGATAAGGAAAGGGAAAGGGAGTGGTGCTTTCTGCGAAAGCTCTCTAAAGAGTATTGCAAATTCTAGCCTTTAGGAATATCCATGTAGTATGGAGTTGGATAGATAGTTGCTGTTGGTAAGTTGAAACAGCCCCAGTTCATGGGGGAAGGGGAGCATCTGGGCTCCAGTCAAGTAAAAGCTGGACTTCCAGGCAGGAATTGAACCTCAAATTGAGGAACTGGAGTGAAAATCAAGAATCTAGGCCAGGTGCAGTGGCTTATACTTGCAATCCCAGTGCTTTGGGAGGCCAAGGCAGGAAGAATGCTAGAGGTCAGGACCAGTGTAGGCAACTTAGCGAGACCCCTGTGTCTCCAAAAAAACAAACAAACAAAAAAACCACACAAACAAAAAAGGCCAGGTGTGCTGGTGCATGCTTGTAGTCCCAGTTACTTGAGCAGATGAGGTGGGAGGCTCACTTGAGCTCAGGAGTCTGAGGCAAGGCTGCGGTGAGCTATGGTCATGCCACTGCATTCCAGCTTGGACCATAAAGCCAGTCCTTGATTTTAAAAAGAAAAATATAAAGAGTCAAAAGTCCAAAGCAGTAAGCTCAGGCTTCACTTCAGGTCTTCCAGTTTGAGAAGGGCAAGACTTACCTGAACACTAATGTCCCAGGTCTGAAGCCTAGGATAGCTGAATCTATCATTTATTAGGTTGTTTGCCTTTGCTCAGATTCCTCCACAACTAGCAGGACTGAGCTACAGGTAGAAAGACATTAGTGCATGAAGCCCCATGGGGCTTCTATATATAAAAATTATATACTACTTTCCAGGAACATCTCCATTGCTCAAGAAATATTTGTTGGTGATTTGTTGTTCTGATAGTTTATTTTATGTGTCAGCTTGGCTAGATCTTGGCACCCAGATATTTGGTTCAACATTATTCTAGATGTTGCTGTGTAGGTATAAAAAATGAGATTAACATTTAAATCAGTAGATTTTGAGTAAAGCAGATTATCTTCCACAATGTGAGTGGGTCTCATTCAACCCATAGGCCCAAAGTGAAGCCTGAACATACTCACTCCAAATTATCCTTCGAAGCCCGAGTGGGTTTGCTCAGTCTAAAGAAGCAGCCTCCTGCTTTGGGATCCTGATTTTCATTCCAGTTTCTCAATTTGAGGTTCAGTCCTTGCCCTGAAGTCCGGCTTATATGACCTGACCTGCAGACCTTACTAAAGCAAAGATTGACTACCATCCTCCCCCAAGATGGAGGGACTCTGCCAGCAGACTGCCTTCCTCTGGAGCCTCAATAGCAACTCTTTCTTGGGTCTTCATTTATATGTATATGTATAAATCTGTGTACATATTTATACATGCGCATGCACACACACACACACACACACACACACACACACACACACACACCACAATTTCCCCTATTGGTTGCATTTCTCTGGAGAACCCTGACTAATACAATTGTATAATATAAAGTTTACCTGAATTCCACTTCATTGAAGGGCATCGCTTGTTTGTGTTGTGTTCCTTCCAAACTATTCCATTAATAGTATCTCTACCTCCCCACAATCTGCTTCTACAAGAATAATAGAAGAAAGTAGCAGAGCTGGGAAACTTCATATGGAATACATTTAAAAAAATCTACTTTAAAAACCTGCTTTCTTTTGATATCAAAATTTGACCATATTTCTCCTTGCAATTCTATCAAAAAAGAAAAGAAAACTTGAGCATATTCACAAAAATGGGTGGAAAAGTTTTCACTTGACAATGAAATGCTGAACTCTGAAGGATATTTAAAAACATTGTGGACGTATTTGAACTGATTTCACTTGTGAAAATTCTTTCACTTGACCAGGAGGGGAATACATGGATACATAAATGCAAGTGGTAATCTCTCATGATTGGCCAAGCCTTATTTCTGGCACTGCATGCAGCATAATGTTATGTAGTTGCTTTGCATTGTGATTTCTATCAGGACATACATTATTTAATTTGTTAGCCTAATACAGATTAATATTAAAGTTCCTGTGTGGTCTTTGTTTTAAAATGTTTTTGTGTCCATCATATCACTAATGTAGTTATAAGATTGAGAAATGGATTAGTATGAGGTAACCTAAAATATGAGCAACTCTACTGTGAATTTAGGTCAGATACTCTTTTAGTAACTAAACTGCTAAATATTGAAACTCCTTTTTCCCTGTAGGCATTTAAATCTTAGTTTTGGTTGGATATCTTCCTGGTGGCTGAAAGCTAATGACTATGGACATTCCTAAAGCTATTTTCTCAAGTTTCCTGTGTTTTCTTTTCTTTAACTTCTCATTTACTCTTTCCAGCTGTTTGTATTTGATCAGTTGTTTTCTAAATGTTCAATTTCCTTTAACATGTTCAGTAGAAAATTTGGATTTCTTGATAAGAGAATATTGCATTTATAAAAGTTAATGTTTTATTACGTGTGAAATTAAAATTATCCATTACAACCTAATTTTGATTTCACGATAGTATATTGATAATGTTCTTATATGGAATACATTTATAGCCAGCACCTAGAATCACGCTTGAGAAGGGACTTAATAAATACTTCTTTAGTTACTTAATAAAATCCAGTAGCAAACATGCTATGCAGAAGTTGTTCTCTTTCAACAAATGCCATCATGTCGTCCCCATTTTGCCCCATTCACTACTTTAAAAACCATAAAAATATAGTTTTGCTGATTTAGCTCTCAAGTAAAAAATATAAATTCTGAAATAATACCTGAAAAGTAAATAATAATAGTTATGTAGGAGGGTCATTCTAGGTGGATAGGACAGAAATTTTTAACTAGATAACTAGTTAACTGATTTTTTTTTTTAACTGTGAAAAGGCTTTAATGGTGGTGTCTGTATAGCATGGGATGTGGACAGGGAAAACAGCAAGTGCACACACAGTGGGACAGGCCACAGGACAGGCTGGGAGTGAATAAAGAGTTCACATTGATTCCCTGCTTTCCCCAGTGAATGGAGGCCTGAGGCCACCTCTCCCTTGGCCACCTCCTCAAACTCTCCCTTCTCCTTGGCTGTGGGGTCCTGGTACTGCTGGTATTCAGACACCAGGCCATTCATATTGCTTTCAGTCTTGGTGAACTCCACCTCATCCATGCCCTTGCCCATGTACCAGTGCAGGAAGGCCTGGTGCCAGAACATGACCGTGAACTGTTCCAAGATGTGCTTGAACAGCTCCTGGATGGCCTGGCTGTTGCCCATGAAGGTGGCAGACATTTTTAGCCCCTGGTGAGGGATGTTACAGACAGCCCTTTTCACATTGCTGGGCATCCACTCAATAAAGTAGCTGCCGTTCTTGTTTTGGACATTAAGCATTTGCCTGTCCACCTCCCTCATGGACATGCAGACCCTGAACACAGCAGCCACCATCAGGTAGCAGCCATGGTGGGAGTTGCAGGCAGCCATCATGTTCTTGTCAGCAAACATCTGCTGGGTGAGCTCAGGCACTGTCAGTGCCTGGTACTGCTGGCCACCCTGGCTGGTCAGTGGGGCAAAGCCAGGTATGAAGAAGTGCAAGCTGGGGAACGGGAACATGTTCACAGCCAACTTCCACAGGTCAGCATTGAGCTGTCCTGGGAAGTGCAGGCAGGTAGTGACCCCACTCATGGTGGCAGACACCAGGTGGTTGGAATCACAGTAGGTAGGCATGGTCAGCTTTAGGGTTCTGAAGCAGATGTCATAAGAGCTTCATTATCAATGCAGTAGGTCTTGTATGTGTTTTCCACAAGCTGGTAGACTGAGATGGTGGTGTCTGACACCTTGGGTGAGGGTACCACACTGAACGTGTTCATGATCCTGTCTGGGTACTCCTCCCAGATCTTGTTGATGAGAAGGGTACCCATCCTAGACCCAGTCCTCCCACGCAGGGAGTGGGTCAACTGGAAACCCTGCAAGCAGATTACAGATCTCAGCCTCCTTCCTCACAACGTCCAGCACTGACTCTACCAGCTCCGTGCCTTCTGTGTAGTGCCCCTTGGCCCAGTTGTTCCCAGCACTACTCTGACCGAAGATGAAATTGTCCAGCCAGAAGATCTGCCCAAAGGTCCTGGAGCACACGGAGTCCATGGTGCCAGGTTTCAGATCCACGAGCACTGCACGGGGCATGTACTTGTCCCTAGTGGCCTCGTTGTAGTACACATTGATGCATTCCAGCTGCAGGTTGCTGTCCCTGTGGCAGGTGCCCGTGGGGTCGATGGCGTGCTCATCACTGATCACCTCTCAGAACTGGTTGCGCACTGCCTGGCTTGCAGTTGCACAATCTCCCTCGTGACGGTGGCGGTGAGGGCAGTGGGGACACAGGTGGAAGTAGAGAAACAGGTGCACAGAGTCCTCTAGTTAACTGATTTTTAGCTAGATAGGAGAACTTTTTAACTAGATATCATCTTATAATTTTTTAGATTGAAATTTGTGAAACTATTAATTATTTTAAAATTGAATTAAAGAAACAGAGTCCCAGCACTTTGGGAGGCTGAGGCAGTCATAACACCTGAGGTTGGGAGTTTGAGACCAGCCTGACCAACACAGAGAAACCCCGTCTCTACTAAACAACAACAACAAAAAATTAGCTGGTTGTGGTGGCAGGTGCCTGTAATCTCAGCTACTCAGGAGGCTGAGGCAGGAGAATCAGTTGAACCCAGGAGGTGGAGTTGCGGTGAGCCAAGATTGCGCCATCCAGCCTGGGCAACAAGATCGAAACTCAGTTTCAATAAATAAATAAATAAATAAATAAATAAATAAATAAATAAAATAAAAGATAGATTTACAAGACCCTTCCTAGAAATAACCACTAAACTAATACAGATGCATCCTTTTGGAATGAAGTTTATGTATAGTAATTGTATTTGGATACCTTTACAAGATTAATATTCATAAATTAGGAATGGTTTGAAAAATTGTATTGCTGATGTTTTGGTATATCATTTTACAGGTTTACTTCTGTAGATGGGCTTATTCATATGCCTGGTAATAGTTGGCTGGCTATCAGCAGGGGTGGTGGAGGTAACTGGGCTAACTATTACTCATAGTCCAACAGGCTAGTTTGAGCTTCTTCATAGAGTTGGTGCATTCCACTAGCAGTGAGGGAGAGCAAGCTCCAATGCCTAAGTGCTTTTCAAGCCTCTGCTTATGATGTGTTTACTCATGTCACATTGGGCAAAGCAAGTTACACAGTCACTGTGGGAGGCCAAGCTCAGCGTCTGTGTTAAGGGACTGACTACATAAAGGCAATGAATACCGAGAGGTACCATTCAATGGGAACATTATTATAACAGTAATTGCTATAATTTCTAAAAATTTGTATTGTTTTCTCAAAACACTGATAATAAAATCAACTCATAACTGGTCAATTCTGTAAACAAATGAAAACTAGTGATAAATATAACTATTGTTGTTCTCAGACTTAAGATTCTAGCATCACTTAGTCATTTAAAATACTGAGACAGATCATTGCCTTGCTCCAAATCTTTCTATGGTTTCTTTTTTTCTTTTTCTTTTTTTTTTTTTTTTTGTTTTGTTTTTGAGATAGAGTCTTTGCTCTGTTGCCTAGGCTGGAATGTAGTTGTGCAATATCCACTTACTGCAGCCCCCACCTCCCGGGTTCAAGCGATGCTGCTGCCTCAGCCTCCCAAGTAGCTGGGATTACAGGCGAGCACCACCAGCCTGGCTATTTTTTGTGTTTTTAGTAGAGACGGGGTTTCACCATATTGCCTAGGCTGGTCTCTAACTCCTGGCCTCAAGTGATCTGCTTGCCTCGGCCTCTCAAGTTGCCGGGACTACAGGTGTGAAACACCACACCCAACCTTTCTGTAGTTTCTTATTGCAATTAGAATAACATCAAAATCTTCTGATATGGTTCACAGATCCTAAATGATTTTGTTTCGATCGACCTTTATGACATGATGCTCTACCTCTCTGCCCGTAATTTATCATTCTTCAGCTATAATAGCTGTTTTTTATTCTTTCAATTCATTGAATTCATTTCCACCTCAGGGCTTTTCATTTGCCCTTCCTTCTCTGAAACGATTTTCCCTCGGATCTTTGCTTGGATAACTTCCTCTCAACATTCAGGGCTCAGTGTAAATTTTACTTCTTAAAAGCAGTTTTTTTTGACCACCCCTTCAGAATTAGTTTCTCCCATCCCAGATCACTCACTATGTATACTACCCACTTACTAAGAACTATTTCCTTGTTTTATTTCTTATGACAGTTATCACTACCTGAAATTATCATGTTATAGTATTTCTTGATTATTATCTTTCCCTACTAGGATATAAGCTTTTTAAAGGCATAACTTTGTCTCTTCTGCACCATCTACAATACATAGTTGGTACTCAATAAATATTTGCAGAATTCACTGCTTAAGTAACTCAAGGCCTGGCATACTGAGTCTTGATCCAGAGATTTTTCACCTATAAGATGAAGAGGTTAGATCATCTTTGAAGTTCTTTCCAACTCAAAAAATTAATACTTTTTATTCATATAATTTTTAAAAATTGACTTTATTTTTTAAAATTAAAATCTATCTATTAAATATCTATCTATCTACCTATTTTTGTATCTATAAATTTACCTGGAGTTAAGGTCTCACTCATTTGCCCAGGTTGGAGGGAAAATGATCAAATGATCCTCCTATCTCAGCCTCCCAAGTAGCTGTGACTACAGGGGCACACCACCATGTCGGCCTATTTTTGTTTTTTGTTTTTAGTATAGACTAGGTCTTGCTATGTGGCCCAAGCTGGATCCGAACGTTAGGGCTCAAGCAATCCTCCCATGTCATCCTCCTGAGTAGCTGGGATTGCAGACATGTGCCACCATGCCTGGCACAACTTGGTTTTTATTTTTATTTTTTAGACAGTGTCTTGCTTTGTTGCCCAGACTGGAGTGCAGTGGCACAATCTTGGCTCACTACAGTCTCTGCCTCCTGAGTTGAAGCAATTCTTCTGCCTTAGCCTCCTGAGTGCCTGGGACTACAGGCACCCTCCACAATGCCTGTCTAAATTTTGTATTTTTAATAGAGACGGGGTTTCACCATGTCGATCAAACTGGTCTCAAACTCCTGGCCTCCAGTGATCCATCCACCTAGGCCTCCCAAAATGCTGGGATTAGGGGTGTGAACCACTGTTCCTGGCCTCAGTTTTTAAATATTAAAGTTGAACATGGAAAAAAGCTGTCAGTAACAAGAAATGTGGGAATAAATTGATATTTTACATGTAACTTTCATGTTGTAAAGAGACTCTTCCATAGTGATTTTCAAATACATAGAGTGTAGGTAGAGATTAGGAATAGGAACGATGATGAAACTTAAACTGAAAAAAAAATAGGTTTTCCTTTTGGCTATGTTTATACCCAAGTATCTGGGATAAAAGTAGTATCATTTTTTAAATTTCTCTTGTTTCACTGAGAAGGCCAGAGCAAGGTGGGCGGTGAGGGGAAGCCCTGTCTTGAGTGGCACCAATATACTAACATTTTCACAAAAATATAGCATAGGCTCTGGAGCTGCCCTGCCCAGGATTGAAGCCCATCTCTGTCTCTTAATACTTGTGAAAGCTTAAGGAAGTTCTGTGACTTCCTGTGCTTTGGATCTCACCTCTGTGAAGCGGGAGCATTAACAGCATTGACCTCACTGGATTGTTTCAAGGACTAAATGAGATAATATTTTTAAACAGCTGAGTACAGTATCTGTCATATCATAGCACTCAATAAATAATAAACTCAACTCATTATTCCCGTTAAGAATAATCAGGGAAATATCAGTAGATGTCAAACCCAAGAACGACAAGTACTGGTTGGTGAGCAGGTTGGGGTGAGGAGTGAGATGGGAGGCCTGGAAGAGTTCAGGACCTTTCTGACACACAAATGAAGCTACAGTTCTAATTAGCAAAGTGTTGACACTGGGCAAGATGAGTGTGGATACTTAAAGAGCAGCCTCTGGCTGGACGTAATTTATAATGTAGGGAAACAGTTGTAAAAAAATTACTAAAAGTGCCAATAAATTACAAATGCCATTGAAATGTAATTTCCTGTTTCTTGAATGTATGAATGTAGGATTTATACCAAAATTCTGTATTTAGGCAGCTACAGTACATAGTGTCTGAATCAAAGAGTTGTGTAAAGTCATTCATGTTGAGTAGACACATCACATTCTGAAACTTTTTAATCGCTGAAATGAAGTGTTTGTTAAGAAGCTTCAAGCACAATCTAATCAGAATGCAGTACAGCTTCATTAATTTGTACTTTGCTAGTTGAGAATCTGAGAATATTTAGATGGAAACTGAGATTTTGCCCTATCTGTGGAAAAATAAAAGCATTGCCAAGAACATCAGCATTATAGACAAGTTGTATCAGGAGTGTATAAAGAACTTAGAAGAATAAATACTGTTGATGTCCTCTTTTAGGTATAGTTCATATGCTAATATAGTTAGTCCATCATACAACATAATTCTTTAGTGATTTGAGCTAATAAATTAAGTCAATAATATTTATTTGTGCAGTCTCAATGTGACAGGCTTTATTTCAGATACTGGGATTCAGTAACAGAATAAGACAGACCTGGTCTTCATGGGGCTTACATTCTAGCAAGAAGATAAATAATGGTTTACATTAACAGGATGACGTTATGATTTGAGAAGTACAAGGTGCTTTGGGAGTATTACAGAAATACCTATTCTAGTCTAAGGTATCAGGAAAGGTCTGGAGAAAAGCAGAAGCTGAGACTTGAAGACTTGTAGAAGTTGTCTAGGAAAAGAGGGCTGGGGAATACTGTCCTTAAACAATATGTGAGAAGACTTGGATACCTTACTTGGCTGATTATCTTTCTGATTAATATAGCACGTCTATTAAGGGTTTCTATGCACTCTTAGCCAATCTAATTTGCATTTTTCTCTATATTTGAAAGTAGTGTAATTGGTTTTTTTCCTTAAAACCATTCTGTGGTTCCAAATCTCCACAAATGTATACAAAGTATTGTTTTATTTTAAAAATGTTTTCAGTTCTAAACTTGATATACTCAGTAAGCAGCTCTTGCTACCTTTTTCTCTTCTGACTGGCCACAACCCTTTACAATTTTCATCTTTTTCTATAGAATATTTGGTACAATATGAAGCCACTGTAATTTATGAGTGGTATTTAGCAAAATCTCTAATGTAAGGACAATAAAATGGCATTTTCTCTACTCAGGAGGCTGAGGAGGAGGGCCACTTGAGGCCAGAAGTTCGAGGTTATGATTTATTTATTTATTTATTTATTTGTTTGTTTATTTATTTATTTATTTATTTTTGAGACAGAGTTTCACTCTGTTGCCCAGGCTGGAGTGCAGTGGTGTAATCTTGACTTACTGCAATCTCTGCCTCCCGGGTTTAAGTGATTCTCCTGCCTCAGCCTCCCAAGTAACCGGGATTACAGGCACGCACCACCATGCCTGGCTAATTTTTGTATTTTTAGTAGAGACAGGATTTCACCACACTGGCCAGACTCGTCTCAAACTCCTGACCTCAAGTGATCTGCCCGTCTCGGCCTCCCAAAGTGTTGGGATGAGCGTGCCCAGCTTACAATGCATTCTTATTATGCCACAGCCCTCCAGCCTCAGTGACATAGGGAGATCCTTTCTCTAAAAATAATAAAATCCTCTGAACTCCAACATCTTCCATGTCATTTTCTGTGTTCATAAGGCGTTGTATGAGGGGAGCAATAACCCCTCTTGTATTAGGTGGCATCTTAGATTTCTTGCTACTTACAACAGTGTAGTTACTTATAGTGAGAATGATATATCCTTTGTTCGATTTGATTAAAAGCTGACATTTGGGGCTCTATTCTTTCCCATTATTCTCTATTCAATGGTCCTAACTTCAGAGCATGGGTGGAAAAACTATGTGGTAGGGTGAAAGTAGAAGATAAGAGGCGTCTCTTCTCTTAAATTTTTGGATGCCCCTGCTATGTATGCTAATAATGGTAGAATTTGAGTTTACAATGAGAGCCATGAAATACATTTTTATAGCAAGAGGAGGCCTCAGGAGATCCTTTAGTGAGACCTTAGAAATTGTGGTTGCTTACTTGGTGTCTCTAGATTTTACCTGGTATCTCCATTACAAATGCTAGGTGATTTTGTTAGAACTCTTTTGGTTGCAAATAACAAAAGCCTTCTTGGAGCTAACTGAAGCCTCAATACTGACTTGAAGTCATGACCACTATATCCTCAAGTTATTATTATTATTATTATTATTATTATTACTGTGAGCGTCTGTGTTCCTCAGGCTGGTTTCCAATTCCTAGCCTCAAGTGATCCTCCTGCCTCAGCTTCCCTGCTAGCTGGGATTATAGGTGTGAGCTGCCATGTCTTATTTTCCCAAATTCTTAACAGCTAGGCTAAGCCTTTCCCCATCTAGTTTAGATTCAATCTAGGCCAGAGATTAGTTCATCGGTCCAGAATTGGGTACCTGATACCAAAAGGGCCAATCAGAGGACCTCCAGTGGAATATAGAGTTAGGATTCAATGATTTCAGCCTCAGTCTATCTGGTCTGTGGAATAGAGGAGATAAAACCCAGGGATGATAAAAACCAACTGAGTCCTACCATGCAGCCTGAAAAGCATAAAATTCCCATCTGTGATAAAAGAGAATAATGATGAAGATTTCCTGGTACTGTGCAGAAATGAGATAGAGATAGTCCTGCCAGCACTCTCGTCCCTGATTCCAGACCATTCTTGAGCCTTGACTGTATTCCTGTCTTTGTATTCTTGTTCACAAAAAGAGAGTAAACTAGAGATACTGCATTTTGTCAAGGCACATGACTAATTTTAACAGCTTTATTGAGGTATCACTGACATGCAGTAAACTGAGAATATTTAAAGAGAACAATTTGATAAATATTAACATGTTTTGTGAAAACATTACCATAAAAGCAATAAGGAACATACTTAATCATCCCTAAACGTTCCCTTGTACCCAATTGTCCTTTCTGCCCTCCTTCCAATCTCATCCGCAGGCAAACACTGATCTGTATTCTACCGCTACAGATTCATTTTCATTTCATAGATTTTATATAAATGGAATGATGCAGTACCTACTCTTTTGTGTGGCATCTTTCACTTGGAATAGTTATTTTGAGATTCATCCAGATTGTTATGCATATCATATTGTAGTACATTCATTACTTTTTATGGCTGGATAGTACTCCAGTGTATGGAGGTACCAGTTTATCACTTCACTTGTTGATGGACTTTTGTGTTGTTTCCTTTTTTAGTTAATAAACTAATATATCTGCTGTGAATATTAATGTATAAGTCTTTGTATAGACATATGCATTCATTTCTCTTGGGTAAATACCTAGGAGTGGAATAGCTGGATCACATGGTAGGTGTGTGTTTAACTTTTTAAGAGACCGCCAAATTGTTTTTCAAAATGGGTGCACCATTTTTCTTTCACAGTAACAGCGTATTAGAGTTGTAGTTCCTTGCAAAAACTTATTATAATGATTCTTTTTAGTGCTAGCTATTCTAATAAGTTGTAGTGTTATCTCATCGTGGCTTTGATTTGCATTTCCCTAATGACTAATGATATTGAGAATCTTTTCATGTGCTTGTATGCCATGCTGCTTTGATATAGCTTCCTTGGTGGTATCTGTTCAAATCGTTTACCTGTTTTTTTTTTTTTTTTTTTTTTTTTAATTTTTTGTTTTCTTGTTACTGAGATTTGAAGTTTCTTTATTCTGTATGCAAGTCTTTTAACATTAGATATGATTTTTGCATATTTTCTACCACTCTCTAGTTTCTTTTTCATTCTATCAATAGTGTCTTTTATAGAAGAGTTGTTTCTTTTCAATTTTTATAAAGTTCAACTTTTAGTTTATCTTTTTTGTGGATCATGCTTTTGGTGTTTTATCTAAAAAATCTTGGTTTAACCCAGGGTCACAAAGGTTTTTACCAGAGCTCTGGAAATTTTATAGTTCCAGATTTTACATTTAGGTCTATGATACATTTTGAGTTAATTTTTGTATACGGTATTAGATATGGATCTTAGTTCACATGGATGACCAGTTGTTCCAGCACCATTGTTGAAGAAAGCTATCCTTTCTTCGCTGAATTGCCTTTATTTTTTTAAATGACAAATAATAATTGTGTATATTTATGGTATACAATGTGATGTTTTGGTCTATGTATACATTATAGAAAATATTTAATAAAGAATAGGTAACATATCTATCACTTCATCAACTTGCCTTTTTTGTGGTGAGAATTTTAAAAACATATTTTAGCAATTTTGAAATATACACTGTTAACTGTGGTCACCATGCAGAGCAATAGGTCACTAAAACTTATTCTCCAGTCTAACTGAAACTTTGGACCCTTTGATCAACATCTTCACTTTCCTCATGCTTCCTCCACCTTTCCCTGCCTCTGATACCCACCTTTCTACTTTCTGTTTCTATGAGATTCACTATTTTAGATTCCACATATAAGTGAGTTCATACACTAGTGTCTATGTCTATTTAATTTCACTTAGCAAAATGTACTCCAGTTTCTTTCATGTTGTCATGGATGGAAATGACAGAATTTATGTCTTTAAGGTTGTATAGCATCCCATTGTGTATATATACTACATTTTAAAAATCCATTCATTCATTGATGGATCCTTAGATTGCTTCCACGTTTTGGCTACTATGAATAATGCTGAAATAAACACTGGAGTGCAGACATCTCTTTAACATACTGATTTCAGTTCCTTTGAATGTATACCCTGAGATGGGAAAATGATCTGAACAGACATTTCTCAAAAGAAGAGATACAAATTGCCAACAAATATATTTTAAAATGTTAAAAATCTCTAATCATCAGGGAAATGCAGATGGGAAAGATCATCTCACAGCTGTTAGAATGGCTACTATCAAAAGGATGAATGAAAACAGATATTGATGTGGATGTGGAGAATGTTGGTGGCAACGTGAATTGGTGTACTCGCTATGGAAAGAAGTATGGAGGTTCCTCAAAAAGCTGAATTGCTTTTGAATATTTTTTGAAAATCACTTGCCCATATATGTTGTGGGTCTGTTTATGAACTGTATTCTGTTTCATTTATTAATACTACACTGTCTTGAATATTGTTACCTTACAGTAAAAATTGAAATTAGGTAGTAGTTTCCCCTTAATGTTCTTTTTAAAAGTTGTTTTGGCTATTTTAGTTTTTTTACATTTCCATATGAAGTTTAGGATCAGCTTGTCAGTTTCTACAGAAAAAGCCAGGTAGGACTTTGATCAGGGTTTTCCTGTAACTATAGATCAGTCAGGAATGAGTTGACATCTTAATGATATCAATTTTTCTGCCCTGTGAATACAGTATATCTCTACATTTATTTAAGCCTGAAGTTTTCAGGACAGGTCTTGCACATGTTTAGTCAGATTTATCTCTAGCTTCTAAACCAAGACACTTCTTTGTATGCTACCCAAAGCCCTGTAAGAGTTTTTTTTGTTTTTTGAATAGATAGTGGTTTCATTCTATAATTGATGAGATGAGTGTTTTGAAGAAACGCAAATTTACCAGAGAGACAAAATGTATCTTAATAGTTTTCAATTTGTTATTTAATCAGAGTTAATGCAGTTGAAATATTTTAGTTTCACATTAGGCACACAGAAAGCTTGCAAATGCTTTTAGACTGATTAGGGATCAGCTACCAGCTCTGTGCTCTGTGTGTGTGTGTGTGTGTGTGTGTGTGTGTGTGTGTGTGTGTGTGTGTGTGTCTATGTTATGTGTATGCCCACATCTGCCTGTATAGTCTCTTAGTTAATTGTTATAATCGTATAATTAATTGGTGCTGTCAAATCTTTGGGGTATGGTAGGCATAATTCTAAGATGGCCCTAAGATTCTTGTCTTCTTTTATACATTCTCCGCTTAGGTGTATGGTTGGGACCTGTGAATATGCTGGGCGATCACTCTGTGATTAGGTTACATTATGTGGCAAAGGTGAAGAGATTTTACAGATGTAATCAAGGTACACAGTTAATTTTTGAGTTAATCAAAAGAGTGATAATCTTGGGTGGGCCTGACTTCACCTGGTAAAAGACCTTGGAAGAGGCACTGTACCCCTCCTGAGGAGAAAGAAGTTTTCCTGTTGGCCTTGGCTAAGCAGAACAACCATGTTGCCAACTGCTAGTGGAAAGGGGCTGCCTCTAGAGCCTGTAGGTGCTACAGGCCTTAATTCTGTAACTGCAAGGAACTGAATTTGGCCAACAACCTGAATGAGTTTGGAAGAAGATTCTGAACTCCACATAAGAACACAGCCCAGACAAAAGCTTGATTGCAGTCCTGTGAGACCCTGAGCAGTGCACCCAGCTAAACCATACCTGGACTCCTGACACATGGAAACAGATAATAAATGTGTATGTTTTTAAGCAATGAACAATTACTAAGTCAGCAGATACTGTAGCTGGCATTTGAAATGCTTCCCATTGTATTTGTTTGCTAGACCTGCCATAACCAAGTATAACACCATAGACTGGGCAACTTAAATAACAGAAATTTATTTTCTTGTAAGAAGATCAAGGTGTCGGTAGGTTTGTTTTCTTCTGAAGCCCCTCCTTGGCTTGCAGGTGGCTGCCTTCTCACTGCATCCTCACGTGGACTTTACTCTGTATGCATATATGCCTAAGTCTTAAACTCTTCATAAAGGACACCAGTCATATTGGATTAGGGCCCATCTTAGAGACATCACTTTAACAGAATTACCTCTTTAAAGACCTTTTCTCCAAGTACAACTTCCTCTCCCATGTGTTATCTTTTTTGAAACCCAAAACAATGCTGTGGGGCATATCAGACCAGTATTATTTTGCTTCCCACTGGAAATTTGGGAAAACACTTCTTTCAGAGCACTAACTTAATGTCACATAGCACATAAATTGTCTTCTGACTCCAAGTCTAGTGCTCTATCCAGTAGATTAAGTATTCAGACAAAGCACCTGAACCCAAACTGCAATGGATTTTTATTGGATAAATATATTTGTAATATCTTGCTGCCAGATCTTTTTTTTTTTTTTTAAATTGAGAATCTGCGCAAGTTATTGCCAGTTCGAATGCAGCTTCTGTAGTTGCCCCCATCTGCACACCCTTGCTATGAGGGTTTTCTCTTTGTGTGGATAAAGGCTGCTTGGCCCACACTGGTGTATCCCATTTTTACTGTCATTTCTGTGGGAGAAGCTTATTATAAAGTAACCCCACTTGAACCTTTTTATGGCAGGACAAAGCAGTGACTTCAGAGTACACCAGCTCAGTTTGTACTTACTTTTTTTTAACCTATGTGCCAGGTTTCTGATACATGCTAAAACTGATTGCTTGAAATATATCTCCTAATCCTAGAAAACATAAAGATTCCACACTCACCGCATCACTTCCTTAAGAAGAAGAAGAAGAAACAACAAGAAGAAACAAGAAGAAGAAGAAGAAGAAAAAGAAGAAGAAGAAGAAGAAACAGTCAAAGAAAAAAAAAAAAAAAGCTCAGCAATGATTAAACTGGTTGCTAAGAGCAAACTCACTTTATTTTCCCAAGGAGGAGTCTGGAATCATAAGTAGAAAGAGCAAAGGAAGAGGTGTAAGAAGGTGGCCCCAGGCTGTAACCGTTAAGAAGGCAAAGAATGAATAGAAGACAAGCAAGGGGAAAAACAGGCTTGACTGGGGTTTTTGTTGGGGGCTAGGCTGACGGAACAGAATCAAGATTCGGACTTACAAGAGGAGTCCCACCGGAGTTTGGATGCAGTTTGCATAGTGGTTAATAGTTTGGGTGCCAGAATCACACCGCTTGGGATCTTGAGTCCCCGCTTCCGCCACTTACTGTTTATATAACCTCAGGCAACTTGCTTAACTATATGCCTCAGTTTTGTGACTTGTAAAATGGAAATAATAGTGTGCAACTTACAGAGTAGCTGTGAGTTAGGTAAGTTCATACTTCACTGCTTGGTTCATAGCAGACACTCAGTAAAACGTTAAACTGTTATTATTCGTAGTTTGTATCCTTCCTCTTTCTTAATATTACGTACTGCAGCAGGGAGAGGGAGGGACGAAGCGCTTATCCCACTGGAAGAGTGAAATTTGTGTGAAAGCCTGGGTCAGGCTTATTTTGAGACGTGGGCCCCACTGAGGTGAGGTGGCACCGCTTCCAGAGCACACCCTCTGCCCGAGCCCCGCGGTGACTGAGGAGGCCGAGGCCACGGCTGGCAAAATGCACGGGTGGACCTCCTTGAAGTGGCTAACCCGGCGGATGCACTGTTTTCCCTGGATACTTGACACTTTTCACTTTTTCTGCCTCCTGGCACTAGAAGTCATGTGGGCTCACACCCGGGCCTCCTGGTTTAGGAGCCTTGAGGGCCACTTAGCGGTCATTCAGCTTCAGGGTCCAGCCTCGTCCAGCTTTGGCTACAGCCTGGGAGTTCCGTTAGGACCCCACACACTGTCCTAGCCCCAGCTCTCCACCACCCTACCTCCCGCGCAGGCGCCGCCGGGGCCACCCCCGCCGCCATGTTTCCCCCGCCCGCGCGCTCCCTCCCCTCACTGCCCCCTCCCTCCCCAACTGGGTTCCCGCCCCCCTCCCTCAGCGGCCCCCCCACACCCTGGTGAGGTCAGGCGGAGGCGCTGCAGCTGCGGCCGCAGTAGCTCAGCTCTTATTGCCGGGAAACCTGGAACGGGGACTTTTGAAAATAATTGGAGCGGCATTCGGGTTAGGGTCCGTGCTCTCCGCCTGCTACAGGACAGGGTGAAGTGGCCCGGGCGAGCAGAGGGTGCGAAGGTGCGGGTGCTGGTGCCTGGCAGCAGGAGGGAGCTTGGGCTGCATCGCGCGACTCCTTCTTTGGCCCTCGGAGCGCAGCACCCGGCGGACGAGCGGCGGGACGCCAGGACGCGGCGAGCAAGGTGAGGCAGGGTCTTGAAGTCCGGACCCGGCGGTGCGAGGCGAGGAGTTGCGATCTGTGCCAGGGGCAGAGGAGCAGAGGAGCAGGGAGCCAGCTTCGTTTTGCCCGCCCACCCTCTTTTTCTCCCGCGTCCTGGTGCGCGCCCTCATCCTTACACCTTCGCATCCCTTTCTCCCGGTCTCTCTGGCTCCGTCGGACACCTGGGTTCTTCTAGGACCCCAGAACCTAGTTTTCCTGTGCTTCTTTGTCATCTCTCCAAGATCTTCTTTTCTGGGCCTCGCTGTCGCTGCCCTGACAGTCTGGGGTCCCTCTGCCCGCCTCGGCCCCACTGTCTCTTGCCCTCTAACAGTTTCTGCTTTGTGCCTCCTAATCCATCTCTCCTTCAGAATCTCCTAACTTGAGAGTCTGCTCTGCTAGCTTCCAACTCAGGAACACACTCCTCTTCTTCTCCAAGCCTTTAACTTCACTCTGAACGTCTTCAGCTCTGAATATCTTGACTTTTTTTTTTTTTTTTTTTTAAATCACAGTTGACTAATGATTTTCTTGGAGGTTTGCAGTCTAGGCTACAGTTTACTGAAAGTGATGAGATCATTCCTTCTCTAAATATCCTTAGTAAATATCAACTAGGGAACTTTAAAGTTTCTTTCTAGGTTTCATTAACTTAACCCAAGAACAATAGCCAGTTAACTATGTCTCTCTCTCTTTCTTTCTCCTCTCTCTCTCTGTCTCTCTGCGTGTGTGTGTGTGTGTGTGTGTGTGTGTTGTGTGTGTGTATATATATATATATATGTTTCTTCATGTAACATATATATATATATATATATATATATATATATATATATATATGTTTGTACACAATCTCGTACATGATCCTAAATCTGATTCTTCCCTGGCTGCTGAGCAGGCCTGAGAGACAGGATTGGTGGAACTTGTGATGCCTGGCTCCATTTCTCTAATTGTAAACTAGGATGTTCATCGTTTTAAAGTAGTCAGAGGACTTTAGTGGTTTGGGATAAAGTCACTCAAGTTAGCATACGCTGGTTACTAACCACACTGAATGGGGACTAAGAAACGCTGGGATTTAAAACTGTCTCTGGAAGGCACCTGCTTTTTTTTTTCTGAAGCCACAGTTTCTTAATGGTGGATCTTGTATTTGTATAAATCCTCCAAAAGCAGCATATTTCAAAACAACATAGTTTAAAAAAAAAAGTCTATTCACTGTTAGCAATATCACTTTCTCCCTATGTAGTTATGGTGTTAGCTCCCAGGCTGAGGTTCATTTGCTCACTTCCATGCTGCAATTAGTGTGTGAAGGAAACTGAATGGAGAAGCACAAAGTGGAGGCAAATACCACTGAACAAGCACATGCTGACATATGCAGCTGTGTTTCTGGAAATAGGCCGTACCTAGTGTTCAAATTTAAAAACTGAGGAAAATGAAATAATTCAGCATTTGTGACATCATTTTACATCTAAAAATATTAGCTCCCTTAACTGCAAGTTCTTATTAATATCCTTATACTTAATGTTAAAAGAGTTTTTTGCCTGATGTGTGACCAAGTGTTGCCGTTGACACAGTGTGCGCTAATTGGCAGCAATCTCAGAAGAAACCAAGTTGTGAATGATGATAATGGCTAAATTTCATTGCCTGGTAGCACTTCTTATGGCAGTGAGATGAGAGTAGTTTCTGTTGCAACATCAAACGATGCATTGAAAAAACAGATAAATAGAGCTTCAATTCTTAAAAAGTCCAATGTTTTTAATCTGCCATTTTTATAAACACACTTCAAAAAGTGTAATGTTATTATATAAGGCTTAGTTGATGTTCTGAAGAAAGTAGTTTTCACAAGAAAAGTAAAGCCTATTGCTTATCAATTTAGTTAGATAACTTGCAGATGATTTGTCATTTCCCAATTGTTCTGGTAAATTCCTGAGTTTACTTCAGGTTTATTAAAAAATGGAATGTAGTGGGGAAAGCGTACCTTTTCTAATAGGCCCACCTTTCTAAATCTGTAATTTTCTTGAGAAACCATTCTCAAAAGACATACAGACTTACAACTGTTTCAAGGAAAATAGTTGATACCATTTTCTTTTCGTGATTATTATTGATACTAAGTCTAAGCTAAGATTGCCACTAATGTGATTGCATAGTAAGACTATTTGTATTTGCCAGGAAAAGAATAAAAGTGGATGTGAGTTAACCATAAGCGTTTTGCTCTGAATCTTCAACATGATTTAATACGTGTTTGACAGTCCATCTGGTACACCTAGAGGTTATCAGACTGGATATTTCTGATGTTACTAAAGTTAACTCTACTTACTTATTGGATGATCTTCTTTCTCATGTTATTTACATTTTAAATTATGTTTCTTCGTGTAATTTGACTTGCATTAGTGAAATGAGACTGACCAATTTTCAAATTGTTTGATTTTTATTGATGTTTGATAAACCACTAAAACCTCTTGAAAATATTTTTTTTTCTTAAATCTGCTGGTTGAAACTGATCTATTTTTATTGCTATGAAGTAATACAACAGATTTCCAGGAATTATTTCAGAAAATGTGGAAAGACTCTGGAGAAATGAATAGCCCTAGAGAAAATACCTCAAAATTGGAAAAATGGCTTTCTCAAGTTACTGATACTCATATCAGCTTTTTATGCATCATTCATTCATTTACTAATTCATTATACAAAATCTATTGGGTACTTGTTTGCCAAAGCCCTGTATTAGGTATAATGATAAATCTTCTAAGGCATGATCTTTGCTCTTGTGGAGTATCACAGTGATTATATTCTACCGGAGAATATAGACAATAAACAAGCAAACAAATGAAGAAAATCCTTATAGACTATAGTAAGAGCAATGAAAATAAGTAGGGGAATATGATACAGAGAACTCTGAAGGGCCTATTTTAGTGTGGGAAGTCAGAAAAGACCTCTCAGAGAAGATGATTGAGCAGAGACCTGAAAGAGAAGAAAGAATAGGCCTACCTTGTCAGGATCTGGGAGAACATTCCCCAGATAACATTTTTGCAGAGAGAAGAGTAAGAGCCAAGCCCTTAAGGGGGGAAAAAGAGACTTGGCATTTTTGAGGAACAGAAAGCAAGCCAGTATGGCTGGATCCTAGTGAGTTGGTAGTGATTAAAGAGGATGTTAGATAGCCTAGAAGCAGACCAATAACAGATAAATAGGACTTGGAGGTCCTGAGAAAGAATTTGGGTTTGATTCTTAGAACAATGGGAAACCACTGAAGAGTCTTTTCTGGGGAAGATCATTGGCTTAAAAAATTATCCAGGGAAATTTTTAAAAAGGTTTTTCAGTGGATAAATGGAATGTCTGCTCACTCAGTCATTTATATCAATACCAGAGAATAAAAAAAAACTATATGATTAGTATGCTAAATAAACATGTAATTCAGTTCCTCTACTCTGTTTAGGTAAGGGGTCGGGGAATGGCAACACTGAAGTGAATATGTTAAAAGGCAGTTTACTTTTCACTGTCACATTGTGACCTGTGCTACAAGGTAAGTTGTCATCAACTTTATTGAAAATCAGATCGTTGTTCAACTTCAGAATTTAGTTTTCAAGGAATGATGTCTTATTTTCTCTTGGAAATATGTTACCTTCAGAAGGTTGGAAATTTTATTTGTGTATAAAGGAATAACCTAGGTTTTAGAAATGGCCTTTGGAATTTTAAGAAGGACTTACCATTTTCTTTTAGCTGTTGCCTCTCCAACATTTTTGAAGTTTTTTATTCCTTTATTCCTTGAGAGATTAGGGTTACTGTGTTTCTTGAGGGTCACTGTGTTTCTTGAGGCTTAAATGAATTTATTGCCCTAAGCTCTTCCTTGAAAGCAATCCAGCTTTGAGTTCTAGTTGGTCCCAAAAACAAATGCAGATGATTATTGACATTCCATGGGAGTAAATCCTAATATTGTGGGGAATAATCTGCAAACTAACCTTCAGCAGTGCCTAAAGGGTCAACTTCCTCCTTGACTGAGCACTGAAGAGAGGACCCTCCATAATTTGATCCCAGCCTACTTTCCTATATGTCCTTGTTATTCTCTTTCACAAATATCTGTTGGTTTAAACTGATTTTCCCCAGTTTGGAACTTTTGTGCTTAGCATTATTCCTGGCATAGAGTAGGTGCACAATAGGTGCTTGTCAAATGAATGCCATGCCTTTCTTTTTTGTCATTTCAAATCCCAACATTAGTTAAGGAACAGATCAAATCTCAGGTCCTATTACACTATTCCCCACTGAACTAGATCTCCTCCCCCTCTGAAGGTGAACAGCAGTCACACACTTGCTGTGCTGTGTCATAATTATGCTTATTTGATGCCTAGCCATTTCCCCACTTGCCTCTGGCTTCATGAAGGCGACCTAGACCTTATCTGGTTTGCTCATTGGTATATTTATTCTGAGCACCTAGCACATGGCATGCATCTATAAATACTTATTGAATAATGAATAAATGCTGCCTTGTGATGTTTCTCCTATTACTTTTTTGATATTAGATCATTTAATACTATTTTACTTTTCATGTGTTTGTCTGGTGTTCTAAAGTTGTTTCTGAGAGAGTTTGTAGAGCATACTTGTTAAGAGCTCAAGCTCTGGAGCTAGGCTGCCTGGGTTTCAATTCCAGCTAGGAGACTTAATAGTTGTGGGACATTGGGTGAGTTAATAAACCTCCCTGTACCTTAGTTATCTCATGTATAAAAAAGGGATAATAGAACTTACCACTTACTGTACTTGTAAAGATTACATGAATTAGCTAGGTCCACAATTTTTTTTTTTTCTTTGAGACAGAGTCTCACTCTGTCACCCAGGCTGTAGTACAGTGGCATAATCTCGGCTCACCACAATCTCCACTTCCCAGGTTCAAGCGATTCTCCTGCTTCAGCCTCTTGAGTAGCTGGGACTATAGGTATGTGTCACCACGCCCAGCTAATTTTTGTATTTTTAGTAGAGATGGGGTTTCGCCATGTTGCCAAGGCTGGTCTCAAATTCCTGACCTCAGGTGATTTACCTGCCTTGGCCTCCCATAGTGCTAGGATTGCAGGTGTGAGCCACTGCCCCTAGCCTAGGCTCACAATTTGTTTGCAACATTTAAATTTCAAAAGCTCTGAAAACTCATAAAAATTTTATTTGGTAACTTAGATGCAAAAACTCATGTGCTGGCAAAACCTGACTTTAACTGGAATAGGTTATAGTCTTTATTCTACTTATTATTATTATTTTTTTAATTGAGACAGAGTTTTGCTGTGTCGTCAGGCTGGAGTGCAGTGAAGTGATCTCAGCTCACTGCAACCTCTGCCTCTCTGACTCCCAGGTTCAAATGATTCTCTAGCCTCAGCCTACTGAGTAGCTGGGATTACAGGTGTGCACCACCATGCCCAGCTAGTTTTTGTATTTTTAGTAGAGACGGGATTTCACCATGTTGGCCAGGATGGTCTCGATCTCTTGACCTTGTGATCCCTCTCCTTGGCCTCCTAAAATGCTGGGATTAAGGCATAAGCCACCACACCCAGCCTATTCTACTTAATGTTAATCTTTCTTTGTATTGCTGTAGAATGACTTTATGGCGTAATACTATAGACCCTAATGGGGTATTATATAATGTATGGTATATGAAGTCTCTGCCTGTCTAAAGGTCTGGTTTCTAAATTCAGAAGCACCTCTGGCACCAACGATTTTAGATGAAATTGAACACTTTGCAATCAAGTGCTTAAATCATGGCCTTTCACATAGTATGTTGTTGCTGTGGGTGGTTGAGATTAGGGAGGTAAACAAACTACTTTCTCTTTCCCAATAGCTTGTCATAATAGTTACCATGTAAATACGTACCGATTTATTCATGCAACAACTCTGTGAATAGAGGACTGGCTATATGGTCCTCATATCGTAGGAAAATAGATATGGCAAGGTCATGTAATTGAAATGAGCCAAGACTCATCCTTTAGTACTCTCATCTGGTACCATTAAGAGCAGTTACTTTTTGTTTTTCTGTTGTTATTTAAATCAAACTCTGCTTCTTTAGCATAAGAGAGTCTTTTTGGGGGCACGGGTGGGGGAGGATATTCAGTTAAGAGCTTATTTAATATGATTAGACACTTATTTTTTGCAGTCATTGAACATTTATGGAACTGCTAATATGTATAGAAATCTGTATTACAAGCAAGAGGAAAGTAGAAAACAAATGAGACATGATTCCTGACCTTCCTTAGCCCCAGCGCCCTAGATGGTCACATGGAAACATGAATATACATTACAGTTCTTTATTTTCCAAGTAAACTTGACATCATTAACATTAAAAACATACAAAAGAAAACACAAGAGTTAACTGAAAACTCTTCTTAGTGTCTGCGATATGAATTGGGTTTTAATTATCCTAACACACCCTCCAACAGTATTATCTTTATATAACATCTTGACAGCCTTTTCCTTTCCAACTAAACTAAAACAACATGAATTTTATTGTTCTTTACCAATATACAATTGGTATGTTTTCTTAAGGTTTTGTGTTTGGTAGAGATGAGGTCTCACTATGTTTCCCAGGCTGGTCTTAAACCCCTGGTCTCAAGTGATCCTCATGCCTTGGCCTCCCAAAGTATTGGGATTACAGGCGTGAGCCACTGTACATGGCCTGTTTTATTTTATTTTTTTTCTTTGCTTTTGTGAGGTTGCCAGTAATTATATGTCTCAAGGGATTTTTCTGCAATTTTCTTGCAATTGCAAACTAGTCCTTGAAACCATTCTGCCAATTCATTCAACAAATACTTATTAAGTGCCTATTAGATTCCAAGCATTGTGCTAGTGTAAACAAATAGAATCTCTATCCAGTGGTCTTTCTATTGCTTTGGGTCCTTCAAAGTGGAGCATGTGTACTGAGTGAGCAGGGTGGTGATAAGGCAGTGCACCCAGGAGCCACAAAATAAAGAAGCTTGTATCATCTGCTTTACACAGAGGTTTCAGAGAACATTAACTGGTAGCTATTTAAAAATCTTTAAACAAATTCAGATACATTCTGTCTTAGAATGCAATATTCCTAGAAAATTGGAGGTAAAACCCAATATTTCAGAGAAAGTCTCTGCTTACAAGGGCAGCTGTGGTAACCCTGAGATGACATTTTGGAATGCACTGAGGTGGTGCTGTACTGCCTGAATATGTTCTTTTAGTCAAACACCCAAACCTTTTCATAACCATAAATTCCCATGATGACCTTTGGAAAAGTTAATGGGCATTAATGTTTTTTTCTCTGTTGCACAATTTACATATTGGTTACGCTTGGTCTAATGGTCTAAATCTAAAAATGTGTTGAGTTCTTACAGAGTTTTTAATGTTGGTGGGTAATGGCTAAGAATGTATGAAGAACCTGCCTAGGAAATGATATCTTCAGATTAGAGTTCATTAGGTCAGATGCAGTGGCTCGCTCCTATAATCCCAACACTTTGGGAGGCCTAGGCAGGAGCATTGCTTGAGCCCTGGAGTTCAAGACCATCCTGGGCAATAAAGCAAGACCCTGTCTCTATAAAAACAAACGAACAAACAAAAAATTAGCTGGGCATGGAGGCACGTGCCTATTGTCTCAGCAACTCGGGAGGTTTAGGTGGGAGGCTCCCTTGAGCCCAGGAGTTCGAGGTTGCAGTGGGCTACAATAAAAGGAACACGAACTTAAAGCAGCACATTAACTTAAATCAGCACAGCTGATGGTGTCTAAGCTTTGCCCTGTTCTGTGCACACTTGCCTCTCATTGATTTGAAGTTCACTTTTGCTAACTTTAAAGCTGCTTTCAATTGCAACATAGTATACAAATTGCTTTGTTAATTGCTGGCCACTGAAATAGTTAATACTGGAAGAAAGTTGTCAAGGATTATGTGCTTTGAGGTTGATAAAAGGCTTCTACAGTTTGAGATGGTTTTGAAAATAGGCCAGCAGAGCATTGGAGGAATGCCTGTTACAGCGTGATGGTTTAATTTGCTCCAGATGAGAAAGATGAAGAAGAAAAAGGCAAGTGAAGAAAGGGGGTGAAAGTAAATGGAGTAAGTCAAATACTAAATCTTTCAACTGATTTTCATTATTGTAGTCCCACTTTCATTGTTGTTATTCCATGCCAGACATAGTTCACAGGGCCTGACATTGTTATATTGTTGTGTTACTGCTCAAAGCTTGTAAGGACATGGGTATAGAGGATTGTGATTAATGGATAGTTTTAATAGTCTATGTGTGAAGTGCCTTTACAGTCTATTCAGTAAAAGGAGGTAAGAGTTTTGCTTATAGTTTGTAGAGTTTTGTTTCTTGGTCCCACTTTTAAAAAATGGCGATACGTTTCTAAAGATCATTTCATTTCAACAAAGTTTTCTGTTCCACTCTTGGATGTTTCGTTTTTCTTTTAAGATAAGGTCTCACTCTGTCACTCAGGCTGGAGTGCAGTGGTGCAAAGTCAAGGCTCACTACAGGTTCAATCTCCCAGATTCAAGTGAGTCTTCCACCTCAGCCTCCCAAGTAGCTGGGACTACAGGTGCACGCCAACCATGCCTGGCTAATATTATGTATGTTTTTTTTTTTTTTTTTTTTTTTGAGATGGAGTCTTGCTCTGTTGCCCAGGCTGCAGTGCAATGGCATGATCTTGGCTCACTGCAACCTCTGCCTTCCAGGTTCAAGCAATTCTTCAGTATGCCTCAGCCTACTGAGTAGTGGGGATTATAGGCACATGCCATCACACCTGGCTAATTTTTGTATTTTTGGTAGAGACGGGGTTTCACCATGTTGGTCAGGCTGGTCTTGAACTCCAGATTTCGTGATCCACCCACCTCGGCCTCCCAAAGTGCTGGGATTACAGGCATGAGCCACCGTACCCGGCCAATTTTATCTATTTTTGTAGAGACAGGGTTTCACTATGTTGCCCAGGCTGGTCTTGAACTCCTGGGCTCAAGCAATCCTCCTGCCCCAGGCTCCCAAGTTGCTGGGATTACAGGTGTGAGCCACGGTGCCTGGCCTCACTCCTGGATATTTCTTAGTGGAAAGGCAGTAGAGCTTAATGGCTATGATCTAGAACCCTGGAATCATAGGCTTGGGTTCAAATCCTGACTGCTTCTTTCTGGGCAACTTGCTTCACTTCCCTGATCCTTGTTCATCTCCCTTGTAATATCTCATCTAGTTGTTTTAAGAATTAAATTAATAACGCATATAGAGTGCTAAGCATAGTTAAGCCACATATGAAATATAACTGTATTTATTACTTACTCTTTTCATGGATTTGTGGCTAAATTAGTTGATAACTTGGAACATGCTATAGGAGCTTTGCCAGTCATATATGAAGCTGAAATGAGAGTGGAATTGTGTGTCTTCTTTGTTTATATTGTCTTTATCCTAGCTGGAATGCTGTTTTTCAAATGTGCCTCTCTTAGTTTTTTTGTCGACAAGAAAGTTAATGGTGAATGCTTGTTTATTACTTACTCAAATATGGCATCACATTGAATCCAAGAAAAATGTCAGTTTTGATACAATTAACCCAATGTATATTTATATATGTTACTGTTTGGTTTAATAGGATTTTAAATTTTAATATTCATTTTGGAGGAAAAGTGATATGCAGGATAATGTATCACTATGAACAATGTTATCTTTTAAACATGAAAACATTTGATCTTCTGATAATCACAGAGTTCATACATTTTTCTGATTTATCTCTAATTGTTCCAGATTTTAAGTCTCCAAAAAAGAATAAGAAAATACTGAAGCATTTGTAATAGTTAAGCCATTGGGAAGAGGTATAATTCTGTTTTGAATGATATCTTTCTATGGATTTTGAGTTGTTATGGTTATCTCAAGTTTTTTATCATAGTTACTCTAACAGCAAATCAAATAATACCCTCACAGAAGATAAAAGTTTGATAGTAGCTTTGATAAATGAATGGATAAGTCTAAATGGATTATTGAGAATAGCTTTAGGTGTTAGAGGGATAGTCTAACCTTTTAAGTTGAAAGTACATGAATGTACCTTTCCTACTCTCTTACATGGTGCCCTTTGGTTTCAATGTCAGACAAATAATGAGATAGATAATCCTTGGTTATGAAATGCCTCAGGTGCACAGAAGGGAAAAGACCAGGTAACACATTGGTCATATATTGTATATTCACAGGTTTTTGTGACTGTTATTAAGATAATGTATATCCAAGGGCTTGGAAAACTTAGCTCACTATATTGATGACATATATTATTTATTAGCTGTGCTACCTACATTTATAGTGATCATTCTCAGTATCATTTGATGATAAAGTGACACTATTCAAAAATAATTTTTAGAAAAATTAGACTTACTCTACCATTAGGCCATTAGCTCAAACCTTAAATAAAGATCATAGCCTTTATTTTTATAGCATCTCTCTTTTGAAGCATAATTAACTGTCCTTATTCTGTTTATTCCTGAGGAATATGCACAATGTGTTTAAGTAACTTGCAGAAGGGTTACATCCTGTGAGGTGGAGCTAAGAGTAAGCCTTTAGTTTCTAATTCAATGCTTTTGTACTAATAATATAAAAAGCTCTTTAGCCCAAAGGATCCTTTCATATCTGTAGCCTTTCAATTGATGTGGTTAAAGCAAAATGTCAGTAGTTGTGATACTATCATTCCATACCTTCTTATTGAAAAGCAAGGAACGTATTTCTGAATATTTTAATGCCCAAAGCTGTGTGTATGTATGTGCATGTGTGTGCAGAGGTGCGTGTCTGTATGTGTGTGGGTGTGTTTATTTTAAACTGGAAAAAAAAAAAACTTTAGAGGGTAAAACAAATTGAGAATCTTTTTACTGACAGCCAGTCAGAGCTCTGTTTTTGTGTACAATATTTGACTTCACAAACCTCTGTTGAAAAAAAAATTTAACGGCTTTATTAAGATATAATTCACTCATCATACAAGTTACCCATTTAACGTAATATATTCAGTAGTGTTTGGTATACTCATAGAGCTGAGCAACTGTTGCCACAATTTTAGAACATTTTCATCACCTCAAAAAGAGAAATTTGTTTTGAAAAAAATGTGACTGCAAGGAGGATGGAACTAGTGTGCCTGTTGGTACTACTGCTTCTATATCAGAATGTTCATGATTTATGCTCGGTTTAACACAGACCTCATGCTGTTTTTCTGCAGTCTAGCTCCAAATTGCTGTAGAGCTCCTCCTCCTTTTATATTAATTGTGATTAGTGACTGTCTTTCAAGGGATTATGTAGTGATCTAATTTTGAATTATCAATCCAAGTCAATTGTATATTTGTATTTGTCATAAAGGTATTGACCTTAGTTCTAAATAGCAAAACCAGACTTGTATTTAAAACAAAACTGCTTAACCCACTATTATGAGTGGTACCTCACTGTCTGTGTATGCTCTATAATGGGCCAGACCCAAAGATTTTTGGGAAATTTTATGTGTATACACTGATATTTTAAAATACTTCTAAAGGTTATACCTGACATAGGTTACTAGTGGACAGATGGTTAAGGTAAAAGCAATCCCCCATGCCTTTTTTTTGGCTGGGAAATAGTATTGGGGTCATGTGTTATGGAAAATGTCTTTTTTTTTTTTGAGACAGGGTTTCATTCTGTTATCTAGGCTAGAATGCAGTGGCATGATCACAACTCACTGCAGCCTTGACCTCTGAGGCTCAAATGATTCTCCTGCCTCAGCCTCCTGAGTAGTTGGGACCACAGGCACACACCACCATGCCTGGCTAATTTTGTTTTTAAAGTAGAAATGAGGCCTTGCTATGTTGCCCAGGCTGTTCTTGAACTCCTGCGCTCAAGAGGTCTTCTTCCGACCTTGGCCTCCCAAAGTGCTGGGATTACAGGTGTGAGTGACTGCATGTGGCTGAAAAATGTCTTACAAAATGTTCCATGATACTGTGTACAGATGTTATGAAATAACTGGAATTAAAAAAATTCAGCCACTGACTTTTCAGCTATTTAGGCTTCACAAAAATATACAGTTAGTGTTTATAGTTAAGGACTGTGTTTCTGTCTAGTGGGAGTTACTAAGCCAAATATCTATGTATGTGTTGGGAGAGGCAGGCTGTTCCCAGGTCTTTATTAACGTAATAAGCTACAGTCAGTGTTATCTTCAGACTAAATAATTACTATTTACTTTCTATTAATAAAAAATGACATTCAGACATAATAAATGTCCTAAAGAACATAGGTGTCTTTTAAAATGACTTAATGTTAGGTTGGTCTCTTTTGCTACTTATGATTTTTCCTACTTTTAATTTTACCTAATTTTTTCTTTCAGAATGACCTTGAAATGTCATTTTATACTTTTTCAGTATTTTTAAAATGCCTATTATATGCTTGGGATTGTTTCTACTCAGGGTCCAAAGTAGTTTTAGTTGAAGTTAAAGTGAGTTGATAAAGTCAAAAGATTTCCTGTGAATCTTAAGAATATTTTTTATTTGCATAGATGGAATTTCTGCTTTGTCATTTATGGAAAAGGTATAGTGATCTCACAGCTAGTAGGTAGGATGGAATCAATTTAGGTGGCACTGCTGTCACTAGAAGAAAAAAAACTAAGCCTGCCTTTATATTAATTAGGTGGAAGTGCCTCTTTGTCACTAAGTTCAATAGTTGACATCACCTGGAGTTAGGGAGTCAGGTGCTGTGGAGTTAAAAATAAAAAGGTTGCTTGATTTAGAAATTCTGGCATGTATGTAATGGTGTTACCTTTTCTCATGGCTAGATTTTGGTTGTGAAGCCATTGTGATATTGAGCTATGTTAAAAGAGGTTAGAAACCTGTTCATTTAAGGCAAGCCAAATTTGTCTGGTATAAGAGGGGCATGCTAAATGAGAAAGTATCAGATTTAGGAGAGAGGATTTTGAGTAATGTGAATATAGAGTTTTCTGTGACTTGATATATAATTTATTGATTTTAACAAATGAACCCATTACATTATACTCATAAACTATTACTTCACAATGGTTTGATTTTCTGCTTAAATCAGTGCCTAAAATGGTAAAGTCTTAAATGGTTTAGAATGACTGTGCATGTGGGTTAGGTCCATCTACCTGTTTTACAGGCAGATCTGCTTTATCTGTAGGTAAAGAAGATTCACTAGCTTTAATTAGCCTTACTATGTAGGGCAGCACTTCTTTTCTCTAATGAGAGAAAATGAGATGTTTTACACAAATTTATTCAACAGAAATTAGCACGTACCTTCTTTAACCCGGGTGATGGGGATGCTGTGGTGAAAAAAGTCCTGTCTTCATTCTATGAGGCATTCACAGTATTATATGCGCTCTCTTTGTTCTTCTCAAAGAACATCCCATTCAAAAGAATACAAAAAGAGGCAAGAGAAAACCGACTCCTTTCCTTTAAGGATGTAATTTAGTATTTGCACACATCACTTGCACACATATCCCACTGGCCAGAACTTAATCCTATGGTGACACCTAGCTACAAGAGAAGCTGGAAAATGTGGCCCTTCACTTCATGGACAAGTGCCAAGCAAAAAAATTTATTACTATGTGAGCTGGGAAGAACAAATATTGAGGGATAACAGTCTGTGCTATACATTGTCCCTAATGTAAACCTTGAATCTTTCATCAATTTCTTGACTTATCTGGAGATATCTCTATGACATCAGCTACACATTTGTTTCAGGGTAAAAAGTCAAACTTCTCAGCAGAGTATACAAGCCCATCATGACTTGACTCCTGCCTGTCCCTCTAGTTCCTCTCTTACCCCTCCAAAGTTGCAGCCTTATGGAGACTACTTGGACTTCCCCAAACTGGCCATACTCTCTTATCACACATTTGTATTTGTTACTTGTATTAGTTCGTTTTCACACTACTGTAAAGAAATACCCAAGACTGGATAATTTATAAAGGAAAGAAGTTAAATTGATTCACAGTTTTGAGGGGAGGTCTCAGAAAACTTAAAATCGTGATGGAAGGCAAAGGGAAGGCAAGCACCTTCTTCACAAGGTGGCAGGAGAGAGAAGAGAGAAGGAAGAATTTCTAAACACTTACAAAACCATCAGATCTCGTTAGAACTCACTGTCACAAAAACAGCATGGGGAAAACTGCACCCATGATCCAATCACCTCCCTCCCTCAACACATGGTTATTACAGGTCCCTCCCTCGACATGGGGATTATAAATTGAGATGAGATTTGGGTGGGGACACAGAACCAAACCAAATCAATACTCATCCTAAACTGCTGTCTACTTTTGTCCTTCAGGGTTCATTCAGTTTAGACAGCACCTCTTCTGGGAAGGTTTCCTTGAACCTCCTCTACCCCACACACCTGTTATGTGTTTCTTTCATTTATTTCCATGGTATTGTTCATGACTGTCTTTAGTAACCTTTATTATAAGTAGTGTTTTTCCTTCTCTGTATCTCTCCCTGGATTGTGAATTCTTTGAGGGTAGGGGCCAATTTAGTTATCTGTATTGTCTGGCATGATACTTGTCCCAGAGTTGAGTTTAGTTAACGTTTGTTGGTGAGAAAATGAATGAATGAATGAATATTTGGTTTACTAATTATGACTTCTTAATTAAACTGGCAACTCTTGCCATTTACCATCTGGAAATTGCAATACTTACAGTATTTTCTAGTAGCTAGGACTGGGTAATTTTGTAAGAGGTGTTGATAAAATCAAATAATTTGAAATAAACATCAGATGATTAATATATAAATTGTAGAAGTTACAAGCAATTGATGTGCAAGAGTTAGGAAGAGCCCTATGGATCATTTAATCCAACCCCTCTAGAAGATTTTAAAATGACACATGGCCAATATGTAGAGAGAAGTTAAATTACTTGCTCAAGAACCTCTATTTTCAAGGATCTTGCAATATTGTTAGAGAGATGATAGGTATAGGCATGAAAGAGGTGATTGAGAAAAAGTTGCCAAAGAAGTAGAAATGATTGGAATAGGATAGGTTTGACCAAAGATTTTGGCTTTGCAGTAAGCCTTGATGGCTGGGTAGGATTTTGATATGAGAAGACATTCAAGATATAGGCAATATATAAATAAAAGGAAAGACAAGGATATACAGGAGAATTTTGAGATCTCTTCAGTTGGGTGATATTTAGTAGTATGAGAGAAAGCAGAACAATTGGGCCAGAAATTGAGGGACTTGAATAACAGGCTGCTGAGGGAAACCAGTGGCAGTTTTAAGTAGGTGAGTAATATGATTTTTGTATGTTGTATCTGACTGACTGATAGGTGGGCTGGGTTGAAGGCTGAATGGGTCATGGAATTGGCGTATTGTCTAATATGCCAATTAAAAATTATAGACTTAATGGGTTCTCATTTTTTGCTTAAAAGCAAAAACATAATGTACTATCAAGTCCTGTGATAATTAGCATAACAAAGTCAGTGTTTTTCTTAATGGAAAAAGTAAGTAGCAAGCTTGTAATATTAGTATCGCACGTGTAT
This sequence comes from Saimiri boliviensis, assembly GCF_048565385.1. Lineage (NCBI taxonomy): Eukaryota > Metazoa > Chordata > Mammalia > Primates > Cebidae > Saimiri > Saimiri boliviensis. The sequence goes on from NC_133470.1 coordinate 117,639,534, forward strand.
TAGTCATGACATACTGTAGATAATTGTATAAATTCTCATGTTATGCCAATAAACTGGAAAAATTCCAGAAGTAACTGAGAATATGGTAGCAGCTGCAGCATCAGCCCATGCTATTTTGCCAGCCATTTGGAGACTAGGTAAATTTACTAGCGTGATGAACTTTCCCAGTGCATTTAGGAGCCATTTTGTTCAAACATCGTTTTATAGAAAGTGAAAACGGCATACTGTATTTTGGCAAAAAATACAAAGAATAATAAGTAGAGCTCTCTATAGGATATTAAGCATCATCTAAAAATGAAAAGCATGTGGAGAGAACCTTTACTTCATGTGCTTGTGAGGAAATTTTGACTTTGTATAGACAAAAACAACTGTAGTCACAGAGCAAATTTGTTATATAAATAGTATAGCTCATTTGTATAGTCAAAGATGAGTGTATGGCTTTCTTTTCTTTCTTTCTTTCTTTCTCTCTCTCTCTTTCTTTCTCTCTCTCTCTCTTTCTTTCTTTCTTTCTTTCTTTCTTTCTTTTTTTGGAGACAGGGTCTGGCTCTGTCACCGAGGCTGGAGTGCAGTGCCACCATCTTGGCTCACTGCACCCTCTGCCTCCAGGGCTCATGTAATCCCCCACCTCAGCCTCCTGAGTAGCTGGGACTACAGGTATGTGCCACCATGCCCAGCTAATTGTTTTTTTTTTTTTTTTAATTTTTTAGTAGACATGAGGTCTTGCTATGTTGCCTGGGCTGGCTGGTTGTGAACTCCTGGCCTCAAGTGATCCGCCTGCCTCTGCCTCCCAAAGTGCTGGGATTATAGGTGTGAGCTACTATGCCCAACCAAGTGTATTTAAGAGCTGTATACATTTGGACTTAACTCATGGCTTTAACCCATGGCTGGCTTTAACTTGGGCATTTGAAAGTCTGTAAGTTTATAGCTTCAGGCACATATTAATACTTATTTTTTAGGACCTAATGAAAACAGTTTGTTTTATCATTTGTCTTTATCCTAGGAATCGAAAGGGAATTTTCAATTTAATAAAGTTTTAAGTTGTATTAATTTGAGTCTAGAAAATTTGTAAAACACTTTTTGGGAGATCTACTTCCAAAGTATTTGTTTCAGATGGTGTACAATTAAGTACACAATACCCATTTCATAACATCTTTTTACTTGAACATAATATAAAGTTAACTTTATGTAACCTCCTCAAAATTAAAAGCATTTAACAAATAAAAAAGTATGACTTTTCCTACTCTGTTGGAACATCTGCTAAACTTCAGCCCATCATACTTCTTATGCTTGTATAACAACATGAAAATCTGTAATAACAAGTTTTTGGCATCATACATTATTATAAGACTTTGTCATAATATTTCAGGGAACTAATGCTAACATAGTGAACATAAAGTTATGTTACAGTTTTAGTTAAGAGTGTAGACTCTAAGCATGACCTAAAATCTGACTCTGTTACTTGCTACTTGTATTACTTCATTTTATTGAGTCATGGTTTCCTCATCTCTAATGGAGGAACAAGAGATTTTATAGAAATTAGATAAAATAGTATATGCGAGTGTTAAGCATAGTACCTAGAATATGGTAAATTCAATAAATGTTAGTTATTATTTTATATAACTAGTATTAACTGGTTATGAAAGGAACTTTGGCTTTTAGTTTCAAATTTATCTTTCTAGCCATTTTATTTAAGATATTTATATAAGAAGAAATATATAAAGAATGAGGTAAGTGACAAATTAGCAATTTAATAGTTATCAACTAGTAGGGGGCACTTTTAGCAGGCAAATTACTCATTGTTATTGTCAATTATTTTGGCAAATAATGAAAGAAAATGACAAAAAATTACCAACAGATTATAAATGACTTTGCCTTTAACTCATGCTGATAGAATTTGTTTTAAAATTGTTTCACTATTAGGAAGTAGCCTGTTTTTTTTAAATCACACTTTAAGTTCTGGCGTACATTTGCAGATCTTGCAGGATTGTTGCATAGGTACACACATGCCATGGTGGTTTGCTTTGTCCCTCCATCACCTACATCAGGCATTTCTCCCAGTGTTATCCCTCCCCAACCTCCCCACTCCCCACTGGACTAGCCCTAGCCCCTCACACTGCAATAGACCCCAGTGTGTGATGTTCCCCTCCCTGTGCCCATGTGTTCTCATTGTTCAACACCCACCTATGCATGGGAACATGCAGTGTTTGGTTTTCTGTTCTTGTGTCAGTGTGCTGAGAATGATGGTTTCCAGATTCATCCATGTCTCCACAAAGGACATGAACTCCTCCTTTTTTATGGCTGCATAGTATTCCATGGTGTGTATGTACCACATTTTCCTTGTCCATTCTATCATTGATGGGCATTTGGGTTGGTTCCAGGTCTTTGCTATGGTAAATAGTGCTGTAATGAACGTACATGTGCATGTGTCTTTATAACATAATGATTTTTAATCCTTTGGATATATACCCAATAATGGGATTGCTGGGTCAAGTGGAATTTCTATTTCTAGATCCTTGAGGAATTGCCACACTGTCTTCCACAAGGGTTGAACTAATTTACACTCCCACTGATAGTGTAAAAGTGTTCCTATTTCTCCACATCCTCTCCAGCATCTGTCGTCTCCAGATTTTTTAATGATCATTATTCTAATCGGCATGAGATGGTATCTCAATGTGGTTTTGATTTGCATTTCTCTAATGACCAGTGATGAGGAGCATTTTTTATATGTTTGTTGGCCTCATATGTGTCTTCTTTAGAAAAGTGCCTGTTCATATCTTTCACCCACTTTTGAATAGGTTTATTTTTTTTCTTGTAAATCTGTTTTAGTTCTTCGTAGATTTTGGATATTAGCCCTTTGAAAGATGGGTAGATTGCAAACATTTTTTCCCATTCTGTTGGTTGCTGGTTCACTCTGATGGTTGTTTCTTTTGCTGTGCAGAAACTCTTAAGTTTAATTAGATCCCATTTGTCTATTTTGGCTTTTGTTGCCATTGCTTTTGGTGTTTTAGTCATGAAGTCCTTGCCTATGCTTATGTCCTGCATGGTTTTGCTTAGGTTTTCTTCTGGGGTTTCTATGGTGTTAGGTCTTATGTTTAAATCTTTAATTGATCTGAAGTTAATTTTAGTGTAAGGTTTCAGAAATGGGTCCAGTTTCAGCTTTCTGCACATGGCTAGCCAGGAAGTAGCCTGGTTTTGACTAAACTTTTTAAAAAGTTTGTTCGAAATAATTGCAGATTCACATGAACTTGCAAAGATAGTACAGAGGTCCCAGGTACCCATCACCCAATTTCCCTTAATGACTACATCTTATGTAGCTATAGTATATTTTCATAGCCCATAAATTGATATTGGTGCAATGTGTGTGTGTAGTTCTGTGAAATTTTATCACATTATGGATTCACGTAACCACCTCTGCAATGAAGATATAGAAATACTTCACCACAACAGACATAATTTAGAGAACTCTGGAGGAGGAAGGAATGAAAATCTGTTGTATTGATACATAATTTGCTTACCATGTTCTTTCTTCCTTCCTGATGTTCCAAGATACCCTCTTTTATCATTTTCTTTTGGTTTAGATAACAACTTTTAGCTAATAGGGTAGGTATGCTGGTGACAAAATCTTAGTTTTTCTTTATGTGAGAATGCTTTGATTTTCCCTTTATTCCTGAAGATTTTTTTTTTTTTTTTGCTTGATGTAGGATTCTGAGTTGGCTGTTCTTATCTTTCAGCACTTGAAAAATCTTGTGTGTCTTAAGAGCAGAAAACCAAACACTGCATGCTCTCACTCATAGGTGGGTATTGAACAATGAGAACACATGGACACAGGGAGGGGGGCATCACACACTGGGGTCTGTTGGTGAGGGGTGCTAGGGGAGGGACAGTTGGGGGTGGGGAGGTTGGGGAGGGATAACATGGGGATAAATGCCAGATATAGGTGATGGGGGGATGGAGGCAGCAAACCACCTTGCCATGTACCTGTGCAACAATCCTGCATGATGTGCACACATACCCCAGAACGTAAAGTACAATTAAAAAAAAAACTGTAGTCAAGCCCTAGCTGGGGAAGACCTGGACCAATAGTACCCCAAGACTGTGAGCAGTTGGCAAGAACAAGTTCCCCTAAAAGCATTTAGAGTGCTATGTCAAACATAAAAAGAAATGAACAATAATTATCCAATTTGCAAAGTATATTGGCAAGAGTAATGAACTGAATTGAGAAAACCTGGATTCAAATTTCAGTGCTTCTATTATTTAGCTGTGTAATCTCAGCATGCTATTTCATATTTCTATAGTTCAACTTCCTCATCTACAGAATAAAAAGCTTGGGGCAGAAAAAAAAAAACAAAGAAAGAAAAATCCTGTGTGTCTTTTCCTTATGGCCTCCATGGTTTCTGATGAAAAATCTGCTGTCATGTGAATTGTTTACCCTGATAGGTAAGGTGCTTCTATCACTGCTTTTTAAATTTTTTTGTTTGTTAATAACGTCTCAAAAGTTTGACTATGATGTGGTTTAGAGTTTATTTTCTTATTTTATTTTTTAGTATCAATAGGTTTTTGGGGAACAGGTGGTGTTTGGTTACATGAATAAGTTCTTTAGTGATGATGTCTGAGATTTTGTTGCACCCATCACCCAAGCAGTGTATGCTATACCCAATGTGAAGTATTCCATTCCTCACCACCCCGACCCTTTCTTCTGAGTCCCCAAAGTCCAATGTATCATTCTTATGCTTTTGCATCCTCATAGCTTAGCTCCCACATATGAGTGAGAATACACGATGTTTTGTGGTTTTCCATTTCTGAGTTACTTCACTTAGAATATTCTGGTATGTATATAATGATACTACCTTCATCCAGGTTGCTGTGAATGCCATTATTTCATTCTATTTTATGTCTGAGTAGTATTCCATGGTGTGTGTGTGTGTGTGTGTGTGTGTGTGTGTGTGTGTATATCTATCTCACATTTTCTTTATCCTAGAGTGGATTTTCTTGGGTATATTCTATTTGGAATTTGCATGGCTTCTTGATTCTTTTGGTTTCTTATCTCTTTGAATATTTTTTCAGCCCTACCCTCCTTCTCTCTCCTTCTGGTCTCTCATAATGCAAATGTTAGATTGTTTGTTATAGTCCCTAAAGTTCATAATTCTGTGTTCTTTTTTTTTTCAGTTTATTTTATCTCTGTTTTTCACGTTGGGTATTTAGTGTTGTTCTGTTTTACAGTTTACTGATTTTTTTCCTCTGTCTTTTCCATTCTGCTGCTGAGCCTGTTGAGTATTTTGTTACAATTATTATATTTTTTGGTTTTTAAAGATCCATTTGGTTCTTCTTTATATCTTCTATTTATTTATTGAGACTATTTTTTTTTTGCTGAGACTTTGTTTCAAGTGTTGTCATAATTGATCATTGAAGTATTTTTATGATGGCTACTTTAAAATCTTTGTCTGATAATTCTAACATCTCTGTCATTCTGGTGTTAACATCTATTGATACTTTTTTTTTTTTTTTTTAAGGCAGAGTCTCACTCTGTCCTCCAGGCTGAAGTGCAGTGATATGATCTTGGCTCACTGCAACCTCTGCCTCCTGGATTCAAGCAATTCTTCTGCCTCAATCTCCTGAGTAGCTGGGATTCCAGGTGTGTGCCACCATGCCAAGCTAATTTTTCTATATTTTTAGTAGATTCAGGGTTTCACCATTTTGGCCAGGCTGGTCTGGAACTCCTGACCTCAAGTGATCCACCTGCTGTGGCCTCTCAAAGTGTTGGGATTACAGGCATGGGCCAGTATGTCCAGTCCTATTGATACTTTTTAAAGCAGCTGAATCTTCCTGGTACTTGGTATGGCTAACGATTTTTGATGGCAACCTGGACATTTTAGGCATTATGCCATAAGATTCTGGATCTCATTGAAACTTTTTTAAAATGTATTTTTTATTTTTGTTTAAAATCTTGCATTATGAATGAAACTTTTGTTTTAGTTGGCTTCATCTGATAATGCTGTGTCGGGGTTGGGGGGAGAGGGCACTGCCTCATTACTGCCAGGTGTGTCTATAGACATCCAGGTTTCCTAATTGACCTTGCTTGATACCTAAGAAGGTGGATTTTCCTTACTGGTGGGTGAGGGTGGAAGTCCTGGCTCCTCACTAGACCTCCAGTGATATCTCCCTGCCTGAGAGGGCTAAGAGTACCTTGTTACTGCTCACACATAGCCTTCACTGACGTTATTAGTGGGGATGGTGATGAAAGTTCTGGCTCTCCACTGGGCCTCTTCTGACCCTATCCCAGGGCAGAAAGGAGTGTGTTTCATTACAGAATTGTGAAGGTGGAAGTCTAGGATTCCCACTAAGCCTTTGGTGACGTGAATGAGAGTGCAGCCGTATTTTTTTTTCTGTAGTATATAGCCGGAGTAGAGCGATTATTGTCTAAAAATTTTCTGTCCTGATATTCTGCCCTTTTTCTGGTCTTCTGGCTAGAGACAGCAGAGTTGTTTTTTTTTTTTTAAATTTGTGCTCACTGTCATTTCTAGGTTGCCAGTTTCTTCAGCTTTATGCCTGGAATATATTAGGCAAAAAGAATTCCCAGGAAAATCTCTACTGTTCTGTTCCTTGGATCCTGAGGTCCCTAGCTCATCTGCTTATTCCTGCCACCTTTCAGAACCATTTTATGTTTCTATATACAGTATCTGTGATCGTTAGCCATATTTTGTAGGAGAAATAGGGCCTCACCTTTCCAGAGGAAATTTGACTTGCTGATTTTTTTGTCAGTTATTATAGTTTAATTATATCTTGAAACTAGAAATTATTCCTTGTCCTAACTCAGGAGACATTTTATATTCTATTTTGCTGCTTTATTAATAGTGTTATTTAAAGTTATCATTATGTAGGCAACAGCTCCTTAGTTTGTAAGACAGAATGCTAAATCTAAGAAACATGTACCACATATGAGAATTTGTTATACCTTTAAGAATTTACTTATTTAAAATCCTGTTTGAGATAAGGGCAATAAATTGAAGGGATATATGGATGACATAGATTTCATGAGAGAAAAATTTTGAAGTCAGAATGGAGACTAGTATCATACTGAAATCAGCATGTATGTATAAATACACACACACACACACACACACACACACACACACACACAGAGTAGATTCAGTGAGTAGAAGTTTCAAAGAGTTAGATTTCACCTCAATATAAGGAGATTTTTCTATAAAGCTATTGAAATATGGAATGGGCCATCACAAATTATAGAGAGTTCCCATTACTAGAGGTGTTTAAGGGAAGGCTAGCTAACTTCTTAACAAGGATGAGAGTTTAGAGGGAAATTAAGCATTGTGTAAGTGGAGGACCCATATGATTTGTAAAGTTCCCTTTGAACTTTGAGATTTTATGATTTGAATTATTTCAAACTTTGCCTAAACTCTGGAGACTTGGGCATAATTTAAGTATTTTATTTTTCTCATTTTTGATAAGAGAAATCCATTATTTTCCAATTTTTAGAGTATTTAAGTGTCATGCCTAGCAGTAAAAAATAATAGTCTTCTTGTAGAGTAATATCGTTATTTGTTACTTAACATAACCTTAAGGTTATGTTTTATGTTATAATTTTACCACATTTGTATTTCATCATAGGTACATATAGGACTAACACTTTTTAATACATGCCTCATAGACTAGAAGAATTTAATCAGAAGGGCAGATTTTGCTTGTGTGCTGGAGATTACCAACTAGAAGAGGATATAAATGTGTTATCTTTAACTTTCTATTTTGGTCAGTATAGTATTGTTTCTTTTCAATGTACATATTTCATATGCTTTCTATTTTTTTATATTATAAAGGCATCTAACACACATGACAAAACATTTACAGAAACTCAAAGTATTCATGAAAAATAAGTCTTCTCGCTCTAGAGGCAGCCATTGTTATTGTTTGTTTGCTTTGTTCACAGATATTTTCTATGCAAATATAAGCATGTATATATAGCCTCTTTTAAACACAAATGGAAGTACATGATACACATTGATCTATGCCTACTTAAAAAACTTTGTATTATAGATCTTCCTATATGAGGACATAAATACCTACCTTATGCTTTTATTTCTCATATAATTTTAAAAATTGAGATATAATTCACATACCATAAAATTCAACTTTTTCAAGTATTCAATTCAGTGGTTTTTTAGTATGTTCAAAAAGTTGTTCTACCATTACAATGATCTAATTTTGATCTAATGATCTAACGTTTTCATCAGTGAATGCTTATATACTGTGGGTGGGAATGTAAATTAGTACAACCTCTAAGAAAAACAGTCTAGAGATTTCTCAAAGAACTAAAAGTAGTTCTACCATTCAATCTATCAATCTCACTATTGGGTATCTACCCAAAGTGGGGGAAAAAGCCATTATATCAAAAAGACAGCCAGGCATGGTGGCCCACACCTATAATCCTAGCACTTTGGGAGGCAAAGGCGGGAGGATCAGTTGATGTCAGGAGCTGGAGACCAGCCTGACCAACATGGTGAAACCCCATATCTACTAAAAATACAAAATTAGCCTGGTGTGGTGGTTCACTCCTGTAGTTCCTGCTACTTGGGAGGCTGAGGCAGGAGAATCACTTGATCCTGGGAAGCAGAGGTTGCAGTGAGCCAAGATTATGCCATTGCATTCCAGCCTGGACAACAAGAGCAAAACTCTGTCTCAAAAAAAAATCCATCTTTATAAAAAGCATATGCTTATTGCAGCACAATTCACAATTGCAAAGATAGGGAATCAAATGAAGTGACCAACAACTGATGAGTGGATAAAGAAAATTTGGTATATTTCCATTTGTGTTAAAATATGGTATATAACATGAAATATTACTCAGCCATAAGAAAGACTGAAATAATGTCTTTTGTAGCAACTTGGATGGAACTGCAGACCATTATCCTAAGTGAAGTAACTCAGGAATGGAAAAACAAGTATAACATGTTCTTACTTTTAAGTGGGAGCTAAGCTGTGGGTATTCATAAGCGTATAGAGTGATATTAAGTGGGAGCTAAGCTGTGGGTATTCATAAGCATACAGAGTGATATAATGGACACTGGAGACTCAGAAAGGGGGAGATTTGGGAGGAGAATGAGGGATGAAAAACTACCTATGGGGTAACATGTACACTATTTGGGTGACAGGTACACTAAAAGCCCAGACTTCACCACTTGATACAATTCATCCATGTAACCAAAAACCACTTGTACCCCCAAAACTATTGAAATTAATATTAAGTGGGAGCTAAGCTGTGGGTATTCATAAGCATACAGAGTGATATAATGGACACTGGAGACTCAGAAGGGGTCTCCTTTTTATCTCTCAATTTTCATCTTAGTTATAGCATGTATTAGTACTTTTTTCTATGGATGAATAATTCTACAAGTTATGGATATACTGCATTTTATGTATTCATTTATTAGTTGATGGATATTTGGTTTATTTTTATTTTATATTATTAACAAATGGGATGAGTAAAAGGATAAATAAACACACACACACACACACACACACACACACATATATATATATATGTTTATTTATCCTTTTACTCATCCCATTTGTTCTATAATAAAGTTTGAATTTATGCTAAACTCTCAAAAAAGAAAAAAAGAAACCCTGTACCCAAGTAGCAGGCACTTCTATCTCCCTTCTTTCTCGTTCCTGGTAATCATGATTCTGTTTTCTGTCTCTACAGATTTGCTTATGCTGGACATGTTATATAAATGGAATAATATGATAAATGGCCTATTGTTTCTGGCTTCTTTCCCTTAGCGTAACGTTTTCAATTTTCATCTTAGTTATAGCATGTATTAGTACTTTCTTCTATGGATGAATAATTCTACAAGTTATGGTTATACTACATTTTATGTATTCATTTATTAGTTGATGGACATTTGGTTTATTTTTACTTTTTACTTATTATTAATAAAGCTGCTGTTAGCATTTGTGAACAAGTTTTTATGTGGTATGTTACCTCATTATTAGTATTTATTTTTTTGACAGAGTCTTGCTCTGTTGCCCAGGCTGGAGTGCAGTGGCATGATCTCAGCTTACTGCAACCTCTGCTTCCTGGGTTCAAGTGATTCTCTGCCTCAGCCTCCCAAGTAGCTGGGACTACAGGCATATGCCACCATGCTTGGCTAATTTTTGTATTTTTTGTAGAGATGAGTTTTTCCATATTGGCGAGGCTGATCTCAAACTCCTGACCTCAAGTCATGCACCCGACTCGGCCTCCCAAAATGCTGGGATTACAGGTGTGAGTCGCCACAACCAGCCTATTACCTTATTTTAAATAACTCCATAGTACTCTGTCATTTGGATGTTTTATAATTTATCTAAATAGTCTCCTGCCTAGAGACATTATGGTTGGGTATGGACTTTGTGATTGATATTAAAAACAGCCTTGCACATTTCTGTGTACAATTGTGAGATAACAATGGAGAGTTGGAATTTGTGACGCAAAAAGTATGTGTATTTATAAATATATCCTCATTGCCCCTCAGAGAGATTTTGTCAGTTTATTTCTCTAAGTTCCTGTTTCCTTACAACCTTTCTTATAATCTTTTAAATCTCTGTAGCATTATGAAGTTCATTTTTATTCCTAATATATTCATGCTGTCTCTTTCTCTTTTTCTGGATCAGTCTTTTAAGAAGTTTGTCACTATTATTCAGATAATAAAATCCTCAACCCAACATTTTGTGAGACAGGTTCTCACTGTCACTCAGACTGGAGTGAAAAGGTGCAATCATAGCACTCCTGGGCCCGAGGGATCTTCCTGCTTCAGCTTCACAACAGTAGGTAGGACTACAGGTGAATGAGACCACTCCAAGCTAAGTTATAAACATTTTTTTTTTTTTTTTTTTTTTTTTTTTTTGTAGAGACAGAGTTTTACTATATTGCCCAGGCAGATCTCAAACTCCTGGCCTCAACCAATTTGCCTACCTTGGCCTCCCAAAGTGTTGGGATTGTAGATGTGAACCACTACAACAACCCAAATTTTGATTTTTCTTGATCATTTATTGTTTTAGTTTTCTATTTATTTCTGTTTTTTAAAAATTATTTCTACATTTGTACTTTCTTTGATTTTTATAACATTGTTTTTCTAGCTTATTAAACTAGATGCATAGTGCATTTATTTTTAGCCTTTTAAAAAGTTTTATTTTGTTGTTAATTGATAATGATAATTGTTCGTATTTATGGGATACAATGTGATGTTTTGATACATGTATATGTTATGTAATGATCAAATCAGTCATCTGGTAGGATATCATTCATCACAAATATATGTCATTTCTTCATCATAAGAGCATTTGAAATTCTCTCTTCTATTTTAAAATACATTATTGTTAACTGTAGTCACCCTGCTATGCAATAGAATACCAGAACTTATTCCTCCTATCTAACTGTAACTTTATGTTGACCAACCTCTCCTTATTACTTGCCCCCTACTCTCCCCCAGTCCCTGGTAACCACTATTCTATTCTCTACTACTGTGAGACCAACTTTTAAATAATTCCCCATTATGAGTGGGATCATATGGTATTTGTCCTTCTGTTCTTGTCTTATTTCACTTAACATAATGTCCTTTAAGTTCATCTATGTTGTCACAAATGACAGGTTGCATTTTTTGTTATGGCTGAATAGTATTTCATTGTGTATGTATACCACATTAAAAAATTAATTTATCCATTGATGAACACTTAGGTTGAGTCTACATTTTTGCTATTGTTAATAGTGCTGCAGTAGACATGGGAAACATGGGGGTGTAGGTATCTTTTTGATGTAATTATATATATAAATGTGTATATATATGTATATATATACATTAGGAATTTGCTTGCTAGATCATATGGTAGTTTTATTTTTAATTTTTTGAGGAACCTCCATACTGTTGTCTATATTGGCTACCCAATCTGATCCACAGAGTCAATGCAATACCTACCAAAATATCAATGATATTTTTTACAAAAATAGAGGAAAACATTCTTACAATTTATATGGAACAACAAACGACCTAGAATAGCCAAAGCTATCCTTAGCAAAAATAACAAAACTGGGGGAATTACATTGCCTGACTTCAGATTATACTACAGAGCTATAGTAATGAAAACAGCATGGTACTAGCATAAAAACAGACACATAGACCAATAGAACAGAATATAGAACCCAGAAACAAATACACATATTTACAGCCAACTGATTTTCAACAGAGGTGTTAAGAACATTCACCAGGGGAAAGGGCAGACTTCAATAAGTGGTGCTGGGGAAATAGGATCTCCGTATGCAGTAAAATGAAATAGACCCTTATCTCTTACCATATACAAAAAATGAAATCAAAATGGATTAAAGAATTAAATTTAGGACCTGAAACTACTACAAGAAAACACAGGGGAAATGCTTTATGACATTCTTCTGGGAAGGAAATTTTTGGCTAAGCTTCAAAAGCATAGGCAACATAAGCAAAAATAGACAGATAGGATTATGTCAAACTAGATAGCTTCTACACAGTGAGGAAACAATGAACAGGCAACCAACAGAATGTGAGAGAATATTTGCAAACTATGCATCTGACAAGGAGTTAATATTCAGAATATATAAGGTGCTCAACTCAATATCAAAAAGGAAAATAATATAATTAAAAATAAGCAAAATAGCTGAACAGATACTTCTCAAAATAAGATATAAAAATGGCCAACAGATATCTTTAAAGAATGCTCAACATCACTAATCATCAGAGAAATGCAAACCAGAATCACAGTGCAATATCATCTCATCCCTGTTAGAATGGCTATTATCAAAAAGACATAAAATAAATGCTGGGATGATGTGGAGAAAAGGGAACTTATATATTGTTGGTAGGAGTTCTGAATTAGTACAGCCATTATGGAAAATAGTGTGAAGATTCCTAAAAAATCTAAATAGATTTCCCATGTGATATAACAATCTCATTGCCTACTGTATATTCAAAAGAAGAAACATAAGCATATTGAAGAAGTATCTGCACTCCCATGTTTATTGCAACACTATTCACAATAGCCAGGATATGAAATCAACCTAAGTGTCTGTCAAGGGATGACTGGATAAAGAAAATAGAAAATGTGTTTATACACACACACACACACACACACACACACACACACACACACAATGGAATACTATTCAGCTTTAAAAAGAATTAAATCCTGTCATTTGTAGCATCATGAATGGAACTGGGGGTCATTATGTTGAGTGAAATAAGCCAGGCTTGGAAAGACAAATATTACAGGCATGTAAAACTTGACTTCACGGAGGTAGAGAAAAGAATGATGGTTACTAGAGGTTAGGAAAGGTAGTAGGAGGAATGAAGAGAGGTTGGTTAATGTGTACCAACATGCAGTTAAATAGGAAGAATAAGTTCTAGTGTTTAATAGCACAATAGGATGACTGTAGTTAACAATAATTTATTGAATATTTCAAAATAGCTAGCAGATTCAAAATGTTCGCAGAATAACGAAATGACAAATGTTTGAGGTGATAGATAACTCAGTTACCCAGATTTGATCACTGCACATTGTATGCTTGTATCAAAATATGTGTACCCTAAAAATATATCTAATTATGTATCAATTTTAAAAACCAAAAAATAAAAATCACTGCAATAAGTGGTTATTTGTATTCATATTTTTATAGATATTGACAAATTGTTTCAAAAGCTATGTTCCCATGATGAATGGATTTAGCTGTATGACCACCCCTTTGGCATATGTGATGGACTATTTTTGGCACAAGTGTGCACACAATTGTATATAGAGAAAAATAATTTATTCTTGCTAGGGAGTATTTAAACATATTTTGAACTGTTATTTTAGATACAGGGTGTACATATGCAGATTTGTTACATGGGTATATTGCATCCAGGTAGTGAGCACAAGACCCAATAGGTACCTTTTCAACTCATGCCCCACTCTGTCCCTCACCCCTCTAGTAGTTTGCATTGTCTATTGTTTTCATATTTATGTCCATATGTGTTCAATGTTTAGTTCCCACTTATAAGTAATAATATGTGGCATTTAGTTTTCTGTCTCTGTGTTAATTCACTTGTGATTATGGGCTCTAGCTGCATCTACGTTGCTGCAAAGGACATGATTTTATTCTTTTTTATGGCTGTATAATACTCCTTGCTGTATATGTACCACATTTTCTTTATCCTGCTCACCATTGATGGGCACTAACTTGATTCCATGTTTTTGCTATTATGAATAGCATGATGATGAACATACAAATGTGTGGTATTATTGGTATAATGATCTAATTTCCTTTGAGTATGTACCCAGGAATGGGATTGCCAGATCAAATGGTAGTTCTGTTTTAAGTTCTTTGAGAAATCTCCAAACTGCTTTCCACAGTTTGGCTGAACTAATTTACATTCCCACCAATAGTATATAAGTGTTCCCTTTTCTCTGTAGCCTCGCTGACATCTGTTGTTCTTTTACTTTTTAATAAGAGCCATTCTGACTGGTTCAAGAGGGTTTCTCATTGTGGGTTTGATTTGCATTTCTCTGATGATTAGTGATGAGCATTTTTTTCATATGCTTGTTGGCTGCTTGTATGTCTTTTGAGAAGTATCTGTTTATGTCCTTTGCCCATTTTTTAAATACGGTTGTTTCTTGCTGGCTGATTTGTTTAAGTTACTTATAGATTCTGGATAATAGACATTTGTTGAATGCATAGTTTGCAAATATTTTCTCCCATTCTGTAGGTTGTCTGCTTGTTGATAGTTTCTTTTGCTGTGCTGAAGCTCTTTGGTTTACTTAGGTCTCATTTGTCAATTTTTGTTTTTGCTGCAATTGCTTTTGGGGACTTATCCAAAAACTCTTTGCCCAGGCTGATGTTGAAAAGGGTATTCATAGGTTTTCTTTTATACTTTTTATAGTTTGAGTTCTTAAATTTTTAATCCATCTTGACTTATTTTTATATATGGTGAAAGGCAAGTGTCCAGTTTCATTCATCTGCCTATGGCTAGCCAATTATCCCAGCACTGTTTATTGAATAGGGAGTCTTTTTCCTATTGCTTGTATTTGTTGGCCTTGTCAAAGATCTGATGGTTGTAGGTGTGTGACTTTATTTCTGTGTTTTCTATTCTGTTCCATTAGTCTATGTGTCTGCTTTTGTACCAGTACTATGCTATTTTGGTCATATAGCCTTATAGTATAATTTGAAGTCAGGTAGTGTGATACTTCTGACTTTCTTCCTTTCTCTCTTTGCCTTGGCTATTCGCAGTCTTTTTTTGTTCCATATGAATTTTAGAATAGTTTTTTCTAATTCTGTGAAGAATAATGTTGGTAGTTGCACAGGAATAGCATTTAATCTATAAATTGCTTTGGATAGTATAGCCATTTTAACAATATTGATTCTTCCAATCTGTGAGCATGGAATGTTTTTCCATTTATTTGTATCGTCTTTCATTTCTTTCAGCAGTGTTTTATAGTTCTTCTTGTAGAGATCTTTTACCTTTTTGGTTCTCTGTGTTCCTAGGTATTTTGTTTTCTTTGTGATTGTTGTAAATAGGATTGGATTCTTGATTTGACTTTTAGCCTGGGTGTTATTGGTGTATAGAAAGGCAGTTACTGATTTTTGTACATTGCTTTTGTATCCTGAAATCTTGACAAAATGGTTTATCAGTTCTAGTAGCATTTTGGTGGAGTTTTTAGAGTATTTTAATAATATAATTATATCATCAGCAAAGAGGGATAGTTTAACTTCTTCTTTTCATATTTGGATGCCTTTTATTTCTTCTGTTTCATGATTACTCTGGCTAGACTTCCTATATATTTTTAAATCTTATTGTATGTCCTGGTATTTAGCTAGAGAGGCTGAATCTTTTCTTGTGCTTCTTGGTTATTCATATTTCTTCTTCTGCAAATTTGTAATTTCAAATTGTTTGCCCTTTTCGTGCTTTTCTTTTGAATTTTGTGAATTCTTTTTCTCCTTTGAATTTTTATTCTTAGTCACTTTTGTGTGTTACTAGTATTTTATCCTTCTTTGTTGATTGTCTTTTATCTTTAGATGATCAATTTTACTGTGGTATAATTTACCTGCAATAAAATATGAGATACCCCTAGGTACCGACTAGAATGTCTAAAATTAAAAGAATACCTAACTGACAATACCAAGGTGCTGGCAAGATTGTGAGCAACTAAAACTCCCATACATTGCTGATGGAAGTACAAAATGATACGGCTACCCTGAAATAATTTGGCAGTTTCTTACAAAGTTAAACATATACTTAACATATGATCCAGCAATCTCATTCCAGGGTATTTACCCTAGACAAATAAAAGCTTATGTTCTCAGAAAAATATGTATACAAATGTTTATGGCAGCTTTATTTATAATTGCTGTAAACTGAAAATAGCCTGAGTGTTTTTCAACTGATGACTGGATGAACAGTGGTATATGTACACCAAAAAACACTACCCAACAGTAAAAAGGAACAAAGTACTGATACATACAAAACTTTCAATGAATCTCAAAGGCGTTAGTGGTAATCAGCTAAAAGGGGTCAGACTCATGAAGGCTAAATAGATCACGATTCCATTTATATGACATCTGGAAAAGGCAAAATTATAGGGATAGAAAACAAATCAGTGCTTGCTGGGGAATGGGAGTGAGGAAAGTGGGTGATTCCACATCAAGGAAATTTGGACAGTGATGTAATTTTTCTAGATTGTATCTTGATTGTGGTTATAGTTACGACTATTATATGTTTGTCAAAACTCAGCCATACACCTAAAAAGTGTGAATTTTCTATATGTAAATTACACCTCAATAAACCTAATTAAAATGTTTAGTATTAAACCCATGTGATTTATATTATAAATAAATTGGACCGCTATTTGTGATTATGAAATACAGACTTGCCAACAGACTGCTATAAGTGACACTGAACTATGAGGAGCCCCTTCTGCCACCTCTATTAATTCAGTCCTTTGAAAGAGGTTCAAAAATGGCCAATTCAAAAATAAAAGTAACTTTTTTTTTTTTAAATGGAGTCTTGCTCTGTCACTCAAGCCGGAGTGCAGTGGTGTGATCTTGGCTCACTGCAACCTCAGCCTCCCAGGTTCAAGCGATTCTCCAATCTCAGCCTCCCAAGTAGCTGGGACTGCAGGTGTGTGCTACCACGCCCAGCTAATTTTTGTATTTTTAGTAGAGATGGGGTTTCACCATGCTGGCAAGGATAGTCTTGATTTCTTGACCTCGTGATCCGCCTGCCTCAGCCTTCCAAAGTGCTGGTATTATAGGCGGGAGCCACTTTTCCCGGCCCCAAAAGTAACTTTTAAAACAAGAGTTGTTACACAGATATTTAATTGCAGAAAGTTAGAGTAAGACCCTTGCTCAAAAACTTGAATATGACATTCACATAATATCCACTGTTTTTAGAAAAAAAAAAAAAAAAAAACTTACAATAATGTCTGCATCTGTACATTACTTTAGAGTTTTTTTTTTTTTTTTTTTTTTTTTTTTTTTTTTTTTTTTTTTTTTTAGTAGAGACGGGGTTTCACCATATTGACCAGGATGGTCTCGATCTCTTGATGTCATGATCCACCCGCCTCGACCTCCCAAAGTGCTGGGATTACAGGCTTGAGCCACTGCGCCCGGCCTTACTTTAGAGTTTTTAAGGCACTTTTATATATGTCATCTCATGTTGAATTATTGCAAAAGAATGCCTCACTAGCAAAGAGTAAGTGTTTGCATGAAGCTGCAAGCCCTTGTGACCATGAACACAATTGTGAAGCAGGGATTGTCAGATGCCAAGGTTCATTGTCTCCCTGAATGACACTTAACCGGCAGGTAAAAATCAGTCCCAGATAGTAGAACAGGTCAAGTTATATGGCAAGGTTGTGGTGCCCCCAACCAGAAGCAACTTCGTTGGAAGAAAACAGAATACATGTAAATATGTATTTGTACACATTTGTGTTCCATGGCTGCTGAGAGAAAACAGCAGGCTGTCTCCTTTCTAGGGCTTGTTTAATTCTGAGCATATCTCCTTGGTGAGTGCTCCCCACAAAATACTGGCACATAATGTGTAACATCTTTCCTTATTCATGATGCACCCCCTCCTTACCTGGTCCCAGGCCTTTTCTCACCATGCTCCCTCGTTTTGGAATAACTTTTATACTCCTATACCCTTCCACAACAAGGCAATAATTTAAACTTCATCCATCCTTAAGGACCAGCCCCAAATGTCCTCATTCACCCAAGCAGAAGTCATTGCTTTTTGTGGATTTCCACTGCATGCTGCTTAACTGTCTTTTATAGAATTGATCACATTTGGCATTGTCTCATATAGACGTTTGATCATTTCTAGTTGTAAACTCTTAAAGTGCCTAGCCTAGTGCATTGGAGATCCACTACACCAGCTAGCAGTATTCCTTGCTATACTGTAAAATCTTAGCACTTTCACTGAAGTTCAGCCATAATCAAGTGTGCCATATAATTCCAGAAAGCGCCAAGCCAAGAGGAAACACAGAGGTGGGTGTGGAAAGCAAAATACAATAACAAAGCAAAAGCATGTTTCTCCTTGTGTTAATTGGGGTTGTTCAGAGAGAAATGGAACCATTAGGAGATTATCTATCAAGGGGCAGGAGTTGAAGGAGGGTGTGTGTGTGTGTGTGTGTGTGTGTGTGAGAGAGAGAGAGAGAGAGAGAGAGAGAGAGAGAGAGAGAGAGAGAACTGTGGAAACCTACAGGCTGGAGACCCAGGGAACAGTGAATGTTGAAGCCCCAGCCAAAGGCAGTCTTCTTATTTGGGGATGGGGGGCAGGAAAGGAGCAGTCTTTTCTCTATTAAGGCCTTCAAATGATTGGATGAGACTCACCAACATTAGGAAGGATGACCTACTTTATGCAAAGTAACTTACTTTACTCAGAAACATCTAGAATAATGGTTGACCAAAGTTTTTGTCAACCAAGTTGACATATAAATTAACCATTACACCCATTTTTCTCTATAAACTGCTCCACAAGTCTCTTCTTCCCAGTCCTGCTCCCAATGCAATGACTATAGCGGGAGACACCTCCTTAAAAAGGAAGCAGTTTTATCTAAGGCATGCTAAACAAATTCCTGGAAAGGGCTAACTAAATGATAATGCTTTAGAAACTGTTGTGACCACATAACCAAAAAAATTACAAGTTATTTTAAAGTTGCAGATAAATCCCAATTGTGTATAATAGTTTATCTTGTGATTGGTTAATTTTGTTACATTCAGTCACATTTAAAAAAAATCTCTCAGAAGAATTAATTTCAAAATAAACCTCAATCCTGGAACACATTACAACATTCTCTTCTTATGCTACTCTTTCTAAATAAGGCACCAGTGACCTCAACTGAAACTGCAGTTTAACCTTATTAAGGCAGAAGAAATAGAAGAAACAAAACTGTTGTAAAATAAAGTATAAATATTAATAATCACTAATGCTGAAATAAACAAAATTGAAACTGGGCTGTTCTGCCTATGGAGTAGCAATTCTTTATTCCTTTGCTTTCTTAATAAACCCACTTTCACTTAGACAAAAAAGAAACTGTCTTAACTATTTTAATGAAGTATTTAAAAACAGTTTTTTCCACAAGTATCTTATGACACAGAAATAGAATCTGGCAAACTATTACACTAGAGAAAAAATAATGAACTTTTGGTAAAGCATACCCAGCCCTGATAATAAGAAAGATCAGATTGAAATTTATTAATTCAACAAATATGAATTGAGTGCTTATTATTAGTGTTAGGTACTTTGGATGATGAAAACATGTCTCCAGTGAAGAGTACTGCTAAAAGCATAGCTACAAAATAATGTGTATGTGAAACTGCTGTCACCAGCCATGGTCACCAAGAAGCTATGGTAGCTAAATCCAAGCCAATCAACAAGTTCAGTCCATTTTTACCTGGTATCTCTGAAGCATGAGAGTGATGACCACTGGTTAAAGCATTTTTTTCTTCAGATTCCTAAATACACTGGCTCCTGGTCTCCTGGTTTCCTCCCATCACTCTTATAGATCTCTTCCTCTGCATGCCTCTAGTTATGATGTTGGTAGTTTCTTTAACCCTGTCTCATTTTTCTTCCCTTCTCATTTTATATACCCTCCTTGGGCAGTCACTTTCACACATCCCCTTGGTTTCAATTACCACCTGTTTGCCGATGACTTCTAAAATAAATTTTGTAATGTTTATTTTAAAATTGTGATAAAAAACCACACATAACAAAATTTATTTTTATTTATTTATTTTTTTGAGACAGAGTCTTGCTCTGTCTCCAGGTGGGAGTGCAAAGGCGTGATCTGGCTCACTGCAAGCTCCACCTCCTGGATTCAAGAGATTCTCCTGCCTTAGCCTCTGGAGTAGCTGGGATTACAGGCATATGCCACCACACCTGGCTAATTTTTTATGTTTTAGTAGAAACAGGGTTTCACCATGTTGTCCAGGATGTTCTCAATCTTCTAACCTCGTGATCCATCTGCCTCAGCCTCCCAAAGTGCTGGGATTACCAGCATGAGCAACCATGCCTGGCACAAAATTTATTTTTTAAGCCCTTTGTGTCTACTAGATAACTTGGATGGCACACAGTGCCTTGATTTTAACCTGCCCAGAATTTTAACTCCTCATCATATCCTACATGATTTTCTTCTTCCTCTCCCCCTTCCTCTTGTATTCTATGGCACTGGGAATGACAGGTCTTCCACCAAGTATTGTAAGCCAGAAACCTGAGCTTTATCGTTTATTCTTCCCCACTTTTCACTCTTGCCTCCATTCAAGTAGTGAAATCTTTCAATAGCTTTCAGTTCATCCCTCCTCTCTTTTTTCTAAGTTTGGACTCTTAAGTTTGAATTACTCTATCAGTTTTCTAATTGATCCACTGATTTCAGGACTTGCCTTCATTCAGTTTATTCAACAAACTGCATCCTGAGAAATACTGCTAATGCTATTCTGAAGTAACTCTTACTTAAAAGTATTTCAGTGGCTTCCCAGTATCATCACTATATAAAAAGACCTTTTTTTGAGTTACACATAAACCTTTTAGTATGGACCTGGTCACTTGCTGATTCTCATCATCTTCCACAAACAGCAAACAAACTGTTCTCTGCTCTAGTTAATGTTTTATTTCCCTTATGTGACTCCTTCAGCCTGGAATGCCCACTCCCTTCCCCACTTTGCCTAGTTAACCCATACATGTTGTCTAACAAAGACTGAAATTGACCTTTATCACCTCTTGGAGGCTTTATAGACACAAGAATATTAACTGTAGTGTATTGAGCTTGGGAAAAGAGCAATGATCAGAGATACTGAGTCAAAAAGCCTCACAGGCTATCTAAACAATTTTCCAATCTGAATGGGCTGAACCAGTAGTTCTCAATGTATTCTTTCCCCTAATACTATTCGTATGTGTAGTGCATTCTATCAGTAACTCTCAATATAATTAGTGACTCTCTGGAAAGGAAGGGAAAACTTGCAGAGGAATGATTAAATGTGTACATGTTGGGATGGGAAAAGAAAGACAAGCAACCTCACAAACCCAAGAAAATCTTATCAAATTTTTATAGTGAACAATTTGGGAGTCGGTGGCATTGAATAAAAAATGACTTTACTGTAGGTCCGGTTTTCAAACTTATTGTCAAGTTGTAAGCTCTATGCAAAATCTCTATGCCCAGATGATAATTATGGGCACAGAGATTTTACATGGAGTTTACAACTTGACAATAAGTTCCTACAAAATCACCAGTGGAAAATGTTTGCTGTGGTCATAAGTTCAGTGACATGCTTGAAAGACGTGGTATTTACCCTATCTTGCTCCAGCCAGCTCATACAGAAAGCAGTGGCATAATACAAAGGAGTGGGAACATGGAAAATTTCCTGGCAGTTTGCATGATAAGTGTAGAAAATGCGATTTACTAAGAAAAATGCAGGTGGAGCCCCCACAGCAGGATGAGGCCAACACATTTATTACACTAGGTGAAATGCACATGAATGTCTGCTGCCAGGTCAGACTCATAAATATGTATTAAAAGAGATTCTGGACCCTTATGAGAACCAGCTTTTTCTCAGTCTACAAGGGCTGACAGATTTATGGTTGAAGATTTTACTTCATAAACAAACCCTTAGGTAGAACCCACATTTCTGTTAAGGTCATAGTGACCCTTCACATCAAGGAGACTCCTAAGAAGAAACAAACAGTTTTGTAACAGTTTATGTAGGTAGAACATTCCAGTAAGTCAGCAGATCGCAAAGTCTGTGACTATAATGAGCAACTAAAATGGAAAAAAGCAGGAAAAAAAATAGGACAAGGAGTCAGAAAGGAGAGACACTCTTTCTCATCTCTACTCTGCTACAAATTAGCTATGAGGACCCTAGTTAGCTCATTTATAAAGTATGTTAAGGGTAAGAAGATAATAAAATCTTTTAAGGTCCCTCCCAGCTTTGAAACATAATTATTTGATCTAGAGTGACTTCTCTGACAGATATAACAGGGTGGAATAGAGGCAGGCTAACATGACAATTACTGGCAAGGAAGAGAAATGGATAGTTATGACTGGTAGAAGTGAGTAAAAGTTATAAAAGTAAACTGGACATAAAGTCTGGGTAGCCAACTTTATATCGTTAGAATGTTTAACCATTCTTTTTCAAACACCCCTTCCCACAACTTTCAGAATTATTCCTTAATTCTTCTATGACTTTCTATTGTTATATTCTATATTTGTATTGCAAATACAGTTAACAGAAAATCCTAGTACAGATAGGGCTGAAATTTCAATCTACTATCATATCCACAGCCAGGTGTATGTAGAGAGGATGATACTGGGGGATGATATGGTTTGCCTGTGTCCCCACCCAAATCTCATCTTGAATTCTCATGTGTTGTGGGAGGGACTTGGTGGGAGGAAATTGAATCATGGGGGCAGGTTTTTCTCATGCTGCTCTCATAATAGTGAATAAGTCTCAAGAGATATGATTTTATATAAGGGGGAGTTTCCCTGCACAAGCTCTCTTTTTGCCTGCTGCCATCCATGTAAGATGTGACTTGCTCCTCCTTGCCCTCTGCCATGATTATGAGGCTTCCCCAGTCATGTGGAGCTGTAAGTCCATTAAACCTCTTTATATTGTAACTTGCTCAGTCTCAGGTGTGTCTTTATCAGCAGCATGAAAGCAGACTAATACAGGGGAGAAGGGAGAAATAGAGGGAGTGAGGACTTCTTTCTTCATTTGTGGGTTGCTTTTTTTCTTGAGACAGGGTCTTACTCTGTCACCCCGGTGACAGTGCAGTGGCATAGTCTTGGTTCACTGAAGCCTTGACCTACAGGGCTCAAGTGATTCTTTCACCTCAGCCTCCTGAATAGCTAGGACTAGAGGCATATGCCACCACACTTGGCTAATTTTTAAATTTTTGGAGTTATGGGGTCTCACTATGTTGTCCAGGCTAGTCTCAAACTCCTGGGCTTGAGTGTCTTCCTGCCTTGGCCTCCCAAAGTGCTGGGATTACAGGTGTGTGCCACTATTCCCAGCCTCTTTCTCCATTTGACCACATCATGATAAAGGCTTCAATTCATCAGGAAGAGAAAGCAATTCTAAACTTTTGTGGACCTATTGCATAGCTTCAGAATACATAAAGCAAAACTGAACAACAAGAAAATGACAAATCTACCAATTAGAATGGACAATTTTAAACCACCTATCTTAGTAACTGATAGAACAAGCAGACAACAAATCTAGTATGGTTATACATAATTTGAATACAATTATCAAGCTTAGTTTATTGAATATACATAGAATATTTTAGCAAGTGGAGAAAATGTCTTTTCACAAGTACAGAGCATTTATTAAAATTGACCATATACTAGGCCATCAAACAAGTCTCAACAAATAGTCGTAGGAATGAAAGTTAGAGTATATTCTCTGATTACTATGAAATTATGCTAAAATAAGAAACAAATAACTAAAAATAGCCATGTTTGGATATTGAAAAACATTTTTAAACAACACATAGGGTCAAAGGAATCCTAATAGAAATGCAAACTACTTAAAACTGAGCAATAACAAACATTGCATAGTAAAATGTGTAAGGTGCAGTGTAAGCAAAACTTACAGGAAAATTTGTAGCCTTAAATGCTTACACAGCATGCATCACTTAATGACAGGTATACGTTCTGAGAATTGCATCCTTAGGCAATTTTGTCATTATGTGAATATCATAGAGTGTACTTACACAAATGTATGTGATATAGTCTACTACACACCTAGACTATATGGTATAGCTTATTGCTCACAGGCTACAAACCTGTAGTGCACATGATTGTACTGAATACTATAGGCAGTTGTAACATAATGATCAGTATTTGTATATCTAAATATAGCTAACCACAGAAAAGGTACGATTAAAATATGATATAATAGATAAAAAATGGTACACCTGCATAAGGCACTTATCATGAATGGAGCTTGGAGGACTGAAAGTTGTTATGGGTGTTAGTCAGTGAGAAGAGAATGTGAATGCCTAGGACATTATTGTACACCACTATTGACTATAAACACTGTACATTTAGGCTCTACTAAATTTATGAAAATATTTTTTCTTCAATAATAAATTAACCTTAACTTATTGTAACTTTTTAAAAAAACTTTTTGCCTCTTTTTTCAATGACATTTAGCTTGAAACAAAATATATTGCACAGCTATACAAAAATTCTTTCTTTATATTCATGTATATTATTTATATATATACATATAATTTCTTTATATAAGCATTTTTTCTTTCATGAACTGGAAGGATTGATATTGTTTTTTATTTGTATAAATGTAAGGGGTGCAAGTGCGTTTTGTTACATGGGTATATTGTATAATGGTTAAGTCTGGGCTTTTAGCATAGCCTTTTTCTATTTTTAAGATTGTTATTGATTTATTTTTTTTTACATTTTAAACTTTTTTGTTAAAAACAAAGACACAAACATATACATAAGCCTGGGCCTACACAGGTTAGGATAATCAATTTCACTGCCTTCCACTTACACATCTTATCCTACTGGAAGGTCTTCAGGGCAATAACATGCATGGAGCTGTCATTTCCTATGGTAACAATGCTTTTTTTCTGTAATATCTCCTGAAGGGATGTGCAGTTGCTCAGCTCAGTGAAGGCACCAACCTCCAAGGGGGGCAATTTTCAGTTCAGGTGAGAGAGAGAGAGAGAGAGAGAGAGAGAGAGAGAGAGAGAGAGAGAGGTGTGTGTGTGTGTGTGTGTGTGTGTGTGTGTGTGTGTGTGTGTGACTCTTCTGGGTTACCCAGGCACACCTGTTTTCTCCAGGATGCAGGGCTCCACCAAAGCACTGTTTGCTCAGCAGCAGTGAGCAGATTCAGCTTAGGTCCTAGGGACAGAGTGCAGGCATGGCTGAGAGAAGATGGAGCTGTTCTGCCAAAGCATGGGTTCCCCAGGAGGGACTGCACGGCCTCAACTCTGCCTGAGTGGATGGGGGAAGGAGTGGATGGAGCAGTCTCACCATTGCTTGGCTGCACAGGGAAGGGGCAATTGTTCACAGCTGGGCTTGAAGTATAGGGCCACTAAGCAGGGGTGTTTTGAGGACAGTTTAGTCTCAGGGAAGATGTGCTGTGACTACTCATAGTCATCCTGGAGCAAGACATACTCTAGCATTAGTTTTCAGTGCAGTAGCCCTGTGGGCCCCTTGGGGTGGGGCACAGTGTTGGTTTCTTATCTGAGGAGGACAATAGCTTTGTGGTCTCTGGGCAGCTCCCTCAGCTGAGCTTAGAGCTAGTGAGAACTGCAGGGGACCCCAGTAGTGAGGACTGTAGGTATCCGAAGTGTGGATGGGGGCTGCTGGGATCTTCTTGCCTACCTTTTAACCATAGAGAGAAGTTCCTTCTGGTTCCCAGGTGATCTCTCATGGCGGATGGGGTGATGGAGTCCTAGTATTTACTTCCATTCTTTATGTACTCTCCTGAGTTTCTGTGGTCACCAAGGTTTGTGTTACTCATTTGATGTACCCTGGTGTTCTCCATTAGTTATTTTCATTAAAATATAGCTGTTTATTTGTTGTTTTCCTTGTTTTTATGGAAGAGAGGAGGCTAGGGGCTTCTAGTTGGCCATCTTGCTCTCTCTTCATTGCACTTTTCTAGTGATACTGTTCTGAAGACTGGATCCAACAGAAATTGTGTGTGTGTGTGTGTGTGTGTGTACGTGCAAAGTTGTATAAATAAGAATGCTTATGCAATATTATAGTCATGTGTCACATAACCTTTCGGCCTGTGATGAACTGCCTACAGAATGGTGGTCCCATATGATTATAATGGAGCCAAAAAATTCCCATTGCCTAGTGAAGTCACATCTCTCCTAGTTTGGTAGTGCAAAGCATTCTTCACATGTTTGTGGTGAGGCTGGTATAAACGACCCCACTGTGCTGCTTCTAGTGGTATAAAGGTATAGCAATACAGTTATATATACAGGTATTGATCGACTTACAACCTATACAACTTACAACCATTCGACTTTACGACCACAATCGCTAGCCATGACTGCTCCATGTCTGGCAGCAAAAATGTTGCCCAGCTGGGCGTACGACAGTGCAGACCAGCTTCTGGCAGCACTACCATCTCTGTGTGCACCATTTCAACTGTACATATAGCCTACTCAACTTACGACCAAATCGTGTTAGGACCATTCCGCGGTCCCGACCGTGGTAGTAAGTCGAGTACTACCTGTAGTGCTTAATACTTGATAATGATAATAAATAACTACATTACTGGTTTATATATTTATTATACTTTCTAGTGTTATTTTAGAGTGTATTTCTTCTATGTATACAAAAAGCTAACTGTAAACAGCTTCAGGCAAGTCCTTCAGAAGGTATTCCAGAAGAAGGCATTATCATCATAGGAGATGACAACTCCCACATTACTGCCCCTGAAGACCTTCCAGTGGGATAAGATGTGGAGGTGAAAGACAGTGGTATTGATTATCCTGGCCCTGTGTAGGCCTGAGCTAATGATGTGTGTGCTTTTGTCTCAGCTAAAAAAATTTGAAAAGTTAAAAAAAATAAAAATTTTAAAAATAGATTATAGAATATGGATATAAAGAAATAATATATTTTACAGCTGTATAATATGTTTGTGTTTTAAGCTAAATTATTAGAAAAGAGACAAAATGTTCAAAAAATAGTAAAAAGGGTGTAAAGTAAAAAAGTTACAGTAAGCTAAGGTTATTAATGAAGAAAGAGAAATGTTTTCATAAATTTAGTGTACCTAAGTGTACAGCACTGACAAAGTCTATAGCAGTGTAGAGTAATGTCCTAGGCCTTCACATTCACTCACCACTCACTGACTCACTCAGAGCAACCAACCTCCAGTCCTGCAGGCTCTATTCATGCTAAGTGCCCTATACAGGTGTACCATTTTTAATCTTTTATATCATATTTTTACTGCATGTTTTCTGTGTTTAGATATGCTTAGATACACAAATACTGACCATTATGTTATAGTCACCTGCAGTATTCAGTACAGTCACATGTATTACAGGTTTGTAGCCTGTGAGCAATATGATATACTATATAACCTGGGTGTATATAATAGGCTATATCATCTAGGTTTGTGTAAGTATGTTCTATGATGTTTGCATAATGATGAAATCACCTAATGACACATTTCTGAGAACTTATCCCCATTGTTAAGTAACTCATGACCGTACTTATGAGAAACTATTGGAAACTCTCTGTCAGGGTCCGACCTGCAGACTCCGACCCAGCAAGGGATAACAAATGCACTCAAACACAGAATACAGTGAAAGAGCAGGCTAGGGGTCCATGGCCACAGACATGGCAGAGAGAGTTAGCAGCCACTGGCCCTACACACTGGCCTTGCCAGCCTTTTTCAGCACACATTACATGACAAAGCCTTTGAGTCAGCACCACTAGAGGCCTAAAGCAAACATCATTTGTGGGTAACAAACCTGGTTGCCCTCGCCTTAAGAGAGCCTGAATCAGCTTGTGAATGATTAAAGGTTAGTTTTAGGACCACATGAGTAAACAACTTATTTAGATAAACTCCCTTACATTCCTTTGTATCTACTCTATGTTATTTGCACAAGGAAAGGAGATTAGGCTGTCTTCAGCCATAACCTCTTTCCCAAGGCTTCTGCAAAAACCTTCCAGCCTTCTAAGAAGGTTTGCAACTAGTATAATTTTTCAGTCTCTCCCACCATCCTGACTGAACCCCCACAACTCTCTATGTATATACCAATGGGAAGAATAAAGAATTGTCTCATTGTGTTCATGGGCATGAACCTAATGACTAATAATTTTGAGCATCTTTCCATATGTTTATTGGTTATTACATATATCTTTGAGTATGTGTTCAGATTTTTGCCCATTAAGGTAAAAAATACTGGATTGTCTTTCATTGTAGAGTTGTAATTGTTTTTATAGATTCTGAATGTATATCTTTCATCAGATATGTGGGTTGCAATTTTTTTTTCCTGGTTTATGGTTTGTCTTTTCATTTTCTTGGTAGTCTTTCTCACAACAAAATATTTTAATTTTGATAAAGATCATTTTGTCAGGTTTTTCTTTCATGGATCATGTTTTCCATATCATAGCTACAAGATCTTTACTAACCTAAGATCCTGATGATTTTCTTCTATCTTTTCTTCCAGAAGTTTTATATATATATATATATATATATATATGTGTATATATATATATGTAAATATTTATATTTAAATATATACAATATATGTATTTCTATAATATATAAATATAAATATATATTATATATATAAAACTTGTGGAAGAAAAGATATTTTATATATATATTTTTAGAGACAGTTGCACTCCTCTTGCCCAGGCTGGAGTGCAATGGCATGATCTCAGCTCACCGCAATCTCCACCTCCCAGGTTCAAGCGATTCTCCTGCCTCAGTCTCCCAAGTAGCTGGGATTACAGGCATGTGCCACCATGCCTGGCTAATTTTGTATTTTTCGTAGAGACAGAGTTTCTCCATGCTGGTCAGGATGGTCTCAAACTCTTGATCTCAGGTGATCTGCCTGCCTGTGCCCCACCTATTATTATTATTTTTTTAAATTTAGATCTGTGATTCACTTTGAGTTAACTTAAAGCAAGTAAAGATGTATTTGCTAGGAATACTTTCATTTGTTTAACTTGTAAAATAAATATGCTATGGAAATGTATTACTAGGAGCTATTGCCTCCAGTTGGTATTTTGGAAGCATGGGATTTTTAGTGACATTTAAGCTCTTTTGACCCTGGCCAAAAGTTAGAACTATAGTTGATTTCATAATTTAGGGACTTAAAGTATGTAGAATCTGGAGCAAATAGTTTCATGAAAGAATACTTACCAATATTTATGCTTACTACTTTTGCCCTGTAGTTCTGTTTCATTAAAAATAAATGCTTGTCCTGACCCACTAAACAGTTTTCATGTCTCATGACTGGGTCCAGATCATTTAAAAAACATACTGGCTTAACTGTTTTCCTGAATTGGAGCTCACAATCATCACCACCTCTACTACTAAATAAATATTACCTGTCATTACCCTTTTCTGTCTGCTTTGTAACAATTCTACTCGGTTTTTCTCTAAACACAATTTAATTTTTGTTATGACTGTACAAATTTTTAGATAATATCAGCTGTGTTGTCAGAAAATAACAGTAAATGGAGTAATAAAAGGAACTTATTGTGATGGTGTAGAATTTTAGTATCTGTTAAAATAGCGATGTCTAGCCCTGGAGGAGCTATAACTCTTCAGTATTTGTGTTTCATTTCCTATTCCTGTCTTAGTCAAGTTTCTTTTACTTCTATGAAACAGAAACACCCTGGAGCTTGCTCTAGCCTAATGGGGCCTAGGGAGGCCAAGGGTAGGAAGCTAGAAGGGCTCAGTAATCTTGGAAGATATTCTTGCTTCTTGTATCATCTGTGTTCCAGGCTACATTGGCTCTGTTTCTTTTTATGTGAGTTCTTTACACCTCTTTCTTTCTGAAGACTGGCTTTCTCTGATTCTCTGTGCATATGGCTGTCCTGGGACCTTGGGATTACTTCTAGCTAGACTAGAATTGCTCTGCTCCAGTTCCCAGGAGAGATAGTATATATAATTAGTTTAGGACACGTTCCAGTTTTGGTCTAATCAGCTTGGCCCAAAGGTAGTTAGATCAAAAAGAACAACCCATGTTTACCTTGCGGGTATATGCTATGCAGTTCTCAGAGACTGAGAAGAGTGTTGGGTCTACTGCAAGTTCACAAAGTGCTGGTTGTTATACATTTACCTTTTAAAAAAATGAATTTTAATTAATTTGGTTTTCAGAATATAGAAGTTTATAAAACGTTCATTGTATATTAAAAAAATAAAAACTAGGGGTACACAAACCTAGAACAGTCACACTGTCATCAAAAGATGACTATTCTTTTATTTATATCATGTTAAAAATAATTACATTTATATAACACATTGAAATTTAGTCAAAATATATTGATCACAGAGTACTCTTTATTTTCAAAGATGGCAGTCATCCACATACTAAACATCTTGGATCCAGCAAATGAAGGTGTTATAGGCTAAAGAAAATTAATATTTAAAATATTATACATGTATTACAAAATTACTTCTGAAGAGTTTTCATTTAGATATATTAAAATTCCAAGTTGCAGGGAAGGGAAGGTATAAAACCAACATTTATTGTGTTTCTGCCTAGTCTGTCACTTAACATATTTTATTTTATTCAGACCTTATAGTCACCCTTTGAGAAGTAGGCATTATTATTCCAGAACCAGTGAAGAAATTAAAACTCATAGAAAACAGCTAGTGAATATGTAGTGAGGCTAGCATTTAAGCTCAAGTCTGTGATTCCAGAGTCTCTTCTCTCTACACTCTACTGTTTGGGGGCATGAAAGTATATTTATCAAACTTTACTAAAAGAGGTTATAAGTAGGACCATACAGAAGCTATTAAGTTAAATTTTTTGTCTGTATACTTAAGGCAGTCTCAGTGTCAAACATGTGATAATTATTTCTCCGTATCTTGAGCAAAAAGAGAGTCATATCAGTTATCTAATGTTAGTCACTTAAGCCCATGGATTTTTTTAGAGGTCATTACAGTGATAAATCAATATTTAAAAATAGCTGTGGCTTCTTCAGTTTGGAGAGAAATGTTTTTTAACCTTATATTCTAAACATTAATGCCTGCTAAATTGGGAATTGGAGGGAAAAAGGGGAAGCTGACCTTTCTTTTTCAGTCTGAACAAACAGAAAGAGGAAAGCAAAGACTGACTAAATAGTACAAGGCAGTATTTTAAGTTTTCCATGTTTGTCTACTTGAAACTTGTTATTTTTCAAAAACACATTTTTAATGTGAAATATCAAAAAAATATATGCTTTAGAAATTATTGTTAAAGACAAATTTTATAACATAAATACTTTATGTAATAGCTACATAAAACAATCTAAATTGTCTGGTATTAATGATGTAGAGGTAAAATTATCCTTCAAATATTTGTAAATTTTACCTGTGAGTTAATGATGGTTTACATTCTAATTTATCAACCTAAATGGCCCTGTCCAATACAATTAAAATGAACAATTATTTGGTTTATTGTAACTTCAGACTTATCTGAAAAATTGTATAACAGCTGCTAGGTTGTAATTGCTAAATAACTATAATAATTTTTGTCTCTGCATGGTGAAGAATATGCACTAAGACTTTAGCAGAAACTAAGACTGTGCTCTCTTTGTCAGTATTCTGAGCAAATGTGGCTCATGACTTCAAATTAATTTAATATAAAGTAAATCTAGCTTAATGCTTTATTAAGAATTCACAATGACCTTTTTGAAATAGAGGAATTTGCGATGAAGATGAGCTAGATATTTCAGAGTTCACATTGCTGCTACCCTTTAGGGCATAAAAGGAGGAACCAAAATCATGCTATTTTAGTTCTTTAATAGTTTGGCTATTCCTTTACAAGGTATCTTTTCTAGGGACAAACTAATATAGAATGACATACTTTAAGTATCAAACATAAAGAGTTTTGACCAAACTGCTCTCAGCATTTCTGTTCTGAAAGTACCTAATTAAAAGTAACCCCCTCGTTGCCCAGACTGGAGCTCAATGGCATGATCTTGGCTCAATTTAAAAAAAGGGAACCCTGAGTTACTGGGCCATATATTGGCTCAGCATAGGAAAAATGAAGCCACTTAGAGTTAATGGGTTGAACCAGTTGTCCTCTGTAGTTCATTTCAGTACCTTTAATGTTTTTCTCATTGGTAATCTTGGAGACAGTATGGGAGCTTATTAGTGACATAGTTTTCTTCTTCTGAAGCTAAAAACTCTTGGTACTGTGATCTTTTGACCTTTTATTCTCTCTGATTTCTTGATTCCCTTTTCCCATTCCTCTAAAGTTCAGCACATATACAGGTTAGTTGATGCACAACCAAATTTTACTGTAGTGGTGAGCATGTTATGTGGATTTAATGAACTGATCTATTTGTCAAATCCAGTTTATTGGCAGTCTTTCAGGATTGAAATTCTAACTAGTCTCTTTTCATATCTATTTAGATCAACCCTTAATCAACCCCAATGCTAGGCTGCTGTTAGGTTAGATCTAAAAGCATTATCAGGAGTCAGTTTTGCATATTCACAGTTAATTATTTGGTTTCTTATAAACCACTTCTCTATTTTTTTCTTTTACTTCTTCTTTGCTTCCAATTTCTTCTCTACAGTTTCTTAGTTCCATGTGCTGTTTAGTCAGAGGACCAGTAGAAAAGAACATTTTTTTTTTTTTTTTCCTTTTGACCAGATTTGGGGACAGTTTCCGTGTTCTCTTGGTTCAGGTCTCTGTAAGTCACCATATGTGGCTTTCAACACTATCAGATCTCCACCTTACCCTTTTAAATATTTTGTAACAGTTTATTTAATTAATGGGAAATAGAATTTATATATAATATGACCTACTTATATACATATAACAAAATCATAATACTATGATTATAATATAGAGAATAAATATAATGTATAATAAAACTGTATATATTTCAGGATATGACTGTGAGGGCCTAACTGTACTAGAAGATATAGTGAAGTAGTGAATGCTTGTACCTACTTCTTCATCATCTTCTTTTTAAAAAAATTTCTTTCTTTATGCCTGTAGCCTAATCTTGGAAGTGAAGCTTGTACTTTACTTCTAAAGAATAAGTTCAGGCTTATGAGAAGTAAGAAAGTAATACTGTATAGAAAGCTCTAGAAAATGAAAAATCAGTGATACATGTGGATTATAAAATAAAAATGTTAGAATAAGTAACCAAAGACAAGACTTGTTTGTACATAATAAGAGAAAGAAGGAAATACTTGAAGCCGAGAAAACATGTCATGACAAATTACAGGCTCTCAAAATGAAGAAAATGAGGAAGTATGATATTCTCACAAATGACCCAAATGACCTGGGCCATAGTGTTAAGGGTAGTGACAAAAATAATTCCTTATGTTGTGATAGAGAACAAGATGCTGATGAGGTAT
The DNA here is from genome assembly GCF_048565385.1 of Saimiri boliviensis. Classification (NCBI taxonomy): domain Eukaryota; kingdom Metazoa; phylum Chordata; class Mammalia; order Primates; family Cebidae; genus Saimiri; species Saimiri boliviensis. The sequence goes on from NC_133470.1 coordinate 117,673,099, forward strand.
CAGAGAAAACATATTTCCTATTTTGAAATACTACCACCTTAAGGCATAGTTTAGGGTCCTGGTACCTCAAAAGACCTTGATGACCGAATCCTTCTCTAGGTGATGAGATATAGAGAGGATGGATTAGAAAGAGAAACCATAAAACAGAAAGCTATGGAGAAGATGGGGTAGTAGATGTTTGTATACAAAAAAGATAGAAAAATAACAGAATCAGCAAATAAATACTTTCAAAATGGGTTTTTACAGTGTGTGTTTCTTAGTGTTACAAAACATTTTTTAACACGTAGAATTTTGTAATTTGAAACATTTAAGTAATTTGTATTCTTTTTTTCAGTTCTTAGTTCACAAGTTTGTTATGAAAAACACTGCAGTGCTCTTGTGCAGTCATATCATCTTACAGGAAAGGGAAAAAAACAGTTGTGTTCAAAACCAACTCACCAGGTTCTGACAATAACAAAGAACATGGGGCTGAGATTTGAGTAGGGAATAAACTGAGTGCAGACAAATCATGTAATTAAATTAAATGGTATCCCTGAAAATAAAAAGAACGATTTCAAAACTGACAAGTACAGGGGATGCCTTGGTACTTATTTTTTAAAAATGTTCCTTAAGCTCCAATAATTGTTTGCTGCTATCCTTATCTATAGTCACGCTGAGTGAAGCTATAGCTAAATGAAAGTTAAATTGTATTCACTAGGCGTTAATGTTTACATCTTATTATCTGCAGTCTCTCAGAGAAAGCAAAAGTAACTACAAATAGCACTATGCCAGAAACTGGTTTCTTGGCCAACAATGTCACTTCAGCATGCAATGAACTGGTTCATTCTAAAGTGGTCACGGCTGTTGATGACCAGAGGCTTTGTATTTTTATATGGCACATCTTTTGGTCTGAGTGAAAACAGGTTTTTTGAATATTAACTATTTTCTGATACTTTGGATTTACTGTTGCTCTTTCTGTTTCCACTTGGTCAATATATGATTCATGGCAATACTGTACAAGTTTAAAATTTCATTACAGGAAGTAGTCTGGGGTAATATGAGTAACATGTGGCTTGCCTCTATGAGGTGCTGGGTCAGACTGCAAGAAAGAGTATCTTAGAGTATTGTCAAGTTCCATTAATTGCAGCTTGGTTACCACAATAATAACAATAGTTTGGAGCACTGAAAATCATTACTACATTCTGGTCATCACACCAGTTATATCCCTTCATCAGTAGCTGGTGAACTCTAGACACCAAAGTGAGGCCATTGGCATAATTAAATGTCTCAGAAATATCTTGCCCAAAGGTGTAACTAGCTCCTCGAGGAGATATACTCCAACCACCACGGTCATCCGGATCTGACCATAGCAAATTACACATTGGACCCTCATGGGGAACTTTTTGTAAGCAACCATGTGCTCTGATATGATCCAGTGTATCTATATATGGCGAGAGACCACCATGTAGACAGAAGATCTGCCTATCCACCAAGGCAGTGAGAGGAAGATAGTCAAAAAAATCTGTAAAATATTCCAAACATTTGCATTTCCATATTTTCTTAAACAATCATCATAGAAACAACAAACTTGTGTGATCTGTCTGCTCTCATGATTCACTTGCAGAATGGTGATACATTCATGGTAAGGAACCTTAAGAGCTACAAGCAGTGTAACTGTTTCAACTGAATAATATCTTCTGTCAACACAATCTCCCATAAACAAGGAATTTGTGTCTGGTGATTTGCCACCACTTCTAAACAGCTCCATGAGATCATGAAATTGCCCATTCACATCTCCACAGACAGTGACTGGACATCGAACCTGTTGCGCATTGGATTCTTTTGTCAGGATTTCTTTAGCCTTCTCGCAGAGGCTCTTGACCTGGGACTTGGACAGCTGCTTGCACTCGTTCAGCTCCTTGGTGAACACCTTCTCATCCATGATGCCACCTGCCCTAGCCGGCTGCCTCTCTGTGCTGTTCTTGTGCTGCTGCTGCACACGTGCCACACGCACATGCTGCTGCCAGTTCCTTGTGTACTTCTGGTGGCTGCTGAGGCTGGCACTGGCCCGCTGGCTCTCACCGCAGTACTCTGCAGTGGCTCATGTGTCTCTACTAATTTAATAACACTTTGTTTGTAATCTTTAAGAATGGACTCAAATATCCTCTGACATTTTTGCCAAAGTTTCATTGCTTTTTCAGTAACTGCATTACTGTACTAAACTCTTTTTGACAAATATATAATTGGAAGTGCTCTAATATATAGTGCATAGAATGATATATAATTTAGTTTTGAGACAGCATCTTTATTTGATTGACATTTCTGTATCCATAAAGACTCTGCCTTAAATTATTGGGCTTTTCTCTTTACTTCTTGTCAAATCTTACCTGTATTAGTATACATAGCAGTGTTTCTGATGTTTTTGTGTTGTTTCACCTTGCAGGGTATTTCTCTCTTCTGGGGTATGAGGCCATTCTTCCATTATTTGGGACTGCTCCATGTATTCCATAATCCTTGTCTCTGACCAGCAATTGCTAGTGGTTTCTCTCAATAATTGTGAGTGGTAAAAGCACCCAACACACTTCCAAAATGCTCCTCAGGGGGCAGTACTCAGTTACTCCTTGGCTATTCTTAGCTAAACGTATATGCTTACATTTCTCAAAATACAACCTCCACAAATTTCATTTATGATTTAAAAACACTTAATGTGAATCCATTTTCCCTTGGAAGAGGAGTCTTTTTCTTTTCAGTTTTGACTGTTGTGGATTGAATTGTGTCCTCCTGAAATCCAGATGTTGAAGTCCCAACCCTCCCAGTACTGTATCTCAGAATGTGGTGATGTGTGGAAATAGGGTATTTCATGTTAGACTCTAATTCAGTGTGACTGATGTTCTTTTAAGAAGAGATTAGGACACAGGCAAGTTCAGAGGGAAGACCATGTGAAATTACAGGGAGAAAATGGCCATCTGGAAGCCAAGGACAGCAGACCCCAGAAGAAACCAACTGTGCTGACATGTTGATTCTGTTGTTTAAGCTGCCCAATTTGTGGTACATTATTTTGGCAACCCCAGCAAACTAATACAGTGACTGATTGATACTTCTTAATATGTGTTACCCCCATATTAGTATACCAAGATAGCAGTATAATTTAATGGTTGCAGTTCAGATTTTTAAGGTTAGAATTATGACTTAGCCACTTAGCAATGGCAATCTTGAGCATATTAATAAACTCTGAGAAGCCTCCTTTTTTTAAAAATCTGTAAAATGAGGATAATAATACTTTCCTCTCTCAGTTGTTGTGTGGATTAGGTAAAGTAAGTAATGTAAGGTATCTGGTATGTGGAAAAATTCTATAAATAATAGTTCTTTTTTCATCTGCTTCAATTTTTAGGTGTATTTTGCACTTTCAAAAATGATGTAATTGCATACTTGTTAGATGAACCTTTATTGTGGGACTATCAGGCTGCCTGATTGGTGGATTATTTTTTGTGGGTCGTAGGGCTTTTTCAGTACCTTTATGCTGAATAATGTGCATATAACACATTACAAAGTCATAGTACTTTACGTTCAGGTCTACATGATGCACAAGGATTAACCCTCATTGTGCCTCAGAAGGTATTGTTATGACATTTGATTTGCTTACATAACTTCTTGTAAGACACAGTATACCTCTCCTCTGGGAATATACTGAGATAAGTATTCTTTCTTTGTATTCTATAGCGCTGTAGCACACATACCTTCATAGCATTTATATGCTCTGTTTTGTCTGTTTTCTTCATGAGACTGAGCTCTTTGGATGTGGTGACTGTTCCTCATTTATCTTTATATTCCTAATGTCCTGTATAGTGCCTGATTCTTTGCAGATGTGCTATAAATTACATATTACCAACATTTTATGGTAATGCTAAGTGCTAGATGCTGTCTCTGTCTCTGTTTTACAGATAGTAATTAAGTACTCATGGTAACACAGTTCAGTGGTAGAGCTAGAATTGAAAACCATGATAGCTATTTGCAGGGTCCGTGCTTTTAGCCATTATACTATAATGCCACTTCCCTGAGAATGGAAGGGTCATCATCTGGTATATTGTAGGTCAGCATGCCCCAGAGAGAGAGTTTGGAGTATTTCATTGGTAGAATCAAGAACTGGAAGCACACCTTACCTGGAGGCAAGTTGGGAGTGCATATGCATGTCCTGATGCTTGGAAGAGAAGTTATATTTTAATGCACATACTCTGCTATATTATTTATGCTACTGGTATTGAAGATTTAGATAAAATCTGTATCTCTGAAATGAATTTTCTTCATTAAAAATATACTTCTATAGTGATATAAAGTGAAATTTCCTTGCTGTAAGCCCCCAAATTGCTTAAAATGGATGTCATTGACTGTACTCCCTATAGTAGCAGGGTTAAGATGGTTGATGTAGCTTCAGGGGATTTGCTGTATTTTTAATGAAAACAGCATGAGAAGAAAAGTGAAGATGCTGCTTGTAACATTTAAAACTTTAGATTTCTTCAATGCTTAGGCGATGAACTATTCCGGAATTTTATTATATTTTTATTTATAACTGATTTTATCTCCTTAACATCAATGTATTTTTTATTTTCAATACTTTGGTTAAATTTTTTCCTGCTGACTCATGGCTTTCATTACAGCTCTCACAGTAGAGTATGTTAGAGATGCTGTAGAATCTGTTGGGACTTGCAGAACTATTTGTATCTACATTATATGATTCTGATTGTTGTGCTCTTATGTTCCTTGAAAAGCCTTTTGCATTTTCTTCTATATCATGCCTGTTTGCCTTCCTTCAGCTCCTTCTCTCCTGATTTGTTGCATGGTCCAAACTAGTTTGCTAAACAGGTTTAGAATTGTACATGAAGGACTAAGTAGTGTGTCAGTTACTAACATGAATGTACATTTGTGCTTGAGCTTTGTGGTATCTGTTCTGTCTCTGAGGCCTCTTATTTATTTGTTTCTTTACTGTGTTTTGAATAGATGAAGTTATTGCAAAATTTGTTCATTCTAAATATTATATTATAAAATGCTGTCCATTTTCATTCTGTGTATTAAAAGGGACAGTTTGGCTTAATATTCAGAAGTTCAGGTACTTTTCCAGTAGATTGTTTTAGTGACATTTTGTAATTGATTATTATTGGAAAGTAAAATTCTTTCTGCTATAATGAAAGATATTATGCTTTAATTTACCCTGTTTAAAAGGAAAACTCAACAAATATTTTGGGCGATAATTTTATGACCAGCATTCATTTGGGCACCTTGCATAACTGAGCTATAGCTATTAACCCAGAAGAGAGAATATCTCATCAAGATAGCAAAGGATTGTAATTGTTTTGAAAGATCAAGATGCTAGCCACAGATTTAAGAGTAGAGAACTATTGAAGCCCTTGATGTTTAGAACTCCGAGTGGATTTGTAGAATGAAATAAATGAGGATGTAATAGAAAGGTGGAAGCTGTCAGAGACAGAGCACTAAATTAGTGTGGTGTACTTTAATTAATTAGTGTGGTAAGAGAAATCAAAATGAGGGAGGGGAGTAGGAGAAGGGATTTCTGGAGATATTACTCTGTAGTTTCATATTTAGAAGACAAATCAAAGGTGTTAATTGTTGACTTTCAGCTGCAGTTATTGATATCAGTATGAGAAACAGTGGGCTGACATCAGAATTTAAAGGGCTAAGGTGGTAATGCTATGCAATGGAGAGGCTTTAAAATCAGACTGGGTTAGATTCCTGGCATCTTCACTTCTGGCTATTTTGACATTGGACAACTTCATGTTTCTAAAAAGCCTAGAGAACATGTATCAGTGCCTCTCCTCTTTCTCTTTATGTTCATCATTTTGGCAGGTTACTGGAAGATGACTGGGCCTAAAGGAAGCCGTCCATTTTAAAATTGTTGTTGTTGCTATAGATCCTTACATATAATTTATTGCCAGATGTATGATTTGCAAATATTTTCCCCTATCTTTAGGTTTTTTCACGTTTTTGATAATGTCCAGTGATGTACAAGTTTTACATTTTGATTAAGTCCAAATTATCTATTGTTGCTCATGCTTTTGGAGTCATGTCTAAAAATCCTTTGCCAAATGTTAGATCATAAAAATTTGTTTTCATCTAAGAATTTTAACTATAACAGGTTTTTGATCCGTTTTAGTTAAGATTTGTATATGGTGTATGCAAATATATGTGTATATGGTGTATACCTCATTCTTTTGCATGTGACTATCCAGTTGTGCCAGCACCACATGTTGAAGAGACTTTCCTCTCCTCATTGAACTGTCTTGGAACATTTATGGAAAATAGTTAACCATAGACACATGGCTTTATTTCTGGACTCTCAATTCTATTCCACTGATCTATATGTCTATACTTGTGCCAACACCATACTGTTATGATTACAACTGCTTTATAGTAAGTTTTCAAATTGGGAAGTGTGAGTCCTCCAACTTTATTCTGCTGTGATTACCTTTAAAGATAAACCTTTGCTGAAAAAAATTCCCAAGGAACTGGGACAAAGTACAGTGTGGTTTTGACAGGGGAAGAAATACTCTGGGAGGCTGTAGCTGAGATACATAGATTTAAGTGCTTGGAAGCTGATAATAAAGAAATGAATAAAAAAGTAAAATATATTGAACACTGATTATATGTCAGCTGTTCTCATATATCCTCACAACAGACTTGAGAGAGTGGGTATTGCCTCCCCATTTTTACCTAGTAACATTCTGAGAATTAATGAGATGAAGTAATTTGCTTCTGCAGCTAGAAAGTGACAGCTGAACCTATGTCATTAAGCTTCTAAGAGCCTATTACCATGCTGCCTTGATAATGAAACTACCTGAATAGTATCAAACAGGGTCTAATCTAGAGAAAAAAAATCACATGAGTTATTTGAACAAAGATAATTTAATATAAATAATTATTAGTGAGTATATTATCTACTGTAAATTAATTGAAAGGGTAAAAAGGTAATTTTTCACCCAGGACAGGTGAGGTTTTGCTGTCCAATACAATACCCAGTAGCTACATGTAGCTTTTGAGTACTTAAATATGACTTTTATAATTAGCTAGTCAGTTTCTGCAAAGAAGTCAGTTGAGATTCTGATGAGGATTGTGTTAAATCTGCAGGTCACTTGGGGAAGTATTACCATCTTAACAATATCAAGGCTTCCAATCCATGAACATGGTATGTTTTCCCATTTATTTAGATCTTATTCTGTTTTTCAGCAATGTTTTATAGTTTCCAGAATATAAATTTTGTATTTTTTCTGTTAAATTTATTTCCAAGTATTTTATGTTTATACTGATGGAATTATTTTAAATTTCATTTTCAGATTGTTTATTGCACATGTATAGAAATAAAATTTGTTTTTGTATATTGATCTTGTATCCTGCAACTTTGCTGGATTGATTTTTTTTTTTTTTAGTTCTAATAGCCGTTAGTCAATTCTGTAGGATATTCCACATACAAGCTCATGTCATCTGCTCTAAAAAAAATTAAAAATACTTTTACTTCCTCCTTTGCAATTTGAATGCTTTTTTTTCTTTTAAAAACTTATTTCCCTGAGTTTTCTAAGATGAATTTTATTTCCTTTTCTTGACTAATTGCCTTGGTTAGAACTTCTAGCACAATGTTGAATAGAGGCAGTGAGAGCAGACATCCTTGTCTTATTCCTGATTTTAGGGGGGAAGCATCTAATGGTTTATCATCAAGTATAGTGTTGGTTTTAGATTTTTAAAAAATTGCATTAAATTACTATTCATCTTTCTTAGAGCTGAGGGTCTTGCTATGTTGGCCGGGCTGGTCTCAAACTCCTGGGCTCAAGTAATCCTCCTGCCTCAGCCTTCTGGGTTGCTGGGATTTCAGATGTGCGCCACTGTGCCCAGCATATTCATCTTTATTACTGAGTGTTTTTTTTCTTCAACCCCTTAAATTTCTGTAATTGAAATGGGAGCCTCACTTACTTTACATCAGCTTTGACCCTGTGGTTGTAGAATATTTGGGGGAAATTGTAAAAAGTCCTAAAGATTCTGAATTCAGACTGTTTTGCAAGTGTCTTTATATCTATATCCGTTTTAAAGAAACCAAATCTGTAAGTGACAGTTCATGCATTCATCATGGTAGTGAGGTTAATTTATGAAACAAGATGCCATGCCAAGATTTAACTCACAGGCATTTGTGCAAGTAAAAAACCTTAGTTCTGTATCAAATGATAAAGTAAACCATATCCTACTTTAACTTTTTTGATCTGTTGTTGAACTGTGGGTCTGAATGTGTTCCATAAGATGGCTTCTACTGTGGCTATGAAAGATCGTAGAAAAGATGGAGATACATAAACTTCTCTTTATGCCTTCTGTAATTTTGTTAAATTAGCTAAAATTATTTGGTATGGATCCAGAAAAACTGTTACCTTTATCCAGACCTGTATGCTGTGCTCCCTTGAATCCCTGGCACAGTAAAAGTAGAGTGACCTAATTAGCAATATGATGATTTCTGTTGGAAAGATTTGTATCTGAAATGCTTCTTTCTAAGGAGGAGTTCTGATTGGTGATCTGCCAGTTTTTTTTTTTTGTTTGTTTTTTACCGTATTTGAGAATTACTTATTAAAAAGTTAAAACTCTAGTAAATCAACTATATGAATTTTATCTGAATAGGTTTTCATTGTTTAATTGACTTGTGGCTTTTGACTGAATAGGATGTTAAACAGTATTTTATCTATTTAAAAGGAAATTCTTGTCTTTTTAATGTAATGTTGAAGAATATGCTAAACTCTTAAGAAGGCAGTTTATAATTTAATACGGTACTCACAATATTTCTAAGACTGATTGTGATACATAAATCGGAGTGGACCTTAAAGAGGGTTCTTAATTCATATTAGTCTATGTTGTTTCAGCAAATGATTAATACATATTTTTGAAAAACGATGGTAATAAACTTGTAATTGGTAAAAAATGCTTTTATGTCTTCTTGTTATTGTTTAGATGTTGCTTACTGTTTAGAGCATAGAGTTTTAGATTTCAGCTATAGATTCACTCAAAAACCAGAATCTTTCATCTTAAAGACCTTCTGTACAAAGAAAGCAAAATGACGTTTTTTTTTTGTTGTTGTTGTTTTTTTTTTACTTTTACTCTACTAGAAGAATATCCTGTTATAAAAATGCTACTTACATCTGAATTTCAAGACTTACTTGGAACTTAATCATATTTTATTATGTTGTTTTAAGATAGTTTGTGAATCTCATTTTGCTTGGATAAACAGCTTTCTTTTAAGGTGATTACTGTAATCTAAAAGCACTTAAGAATTTTACCCTTTGGAACATGGAGGACAAATTGAATTATAGCCTGTTAGCATGGCGATGAGGGAAAAAAGAAACAACCTGCACATGTGTGCTTAAACTCATCACAAATTGAAAGCTTTAATACATGAACCCACTTAATTTTCCCTATGAAATGCTCAATAATTTTTATCTTCCTTCAATTTATCTACAGATTTCTACTTAAAATCTTTTGTAAGCATTTTTCTTCTTTCTCCTTTACTGTCTTTTTCTTGTTTGTAATTTATTGTGGGAGAAATAAAACTTTTTATGGTAAGTAGGACCTGAGAGGTGTTTTATATTCTGTGGTTGCAGCTCTCTCTCTCTCTCTTTCTCTCTCTCTCTTTCTCTCTCTCTCTCTCTCTCTCTCTCTCTCTCACACACACACACACACACACACAACTGAGTTTGGATGTCTTTTCTTATGCTTATTCTTTTTGTTATCATTTTTCTGTGAAAGGCCTGTTCAAATATTGCCCACAGGATTTTTTTTTTTAAGAAAATTTTATGTGTGATTAATATTAAACCTTTGCCTATGTTGCAGATCTCTTTGCTTCCAACCTCACACCTCCCTGCCTCTTCTTAAGTATGTTTATGGTGTTTTGTATAATATGGAATTGCAACTTTTTAAATCAGCAAACTTAAAAATTATTTTCTTTATGGTCTCTAAGTTTTGTGTCAGCCCTTAGAAAGATTTTGTTTGTGACTCATTAAAAAATATTCTCCTGGGGGGAAGATCCAAGATGGCCATTTAGGAAGAGCTCGGAGTTGCAACTCCCAGTGAAAGTGCAGAGGGTGAGTGGATGCCGCATTTTTATTGCCCACAGACCAGGAGATTCCCAGGTGGAGGAGCCCCACAGGTCACCAGCACGGCTGTTTTGGCCAGCGCAGTTCTTTTGGTTGGAGCAGCTGCTTTGCCCGGTGTGGCAGCTTTGTCGGTGCCCTGGCAGGCCGTTCTCTACAAAATACACTGGTCCAGGTGCCCTTTTGGCTGGCGATTGGAGCCCTGGGAAGTTGCCCATTCATCTGATTAAAGAGGGAACTGAACAGGGAGCCAGGCCAGGAGTTTCCTGGGCAAAAAAAGTGCCACGAATCTCAGCGCCACTGTTGAAGCTGGCACAGTGAGTTGCCACATGGGAAATCACACAGATCCTGGCGCCTTTTCAACAGGTGACTGGAACACCTGGGATAGAGTAAACTGTTCAACTAAAAAAGAAAAAAAAAAGGCTCTGAGGCAGGAATCCAGGTGATCAGGCTCAGCAGGTCCCACCCCCACGAAAGAACAACAATCAGAAACTCTCTGGATTGAGAGTTTCATAGTAAGCACAGTTGAATCCGGGATGGTCCAGCTCTATGGGGGAGGGGCATCCACCATTACCGAGGCACTCCACCACTACGGATGTACTCCACCATTGCTGAGGCAGCCTGCCATTGCTAAGGCAACCTGCCATTACAGAGAGAGTCCGCCAATACAGAGTTGGGCCACCATTGCCGAGGCAGTTGTAACTACACCATATAAACAGAACTGCAGGGAAGTAAACACGGCAGCTGGGTGGCGCCCACAGCAGCTCAGCAAAGCCTCTGCAGGCAGACAGTGACTAGGCTGCCTCCTTGCTGGGCAGGGAAACACTGAAAAAAAAAAAAAAAAAAAAAGGCAGCAGCACAATGGAAACTCATAAATAAAGCCCTAACTCCCTGGTAGAGAACACCTGGGAACAAATAGCAGTTTATGAGTTCTGCTGCAGCAGACCTAAACATACCTGCCCAGCAGCTCTGAATGAACAACGAAGCTCACAGCTCAGCACCTGAGCTCCTATAAAGGACAGACTGTCTCCTCAAGCAGCTCCCTGACCCCTGTATATCCAAAGACTCAGCTTATAAAGGAGAGCTCAGACTGACATTTGGCGGGTATCCTTCTGGGACAAAGATAGCAGAAGAAGAAACTGGTAGTACCCCTTACTGTTCTGCAGCTGCTGCAGGCGATCTCCAGGCAAGCAGGGCCTGTAGTGGACCTCAGCAGTCCTTCAGCAGAGGGGCCAGACTGTTAGAAGGAAAACTAAGAAACAGAAATAACTTCATCATCAATAAACAGAACGTCCACTCAGAGACCCAATCTGGAAGTCAGCAACTACAAAGACGACAGGTAGATAAATCCATAAAGATGGGAAGAAACCAGCGCAGAAAGGATGAAAACACCTGAAACCAGAACACCTCTCCTCCTACAAGGGATCACAACTCCTCACCAGCAAGGGAACAAGGTTGGATGGAGAAGGAGTATGATGAAATGACAGAATCAGGCTTCAGAAAGTGGGTAGTAAGAAACTTCTGTGAGCAAAAAGAACATGTTCTAACCCAATGCAAAGAAACTAAGACCCATGAAAAAAAATTTGATGAAATGCTAATGAGAATGGACATCTTAGGAAGGAATATAAGTGAATTGATGGAGCTGAAAAACACAACACGAGAACTTTGCAAAGCATACACAAGTTTTAACAGCCAAATTGACCACGCAGAAGAAAGGATATCAGAGGTTGAAGATCAACTCAATGAAATAAAACAAGAAGGCAAGATTAGAGAAAAAAGGGTAAAAAGGAATGAACAAAGTCTCCAAGAAATGTGGGACTATGTGAAAAGACCTAATCTAAGTTTGATAGGTGTACCTGAATGTGACAGGGAGAATGAATCCAAGCTGGAAAATACTCTTCAGGATATTATCCAGGAAAACTTCCCCAACCTAGCAAGGCAGTCCAATATTCAAGTCCAGGAAATACAGAGAACACCACAAAGATATTCCTCAAGAAGAGCAACACCAAGGCACATAATCGTCAGATTCACCAGAGTTGAAATGAAGGAGAAGATGCTAAGGGCAGCCAGAGAGAAAGGTCGGGTTACCCACAAAGGGAAGCCCATCAGACTCACAGAATATCTCTCAGCAGAAACCCTACAAGCCAGAAGAGAGTGGGGGCCAATATTTAACATCCTTAAAGAAAAGAACTTTCAACGCAGATTTTCATATCCAGCCAAACTAAGCTTCCAAAATGAAGGAAAAATAAAATCCTTCATGAACAAGCAATTACTCAGCTATTTCATCACCACCAGGCCTGCTTTACAAGAGTTCCTGGAAGAGGCACTAAACATAGAAAGGAACAACCAGTACTAGCCACTCCAAAAACTTACCAAATGGTAAAGAGCGTCAACACAACGAAGAAACTGCATGAACTAACGGGCAAAACAGCCAGCTAGCATCAAAATGGCAGTATCAAATTCACACATAACAATATTAACCCTAAATGCAAATGGGCTAAATGCCCAAATCAAAAGACACAGACTGGCAAATTGGATAAAAAAACCAAAACTCATTGGTGTGCTATATCCAGGAAACCCATCTCACATGCAAGGATACACAAAAAGGCTCAAAATAAAGGGATGGAAGAAGACTTACCAAGTAAATGGAGAGCAAAAAAAAAGCAGGAGTTGCAATTCTCATCTCTGACAAAACAGACTTTAAACCAACAAAGATCAAAAGAGACAAAGAAGGACATTACATAATGGTAAAAGGATCAATGCAACAAGAAGAGCTAACGATCCTGTATATATATGCACCCAATACAGGAGCACCCAGATAAATAAGGCAAGTTCTTAATGACTTACAAAGAGACTTAGACTCCCACGCAATAATAGTGGGAGACTTTACACCCCATTGTCAATATTAGACAGATCAACAAGACAGAAAATTAACAAGGATATCCAAAACTTGAACTCAGACCAGGACCAAGCAAACCTAATAGACATTTACAGAACTCTCCACCTCAAATCCACAGAATATACATTCTTCTCAGCACCACATCACACCTACTCTAAAATTGACCACAAAATAGGAAGTAAATCACTCCTTATCAAATGCAAAAGAACAGAAATTATAACAGTCTCTTAGACCACAGTGCAATCAAGCTGGAACTCAGAATTCAAAAACTAACTCAGAACCACACAGCTTCGTCGAAACTGAACACCTTCTTCTTGAATGTTGACTGGATAAAAAATGAAATGTAGGCAGAAATAAAGATGTTCTTTGAAATCAACGAGAATGAAGTCACAAAATACCAGAATCTCTGGGACACATTTAAAGCAGTCTCTAGAGGAAAATATATAACAATAAATGCTCACATGAGAAGCAAGGAAAGATCTAAAATCAACAGCCTATCATGAAAATTGAAAGAGCTAGAGGAGCAAGATAAAAACAAAACAAAACAAAACAAAACAAAACAAAACAAAACAAAAAAAACCCTCAAAATCTAGCAGAAGACAAGAAAAGGCTAAGATCAGAGCAGAACTGAAGAATATAGAAACACAAAAAACCCTTCAAAAAATCAATAAATCCAGGAGCTGGTTTTTCGAAAAGGTCAACAAAATAGACAGATCACTAGCCAGATTAATAAAAAGAAAAGAGAATATCCAAATTGATACAATAAAAAATGATAAAGGGGATATCACCACAGATTCCACAGAAATCCAAACCATCATCAGAGATTATTACAAACAACTCTATGCACATAAACTAGTAAACCTGGAAGAAATGGATAAATTCCTGAACACTTGCCTCCTCCCAAGCCTAAACCAGGAAGAAGCCGAAACCCTGAGCAGACCCATAACAAGGTCTGAAGTTGAGGCAGCAATTAAGAGCCTACCACCCAAAAAAAGCCCAGGTCCAGATGGGTTCACAGCCAAATTCTATCAGACATACAAAGAGGAGCTGGTACCATTCCTTCTGAAACTATTCTAAATAATCCAAAAAGAAGGAATCCTTCCCAAATCATTTTATGAGACCAGCATCATCCTGATACCAAAACCCGGCAGAGACTCAACAAGAAAAAACTTCAGGCCAATATCCATGATGAACATAGATGCAAAAATCTTCAATAAAATACTGGCAAGCCAATTGCAACAGCACATCAAAAAGCTTATCCACCATGATCAAGTAGGCTTCATCCCAGGGATGTAAGGCTGGTTCAACATATGCAAGTCTATAAATGTAATTCACCACATAAACAGAACCAAAGACAAAAACTACAGGATTATCTCCATTGATACAGAGAAGGTCTTTGACAAAATTCAACAGCTCTTTATGCTAAAAACCCTCAATAAACTAGGTATTGACGGAACGTATCTCAAAATAATAAAAGCTATTTATGACAAACCAACAGCCAATATCATACTGAATGGGCAAAAACTGGAAGCATTCCCTTTGAAATCTGGCAGTAGACAAGGATGCCCTCTCTCACCACTCCTATTCAATATAGTATTGGAAGTTCTAGCCAGAGCAATTAGGCAAGAAAAAGAAATAAAGGGTATTCAATTCAGAAAGGAGAAAGTCAAATTGTCTCTATTTGCAGACGACATGATTGTATATCTAGAAGACCTCATCATCTCAGTCCAAAATCTACTGAATCTCTAAAATACCTAGGAATACAACTAACAAGGAACGTAATGGGCCTCTTCAAGGAGAATTACAAGCCACTGCTCAAGGAAATAAGAGAGGACAGAAACAGATGTAGAAACATTCCATGTTCATGGTTAGGAAGAATCAATATCGTGAAAATGGCCATACTGCCCAAAGTAATTTACAGATTCAATGCTATCCCCATCAAGCTACCAATGACCTTCTTCACAGAACTGGAAAAAAACACCTTAAACCTCGTATGGAACCAAAGGAGAACTCGCATAGCCAAGTCAATTCTAAACAAAAAGAACAGTGGGAGGCATCACACTACTGGACTGCAAACTATACTACAAGGCTACAGTAATCAAAACAGCATGGTACTGGTACGAAAACAGAGATGTGGACCAGTGGAACAGAACAGAGGCCTTCGAGGCAACACAACATATCTACAACCATCTGATCTTCGACAAACCTGACAAAAACAAGCAATGGGGAAAGGATTCCCTGTTTAATAAATGGTGTTAGGAAAACTGGCTAGCCACGTGCAGAAAGCAGAAACTGGACCCCTTCCTGACACCTTACACTAAAATTAACTCCAGATGGATTAAAGACTTAAACATAAGACCTAACACCATAAAAACCCTAGAAGAAAATCTAGGCAAAACCATTCAGGACATAGGCATAGGCAAGGACTTCATGACCAAAACACCAAAAGCATTGGCAGCAAAAGCCAAAATAGACAAATGGGACCTAATCAAGTTCCACAGCTTCTGCATGGCAAAAGAAACAGTCATTAGAGTGAATCGGCAACCAACAGAGTAGGAAAAAAAATTTGCTGTTTACCCATCTGACCAAGGGCTGATATCCAGAATTTACAAAGAACTAAAATAGATTTACAAGAAAAAAACAAACAAGCCATTCAAAAGTGGGCAAAGGATATGAACAGATACTTTACAAAAGAAGATATACATGAAGCCAACAAACTTATGAAAAAATGCTCATCATCACTGGTCATCAGAGAAATGCAAATCAAAACTACATTGAGATACAATCTCACGCCAATTGGAATGGCAATCATTAAATAATCTGGCATCAACAGGTGCTGGAGAGGATGTGGAGAAATAGGAACACTTTTACACTGTTGGTGGGAGTGTAAATTAGTTCAGCCATTGTGGTAGACAGTGTGGTGATTCCTCAAGGACCTAGAAATAGAAATTCCATTTGACCCAGCAATCCCATTACTGGGTATATATCCAAAGGATTATAAATCATTCTACTATAAGGACATGTGCACACGAATGTTCATTGCATCACTGTTTACAATAACAAAGACCTGGAACCAACCCAAATGCCCATCAATGATAGACTGGAGAGGGAAAATGTGGCACATATACACCATGGAATATTATGCAGCCATCGAAAACGATGAGTTCGTGTTCTTTGTAGGGACATGGATGAACCTGGAAACCGTCATTCTCAGCAAACTGACACAAGAACAGAAAATCAAACACCATATGTTCTCACTTATAGGTGGGTGTTGAACAATGAGAACACATGGACACAGGGAGGGGAGCACTACACACTGGGTTCTGTTGAGGGGAAATAGGGGAGGGACAGCAGAGGGTGGGGAGTTGGGGAGAGATAGCATGGGGAGAAATGCCAGATATAGGTGATGGGGAGGAAGGCAGCAAATCACACTGCCACGTGTGTACTTGTGCAACAATCTTACATGTTCTTCACATGTACCCAAAAACCTAAAATGCAATAAAATAAAATAAAAAATTCTCCTTTATCTTCTACTAGCTTTACAATTTAACTTTTTCATATTTCAGTATTTTATCTGTCTGGAACATATATGTATTGTACAGATAGAATTTTATTCTCCTCTCCCCATCATAGCCAGTTTCCACTGAAGTGTTTTTGGAGATGTTTTATCTTTCTACTTATTTCATGATATTGTTAATAACCATATGTATTTTGATCTAATTTTAGATTCTATTTTGTTCATTCCTCTGTCTTGTCCCACACTAGGACCACACTGTAATAATTACTATATTTCTCTTTACTCCATTTTAATATCAACAGGAAAATGTTTCCTTGCCCCCAACCACCCTGTCTTCAGTATGTTTATGGCTTATTTTCCTTTTTTAAGCTTATTGGACAATTTTTATATATTCCATTCTCCCAATGAGCTATAGATTAATCATACAAAATATCTACTTTCCACACAAAAAAATCTGACTCTTGGGAATTTGATTGAAATTTTATTGAATTTATATGTTAAATTTGAGGGAAGTTTGCATCTTTATGATTTTCAGTTTGTCTATGCCTGGATATGGGGTGTGTATTTGCACGTGAGCACGTGTGTTTCCATTTATTTAGGATCATTTATTATTTTATGTGCTTCAGTAAAATTTAATTCTTTTATGTCTTTCTTACATCTTTTAAAGCATATTTATAAGTTATTTTACAAACTTTGCTGCTCTCAGGTAGGTGATATTTTCCAATACTTTTAGAATATGAATCATATTGATGAAATATAAGAATCCTTGTTTTCATGGACCTAACATTCTTGTAATGGGCTTCTCATTGTGTTAGTTTTTTCAGTTATTCTTTTGCATTTTTCATAAAACTTAAGTTACCTATAAATCATTAATTTTTAGACAATCATGCATGATACTGCAGCAGCAACATTTCTTGGGAACTTGTTAGTAATGTAAATTCTCTAGACCCATCCCACACCAACTGAAGGAGAAACTCTTCCCAGCAACTTGTGCTTCACATATTTCCAAACTCTGATGTATGCTCAAGTTTGGAGGCCACTGATGAAAATAATAATTTTATGTTGTCTTGCTTATATTTTCATTTCTCACATTTTTTTTTTTAAATTGCAACATGCATGTGTAACAGGGCTCAATGGATTACATCGAATGAGCACTGACTGAGTAGGTTAAGACAAATCGCTAACATCCATGTTAGGTAAGATGGGAGGGGAATTATAAGACATGAATTATTCATTAATTTCTTAATTCCTTAGGTGAACAAGGAAAATGTAAATCCGAGAGAGAGAGAGAATGAGAGAGAGAGAGAAGGAAAGAAAAAAAGAAACTAAGTATACAGTTTAGGGTGAGGATTTTAGTGGTTGACAGAGGGAGGTTTGATTCAAAGTAAGGTCACTCCTATAAATAAGTAAGAATTGTAACATGAAATTATAAGAAATAAAGACAGCTAAGCCTAAGCCTGGCATTTGACACTTAATGAATGTTTGTTAGATCAAGTTCAATCCTTGTAATAGGTGGGTCGTAACCATTAGAAAATCATATAGAATTGCATTAATACAAGGATAATACTTTCAATATTGGGAAAAAAGCCAATTGCAATGAAGAGACAAATGATACCATGAGCCAACAATATACCCCAAAGGCATTCCTAAAGCCTGTTATGAATGACAACATGAGAAGGGACTACCAAGGGATCTTGTCAGGAAAGAAGGAGGCCAGGTGTGGTGGCTCATGCCCATAATCTTTGGGAGGCCGAGACAGGAGGATTGCTTGAAGCCATGAGTTTGAGACAAGCCTGAGCAACATAGTGAGACTCTCCTGTCTAAAATGAAAAAAACAGTAAAGATGGCAGGAATGATATTAAGGAGTGGAACTGCATGGTGTATGGTATATACCTATAGCCAACAGAAAGTACAGTAATAGTGGCTGCATGGTGGTAACATGTGCAGATTGCTTCAGTGAGTGTAGCAGGGAAGCTGAAATTGTTGAGAAGAGTGTATCAGCCACCCTGACACTTGGCCAGGAAAAGAGAGAAACTTAAGAGATGGGAGTCCAGACTTTTGGTAGGAGTTTAGACCTAAAAGTAGGTGTGAACATACTTCTCTGGACCCCCTAGGTGTGACATAAGATACTGGTTAAGGGGAAGCCAGGCAGCCTGTTCATATACTTAAAATGTGCACTCTGAAATAGGCTTTAGTTGCAACCTTTAGTATAGTGCAACTGTTATTGTTTATAGTTTCACACATTTTGGTAGGGGTGTTTATGTGGGAGCATACCACAGAGACCTATCAATTTTTAGATATACCGTATTGAAAAATCACCACCCAATGCAATAGTTAGTGCTCAGGTATTTTAGGGTAAGACTTCTTTAGTGCCACAGGTGGGAGGGGGGAATAAGCTAAATGATCCTATGGTCTAACACTCGGTTGGAGGCATTTAAAAAAATCAACTTTTGTCTAACAAACTACTTTTTAAAGAACACAATTCTGTTTCTTAAACTTTAGATTTTGCATTTTCAAGATGCTTTTGAATTGTTTGTGATGCTGCTATACATAATTTAGAGGAGTGTAATTATATGCAGTTTTTCTAGATTTTGCAGTTTTTTGATTTTGTCGTGTTTAGCATTTTTCACTAATCCTTTCTGTCAGCTTTCTTTTCTTACCACAGTACTTATCAAAATTTTATTTGGAGACAGACTGTTAGAGAAACTCCTAAAATTTCGTTTATATATCATCAGTTTAGTTCATAAGTGGGGCTTACCTTATGTAGTGTGAAATTGGCTAAGGATATCTTGAAATCTGATTATTTTAAAGCTATTGGCTTTTGGAGAGAATAGGAAAGAGTGATACAGTAGGTTTTAATTAAATGCTAAGTCATAAACTGAAATCTTTATTAGAAGTATTATCTAAGGTAGGTGCTTGAGAAATATTAGGTTTATGAATTACTTAAATACTTATGAATAAAATTGCTTGAACTCCTGCAAGATATCTCAACTATCATGCGCTGTTTTGCCAGTTTTATTTCTGGTAAGCCATATAGAATATTTTAAGGGCAAAACTACAATTAGGTCATTGTCAGGTGTGTGCTCTGAGTAATGATTAGTTTCCCTTTTATTCATCGGGGTGTCATGGCCAGGGGAAAGTGTGCCTTTTTCATTACAATACTTGTCTGATTATATTTTTGTTCTGTCTTTTTTTTTTTTTCTTTTAAAGCTCTTTAAAAAAAAAATATTGGCCTTTCTATGTCATATCCTGTCTGCTCACCTACATAGTCCTGACTTTAGGGCAGAAATAATATCTTCTACTTTTTTCTTCTTTAATAGAAAATTCCAAATATGCAGAAAAGTACAATATAACAGTTGTCCATGTAACCACCATGTAGCTGTGTAAAACCTCAAAATTTTGCCATTTTTGTTTTAGATCTGCAACAAAAAAGATACAGGTGAAGCTCCTGGAGTATCCTTCCTCAGTTACATTTTCCTACTGTCCTCTCCTGGGGGAACTATTGTCCAAAATGTGGTATTTATTATTTCCATTATTATGTTTGTCCTTTTTCTACATCTGTGTGTATGTGTATGTGTGTATGTGTATGTGTGTACATGTGTGTATTTGAACTTCTTCAGTTTACATTTTTGTCTAATGTAATGCTATTCATATTTACCTGCTCTAGTATCTCCCATTATGAAAACAAAATAAAACAAAACATTAAATACTTCTACCTTATGTCTCATCCAACTGCCACCCATTTCTCTACTCTTTATTAAAGGAACACTCTGTGTAAGAGTTGTGTGTACTTGTTTCCTCTCTCCTTCTAATTCTTAAACTCATACTAATCAGCTCATCTCCATCACTCCACACAACCCACTCTTAACAAGGTCTCTAGTTGCCTGTGTTACCACACTAAGTTGTCATTTCTCACTTTTTAATCTCTAAGCAGCATCTGACACACTTGATTACTCTTTTCTTCATGTAATACCATTTCCCTTCTAGCCCATGGTCACTTCTTACTCTTTCTACCAGATCCTTTTTTTTTTTTTTATTTTGAGATAAATTGAGCAAAAAAGTACAGGATGAAAAGTAAACATCCCTTCCATCTCATATTTTTTCTCACAAATAAAGGCTCTGAACAAGCTTTATGTGTTGCACGTGTGCATGCACATGTGTGAATTCATAGGTGAAAACAGTGCCCCATTTAAAATATAATTTATTTGTTTTTAATTTCTATTAAGGTTGTTGTGAAAGTAATTGTGGTTTTTGTCATTAAAAGTAATTGCAGTTTTAATGGCAAAAAGTGCAATAACTTTCGCACCAACCAAGTATTTGTTTTATATGTTGTTCTTACTTATATTATTTCCTTACTTTACCATTATATTTTATTGTTTTCGTTAATTTTGTGTAAATTTAAAGTAGCCCTTGGTTGCCTGTCATTGTGTGTTATGAATTATTTTTCCTAGTTTATCAGTTGCCTGGGGGCTTTGGCATATTTGAAGTACAGAGTTTTAATTTTTTTTTCCATGATCAGATTGAACAGTCTTTTATGATTTCTGATATTAGGGTGCTGCGTGCCTTCTTCACTGCATGATTATAAATAATTTTGCTTAGGTTTTCTTTTGGTGCTCTTTCAGCTTTGTTACCTCTAAATTTTGATCCTTCTGGAGGGCAACAAGTGAAATAGTGTATAACCTCTGCTTTTTGAGAAAATAAACACAACCAAATGGCTACCCCGTTGTCCTGAAATCACTTCTTCAATCATTCCCCCTTCTCTTACTTGTTTGAAAGGCCATCTTTGCACCAGAGTAATTCCCTGCTGTATTTGAATTCCTCACAAGATCTTGAAATTATTTATTTATTTCTGTTTTATTTTTCAAGCCACTGCAGTAAGGTTCTCTCCACTGATATTGAAACTGCTCTTGATAAAGGTCACCACTCATTTCACAATTGTTAAATCAAGTGGATGTATCTTACTTGGTCTTCAATCTGTTGAATGCTCTTGAACTACTCTTCCTTTTTAGCTTTTATCTCACAATTCTCATAGTTTTCCTCCTACCATTCTCTCTGTTTTCCTTACTAGTTTGTCTTCTTCCATTTCTTTTGGATTCCACCTTCTCATGGTAAATATACTCATTTTTTGCTCTTTATTTATAATTTTTGTGGGTACATAGTAGGTGTATATATTTATGGGATACATGAGCTGTTTAGATACAGACATGTAATGGGAAATAAGCACATCGTGGAGAATGGGGTATCCATCCCCTCAAGCATTTATCCTTTGAGTTACAAACAATCTAATTATACTCTTTAAGTTATTTTGAAATGTACAGTTAAGTTGTTATTAACTATAGTTGCTCCTGCTGTGCTATCAGGTGGTAGATCTTATTTATTCTATTTAACTGTAGTTTTGTACCCATTCACCATTCCCACTCCTCCCTAATGAACTACCCTTCCTAGCCTCTGGCAGCCATCATTCTACCATCTGTCTCTGTGAGTTCAGTTGTTTTAATTTCTAGCTCCCACAAATGAGTGAGAACAGGTGAAGTTTGCCTTTCTGTGCCTGGCTTATTTCACTTAACACAACGTCCTCCAGTTTCATCCATGTTGTTGCAATTGACAAGATTGCAATCTTTTTGTAATTTAATGGTACTCTGTTGAGTATATGTACCACATTTTCTTTATCCATTAATCTGTTTATGTACACTTAGGTTGCTTCCAAATCTTGGCTATTGAATAGTGCTGCAATAAAAATGGGATTGCAGATACCTCTTTGATACATAGGTTTTCTTTCTTTGGGGCTTGTAATTATCAGTGGGATTGCTGGATCATATGGTAGCTCTATTTTTAGTTTGTTGAGGGATTGCCAAACTATTCTCCATAGTGGTTGTACTAATTTACATCCCACCAACAGTGGACAAGCGTTTCCTTTCATCCACATCTTCTCCAGTATTAGTCATTGCCTGTCTTTTGGATAAAAGCCATTTTAACTGAGATTAGATGATATCTCTGTATAGTTTTTATTTTTATTTTTTTTTGGAGATAGAGTCTCACTCTGCTGCCCAGGCTGGAGTGTCATGGCTCAATCACAGCTCACTACAATCTCTGCCTTCCAGGTTCAAGTGATTCTTATATCAGCTTCCTGAGTAAGTGGGATTACAGGCATGCACTACCACTCCCAGCTAATTTATTGTGTATTTTTAGTAGAGATGGGTTTCCACCATGTTGGCCAGCTGGTTTCAAACTCCTGGCCTGAAGTGATCCACTCACCTCAGCCTCCTGAAGTGCTGGAATTACAGTTGTGAACCACCCTGCCTAGCTCTCAGTGTAGAGACAAGGCTTTGCTTGTTTGGGAGTTTGATTATTAAATTCCTTGAGGCACTCTCCTTTGAGCTAAATGTACTTGGTACATTTCTTATACTTGAATACTGGTGTCATTCTCTAGGTTTCCGAAGTTCCCTGTTAGTATCCCTTTGAATAAACTTCTACCCTGATTTCTCTATCTACTTCTTCTTTAAGGCCAATAACTCCTAGATTTGCCCTTTTGAGACTATTTTCTAGATCTTGTAGGTATATTTTACTTTTTTATTATTTTTTCTTTTGTTTCCTCTGGCTGTGTATTTTCAAATAACCTGTCTTCAAGCTCACTAATTCTTTCTTATGCTTTATCACTTCTACTGTTGAGGGTCTCTGACTCATTCTTCAGTATATCAGTTGTATTTTTCAGCTCTCATCTGATAGGATTCTGAATTCTTTCTCTGTGTTGTCTTTAATTTCATAGAGCTTCCTCAAAACAGCTATTTTGAATTCTTCATCTGAAATGTGAAATATCCCTGTCTTACTAAGACTGGTCTCTGGTGCCTTATTTAGGTTATTTGATGAGGTCATGTTTCCTGGGTGGTCTCAATGCTTGTAGATGTTCACTGATGTCTGGGCATTGAAGAATTATGTATTTATTGTAATCTTTGCAGTGTGGACTTGTTTGTACCCATCCTTCTTGGGAAGACTTTCCAAGTATTTAAAGGGACATGGGTGTTGTGATCTAAGTCTTTGGTCACTGTAGCCATATTTTCATTAGTGGGCATCCCAAACCTAGTAACGCTGTGGCTCTCGCAAACTCTTAGAGATACTGCCTTGATGGTTTATGCTAAGATCCAGATAACCAGGCAGAGACTCTTGTTCTCTTCCCTTACTTTCTCCCAAATAAATGGAGTCTCTCTCTCTCTCTCTCAATCTCTCTCTCTCTCTCTCTCTCTGTCTCTCTCTTTTATCTTACCTGTTTAGAGCTGAGGGAGAGGTGACACCAGCACCGCTGTGGCAACCACCACATGAACTGCACTGGGTCCAACCTGATGCTAGCACAGACCTGGGTTTTGCCTAAGGCTAATGATAACCACTTCCTGGCTACCACTTACGTTCATTCAAGGCTCAAGTGCTCTACAGTTGGCATTCAGTGGATCCAGCCAGGCTTGTGTCCTTCCCTTCAGCATGGCAAATTCTCCCTGCCCCTGGGTGTGTCCAGAGATCCTGCCCAGGAGTCAAGGCCTAGAGTTGGAAACCTTAGGAATCTACCTGGTGCTCTATTCTACTGTTACTGAGCTGGCACTCAAGTTGCAAGACAAAGTCCTTCCCACTTTCCTCCCTCATTTCCTTAAGCAGAGGAGCCTCTCCTTGTGGCCACCCTTACCCCAAGGCTGCAGTGAGTACTATCTAGATACCACTGATGTTCACCCAAGGCCCAAGTGCTCCTCAGTCAGCTTGTGGTGAATGCTGCCAGTCCTGAGTCTTTCTCTTCAGGACAGTGGGCTCCCCTCTGGCCAGGGCAGGTCAAGAAATGCTGTGCAGGAGCCAAGGCCTGGAATTGGGGACCATAGGAGCCTGCTTGGTGTTTTATATCACTGTGGTCTCTTCCCATAGCTACCACATCTAGGAATGTTCTGAGTCACACATGAAGCCAGCATGGCTCTGAGTCTCATCCAAAACCCATAATGAGCACTGCCTCTCTATCACTGCTGATTTTTCAGGACCCAAGGGCCCTTTAATCAGCAGATGATGAATCTTGCTTAGGACTGGGTCCTTCTCTTCAAGGCAGCAGGTTTCCTTTTTGCTCAGGATGTCACTAGAAATGTCATCTGGGAACTCGGGCCTGGAATGGGGGCTTCAGAACTGTGCCTGCTGCCCTATCCTACTGTAGGTAAGCTAGTATCCAAGTTGCAAGACAAAAATCATCTTTTTCCCTTCTCTCCTCAAGTGGAAGGAAGGAGTCTCTCCTGTAGCTGTGAACTTTGCTGCCTTGGGTTGTGGGAGGGCTGACACAAGCACTCCCTTGGATGCAGCACCTTGTATCTCACTGGGTCACATGCACCCCATATCCACTGGCTTCGAGCCCACTGTAACACCAGGACTCGCCTAGGAATTGCAGTCCTAGTGGCCTGGTCTGCCTTCTCAGTTTATTTAGAATGCCAGAGCACTTTAGCCCATGGTAGCAGGGCTTGATGGAACTCAGGTTCTAATCATTGCATTAGGATAAATAATTTATCTCTTCCTAGGCCTGGTCTAAATGCTTCCTCCATGGTCGTTAGTTGAGTTTTGCCCCTTGTAGCTCTCTACTCTGATAGGGTAGCACTGAGTTCCCATGGAAAGCCCCATTATTACTGCCATCTCTCTCCTCTAGTGCACACGTTCTTTCTCTGCACGATGTTGCCACTGCCGGGGATGGGGGAGGGGTGGTGTAGGCAATTAAGGGCTGTATATTCTACCATCTTCAGGGCCTCTTTCCTTAATATGCTGTTAAAACCAGATATTGTGATCATTCACCTAATTTTTGGTTGCTATGAAAGTTCTTTTTTTGTGTGAATAGTTGTTCAATTTTGTGTTCCTATAGGATAATGATCACTTGAGGCTTCTATTCAGCCATCTTGTTCTGACTGCCTCCACTTGAGTAATATTTCCCAATCTCATCATTTCACTTGTCACTTAATTGGCTAAATATTCCTAAATTGACCCTTCTAGTTCCAATCTAAATCTAGATGTAATCTTTTCAATTTTTCTATTAGACACTGTTTGGTGTGTCCTATGGTACATAAATGTGTGTACCTCAAACTATTCTCCTTTTTTCAATATTTTTACTTATCTATGTGCTATCTCACTTGATATCTTCATCTTCATACTAGTTACTTAAGCAGATTTTGTGATTTTGTTTGTGATCTCCTTATCCCTGTAATATCTATTTATGATCTTTTAGTCAATCAGTCCTAGTTCATTTTGGCTATCCCCACAGATCTTGTCTCGGCTCTTATCTCAGTTCTTAACTGTACAAGAATTTTCTTAACTGATCTCTAAATTTCTAGTCTAGCTCTCTTCCATCCCCATATTGGAGCCATGCTAATTTTCAAATATATATTTGTCTCTATATATGTCATACACACACGTGTGTGTGTATTTAATACATATATTAATTCCATGGCTAAAAATTTTAGTTAAAGTTTATATCTATACACACACACACACACACACACACACACACACAGACACACACACAGACATATATGTCCTTATATATGTTTAATATATATATTAATTCTCTGGCTAAAAATATTAGTTACAGTTAAATCCCACATAAGTTTGATCACATGTGTTTACTTCTTCTCCCTTCCTAACTCCATGAAAGTGAGAGTAAGGTATTGAAAAACTCAATAAGACAAAGAGAACAGGAGTAGAAGCATTGATAGATGTGAGGCTGAAACTAACTTAGAGCAATGGAAGTTTCAACTTCTACATCTTCCTCTATATGAACTTCTGAGAGAAACCAACTAATTCTCCCTATAGAGCTCCTAATATTTTAAGACTTGGAGGCACCTAGTTTGTGGAAGGCAGGAATGTGTCATGAGATTGGATACATGAGTTTTTTGTTGAAAATCTTTATAATAAGTGGCTGTAGTTTCATGTCCAATCACCTACTCCCTGCTCCTCAGGAGACCAAAGAGTTTATTTTCTGGAGAATGAGAATGTCCCAGACTCAGAAATCCAGGCACAGTAGGGGGACTGGTTGAAACAAGATGCCTGTGTTATTCTGTTTTGTGATACTATAACAAAGTACTTGAGATTAATTTTTAATGAACAGAAATTTATTTCTCACAGTTCTGGAAGCTAGGATGTTCAAGATAAAGAGGTTGGCATCTGACAAAGGACTTCTTGCTGTGTCATCCCATGGCAGAAGTTGGAAGGGCAAATGGGGGCTGGGGAGAGAGAGAGAGAACACACAAGAGGAGGCTGAACTTGAACTCGTCCTTTTATAAGGACCCACTCCCATGATAATGGCATTAATCTTTCATGAGGGTGGTACCCCCATGACCAAACAACTTCTGTTAGGCCCCACCTCCCAACACTGCTGCACTGAGGTCAAGTTTCCAACACATGCTTTTTGGGGGCCACGTTCAAACCATAGCACAGATTAAGAGAAAATTTGCATACCTAATTTCAGGACCTGTATGTTTTATCCTAGATGCAGTTAGTGAAACAGGGTATGATTTTTTAGTTTTACATTATTAGATTTCTAGTAGTAATCAGATTTTCCCCTTTTGAACATCTTCTAAATAATTGTATAGTCTAAACATAATTAAAAAGTTTTAACATCTCAAATTCTCTCATCACTTTAGCATGTTTTAGAGAAGGTAAATCAAAGGTCAGTTCATGTGAGATGCTGTAAAATATTAATTTCATTTAGCCTACTCAGTTTTTTTGCTTAGAATGACAGAATTATAAGCAGAAAAATGACTGTACAAATAAGCATAAATAATGTCTTGTCATTTGATTTATTTCCTTTTTAGAATTATGAAGACCCAATAAATAGAGTACCTTTTCCTCTTTTATTTCTTTTCCTTAAATTCAGAGACTGGCTGAGGGCTGCTGACAATAAAGAATCCCTCCCTCGACTGCTTAATTATTTTATATCTTCACATATCTTTTTTCCTTCTTCTTTTATTTTGTTACTATTATTATTTTTGAGACAGGGTCTCACTCTACCACACAGGTTGGAGTGCAGTGCTGTGATTTCAGCTCACTGCAAACTCTGCCTCCTGGGCTGAAGAGATCTTTCCACCTCAGACCCCTGAGTAGCTGAGGCTACAGGTGCGTACCACCATGCCCAGCTAATTTTTATATTTTTATAGAGATGGGATTTTATCATGTTGCCCTGGCTGGTCTCAAACTCCTGGACTGAAGCAATCTGCTGGCCTTGCCTCCCAAAGTGCTAGGAGTATAGGTACGAGCCACCGTGCCCAGCCAAGATAACTTTATGAACAAACTAAATTGCATATTATGCATTTTTATCTTCCCAATGTAATAAATTGATTTTTATTAACAAGAGACATTTAAGTAAAATATACATTTTGCTTCCTAATATATTTGAAATGAATAGAATAAATACATGAAATATATTCTACCTCTCCAGTGCTATACATTGGCATTACTAAAATGTAGATACTGTAGATATAGTTCAGTTTACCAAAAACTCATCTACTCTTCCACAAAAATAACCACCACAACAAAAATTCAGTGTAGGCCAAGAAAATATTTCTATCCCCTATTTTATGTCTTTGGGATTTCAACATATTATACCTTTCTAGCTTATATTTTTGCAACTAATTCTAACATTGTGTTCCCTGTTTATACACTTCTCAGATCCCAAGTCCCCCAGGTAACATGGAAATCAGTGCTGTCTCTGTATCTCTGTGGCATGTATTTGCCTCAACTCTCCCCTTTTAACCTCTCTTGTGTAACCCAACTTCACACAGACTCCTTAGGTCTTCTGATTCTCAGTTTAATGAAATTTCCTGTATAAATAGTCCCCCTTGTCTGCAGGTGGTATGTTCCAAGACCCCCAGTGGATGCCTGAAACCGTGGATAGTACCAAACCCTATACATACTATGTTGTTTTGATAACTGAGACAGCTACTAAGTGGCTAGCAGGCGAGTGGGATATTCAGCATGGATACGATGGACAAAAGGATGATTAACATCCCAGGTGAGGTGCAGCAGGATAGTGTGAGATTTTATCCTGCTACTCAGAA
Source organism: Saimiri boliviensis (assembly GCF_048565385.1). Classification (NCBI taxonomy): domain Eukaryota; kingdom Metazoa; phylum Chordata; class Mammalia; order Primates; family Cebidae; genus Saimiri; species Saimiri boliviensis. The sequence goes on from NC_133470.1 coordinate 117,701,677, forward strand.
TGGCGTGCACTTTAAAAACATGTAAATTGTTTATTTTGAGAATGCTCCATTTAATATTTTATGAACTGCAGGAAGCCAAACCATGGATAAAGGGGGGACTGCTCCACTTGGTTGCTTTTCCATGGATAATCATTAGTTAATGATTTCACATGAAATTTATTCAACAGTATTTAATGATTCACTATTAAATTTTGTAGATATTTTTATTGTCAGTTTTTTAAAAAAGATTCAATTTCTTAATTTTCTTAAGATGTAATATGGACATTAAGTACAGGGGGATACAGTTTGCCTTTAAATTAACCATGAAATATATAAAAATGTTATGAAAACAGAACAATTTAAAAATTCTAGTATTAATCTTTGTAGTAAATATTGGCTTCTTTTCCTTCTGAACAGGTCATTATCCAACTTTTAGAGGTGATGGATCATCTGCATAGAGGGGAATTGGTTGCTGCAATACTTCGTAACCGGTATATTTATGGAAACAGTTTAACTTATAAGTTATATAATGTCTTTCCTATCTATTTATATAACCTAACATAGCAGGCACTCAATAAATATTTGTTGAATACTTGGTATAAAATAAGTATTTACTGTATGAATGAAGTAGAGAATAACTAAGTGACAAAGAAACGGAAAAAAGAGGATGTTAGTGACAATGTATCCTGAGATAATAAAAAAATAGAAAATATGTTTAGAAAATACAATTGGTACAAATAATGAACACCTGGAATACAGTAAATGGAAATATTTATTTGGATTTTCAGTTTTAAGGCTTATCTTTGAATAAATACAGGTATCCATAGCTTAAGAATAGATGCACCAACAACACATTTTTAAAAATAGGATTGTCCTGTGATTGTATATATTTATATTATCTAAAAATCCAGTTAAAACCTTTTCAGGGAGTTAATATGAGCTATTTAAAGCTTCTTCTGTTAATTTAGGATTTTTAATTTATGATTTAAAGAAAAATAGCCTTGTTATGCAGGTGTGACAGAGTCTTTCTTATTTCCCATAGCTTGATTGTACAGTTTGGGTGAAACATTTGGAATAGTAACTTAGAAGTAACTTAGAGTTGTTTGTGTCCTGGCTCTGATGCTTACTAGTGGTATAGTCTTGGGCAAGTTTTGTAGTCATTCTATACCTCAACTTCCTCACCCATGAAATGGTGTTAATAATAGTACCTACATTGCAGGGTTGTTGTGAAGATTAAATAAATGTGAAAAGAAGGGGGATGTATGAAGGAGTGTGTACATATATATATATATATATATATATATATATATATACACATATATGTGTGTGTGTGTGTGTGTGTGTGTGTGTGTGTGTGTGTGTGTGTATGTGTGTGTGTGGAGAGAGAGAGAAAAATAGAAAGCAAGCATGAATGAGTGAGCTGGGCAGACAGTAAGCAGTATATATGAGCTAGTATGATGGAACTTTAAAAAGTTCATGGAAAAAATGGAAATAAAAGATAAAAATAAAAACAACTGTTTCTTAACATAACCTCCACCCAAATCAAGACCCTTTTTAAAGTGTTGATACCAACCATTTAGCCCATCTCTAAAGAACTGAGTGTCCTGGGAATTTAACCATATCAATGTCTTTTTCACATTATTAAGTGAAGAAAAATGGGTGTTCTTTAAAGGGTTTTTAAGATTAGGAAACAAAAAGAAGTCAGAAGGTGCCAAATTAGTACTGTAAGATGGGTGCTTAATGATTTCCCATCAAAACTGCCTTTGTCTGAGAAATGAGCAGAAGCATTGTCATAGTGAAGAAGGACTTTCTGGGGAAGCCATTCTAGTCATTCTTCTGTTAAAGTTTTGGCTAACTTTCTCAAAATAGTCTCATAATAAACAGATGATATAGTCTTTTGGCCCTTCTGAAAATCCTCAAGCAAAACACCTTGGTCATTCCCCCAAAAACTGTTGCTCTGACTTTTGCTAGTGACCAGTCTGCTTTTGCTTTGACTAGGTTACTTCCGCCTTTTCCTAGCCATTGCTTTGATTGTGCTTGTCTTCAGAATCATACTGGTAAGGCCATGTTTCATTTCATGGCACAATTCTTTGAATAAATACTTCAGGATCTTGATCCTACTTGTTTATAATTTTCCACTCAAAGCTCTGTTCTTGTCTGCAGCTGATCTGGGTGTAATTGTTTTGGTACCCATCAAGTAGAGACTTTGCTCAACTTGAATTTTTCAGTTAGAGTTGTGTAAGCTGAAACAACTGAAGTATCAATGGTATTGGCTATCAGGTCTGCTGTTATTTGTTGGTCCTCTTTAATTAGGACATGAGCAAGGTTATTTTTTCCTTGCAAATTGATTTGGATGGTTTGCTGCTGTGGGCTTCATCTTTAACATCATGTCATCCCTTTCTAAAATGAGTTATTTCATTTGTAAACTGCTGGTTTCTTTGGGGGCCTTGTCCCATAAACTTTACATAATGCATCGATGATTTCACTATTATTCCACCCAAACTTTATCATAAATTTGATGTTTGTTCTTGCTTCAATTTTAGCAGAATTCATGTTGCCTTGATAGGGGCTCTTTTCAAAACAATGTGTTATCCTTCTTAGTGCTTCAAACTAGGTCCTGTTCAGGCATGTCATAACACATTACTTTGAGTTTATTTTCAAGCAAAAAAATTGAAATCCATTCATAACTTTTTAAAAAAATACAAATTTTGCATGAACTTTTTGAAGATTCCTCATATTATTCAAATATAAAAGTGAAATTTTAATTATTTTGAAAATGTAGTATTTGTGTTTTTCAATTCTGAGGTATTTTGAAATACAGGCATGTTGTAAAAGGAAAAGAAAATGTTGGCAAGTTGTGGTAGGAAGAGACTGTATATAAAGTTACTGTTATTTGACAGATAGCATGGAAAGAATTTTCCATAATAATCCCATTAGAGAAATACAATATGTGGGTGCCTGTTTGTTGGAATGTATACAGTAGTACTGCTTTATCCATGGGGGATATGTTTCAAGGCTCCCAGAATGCTTGAAACTGAGGATAGTACTGGATCCAACTGCCATCAATCAGAACAAGTTTCTGCTCATGTCTTCTACTCACAAATATAAACATTTTCCATCTTAACTAAGCACTTGCCATGCACTGTAGTCATAACTTTTGCAGTTTGAGTGTGACAGCAGAACTAGCACAAGCTTATTCTTTCTTCTCCACAATTTCACTAACAGAAGATTTCTTCCTTACTGTTGATCCTAGTAACCTCAGTATATGATTTTTTAAAAATTAATTTATTTTATTTTAAATTCTGAGACACATATGCGTGATGTGCAGGTTTCTTACATAGGTAAACATGTGTCCTGGTGGAGGGAGAGTATACTATTTTTAGGTCAAGGACTTTGACCTTTTCACTTAAAGGAAACACTTTATGGCTTCTCTTTGACATATCCAAATCACAAGTATCACTATTTTTGCATGATAGGCCACTATTAAGTTAAATAAGGGTTCTGTGAACACAAGTGCTGAAATACCTCGGCAGTTGATCTGATAACTGAGCTGTCTACCAAGTAACTCATGGGTGGGTAGCATTTACAGCATGGATATGCTGGACAAAGAGATAGTTCACCTCATGGGTGGGGTGAAGTAGGATAGTATAAGATTTCATCATTTTACTCAGAATCATACACAATTGAAACCTTATAAATTGTTTATTCCTAGAATTTCCTATTTGATATTTCCTTTAGAATGTGGTTGACCACAGGTAACTGAAACCAGGGGAGAGTGAAACCATGTATAAGCAGGGACTTCTGTATGATCATCTGGGCTAGGGCGGAATATTCACCTTAGGGGCTGTGAAGTAGACTTGCTCACAGACACAGAAAATAGGGACGTCATAGGGGTGATATGTGGCCATGTTGGGTAAAAAGAGGAGTAGATGAGGGGATGTTGAATTTATAGCTGCATGTATCAGTAGCTCCTTCTTTATTGTTACCATGTAATATTTCATTGTTTAAATTTACGACAATTTATTTTATCTATTTTCCTGTTGATAGTCATTTAAGTTGCATCTAGTATTTGACTACAGTGCATAAAACTGTTATTGGCATTCTTGTATAAAATTTATTTTGGCCACATGCACTCATTTTGTTTGGGTTTATAGTATACTATAAGTGGAATTGCTGGGACATAAAGTAAGCTACTGTTGTTTAACATTTGTAGAAACTACCAAATGTTTTTTGAAGCTAGTTATACTATTTTATACTCCAACCAATAATAAGTGAGAATCTTTACTAACATTTGATATTGTTAGCCTCTTTAATTTTAGCCATTCTCTGGGTGTGTAGTACTTTCTCATAATGGTTTTCACTCTTCATTTTCCTCATGTGTAATGATATGAATAGGTGTTCATATGTTTATTGGTTATTTGGATATATTTTAGAAGCATATGTTCAAGTGTTTTGGCCATTTAAAAAATGGGTTGTTATTTTATTTTGATTATGGAGTTTTAAATTCACTCGATATATAGGTATTTGTACTGTGAATATTTCCTTCCAGTCCATGGCTTACCCTCCCATTCTGGTATTTGTGTCTTTTGATGAGCAGCAGTTCTTTTTAAAATGAAGTTCAGTTTATAATTTTTCTTCTATTATGCTTAGTGCTTTTTGTATCTTGGCCAAGAAATCTTTGCCCTCCCAAATTTGAGGCTTTCTTCCAAAAGTTTTACAGTTTAAACCCTCACATTATGAATGCATTCTTGATTGCAAACCAGAGAAGTGAATATGTAGACTAGATTCCACATAGAATCTAAGTAATTAATAAGACCACTTTATAAAAGAAAAGTTTCTTTGTACTTTTAATTCTAAGTTAATACTGTTGTAAAGGGCAAAGTAGTTAAATGATAACTTTAACTAAATCTGGCATTGCAGAGAGGCCTAGTCTTATGGTCCCTAGTTTATAACACAATGACTTTTGATTTTCTTCTCTTGTAACCGTTCTTATAAATAAAGCCCCTTTGAAAGAAACATAATTCTAAGTGATCCATACATAGAAAATAATGGGAAGCTGCATAATTCAAGTGTCAAAACCTGAGAAAAATGTTGCTTGCATGCATATGCAAATTATGGGTCAGTTTCAAATTCTAACTAAAATAAAATCAAAGACATTCAGAAATATATGAAAGGGTTCACATCTGGAATCGCAGCATTTTGGGAGGCTGGGGAGGGTGGGTTATCCAACGTTAAGAGTTCAAGACCAGCCTGGCCAACATGGTGAAATCCTGTCTCTACTAAAAATACAAAGAAAATTAGCCAGGCATGGTGGTGCACATCTGTAATCCCAGCTACTTGGGAGGTTGAGGCATGAGAATCACCTGAACCTGGGAGGCGGAGGTTGCAGTGGGCCGAGATTGTGCCACTGCTCTCTCCAGCCTGGGCGACAGAGCAAGACTCAGACTAAAAAAAAAAAAAAAGCTCGAGGGAGACCAAGATGACTGAAAGGGAGCTTCTCCGGAGTGCAACTCCCACTGAGTGAGACACAGAACAAGAGCAATATCTGCATCTCCGAGTGAGGTACCAGGTTCGTTCTAAAGGGACTGGTTGAACAGTGGGATTAACCCCACAAAAGGCAGCAAAAGCAGCCCAAAGAGGGCAAGCTGAGGCAAGGCGGGGCACTGCCCCACCTTGAAAGTGTATCTGGCATAGAGGATTTGGGGGGAGCGTCATCTCCTTGTTACTCTGAATCACATGCAGTGCTACACTCTGAGACTTCGGCAGCATACAGCCTAGGAAAATTCTGCCTGGCTGAGAACCACCCTGAGCTGAAGACCCAGGTGACAGCCCAGGCCAGCAGCCCCAGCCAGACTGGTGCCTTGTCAGTGTAGACCAGGGCAGAGACTTGGTCTAACATGGAGAAAGCTTGTGAGAAGGAACTGCCTGTCCCACAGAAGGGACAGTTGAAAGCGGGGAGGGGGATATGGCCAGACAGGCCCCACCCCTAAGATCAAGCAACCAGAATCCCTCTCCTGGGAGAGTTTTGCAGTTAACACATCAGGCGGAGCTCTATACAGCAGCAGCAGGGGCAGCAGAGGGAGAGAAGCCCGCCATTGGGAAGGCGGGGCTAATCCCACTAGCATAGTGGAACAGGGGAAGAATAAACAGCAGCCCAGCTGAAACTGAGGCAGCCTAGCAGGGCCTCCATAGGCAGACAATGGACAGACTATCTCAAGCGGCATGCTGACACCTGCATTAAAAAAAAAAAAAGCCTCGTACAGGAGAAATAACCCCAACTTTAACAGAAAGGATGTCCACTCAGAGATCCCATTCAAAATCAGCAACTTCAAAGATCAAAGACAGATAAAACCATGAAGATGGGAAGAAACCAGTGCAAAAAGGATGAAAACATCAAAGTCCAGAACACCTCTCCTCCCCAGAGAGCTCACAGCAACTCCCAAGGAAGGCAACAAAACAGGTCAGAAAATGATTTTGACGAGCTGACAGAAGCAGGCTTCAGAAGATGGGTAATAGCAAACTTCTCTGTGCTAAAAGAACATGTTCTAACCCAATGCAAAGAAACTAAGAACCTTGAAAAAAGCTTAGACGAAATGCTAACTAGAATAACTAGCCTGGAGAAGAACATAAACGACTTAATGGAGTTGAATAACACAGCACGAGAACTTAGTGAAGCATACACAAGTTTCAATAGCTGAATGGATCAAGCGGAAGAAAGGATATCAGAGATTGAAGATCAACTCAATGAAATAAAAAGAGAAGGCAAGAAAAGAGAAAAAAGAGTGAAAAGAAATGAACAAAGCCTCTAAGAAATATGGGATTATGTGAAAAGACCGAATCTATGCTTGATTGGTGTATGTGAAGAAGAGGGGAAAATGATTCCAAGCTGGAAAACACTCTTCAGGATATTTTCCAGGAGAACTTCCCCAACCTAACAAAGCAGGCAAACTTTCAAATACAGGAAATACAAAGAACCCCACTGAGATACTCCTCAAGAAGAGCAACCACAAGGCACATAATCTTCAAATTCACCAGGGTTGAAATAAAGGAAAAAATGCTAAAGGAAGCCAGAAAGAAAGGTCAGGTCACCCACAAAGGAAAGCTCATCAGACTCCCAGCAGATCTTTTAGCAGAAACCCTGCAAGCCAGAAGAGAGAGGGGGCCAATATTCAACATCCTTAAAGAAAAGAACTTTCAACCCAGAATCTCATATCCAGCCAAACTAAGCTTCTTAAGTGAAGGAGAAATAAAATCCTTTACGGACAAGCAATTACTGAGAGATTTCATTGCCACCAGACGTGCCTTACAAGAGCTCCTGAAGGAAGCACTAAACACAGAAAAAAACATCCAGTACCAGCCACTGCAAAAACAAACCAAATGGTAAAGACTGATGACATAATGAGGAAACTGTGTTAGCCAGTGGGCAAAACAAACAACCAGTAACTAAATGGCAGGATCAAATTCACACATAACAATATTGACGTTAAATGTAAATGGCCTAAATGCCCCAATCAAAAGACACAGACTGACAAATTGGGTAAAAAGTCAAGACTCATTTGGTGTGCTGTATGCAGGAGACCCATCTCACAAGGAAAGACATGCATAGACTCAAAATAAAGGGATGGAAGATCTACCAAGCAAATAGAGAGCAAAAAAGAGCAGGGGTTGCAATTCTAATCTCTGATAAAATAGGCTTTAAACCAACAAAGATCAAAAGAGACAAAGAAGGGCATTACATAATGGTAAAAGTATCAATGTATCAAGAAGAGCTAACTATACTAAATATATATGCACCCAATAAAGGAGCACCCATATACCTAAAGCAGATTCTTAATGACCTACAAAGAGACTTAGACTCCCACACAATAATAGTGGGAGACTTTAACACTCCACTGTCAATATTAGACAGATCAACGAGACAGAAAATCAACAAGGATATCCAAGGACTTGAATGCAGAACTGGAACAAGCGGACCTAATAGACATCTACCGAACTCTCCACCCCGAATCCACAGAATATACATTCTTCTCAGCACCACATCACACCTACTCTAAAATTGACCACATAATTGGAAGTAAATCACTCCTCAGCAAATGCAAAATAACAGAAATCATAGCAAACAGTCTCTTATACTACAGTGCAATCAAATTAGATCTCAGGATTAAGAAACTAACTCAAAACTGCACAACTTCATGGAAACTGAAAAACTGGCTCCTGAATGTCAACTGGATAAACAATGAAATGAAGGCAGAAATAAAGACATTCTTCAAAACCAATGAGAACAAGGACACAATGTACCAGAGTCTCTGGGACACATTCAAAGCAGTGTCTAGAGGGAAATTTATAGCAATAAATGCCTACATGAGAAGTGAGGAAAAACCTAAAATCAACACCCTATCATTGAAATTGAAAGAGCTAGAGGAGCAAGATCAAAAAAAACCTCAAAAGCCAGCAGAAGACAAGAAATAACTAAGATCAGAGCAGAACTGAAGGAGATAGAGACACAGAAAATCCTTCAAAAATCAATAAATCCAGGAGCTGGTTTTTTGAAAAGATCAACAAAACAGACACACTGCTAGCCAGATTAATAAAAAAGAAAAGAGAGAAGACTCAAATAGATTAAATAAAAAACGATAAAGGGGATATCACCACTGATCCCACAGAAATACAAACTACCATCAGAGATTACTACAAACGACTCTATGCACTGAAACCAGTAAACCTGGAAGAAATGGATAATTCCTAGACACTTGCACCCTCCCAACACTAAACCAGGAAGAAGTTGAAACCCTGAATAGACCAATAACAAGAGCTGATGTTGAGGCAGCAATTAATAGCCTACCACCCCCAAAAAGTCCAGGTCCAGATGGGTTCACAGCTGAATGCTACCAGACATACAAAGAGGAGCTGGTACCACTCCTTCTGAAACTATTCCAAACAATCCAAAAAGAGGGAATCCTCCCCAACTCATTTTATGAAACCAACATTATCCTGATACCAAAACCCGGCAGAGACTTAAAAAAAGAAATCTTTAGGCCAATATCCACGATGAACATAGATGCAAAAATCTTCAATAAAATACGGGTAAACTGATTGCAATAGCACATCAAAAAGCTTATCCATCACGATCAAGTAGGCTTCATTAAGGGGATGCAAGGCTGGTTCAACATACTCAAGTCCGTAAGCAGAATCTACCACATAAGTAGAACCAAAGACAGAAACCGCATGATTATCTCAATAGATGCAGAGAAGGCCTTTGACAAAATTCAACAGCTCTTTATGCTAAAAACTCTCAATAAACTAGCTATCAATGGAACATACCACAAAATAATAGAAGCTATTTATGACAGGCCCACAGCCAATAGCATACTGAATGGGTAAAAACTGGAAGCATTCCCTTTGGAATCTGGCACTAGACAAGGATGCTCTCTCTCACCATGCTTATTCAATATAATATTGGAAGTTTTAGTCAGAGCAAGTAGGCAAGAAAAAGAAATAAAGGGTATTCAATTAGGAAAGGAGAAAGTCAAATTGTCTCTATTTGCTGATGACATGATTGTATATTTAGAAGACCCCATCATCTCAGCCCAAACCCTCCGTAAGCTGATAAGCAACTTCAGCCAAGTCTCAGGATACGTGCGGAAATCACAAGCATTCCTATACACCAATAACAGACAGAGAGCCAAATCAAGAGTGCACTCCTATTCACAATTGTGACAAGGAGAATAAAATACCTAGGAATACAACTAACAAATGAGGTAAAGGACTTCTTCAAGGAGAACTCCAAACCACTGCTCAAGGAAATAAGAGAAGACAAAAACAGATGGAAAAACATTCCATACTCATGGTTAGGAAGAAACAATATCAAGAAAATGGCCATACTGCCCAAAGTAATTTATAGATTTAACTTTATCCCCATCTAACTACCACTGACATTCTTCACAGAAATGGAAAAAACCACCTTAAACTTCATATGGAACCAAAAGAGAGCCTGCATAGCCAACACAATCCTAAGCAAAAAGAAGAAAGCTGGTGGCATCACGCTGCTGGACTTCAAGCTATACTACAAGGCAACAGTAATCAAAACAGCATGGTACTTGTATCAAAACAGAGACGTATACCAATGGAACAGAACAGAGGCCTCCAGAGCATCACCACACATCTACAACCATCTAATCTTTGACAAACCTGACAAAAACAAACAATGGGGGAAAGGATCCCCTGTTTAATAAATGAAAATTGACTAGCAATGTGTGGAAAGCAGAAACTGGACCTCTTCCTGACACCTTACACTAAAATTAACTCCAGATGGATTAAGGACTTAAATGTAAGACCCAACATCATAAAAACCCTAGAAGAAAACCTAGGCAAAACCTTCCAGGGCATAGGCATAGGCAAGGACTTCATGACTAAAACACCAAAAGCATTGGCAACAAAAGCCAAAATAGACAAATGGGATCTAATTAAACTCCAGAGCTTCTGAACAGTAACAGAAACAATTGTTAGAGTGAACTGGCAACCAGCAGAATGGGAAAAAATTTTGCAATCTATCCATCTGACAAAGGGCTAATATCCAGAATCTACAAAGAATTAAAAAAGATTCACAAGATAAAGACAAACAAACCAACCCCAAAATGGGCAAAGGATATGAACAGACACTTTTCAAATGAAGATATATATGAAGCCAACAAACATATGAAAAAATGCTCATCATCACGGGTGATTAGAGAAATGCAAATCAAAACCACATTGAGGTATCATCTCATACTGGTTAGAATAGTGATCATTAAAAAATCTGGAGACAACAGATGCTGGAGAGGATGTGGAGAATAGGAACACTCTTACAGTGCTAGTGGGAGTGTAAATTAGTTGTGGAAGACAGTGTGGCAATTCCTCAAGGATCTAGAAATAGAAATTCCATTTGACCCAGCAATCCCATTCCTGGGTATATACCCAAAGGACAGTAAATCGTTGTATTATAAATAACATACATGTTCATCACAGCACTGTTCACAATAGCAGAGACCTCGAACCAACCCAACTGCCCATCAATAATAGACTGGACAAGGAAAATGTGGCACATATATGCCATGGAATACTATGAAGCCATAAAAAATGATGAGTTTGTGTCCTTTGTAGGGACATGGATGAACCTGGAAACCATCATTCTCAGCAAACTGACACAAGAACAGAAAGTCAAACACAGCATGTTCTCACTCATTGGCGAGTGTTGGACAATGAGAACCTGTGGACACAGAGAGAGGAGCATCACACATCTGAGTCCTTTGTGGGGGACTAGTGGAGGGATAGTGGGAGGGAGGCGGAGGAGGGATAACGTGGGGAGAAATGTCAGATACAGATGATGGGGGAATGGAGGCAGCAAACCACCTTGCCATGAATGTACCTGTGCAGCAATCTTGCATGATCTGCACATGTACCCCAGAATCTAAAGTACAATTTAAAAAATGAAAAAAAAGAGGAATATATGAGAGGAATAAACTCTTTTTGACTAAGAAAGTTTAATCCCAGCATGAGAATGGTTTAATGTGAAATTTATTCATAGGTTGCATCTTACTAATAGATGTAATGAATGTAATAAGAACCAAAAGTGAAAATCCAAAGGTGTTTGAAAACAATTAAATGCTTATTTTAAGAATAGAAAAGAGCCCTTAAAATATTAGTGACAGAAAATTGCTATTATAATAAGAAAAAAAATTCCCTCTCTGAAACCAACAAATCAGCATCACACTTACAGGTAAAATGGAAGAGTTGTTCCTTAAGCAGCAATGAAAGGAGGATGCCCATAATCAGCATAATATTTAACATATATTTATGTATTCTGTCTAAAACCAGTAAACAGGCATAATTAATGGAAGGAAGAAGACAAAATTACCAATTCTTGGAAGATAAATAGTGCTGGGAAAGCTGGCTATCCACTCACAAAGAATGAAACTGGATGTTTATATTATATTGTACACAAAAATAAACCCAAGATGGATTAAATGCTGAATTGTAAGACCTGAAATCAAAATGTTTCTGTAAGTAAATACAAGGGATCAGAGCTATCAGGAAGAGGTTGACAAAAAAGAAAAGAAAGCATAAAGGAAACACTCCTTGATATTGGCCTTGGCAATGATTTTTTTTTTTTTTTTTTTTTTGTATATCACACCAAAAGCTTAGGCAACAGAAACAAGAATAAACAAGTTGAGACTACATAGAAACATTCTACATGGCAAAGAAAACAATCAACAAAATGAAAAAGCAGCCTACAGATTGGTAGAAAATATTTGCAAGCCGTATGTCTGTTGAGGGTTAATACCTTAAATATATAAGGGACTCACATAACTCTGTAGAAAAGAATTGCATCAAATAACACAACTTAAAAATGAGCAAAAGACCTGAATAGACATTTTTGTCCAAATAATACATATAAATGGCCAACAGACATGTAAAAAGGTGCTCAACATCACATCATCAGGGATATTCAAATAAAAACCACAATGAGATATCACCTTACACCTATTAGGAAAGCTGTTATCAATCAGAAGGACAAATGATAGCAAGTGTTGGAGAGGATGTAGAGAAGAGAAATCTTGCACACCATTTGTGGAAATATAAAATTGTGCAGCCATTAAATACAGAACAACCATATGACCCAGCAATCCCACTTCTGGGTATATATGCAAGAGAAATGGAATTAGCACTTCCTTGAGATATCTGTGCTTTCAATGTTAATTGCAACATTTTACACAATGGCCAAGATATGGAAACAACGTTCAGTGGATAACTGGATAAAGGAATTGTGATACACACACACACACACACACACACACACACACACAATTGGATATTATTCAGTCTTCTAAAAAGGAGATAATGAAATTTACAACAACATGGATGGATGTGGAGGACATTATGCTAAGTGAAATAAGGCAGACATCAAACAAAAAATACTATATTTGTAAATGTCGAATAGATAGAAGCACAGGGGCAGGAGTAGGAAGAAATGGGAATAAGAAGGTTAAAGCATGTAAATTTGCCTTTAGGTAGGATGAATAAGTCTAGAGATGTAATCTATGGCATGAGGACAATAGTTAATAATAATATATTGTATTCTGAAAATTCAGTAAGGAAGTAGATTTTAGGTGTTCTTACCACACAAAAAGGCAGCTGTGGAAGGTGATGATAGATGTATTAATTTGTTTAACTATAGTAATCATTTCACTGTGCCTATGTTTACCAAAACATCATATTGTACACATTAAATATATGAAATAAAAATAGAAATAAATAAAAAAGGATAGGTTTTTATATCTATAAAAGCTAAGTCTTAAAAACAACCCCCTAGTTGGTAGAATTAATGAGTTATAAAAAATAGTTGGATATAAATAAAAGTTTTAAAAAACAGTACCTTGTTATCTGTATCAGAAATAGCCATTTAGAAGATATAATGGAAACAGTTTATAGTAGCCACAAAACATAAATATTTGGTAATAACCCCAACAAAAATGTCTAGGGTTTATATTACACATATTTAAAAATTCTACCCAGAGACAGGAAAGAAGACATTTAAAAAATGGAGAGTTATACGTACCATGTTTTTTTTTTTTTTTTTTTTTTTTTTTTTTTGAGATGGGGTTTCACCATGTTGGTCAGGGGGCTTGTCTTGAACTCATGACCTCATGATCTGCCCACCTTGGCCTCCCAAAGTGTTGGGATTACAGGTATGAGCCACCATGCCCGGCCCATACTATGGTTCTTGATAAAAGAGTAAATGCTAAGAAGAGATACGTTCCTTCCAAATTGTCCTATACGTTCAACATAAACTTAGTAGCATATTAAAAAATTTGACGAAGGAAATCTTCAATAAGATAATGAGTACCTGAAGGAAATGTATCTCCATTATTAGTACAATGTCTGGTATGTGGTAATTACTCATTAATTAACTATATAAATGAAGGACTAGTAAAACATCTATATTTGTTCTGTTTATGACTCACCGAATGTTTATTGTATAATTGGTAAGAGCTAAATATTTTCACGTGCAAAAGTATGATGAAAAGTGAGTCCTTCTGATTATTGACCTTATATCTTCTGGGGTTGAGGTGTGGTCAGATAATAACTATTCTATAGCTATATCTTTACTTTTGGATAACATTCAATGTTAATCTCACATTGCATTACTATGCATGAAGGCATGAAAAAGTGTGAACCATTCACAGAACTATAATAAAAATCAGATGATTATTATTCATAGTGATATGGGACAAAGCAAGAAAAGGCTGGAGATGAGTTAAGAGAGGCAGGTAGGGACCAAGTTAAGAAGCATTTTATGTGTCATGCTTAAGAGCTTACATACTTGACAGACTGTAGAGATCTACTGAAGCATACCAACAGAAGAGTGATGTGATCCACCTTACGCTGCTAGAAAGATCACTTTGGTGGCTGTATGGATTATTTGGGGAAGGAGGAGGGGAAAATTCAGAGACCAGCGATCAGTCTATTGTAGTAGTCATAGAAAGAAATGAAAAGAGTCTGAACAAAGGTGATGGCAGTGGGAATGAATGAAAAGGAATGCATTCGTGAAATACTTAGGGGTAAATTTGACAATATTTGGCAACCAACTGGATTCTTCACACTCTAGTCAGAATGATCTTTTAAAATTGTTAATCTGATAATGTCACCTAGATTGTCCTTTCCTGTTTATGACAATTAAAATCCTACTTGTTCCTCAAGACCCATATTAAATTCCATAATCTACATAAAGGATTATCTGATCAATCCAATCACATGACCAGGAGAGCTTCTTGCCTCTGAACTGTTTTACAATTGCAAAGAATTTTATCATGCTTGGTTCTGCATTGAAGTAATTTGAGCCTTTATTTGCTTATGCCTAAGGGAGACCTTTCAGAGAGTGACTGGCTGTATCTAATGTATTTTTATGTCCTGTATTGAACATAATGCAAGATTTTGCACATAGTAAGCTTTCTGTAACTACCTGTAGAAGTTGTAGCATTAATTAACAATTACTGGCTGGTGATTTTATTCAGTGAAGTGGTTTAGTTTCTTTTTGTTTCCCACAGTCAACTGTTACTTATAGTTAAGTAATTTTTTTTTTTTTTTTGAGGTATAGTTTCTCTCTTGTTGCCCAGGCTGGAGTGAAATGGCGCGATCTACGCTTGGCACTGTCTTGGCTCACCACAACCTCTGCCTTCCGAGTTCAAGCTATTCTCCTGCCTCAGCCTCCTGAGTAGCTGGTATTACAGGCATGCGCCACGACACCTGGCTAATTTTGTATTTTTAGTAGAGACTGGGTTTCACCATGTTGGTCAGGCTGGTCTCGAACTCCCAACCTCAGGTGATCTGCCCACCTTGGCCTCACAAGTGCTGGGTTTATAGGCGTGAGCCACCATGCCCAGCCAAGTAATTTAATATTAAGTGACAATCTTTAAAACTGTAAAATAGGCTAATTGAATTTAGCATAGATTCTAGAAATAAACCCAGACTTTTGTACTGACATAATGTGTCATGTCTTCATGGTATAGAATGTCAAGGGAATACAGGGCTGGGAATCAGGTCATTCCATATTTGAAATATTTAGCCTTTACTGTTTTTCTAGCAGTGTCCTCATCTGTAAAATATAAGAACTGGAAGGTCAAAAGCTTCCTTTTCAATTTAAAAATCTAAAAATATTTTTAAGCCTAAGCACATAGTATATGCTAAAGAAATGCATATGTGATTAACTTTATGTAAAACAAATTTAACAAGGTGATCAGTCATTGGAGATAAATGCTTTTATTACTTTATCATAATTTGGTTTTCTGACTTTCAATGAAGGTATTTTTTCTGTGCTTTTTGAAGATTAAAAACTTGTGAGGGCCTAGTTTTATTGTCTGTGAAGTAAGTGTGGCAATAATTGTAAGTCAAATCTTTGGCTAGATCTAGCCAATAAAAATAAGAAGGTAACACATGAAATTCTGAGACCAGTTCATTTTTTTTTTTTTTTCTTCAGATGGAGTCTTACTCTGTTGCCAGGCTGGAGTGCAGTGGCACAACCTCTGCTCACTGCAACCTCTGCCTCTAGGCTCAGGCAATTCTCCTGCCTCAGCCTCTCAAGTAGCTGAGACTATTCAAGTAGCACACACCACCACACCTGGCTAATTTTTTCTGTATTTTTAGTAGAGAGGGTGTTTCATCATGTTTGCTAGGATGGTCTCCATCTCTTGACCTCATGATCCGCCCACCTTGGCCTTCCAAAATGTTGGGATTACAGGCATGAGCCACCGCGCCTGGCCTAGACCAGTTACTTTTTTTTTTTTAAATTAATTAATTAATTAATTTTTTAATTGCATTTTAGTTTTGGGGTACATGTGAAGAACATGCAACATTGTTGCATAGGTACACACATGGCAGTGTGGTTTTCTGCCTTCTGTCCCCTTGCCTGTATCTGTCATTTCTCCCCATGCTATCTCTTCCCACCTCCCCACCCCTCCATCCCTCCCTATACGTTGGAATTATTTTGGTTTAGAAATTCTGTAGGCTGGCCTGGCACGGTGGCTCACTCCTGTAATCCCAGCACTTTGGGAGTCTGAGGCAGGTGGATCATGAGGTCAGGAGATTGAGATCATTCTGGCGAACACGGTGAAACCCCATCTCTACTAAAAATACAAAAAGTTAGCCAGAGTGGTGGCATGAACCTGTAGTCCCAGCTACTCGAGAGGCTGAGTCAGGAGAACTGCTTGAATGTGGGAGGCAGAGGTTGCAGTGAGCCAAGATCATGCCTCTGCACTCCAGCCTGGTGACAGAGTGAGAGTCTGTCTCAAAAAAAAAAACAAAAACAAAAAACAAAACAAAACAACAACAACAACAACAACAACAAACTATGGGTTTTGGTTGCCCATTATTATTGTCATAAGATGTTATGGTAGATGCACAAGAAATTTATCAGCATATTTCTTCCTATAACTGAAGAGTTGTGTGTTTTCATACAAAGGATGTGAGCTTATTAGTAATGTTGCATATTTTATATATTTAGAGGGATTTTCCAGGTCATAGAAAGTGTTTCTGTTCTTGGGAAGAATAATTGCTACTCCAATATCTCTCATCCTACCTATTTTTAATGTTGTTGTTTATATTTACATTCTTCTTGTGCAATCTCATCTACTGCAATTATTTCAGTCCTTGCCTACATACTGAAGACCTTTCATTTATAGCTCGAATCTAAATTTTTTTCTGAGTCCCAGACTAAAAGTTGTGTATTTTCGCCCTCCACCATTTTTGTTTGTTTGTTTGGACTCTACAAGGAATACATATTTATTATAGAGCACTTAGAAAAATAGAAAATTATATGTGTGCAGGGTAAATAATCACATAAGAAAACCTCTATTAACACCTCGATGTATTTTCACAATAGTATTATGGTGCATTTTTAAATGTAACTAAGGTTGTACTCATTGAATATGATCTGCTTATAGATAGTAGTGTGGTTAAGAGTGAGGCTCTGAAGTCTACCAAATACAGGTTTCATTCAAACTCTGCTACTTACTAGCTGTGTGAAATTTGGAAAGTTTCTTAACTCCTATGAATCTATTTCCTTATTTGTAAAATAAAGTAATATCACTGTATGTGATTATTCTGTGGATTAAATAAAATATTTGTAAGATAGTTAAGTGCCTGGCACATGGTAAATAATCGATAAATGGAAGCACTTGCTGTTTTATTATACTATGTATCATGTCAGTACCTCCTTGTTTTTCTTACTAGGTTTTGAATATTTTGATATCAATAAAGAGTTGTGGTAGTTACATAGCTGCATGGTATAAGCCATTCTGTGGTACAAACAATGTCTTAATATTAGATACTTAGGCTGATTGCATTTTGGGGGTATTAGTTGTAGTAGTGTCTTCCATATCTGTTATAATTTCTTTTTTTTTCTTTACCTTCTATTTATTGATTTTTCTCTATACTATGTCAAATCCTCTCTTTACTCCCTCTAATGTGCATGTTGTTTGTCACACTGGTTTAGTTTCCTTGCCATCGACCAACATAATTTATATCTTTCCCGATCTTATCTTACTTGGCTTTCTCTTCCTGGCTCATTGAAGTCATGTTTCCTTATTCAATAAGAAACAGTGTTTCTTAATACCTTTCCATTGCTACTTTCCATGCTAGTTGTTTTTGTTTTTGTCTGTTCATTGGAAGAAAGATCCCCTGAAAGGCCTTTGTACTATTGTTTGAAATGTTTTTGTTCATGGTCTTTATGTGGCTTACTCTTGTTGTCTAGATCTTCACTTAAATATCCTCTTCTCTGAGAGGTTTCCTTTGACCAACCAATCTAAAGTGGCCACTTGTATACTGTCTAATGTCATATCATCCCAGTTTAATTCTCTGCATAAGACTCATCACTTCTACTATCAGACATTTTCCTTCTTTATTTATTTTCTATCCCCTTTCACTGGAATAGAAGCCTCAAGAGGCCAGGCATCTTGTTCAACTTGTTCACGGCTTTAATCTTAGCACCAGCAATCATTTCTTACACACATGAGTTGCTCAATAAATATTTGCTGAGTGAATGAATAAAAGAATTTACTATTTCCCATCTGTCTATACTGTTGTGCACTAATCCCACCCCTTTCTCTGACTTTTATCTATAAGTCAATAATAACAGAAATAAATGATTGAATAAATAAATATGGGAGAAGACGCAAGTCTTCCTTACAGAAGAATTCCATATTTTATTTGTGAATATGTTTATTTGTATGTATCTCTTCTTTAGACACTGAACTTTATTCACGTACCCTTGGGTGTTAATTTAATGATTCACTTACAAAGAAAAGTATGTGAAATGGAATAAAATAGTAACTTTATAGTGAAGAAATCAGACAAATACTATCAGCAGTAGACAGAATAGGCCCCCCAGGATGTTCACATTTTAATCCCCAAAAACCTGTGACCATGACACTGTTGATGGCAAAATGGACTTGCAGATGTGATTAAGTTAAGATCTTTGAGCTGAGGAGATTATCCTGGATCATTCAGGCAGGCCCATTGCAATCACAAGAATTCTTATAAGAGGGACTCAGGTGCGAGTCAGAAAAAGGAGATGTGATGATGGATCCAGAGGTTGGAGTGATGTGATGCTCTTTGAAGATATAGGAAGGTGCCATAAGCCAAGAATGAAGGTAGCTTCTAGAATCTGGAAAAAAAAAAAAAAACAAAAAACAAAAATGAAGGCAACCATCTTTCTCCTGAAGCCTTGCCAATACTTAATTTTTGACTTCTAACCTCTGGAGCTGTAAGATAATCAACTGGGGTTGTTTAAAACTACTGTTTTTGATCATTTGTCACAGTGGCAAGAAATTAATATGGCCCATTTCCAGAGTCTGACACAAACGCTTCCTAATCTAATATATACCAGGAACTGTAATTTCTGGCTTGATGTAAGCACAAAGAGGAATTGATCAGAAAGGAATTGGCAGTGGTGATCAGAAAGGGGCACATAGTATAAGGTACTAGAACTCTGGCTGCTTTAAAAAGCAACACCATTGCCAGGTCTCAGTTTCAGTGCTGGTACTTGTTTTCCTGACTCTGTCTTTCTACAAGATATTTAACAGTAAGTTGGGCAAGGCAGGATCAGAAGTAACTAGCTATTTGTTATTTAAAATTGAATATTCATATATTTATATTCTTCTTATCCAATTATATAATTTATGCTCATTAAGAAGCATTTGGAAAAATTATAGGAAAGTATAATCCCACTGCTCTGAAAGCACTGTTAAAATTTTGGAGCTCATAAATACAAATGTTTTTTCAACACAAAGATTCCCTAGTATTGCAAACATGACATATCCAATGTCCAATCCCATGTGATCTTTGCCTTGAGTACCTGCCTTCTCATCTATAGTCTTGGTCTTGTTTGATGACACCACCATTCACTCAGATGCCTGACTCAGAAATTTGGGCATCATCCTGGACTCTTGCTCATCCTTCACATTCAGTCCATCACCAAATCCATTTCTCCTTCCAAATTATTTCTCCAATTCACTCCCCCTGCTGCTTTATCCTTATTATCACTTCCTTAGTTTTGGCCCACATAATTTGTCAGCTATATCAGTAAAATATCCTTCTAATTTTTTTTTTTTTTGGCTTCTAGTCTTAGCCCTCTCCTCCCCTGACAGTTTATCTCTCTTTGCAGCCATAATGATCTTTCTGAAATGTAAATATGGTTATATTTTTTTCTTGTTTAGATTTCTTCAGTGGCTCCCAGTGTGGCAAGATCTCTTATCTGGCTCCTCTCTACTTCAACAGGCATTTCACCTGTGCAGAGCATACATTGCAGCCTTCCCCAACATTGGAAAGTGACACTTTCTCTCATGTTGCCATTCCTCTTTCTGGAATGCTTTCTCTCATATGTTGGGCCTAACCAACTCCTGTTTATTCTTTAAGATCTGTCTGTGAAACTTTCACTATGCATATATATATAAAGAATTTAAAAAAATTTAAAAAAACTAAGTCACAGACACACATATTAGCCTAGGCCTAGGTTGGGTCAGGATCATCAATATCACTGTCTTCCACCTCCACATCTTGTCCCACTGGAAGGTTTTCAGAGGCAATAATATGTAGGAAGCTGTTATCTTCCATGGTAATAATGTCTTCTTCTTTAATACCTTTTGAATGATTAACTGCAACTGTTTTAAAGTTAACATTTTAAAAATAAGGAGTATACTCTAAAAATAACAATTAAAAGTATAGTATAGTAAAGATGTAAAAAAAAAAAGGTTATGTAAATTTTCAAAGGCTCCTGAACAACAGTTCTGTAATGTTCTACTTTGGTTACATGTGACTAGGAATATGGACCCATGAAATAATTCAGAGCCTTAATGTGGATGCTTTTAAAAATATGTAGCCAGAGGACAAAGTTTTCCTTTGTCTTTCTGGTTATCAGTGCTGTGTTATATTTTGACCCCTTCCCTCCACTCAACACTTGGTTTTCTTTCTACCGTTACTTTGTTTCAGATTAAAATGAAAAGAAAAAGATTAATACCTTTTTTTGCCTGAAACATCTGCCCTTTCATTGTATTACAGTTTCTGTGCCTGTCTTTGGGACTTATTGATAGCGATGGCAATTTAAAGGCTTTGTGATCCACAGATAACCCTACTATGATTCTCTTAGTTCTAAGAGTCCTTAATCCACCATTGAGAGAAGGGCAATATATCCTCCTCCCTTCTTGAGGTCCTCTGTATCCATGGTGTGTTATGAAATGCATGATCCTGAAGGTAAAGATGTTTTCCTATATCAGCACAGCATGGCATAGCTGACATAGATATGAGCTATAGATAGCTAGAATAAAATCCTTTAGTGATCTTTGCAATCTGTTTTAGGGGAAACAAATACCAGAAGCAGCAGAGGAAATCCAAATTAAATTTAATGTTGTTTTTGACAGGAAGAGCTGTGCCTAGATGTAGACAGTGTCATTTATTTTCCCCTGGAACATTATTGAAAATACTAATATGTAACTTTGTCCAAATTTGGCTCAGATCAGCCATCGTCCAGGGCTGGCAGGGCTTCTCCTCCTCCTCCTCCTTCCTGTTTTTTGACGGGGTCTCCTTCTGTTGCTCAGACCGGAGTACAGTGCCTCAAGTGATCCTCCCACCTCAACATCCTGAGTAGCTGGAACTATGGGTGCACACCACCACTCCTGGCTAACTTTTTTTTTTGTTTTGTAGAGATGGAGTCTCGCTATGTTCACCAGGCTGGTTTCAAACTCCTGGCCTGCAAGTGATCCTCCCACTTGGGCTTCCCAAAGTGCTAAGATTATAGGCATAAGCCACTTCACCTGGCTGACTCCTACTTTTGACTTCTAAAACTTGGGAGGCTATTCAAATCATTGGGAGGTCACCTAGAACACACTTTTCTCTCTAGATACCCCGAAGCAGTCAGTGCTAAGACTAGTAAGGCCTCTAGGGACTGATAATTATTTGATCTCCAGCCCCCAGTGCCTGCCCCTCAATATTACATTTATCCTTTGACCATGTGATATGAAGGGAAAAGAATATTAATATTAGCTTTGGATCCCATACTCCTTCCCATTTCCCTTTAAGGGTAGTTTATTCACCTGAATAACCTTTCTGTTGTAAAGGCCTTTCTGTTGTAAAACCTTTCTGTGATACTGAGTGTGAAGTTTGAAAACCACTGTTTTCTGGTCTTGGCTCTGCCAACGTAACAGTTGTACCAGTTTCTTTCCTCTTCTTTTTTTTTCAGAACAGAAATACTTTCTCCCATCTTGAAAATTAATGTGATATGTTTGAATCACTATGTTCTCCCTGAAAGGTGAACCCTGAATAAATTCAGGTTGATTTTTTTGAAAGGAGTTGAAAGCAGAGTTAAGGCTATTTGTTTTTCTAAAAATAGCTGTGGCTCCACAAATAACATACTACATTTTTTAGAGACAGAAAAAGATTGTAGACATAGTGTTAACCCTCTTAAATGTAAAATGACAGGGAATCTGATATGCAAAGGTGAGATAATTTGTCCAAGTTCACATAGCAAGGGAAAGGGCCAAGACATGAGTACCCAGAGGTTTTTTAAAAATCTTTTTGGCACAGTTAAGAGCTATTTTTGCCTCAGAAACCTACATTTCACATATTTAATGCAAAATAAAACCCTTCTTTAGTAAAATGTATTCTGTTAGACTTTCACTATTTTACAGTTCTTGTGATGAACTTAGTATTTATAGTTAAATTAGTATGGCCTTTACCACTATTTTTATATGTAAAAAACATTTCCTCTTATTTAAATAGTTCCAGTAGTCTCTTTTCTGTGGGTTTGATGGAAAGTAAGTATTGACCCAATAATCACTGGGTGGTGGGGAGGTAGATAAAAATAGAATGGAAAGTCAACCCAGTCTGTTCTAATCTTTGCTATGTGTGCAGTGCTGATGTATTATATGGCCTTAAACATGTGTTTAATGACACCCCTACATCAAGGCATAGCCCTTGCTGTTAACAACATTGTTAATTCAGTTAAACTTCACTCTCCTGCCTCTGTTGTTTTGTTTACCTAAAAAGACTGCTAGAATCATTACACAGTTTATTTCCAGCTGTTTATAGCCCTATGTATTAGTTTTCTATTGCTGCTGTAACAAATTACCATAAATCTAGTGCCTTAGAGCAACACTCATTTGTTACCTTTCAGTTCTGCGGGTCATTGGCCTAAAATTAAAGGACTGTGTTCCTTTCTGGAGGGTGTAGGGGAAAATTCGTTTCTTTGCCTTTCCCAGTGTCCAGAGGCCACCTATGTGCTTTTGCTCATGTCCCTCTTCCTTTATCTTCAAAACCAGCAGTGCTGGGTCAAATCTTTCTCATATCTCCTCACTTGAACTTCTGCTGCTTTATTCTTCCAATTTTAAGGAGCACAACTGAATAATCCAGGATAATCTCCCCATCTCACAGTCTTTAACTTAATCACACCTGCATCGTCTCTTGCTATGTTAGGCAACAAATGCACAGGTCCCAGGATTTAAGATGTGGACATCTCTGGGGGCTCTTTTCAACTTAAAAATTATTAAAAAAATATTTAACACAAAATTTTGTCCCAATGCTCTCCATGCAAGAAAATTTGCAGCCATTATGAATAATTGTTCAATATTTTATATATACAGTCATCCATTGTTATCTGTGGGGCATTGGTGCCAGGACCTTCTGCTGCTACAAAAATCCACAGATGCTCAAGTCCCTGATAAAATTCACATATTCTAATCAAAGCCTATTCAAATTTTTTCCAGTTATCCCAAAAGTGTTATTGATAGGAGAAAGCTCAACTTCAGAATTATGCATTTCATTGAGTTGTACTGTCTCTTTAGTGTTTCTCCATCTGGAACACTTTCTCAGTGTTCTCTTGACTTTCATGACCTTGACACCTTTGAACACTACAGGCTGGTTAATTTGTAGCATGTCCCTCAGTTTGCATTAGTCTTAATTTTTCCTCATGATGTTATTCAGGTTTTGCTTCTTCAGCAGGAATTACACACACATGATCTTCTCATTGCATCCTATCAGGTGGCACCTGATATTGACTTGTCCCTTACAAGTTGATAACTTAATTAAGGTGGTATCTGTCAGGCCTCTCCACTTCAAGGTTGCTTTTTCTTTTATTTCTAATTAGTAGTATTTCTCATGAGGTTGAAAATACTTTGAGACTATGCAAATACCTTATTCCTTATCAGACTTTCAATATTTTATTTATTGCATCAACATGGAATCATAGTTTCCTATTTTTATTCAGTTATAATCCTTTATTTATTCTGATGCCAAGTGGTTTCGTATTTGTACGATCTCCTTCAATTTGGTATATATATCTTTTTAACAAGTCTCCATCATCATTCCTTATATTCAGAGTTTATCTTATACTTTCTGAGTGCTTCATTACATTCCGTTTCATCTTGTACTTTCTCTGCCTTAGCTCTGGAATCAGGCATCATGGTTCCTTTTAGTAGAGAATCATATGTTGAACCTAAATCTGTTTGCAAGTGCTCATTGCTGTTCAGGCCCTTTTGATGGAAAGAGCTAGGAAATATTTGTATGCATGTATATACACACATAAATACATATACACATTTATACATATAGGTCTGTATCTTTGTACATTGAAACCATGAGTTCTCACCAATACCTTCAATTTTAATCTAATACCATGGGGTTGATTCTAGTTTTCTCCCTTTTCATGATTTCACTTCTCAGTTGCTAACATTAAGAGACTTATCTCTTATTATTTGACCAGTTCCTTCATATGTAGCCAATACCCTGTTGACATACCCTTGCCTCCGTGACTCTGTTTGACTTCCAGAAATCCTGGCTGTAGCTGTCACCTCCCCACATGAATATCCTCATTTTGTTTGCATTTCACTTTACCACATCAGGCCACCATTGATGTAGTCTTCCTGCAGTGACACCTTCCTCATCTTCTCAAGCCCCACAGAGAGTCTCTCTGGTGCCCTCTTTACAGGGCATGCCTATTTTGCTTGGCCCCACTAATGGATTGAACTCTTCAGGAAGGAGAAGGGAAGGAACATTTTCTGTACTTTGATGAGTTGTTACCACATTTTTCCTTACAGCCATGATATGTAAGGATTACTACCCCTGTACTATATATTTACTTTCTATTTTTGTAGTTCCTATAAATTCTGCTTTCCTATAGTCAATATCCACATTTTAAAATTATAATTTATGAGATTTTTGCTTGTCAATTTGAGTTATTTTCTTCAGATTAATGTTAATTTGTTTACTGGTTTATTATTATTATTGGTTTGATTTTTACCTAATAAAGTATTAAAAATGAGGCAACTGGAAGTAAGATGATTTTCGTGTAATTATGGTATAATTATTTAGAATCACTACTGCTTTCTCATGATACTCCTTTTTGTTATTTTAATTTAATTTTATTTTTCTTTTCACTAACCAAACAGTAGTGATAAACATAAACTATCAGTAAAGCTGGCTTAGAAAAAAAAGAGTTAAAAAAAAAATGAGACTGGATCTCTGTGTTGCCCAGGTTGGTTTTGAACTTCTGGCTTCAAGTGATCCTCCCACTTTGGCCCCCCAAAGTGTTGGGATTACAGGCGTGAGCCACCATGTCTGGACAGAGTGAAGCCTTTTATTTTTGAATAGAGGTATTTACAAAACCTATTGCACAGTAACCTATTCCTGAATTATTTAGGGTTAGGAACATGAGTTCAAAAAGTTTGATTTCTTTAGCGTGACGTAGAAAGCTCTTCACATTAGGCTCTCAAATTTCCTTTCTAGCCTCAGTTTCTGCTGCTTCTCATTTTGGTCCTCTGTGCTATTATTATACCACATTATTTACCCTTCCCCAATTGTGCCACATTCTTTTGCATTTCTGTGATAGTGTGTGATTACCCAGAAGGTAGATCAAGCACATGCTTGGAGCACCAACCAGACATAGGTACCAAACAATGAGGAAGAAAAAGAGTATATGATGTTTCTTGTCATCATCAAGGAAATTAGATCTTTGTTGGACTTCCTTACACTTAATTCACAGTTTAGAATTATTTGTAATTTTGAAATACATGTGAGGGAGCAACGTAGCCTTTTCTGTAATTAAGGCCCTTGAACGTTTATTTAGGCCCTTCTCTGTGCCTTTGCTCTTGCTGGATCTTAGCACTGTGAACCCTGCCTCCAAGAGAATTGCATGATATTCCATCCCATAGGATTTTATTGCACATGTATCATAACACTAATCACTTTGTATAATAATTTTTTAATCATATCTCCTGATCAAACCATGAAGTCAATGAGGAAAGTGACATCTTCCCATCTAGCCATCTATTTCCTACATGTAACCCAGTGATTTAGGCAAAGTGGAGACTCATTAAGTGTTGTTAAACTGAATAATTTATTGTCTTGTTTATATATGCAGGTGGTGGCTCTTATAGCAGAGATTAAATTATGTCTCTTAAACTGTTATGACACTTGATTCATTAGTATCTGCTTGAATAGAATTTGACATGCCCAGGTAGTCCAGTTTGTTAATATATCAAACTGTTCAGAGAATAGGGAGTGTTCAGAAATAAGAAATCTGAAAAATAGGTAAGATTCTTATGGAACACAATGGTTTACTGGGGGCTTTTTTTTTTTTTTTTTTTTTTTTTTTGAGTCAGGCCTCACTCTCATCCACGTTGGAGTGCAGTGGCACTATGTTGGTTTGCACGATCACTGCAACCTCTGCCTCCCAGGCTCAAGTGATCCTCCCACCTCAGCCTCCTGAATAGCTGAGACCACAGGCATCTGCCACCACAGCCAGCTAATTTTTTTGTATTTTTGGTAGAGACCGGATTTCACCATGCTGCTGAGGCTGGACTCAAACTCCAGAGGTCAAGTGATCCACCTGCCTCAGCCTCCCAAACTGCTGGGATTATAGGCATGAGCCACCACACGCACTCCTACTGGTGGCTTTTTTTTTCCAGCTTGCCCAGTGTTCTGACAATAAGGATTTAGTCTTGTATACTCATGTTCATTCAATTGCATTAGTTCTTTAAAAATCAAAGAACCTTTTCAGTTAGATTTGGATCAGAGTTGTAGGCACT
This sequence comes from Saimiri boliviensis, assembly GCF_048565385.1. Lineage (NCBI taxonomy): Eukaryota > Metazoa > Chordata > Mammalia > Primates > Cebidae > Saimiri > Saimiri boliviensis. The sequence goes on from NC_133470.1 coordinate 117,728,760, forward strand.
TTCTGATTTGCTCACTTAAAGCAGTTCAAGGAGAAAACAATGAAAAATTATGTTGTTAGATGCATATCACATTACCACTGGCTCTTTTGCTGCTTAAATATCGTCTATTCATGGCCTGCAGGAGCCATATAATGACTTAACTTGTTCCTGTCCTATTATGATAGTTCTGTCACAGACTACAAAAAGGTTCCATAAGTCATCTTTTGAGTTTTAAGCCATGTGAGTAGAAAGTTTTCTAATGGCAGTGGTTCCCAGATGCCAGTTAGCTAATGGAAACTGATTTGTTATGGTTATTGTCACAGGTCTGCAGTGATGTATGAAAAACAACGATGTAGTGATTATCCCCCAGAAAGCTAACTTTATTAATTACAAAGGACCATCCTTTATTCTGAGATTGTTCTTTATGCTTTTTGCTTGTTCAAATGCTCTTTTGTCCTTAATTTAATGAAATTAAATTTATGATGGTAGTTGTAACGTTTATTCAGGCCCTTCCCTGTGCCTTTGCTCTTGCTGGATCTGTACCCTTATATGAAACCCTTGAGATGAGATATGTTTCAGAACTTATATTCTTTTAGGATTTTAGAAAGGTAACACAGTCTGTGTATACTATATTCCATAACAGCCCTGGCAGGGTTTAAAGTGATACCCCATAATCAGTTACAGTAATGTTTCTGCAGTGAAATGTAAGAATATTTATACTGACAGAGAGAAAAAGCCTGTGAATAGCCTCATGTCAGTTCAGGTCAAGCTTTACTGCCAGATGAGTTCATATCAGTTCAGATTTTGCTGCCAATTGAGTTACAGGCAAGAAAAAATTGATTTCCAAATGTTTGGATTTTGAAATGTGGATAAGGGGTTGCCTTTTTAAATGTCCTAACTTGCAAAATAAAGTTGAGTATCCTATGTAGGACCCCAAAATGTTTTTGAAATTTCATTGGTTCACAAAATCCAAAAGCATGGGCAACACCCCTTGAAAGCTATTGAAGTGAGTATAACTTTACTGTTATACTCATCCCTAGCCAATAATAATTTTCCTGTTTTGTTTGCAAGGAAATACATTGATGTTGTAAAAATCCCCAAATATACTTTTTTTTTTTATTGCATTTTAGGTTTTGGGGTACATGTGATGAACATGCAAGATTGTTGCATAGGTACACACATGGCAGTGTGCTTTGCTGCCTTCCGTCCCCTCACCTGTATCTGTCATTTCTCCCCATGCTATCTCTTCCCACCTCCCCACCCCCCGCCCCTCCCCCATTTCCCCCCAACAGACCCCAGTGTGTAGTGCTCCCCTCCCTGTGTCCATGTGTTCTCATTGTTCAACACCCGCCTATGAGCGAGAATATACGGTGTTTGATTTTCTGCTCTTGTGTCAGTTTGCTGAGAATGATGGTTTCCAGGTTCATCCATGTCCCTATAAAGTACGTGAACTCATCGTTTTTGATGGCTGCATAATATTCCATGGTGTATATGTACCACATTTTCCCTATCCAGTCTATCATCGTTGGGCATTTGGGTTGGTTCCAGGTCTTTGCTATTGTAAACAGTGCTGCAATGAACATTCGTGTGCACGTGTCCTTGTAGTAGAATGATTTATAATCCTTTGGATATATACCCAGTAATGGGATTGCTGGGTCAAATGGGATTTCTATTTTTAGGTCCTTGAGGAATCGCCACACTGTCTTCCACAATGGTTGAATTAATTTACATTCCCACCAACAGTGTAAAAGTGTTCCTATTTCTCCACATCCTCTCCAGCATCTGTTGTTTCCCGATTTTTTAATGATCGCCATTCTAACTGGTGTGAGATGGTATCTCAATGTGGTTTTGATTTGCATTTCTCTGATGACCAGTGATGATGAGCATTTTTTCATATGTTTGTTGGCCTCCTGTATGTCTTCTTTTGTAAAGTATCTGTTCATATCCTTTGCCCATTTTACTTTTAATCAAAGTAGATTGAAATTAAGTTTATCTTGTAGCAATTTTAGGAGGTTGGGGGAGGAGAGAAGGTTGCAGCCTGAATCCATCCACAATTCTCAGTGATGGATTAGGAGTCTCTGATAGGTATGGGTTCTAGCTGGACTAGCTTGACAAATCTTCCTGGCTGCATTTGTTTGGCCAAATAGATTAGTGGGGATATTGGTTTGTTTTGGGTAAGGGGAATGTGAAATACCTACGTGAACATAGATTAACTGATTAATCTTTGGCATTTGTAGCTTATGTTTCTATCCATCAGATGGAGTTAACAGTTTCCATCTCACAAGTATAAAATGATTTAGGAGCTATGAAAGTACTTTGACAATGAAGAGCACATTAGCATATAAAGTCAAAATCTTGAAGAAGAAGTTACATAGTATGAACTAATAGAATCAAAACAACACAGCGACACATTTCTTGTCCTAGTAAATTTGTCTAGAAAGTAGACTTGGTAAAACAATAATTATTTGTCCTAACTGGGCCATAATTTGGCTCTTGCTTAAGGACAGTATTCTCTGTCAACCTATGTACCAGTTATTTATTGACTGGCCCTCGGCTTCAGAGTAAGTCTTTTTTGCCTGGTCTGTGAAAATGGACCTGAATCTTTTGTTTTTGTCTTTGTTTGCTTTGAACCTTTTAAATAGTTGCTTCCTTTACCACCTGGCACTGAAGTTTTGTTAGTAGAGGGTGCTGGAAAGGTATGTTAGGAAGGAAGTACTTTGACAATGGTGACCACTTTAACATATCAAATCATAATTTTGAGGAATAATTATATGGTACAAATATATATAGTATTTATATGTTTATATAGTTGTTTGTACAGTATTTATATATTTTATGTTTGTATACTTGCTATATATGATATATATAACTTATATAGCATTTATGTGGTTTTACTTCATGGTTTCCTGTGTGCTTCCTCAGCAGGCTGTTTTTTGGACATTTTCACCAGTGTTCAACTTCTTTACCCAGTGATCGGTAGCTTCTCCTGGTGCCCCCAGAGACAGTTTTATAGTAGAGTATTTCTGGTAGGACTCTTTCCAGAAGGTGTATTTTGAGCATCTTCCAAAGGGTGGATTTCTGGCAAATTCCAGCTAATGAGCACCACAGCAGCTTCTCTGCCTTTCATTGAGCTATGGCTGTGCCCTCTCCAATAAAGTCTGGATCTGAGCCTTGCGTGGAAGTCACTTTTTTTGGTGCTCTTTCTCAGCTCTAGATATCTGTGATTCTTGTGTGTTTTAGAATCTCTTTACTTATTGCTAGCCAATTTCTCATCATTCCAATTTGCTGTTATTCCAACTCTCTGTCATAGTTAATAATTCCGTATGTGCAACTCTCCCTGTTCAAATTACTGTGTGGTTTCTCTCTCCTGATTAGACCCAGACAGTTGCAACCAATTAAAGATCTCTCTGAGCCACCATGTATCACTGACAAAGCAATCCTTAAAAGATGATACCGTTGTATCTGTAGTTGAAAAATTCAAATATCTTCTAGAGAAATGTCTCAAAATCCAATGAAGTTTAGCTGTTCTTCCCATGGGATCTCTGTGTACCTATGTATTTGTTTCTCTTTCTCTATCTTCGTGTCCCATCACCTTCGCTGTGAGTTCTCAGTCTTCTCTCCTTCTCCATCTATTTGCTTTCATACATTTAGTTTCCAACCCCAGCTTTGCCTTTGGCTTCTCTGAGCCTCAATTTCTGTCTTGGTGAGGCAGAGATATAAAAGATCATAAATGAATGAAATCAAGGACATGAAAGTGCTTTGTAATTAGTAGAGTACCCTACAAAATTGGTGATATTACTTGTGTTTATTAAATAGTTTTCTTTTCCATGTTTTCAATTATGTTTTATTTAAAAAGCTTTGTATGTGCCTTCAGGGGTACTTAAAACCTAATAAAACAGATACATCAATACATAGAATTATTAGGTGAGGCTTAATGTGCTGGGTGCTAAAATAGGGGAAAAAATGAGGATACAGGAGCCCTGACAATAAGAATTTAATTGTGGCCCGAGGATTCATGGATTATTTCCAAGGAGAACCATCTGACCTTGAAGGACCTTAGCTACAATTTGTTAAATGATTGTGGCACAGATGAGCCTTGTGATATAAACTTTACATGTACTGTTATATTGAATCTTTACAATCATCCTTATATTCTTACATTATTTTATTTTATTATATCTTAGACTGATTTCAAAATATTTTTCTTGAAGACAGATTTTTGTTCATTTTTTTTTTTTAATTGAAACCTATCTCCAGTTACATTTTAAACTCAATGGCAGTAAAATCTACAGATAGAAAATTATATTTTTATGTTGCTTTTCAGGTATTTTCTATTTTTATATTTATTAATGGATATCTACATTTGAAAAGATGGTAAAATACTTCTCACCTGAGAACTAGAATAGATTATATAATAATCTCTATATTGAAAAAGGGAAATGTTTTGGTTAAAAATGGATGACTCAATGTCTTTTTTTTTTCCATAAGAGGGTGTGTCAGTGGGCTTAAAACATTCTGTGAGATGGCATACTGTACAAAAAAATGTAGCATACTATTTAAATTAGAGGTGGTTACTCTTTGAAGGTAAAGTATCGTGTCAAATCACAGGGTGAGTGCATCTCCCAGTGGAAGATGATGCAAAGTGCAAGCAACTATGAATCGTCCCAAAAGCACTTGCCTTTATAACTTGGATTCTATGAGATGCCCACCAAAGACACTTAATCTTTTATCTTAGAAAGTCAAGAGGGATGAGTCTTCAGATTTACTAGGAACCCTTCTTTAGTTCTGAATGCTTTTTGATGAATCTATATTTTATCTTTTTGCAGATGAGATGGAAACATCCTGTTTCTTTGGCAAATAAAATATGTGAACACAGCACATATAGCTTTTTTTTTTTTTAATAGCTGTGATTTGATCAGTGTTTTCTGAAGTATTATGTGCATGCTACTGGTGGTATACGTATCCCTGGAAATAGACAGACTAACACAATTTGAATAGATTTATTACTTATTTTAACCCTGATTAGGAAAAATGTCTGGTATATTGTATTTGTCATTTCATAGACATTATTGCTGAAGCTAAGGCTATTCAGGTAACAGCACTTCACCCAGACCAAATGAATTACTGGTGCAGTGTTCAGGCATGTCCAAGAATGTATTGCTGCATTCTTTTCATAGATACAGCAATATTCTACTCCCAGAAAATAGTAATATTTAAATATACAAAGTATTTATAGCATACATAATTGCAAATTGGAATCAGTCCTGTGCTCTTTTTTTTGTTTTGTTGTTGAGGTCAGCATGGATCAATGGATAAAAATTGAATTTTTAAAATGTAAAGGTGCAGACTGTGAGGGAAATTTTTTTTTTTGATGAAGCTAGCCATGTATCTTTAGACAGACTTGAAGACCAAATTTAGTAAATTGTCTGAATTGTCTGCTACTGTTACAGAAGGACCAACTGCAAAGAAAAGAACTATCACACTAATTTGATGGAAGTATTTGAAATTTGTATTTTTTTAAGTATGATGAGAATGAACCTCTTTCCTTGTATGTTAAATGTGTAGAGACACAAATGTGTGTGAAACCTTTCAATCCTGTGCTTTTTTGAAATACAAAATGTGCTGTACAAAATCTACCTGAGGAGTTCCTTAAAAAATTAAACATAGAGTTTTCATATTACCCAGAAATTCAGAAACTCCTAGGTATTATCCTCTCAAATTGAAAACTTATACTCAAACAAATGTACACCCATGCACAGGGAGGAACTATTCACAAAAGCCAAAAGGTGGAAAGAGCTCAAATGTTCATTAACTGATGGATGGGTAAATAAATTGTGGTATCTACATATAATGGAATACTCAGCCATATAGTATAGTATATTAGAAGTACTGATATACTGTATAGTGGATGAGCCTCCAAAATATGTTAGTGAAAGGAGCTAAGCACAAAGGATTAGATACTAGATGATTCAATTTATGTGAAATACTAAAATAGATAAATCCAGAGTGACAGAATGCAGATCCAGATGCTGGGGGCAGGAAGGAGAGAATGGGGAGCAACTGCTTAATGGATATGGGTTTTGTTTTGGGGTTGATGAAAATGTTTTGCAACAAGATAGAAGGGGGTAGTTGTGCAACATTCTGAATGCACTAAATACCACTGAATTGTTTACTTGATAGGTGCAGCAAACCACCATGGCATACGTATACCTATATAACAAACCTGCATGTTCTGCACATGTATCCTGAAACTTAAAGTAAAACAAAACATTTAAAAAATTCACTCGTTTTATCTTATGTAGATTTCACCTCAGTATTTAAAACAAACCTTACCCAGTAGTGTGATTACGTGTGACATTGTATGAGGAATAGGATAATGTTAGGTTGTGCATAAGCATTTCTTATTACAGGAGTTAAGTATTTTCACAGTTGCCTTCTTTTTATGAGAAATTATAATAGTTTCCTATTTGCAGTAATAAGTTTTCCTTTAAAGATAAATGTAAGTTTTAAAGAAAAAGTAAATAAGAAAGATGGCACTGATATGACAAATGAAGGCAATTCAAAAATGAATGAAAAATGGTAACTTCAAAGAGACATTTTATTCTATATTTAAGCCAATTAATTTTCATTTTTATTTTATTATTATAATTATTATTATTGTAGAGACAGAGTCTTGCTCTGTTGCCCAGGCTGGAGTACAGTGGCACCATCATAGCTCATTGCAGGCTTGAACTCTAAGACTTAAGTGATCCTCTCACCTCAGCCTCCCTCACAGGTTTGTACCACTCTCTTTGCCTATTTTTTTAAAAAAATTTTTTACAAAGTCTCACTATGTTGTCCAGGCTAGTCTTGACCTCTTCCCACTTAAGCTTCCCAAAGTGTTGGGATTACAGGCATGAGCCACTGTGCCTGGCCAATTTTTAGTGAGTACATATTGGACACTAGTTGCTGTTTATCAAAGTTTAATGAGATGTGACTTTTGCCTTAGGAAAAACTCTCAGCCTAAAGGTGATAAGCCAAATCTATAAATAACTCAAGGAGAAGCTGAATGTACCCAGTGAGAAAACAGAGGACAAGCAGACTGAGGCTAAGACCAGGTACCTGTTTGGTTTGATTACCAAACAAGAAAATGTTAGAATAGGCTGTTGGGTATAGTGCCTCATGCTTGTAATCCTATTACTTTGGGAAACTGAGGATGGGGGATTGATTGAGACCTAGAGTTCAAGACCAGCCTGGGAAACATAGCAAGACCCCATCTCTAAAAAAAAAAATAAAATAAGTAGTGGGCATTGTGGCAAGCACCTGTAATCTCAGCTACTCAGGAGACTGAGTTGAGAGGATCATTTGAGCCCAGGAGTTAGAGGCTGCAGTGAGCCATAATCACATGACTGCACTCTCACCTAGGTGACAGAAAAAACCCTGTCACTAAAAAGGGGAAGGAAAGAAGGGAAAAAAGAAGACAGGGAGGGAGGAAGCAAGATGCTAGGATATATAGGGGAAAGTTAAACTAAACTCTATGTATGAGAGCAAACAAAACCTCAACTTAATATTGGCATTGGTGGTTGATGGAAAGATGGGAATTGGTGGGAAATCATTTTAGAGCAAAATTTGCTTTTGAAATTAGGAACAGGGAGCAAAATTACTTAATAAATGCAACAGGTAATGTATTCAAGTTTCATGTACTGTGGTCCTTTTTGCCTCTACCTTTTTTCTCTCTCAGTAACTTGGCAGTCCTCTGGGCTTCCTCTCTCCCTAACAGTTTCCCATTTAAAGGTAGAGTAGTAGAGGGCTTGAGAATGTTTGCTCTGGAGCTAGACTGCCTGGGTTTAAGTTCCAGTTTCGATATTTATACATTGTGTAACCTTTCAAGTGACATTTAGTCATGTCATTTGATTTTCCTATGTATTCAATTTCTCTTCTGTAAAATGGGGATATCAACAGTAACTGCATTATAAGGCTTTAGTAAGGATTAAATAAGTTAAATGATTGAATGGGTTTACCATTTATAACACTGCTTAGCACATGTTAAGTGATCAAACAAATGTTAGCCATTATCATCATCTCCAGTCAGTAAATGCTGTCAATTTTATCTCCTAAAAGTCTTTTTGAATGTCACCACTACCACTGCCTTTCTTTAAGATTTTATGTTGTCACAATTGCAATCGTGTCTTAGCTAGTCTTGCACCCCCACCCTCTCTCCTAACCATCCCCTGTCTTACTTGACTGCCTGACATACTCTTGCTTATTCTGAAATATTCAGCTCAGATGTCACCTCTGTGAAACTTTCCCTGATCCTCTGTGGTAGTCCACTTGGGGCTTTCCATGTGCACTTATATTCTTTGGAACATACCTCATTTATAGCACAGCTCATATAGTACTGTGACTGAACCTGATGTTCCCTGGTTGTGACCACCTTGAAGGTGGGAAACTGGGTTTACTAAGCTTTGAACTTCCACCTTAAACACAGCCCCAGGTACAAAGTAGATGCTTATTAAATGTTTGGGTGGATGATTGAATGGCCTCTGCCTGTAGAAAGCTGGTTTATGGTCTTTATTTGGGAAGCTAAGTTGAAAACACCTAAGGATAAATAACTATGAACATTATGTAGTAAATGCTGCAAGAGTATAGGAAGAAAAAGGCATTTGAGTGTTGAAGGTAATAAAATTAGACTTCAAAAAGTAGAGATTGATTTAGAACTGAAGAATAGGCAGTACTTGTGTGAACAGAGGGATGGCCACAATTTACTATGAAAAGGGATGTTTTATGAATTGAATGGATGGTGACAGAAAAAAACAAACACAGCCTTAACAAAACAGAGAAGAGACCAGTCTAATTAGGGTGTATGTGTGTGTTGATGGGGAGAAGGTATATGTTGAAAAGTACAAGTAGATCATGACCAATAAGCAGGGTGTGTTCTAAAGATTTATTTAGAAATCATTTGTTTGGACATGACACGTAATATACATGGTTTCTAGCCAGCTCAAAATGTTGTATTTAACCTACTTAATAGTGAACTATCCCAGGGGCAGTGCTACAGAAACTGAGAGCAGAGGGTCAGGAAAGGTGTGGTGGATTATGGGGTAGAAGACAGTGTAACAGAGGAAATTGAGCTTTGTTGTTCTCCCATGACCCTTTCTGCACCCTTTTTTACATTTCAGTTTCTCTATCTCTAAGAGAAAGTTTCTCTGTCCCTCAAGGCACCCCATGCTGCTAACTTCCTTGAAACAGAACCCCACCCAATGTTGCTAGGGCTCTAAAAGGCTCTCTCTTACCTCCAGCCTGCTTCATTCCCTCAGGGCAATAGCTCTTTGCTATTTGAAGAAACTTGACTAAACTGATTCATGCCAATGTGTGAATAACTGATACCCACCTCATCCTGGCAGCTGTACTTATTGTAATTTTAACAGCCTTCTTGTTAGCTCAAATTAACCTGTAATTGCTGGAATTTCTGGCACTGGTACAGAGCAAACAATGTGGGAGGAGGGTGAGGGTTGCAGAGAGAGAGAGAGGCAGAGAGAGAGTTTCACTGTAAGAGAAGGTATTTTGAGACAGGGAAAGATTTGGCCAAGAGCTTTGCCTAATTTTCCTTTCTTCACCTTCTTCCCCCAAATTGTTCTTGTGTATTCCTCTTCACAGGTTTACTATAGGCTGCAAGTTGTTTAATTTTTTAAATAATAACTTCTGTAGCAGTTCTGGGTATGGTGGTACTGTGTTTTTCAGTTGTGTGCAAATCTGGGATTACCTGTAATGGGAAATAGTGTTGAATAGATAAGGTGGGGCTGGGGGTTGAGGGGACCTTGAAAGTAGAGTCTACATATACATCCGTAGAAATAAGTAGTCATGGAAGGTTTTTGAATAAAAGCTTCAGATGATGAAAGCAATAAAGGAGGCCTAATGAATTCTAAATTTTGAATTGGAAGTGATGGAGTATTATGTTTACTCTTGGCTTGTGATTGGTTTATGCAGAATCATATTTCTGGCTACCATTTTTCATGGTTCTGGGCATTCACCTTTAATTGTTACTGTCTCTCTCCCTGGCTGTCTGTTCTCCCTGGCTCCTGAGTCAACCTTCCTTCAGGATTAATGCTCCTAGAGGCTTTTATGACTTTTATATTCCCAACTAGCACATAAGGGCTTATACATTATGTTTCTGTGTCCCCAAATTCAATGTTAGCAAAACACAACTCCCATTTATAAGACATTTTTTCCTTTTTAATGAAAATTTCCAGCCTTTCCAAACATATCCCAAAACACACTAGAGATATTGGTTAATAATCCGCATCAGTTAGCTCTCAGAGCTGCAGGAACTTTCACATCCACTCCTTAATCTATGCGTGTTAAACCATGCTGTACATAAGCTCTTCCCTTTGGGGAATCCCATTGTCTTTTATTCTTTATATTGTTCATTATGCAAATATCCTTGATATTTCTGCTCCACCAGTCTGCATACAGGAGAAGCCAGAAAATGGGGTGAGAAAGGGATTCGAGACATTTCCTTAAGCCTTAATTATAATTCTCTCATTGGAACAGTATTCATAGATCTTTAATCAAATATGTTTATTTTTCTCTATTTTGAATGTTAAAAGGGCTTGTTAGCAATGGGCCATCTTGTGTGTCATTTGTGTATTTTGCTCTTGACTGCTCAGCATACCATTTACATTACCAGGTATTGGTGATGTGCAGTGACTTGCTTGTTAGAATTTGCCATTTCATTTTTTGCTCCATCTAGTGGAGCAGTGACTGTCAAAATTGGATTTTGTGGTTTACTCTTTCATCATCACTGATTGCAACAGTAATTTAATAGGATCTAACAGTCCAAAGAATATACTTTTTGTCCTTTTAGTTTTCCAGTTCACAAAAATGACTGCTTTTGGGAGATATTGTTTCATTTTTCAATATTCCCCTGGCCTAGGTGGTGACAAACTAATAAAATGCATTCCTTTGCTTTACCAGTTCTATCTTGACTTAGAAAACTGATTACTGACATTTCCCTTCCTTATGGTAGCTAAGTGTTTTTCTTACTCAGTTCAGTTCAGCAGTCACCTATTGATCCATTTTCCCTACCATCCCCATTCATCTATATTCATGTTATATACCTACTATGCTGGGCACCCTGCCAGGCACACATAGGGTCTGCCATGCAAACATCAAAAGGAGCCATTTAGGTATACTATTTGCAGTTGTAACATTTTATGTTTTCTTATTATTCAAATCTTAGTTTTGGAAGGAAAAGGCCCTTTAATAATTTCTTATTCAATTATCGGAAAAGTGTGGTTAGGCATGGAGGAGGGAAGAACCTACCTCTGCTGGCTTGATTTCACCAAAATTGCCTCAGTGTGACAGGCACTGAGTTAGGTATAATACAAACATAAGGAAGGCCCAACCTCAGTTCTCAGGAATTTATAGTCTAGGGAGACATAGAAGCAGTTTTAACCCAAAGAGACAGGAGCTATAATATTCAAAGTACCACAGGAGGATAGCAAACCCATTACCTGCATCTTCTAAGGGATATGAGGGAAAATTTCACTGAGGGAAGTTTACTTGAACACTTAAACATGACTAGAAGTTTGCCTGATAGACTAGAAGGGCAGAGAATTCCAAGTGGAATCAGATCTGAAGCCACTGAGGCATGAAGAAGTATGTGAGATGTTTGAAATGTATGCCAAGAAATTGCTAATTGTTAGATGAAAGGGAGCTCTGTGGAAGTAGCATTGGGAAGATATTTCTGGCACAGTTATGGGTTGATCATTTATGTAACTTTTGTCATATAGGTATCCTGTAGCTTCCATTAACTTTTTCTTTTTCCCTCCTCCAACCATTAACTTTAGTATGTGAAGGCCTTTTTTTTTTCGAGGGACGGTGTTTAGGAGTCATATTTGTAGTTTTCCCCATAAAACAAATATTAATGTAAATATTAATACAATACAGAGGTGACTAATAAACACCAAATTAGGTATCAGGATACATGGTTTATTGTTTTCCACTTCTCTCAGTGGCTGTGTCACTTGAGTCAAGTAATTTAACAACTCTGTTTCTTCATGAGAAAAATGGGACTATTAATACCTGCATTGCCTACCTCAGGAGGTTGAAAATGAAAATGAAACTCTTAAAAATAAAGACGCAGAATAAACTTTTACTTGGAATTCTGCTGGCTGAGGTTAAACTGACATTTAAAGCAAGTAAAATACTTTGTGGAGTATCTGGATAGGAAAATTAGGAGGGAAAATAATTCTTACTTCCTCATTAACCCACTATGTCTGCCCTTTAGTCTTTGAAATGTCATTTAGCTTATTTCTATGTTTCCAAACTAACATGATAAAAATTTTAAACTTCCTAATTTGCTGGCATATATATCTTGGCCCTTTCAAATTCTCAGTTTGACTATTAACCAGCAAATGATTTAAGATTTAGGTGTGTAAATATAAGTTGGTATATTTCATAGTCAATATTGAATAATTCATACCTATTAAGTAGTTTGAATTACTAGTGAGTTACTGTCTATCATTTCTGGTTCAGTATGGTGGTAGGACCTGATTTTTGTTCCATTTTAGAAATATATAAGATGGTTCTGATTCATTCAGTTAGGATTGGGAGGTTATGAGACTTTGGTCTTCTGCCTTCTTTGCCATTTTTCCTAATTCAGTGACAATGCAGGCAGCAGTTATTAGTAACAGCAAATGACAATTCCATTCATTTTACTTCCTTTGATCCCCATCTCCCCCATCAGATTGAGTGGTAATCTACTGAAATTTGATAAATCACTTGAAATATGAGCAAGAGTATGAACAATTGCTTCCAATATAAATTCCCCTGGCTAAACCTTCTTTAGACCAATGATTCTCAAAATCTATCACTATGGATATTTTGGTAGGACAGAAAACTCTATAAACCACTTAACTCATCCTGTTCTGAGCCATCTTACATACATCAGAAGAAAGGGAAAGAGTATTGCTGTGGATGTGATAACACAATGGTATTTTAAGTGTCATGTAACTGAGTTATTTATACTAGACTAATATTGACCAGGTCATCATAATCACTAATATTATGACACTTGTGGACTTTCAAGAGGTAGTTACCCCTACCTCCTTTCTGCTTTTGCAACTTAGAGATGAACTAGTTATGTGAATTTGGATAAAATACCTACTATAGTCAAAATATAATATAAAATGGTTGATGAGGTTTTTCTGCCAGGCCTAAAGGAAATAATCTGTCAATTGGTCTGTTTTTCACAAAACGAAATGAGGAAATGGTCTGGCACATTTTCTCTCTGTTTTAAAATCTATAGTTCCATTGATACCCAGTTTAAAAACATTCTTCTGAAGACGCAGTTGATTAAATCATTTTAATATGCCCCGAGTACTGCCCTTTTATGAAGATTACTTGGAAAATGTGGCACATTTACAAACTCACATTCTCCTTTTATTCTGTACTTGCTTTTTATTCCTTATAAGTTAGTGGAAAGGCAACTGGTCAGTTTTTTCACTCAATAAAAAAGAAGGAAGGTGTAGAGAGCTTTTATCTGGGAATTCTTTAAGTCATTGAGAGAATATTTTTAAGTGTTAACTACTTTTTGAGATTATTGGCAGAATGTTTTAATCCATTTTAACATAAAATGGTTGACTAAGATGGAAAGACTTTTATTGTCTACATAAAAGAAAGCACCATGGTTTTTGCATCATGGCATAAATCTAAGAGATTATGCATACATAAAAAGGATGACACAAAGCTGAATGCTAAGTGCCAAAATCAACGAAAGCTTGAGTACTTACTGAGTATTTGACAGTGAGCATAATGGGATGTGGTTCCACAGAGAGAGAATAGTAAATATTTACACCCAAGGACATGATTCTCTGAGAGTTTCTTATCCTAATCTCCCAGCTAACATTATAATCCTTTTTAAAACACCCCTTTCTCACACTTAGATTTCCTCCTATTAAAGCTCACCCTTGGAGATTCTGAACCTTCTATATTTAAGCACCTATACTCACCCACTCACCCCTTTTAGAGCTATTCATGAATTCCTTTTATTATATCGATCTTTAGGTGAATTATCTTGGTTTACTATGAATAATAAAGCACAATAATAATTTCTCTCCACTTACAGCTCTCTTTTTCCAAACGTCACAGCTCCATCATTCAACTTTTCTATTGGTATCCCTTTCTCATCAGTTCCCTGGAATTTTTGAACCAGGATTGTGAGGTATACAGACAGCAATGTTGTATAGTTACTTAAAGTTGCTGCCCAACACAGATCCATCTCTCTTTACAATTCATGTTTGTGCCTTTTCAGGCTCAGAGTGGTGAAAGAAATTACTAAGATTAGTGTGCACTATGAAGTCTGGGAAGATGGGCTTTCAGGGACCTGCTTACTTATCCTGAGGCTCTGACCTTTGCCTTAGTATGATTTTCTCACCATCTTCTTTTATTTTGTGGGCAAAAGATCAAAAAGATTTTTTGAACATTGAGTGCTAAACATTAGCAAGAATGCCTGATTTCTGGTCCCTGTAATGAAAGAATATTTTTAAAACCATAGACTCAAATTACCATGGAAGATATCACAGAAACAAAAAGGAATTTGAGCTGGATCTGGAAGAATAGGTTGAGTTCAGGAAAGTGAGGTGGGGAAGAGATTCCATGCAACAAGGACCTCTGGAGCAAAGGTGAGAAAGAACAAAGAAAGCTGTGAGATACAGAACTGGAAGTTGGTATTATGATTTACTACAGTAAACTGAAAGAGTAGGTTGGCTAGTATGTTCTGAGTTCTTAGTGCTAGGCTTTGTTACTTGGTTATTTGATTGATCTACTCATTCAACAGATTGTTTCTCATAGCCCACAGTATAAAATCCAAATCTGTTTTCTGGCATGCACGGTTTTCTGTGATGTGGTTTCTGCATACCTTAAAATCTACTCCACTCAACACTATGTACCCACTTTTCAGTAATATTAAACTCTTTCCAGTCATATAGAAGAATTTGCTGATCCCTCCAACATGTTATACTCCTTCACATGTTCCTATGTTTACACAGGCTATTCCTTCTAGAGTTCACTTGATGTATGCTTCATTCTTCAGCCTCAGTTGCAATGGAATTTTTGTTATTCCTCTGTTACTGTAGAATGCTAGGCTTATATCACTAAAGTTTCTACACTGTGTTTTGTATTGTCAGAATACATGCCTGTTTCCTTCACTCAGTTTATGGACTTCCTGAGGGCTAGGGATTGCGTCTGGTTCACCTTTGCATCCACGTCACCCAACATAGTACCAAACAGGTAGCGAATTCAATAAATACATACTTACTGAAAAAAACATTCATTGATCGTTTATATCACGTGTAGTTTTATTTTAAAAGAGCAATCTAGATGCAATGGGATTGACAGATTGAACATGGGTAATGCAAGGAGATGAGTTATATGTATTTTTTGAAGTAGCTCATTTGTTTAAAAAAACAGTATGGGGTAGATTCCTGGGAAGTTGATAAAGAAAAAAAGATAGGACTGGCTACTATGGGCAAGAGAGAGGGAATAATTAAAGATAAAAAATTAAGATAATATAACAAATAGCAAGATAGTGACCCTAAAAAAATAAGGCTACTTGAAGGTAAACATCTTTTTGTTTTCCTGAGTCAGACTTCCTGGTGTTAAAATTTGTCTCACTCCACCTTTGCTCCAAAGATGAACACTTCGTTCCTGCTCAGTTTACCGGAACTAAGCTCAAGATGTATGTAATTCTCATTTTCATATCTGGTCAGCTGTTTAGATATGAAATATAAATAGTTCAACTACACTGACTACAATTTCCTATCAAGGGAAGGTATGCAGGGCATAGGTTTTTTTTTTTTTTTTTTTTTTTTTTTTTTTTTTTTTAGTATATAAAGCCTGTTTCTGCTATTGGGAGCTACAACTGAAGTGTTATACCAGGCAGATGCACTGGGGTGCGCTACTATGTAGCAGAGCCTAGCTGTGCATCACAGCTCTTAACTTTAAAACTCCAGAGAATTTGATGAGAGAGGGATCCACAAGAACATGACAAATGATGAGAGTTCAAACCTTAAGAGAAAAATGGGCTTATTGGTAAGAGACCTTTATTTTCCTTTATTTACTGCTGTTACTTATTCATTAAAATAGCAAGCCTGTTATTTCCATAAGTGGTTGTGAAGCGGTATACAAAAATCAATTTTAGATGTATTGTAGAATTCAGGAGACATATTGGTAACCATGCAAAAAGCATAGGAAGCATGTACAAAGCTTGATTTTGAATAAGATTTCTAAGGGAATTTTATTTTACTTCATACTGTATTATAGATTTATTTATATAGCTTAAACGTAATGCAGGAATGAAATATCTATATATACATAATTTTAAAAAGTTAAAATAAAGAATAGTGACTTATGTAGAAATACATAATTTCACTCAGTTGCCAGAAGGTGGCATACCAGATTCTTTTTAAATGCACAAAGAAAAGAAATAATATTAATAGGAATATAAAATAAGCTGTATTTAAAGACATTTTGATGCATTTTTAAGCAAAGAAAGAATATAATTGTTATTTTTTGGTAAGGCTTAATTGTAAAACATGATAAATATGAATTTGACCTATTATAGCTTTTTATCATTCAACAATAATGTTTATGTGTATAGCATTTTAAAAGTATACTTTCAAATAATACTGTCATCAAGGAGATGCTGTTTTGAATTTATCATTCCAAAAAAGAAATGAAATATTTTTCCCTACCTTTTTTCATAGGAAGTCACTAGATTTATATTGCGTTTTGGATAAGGTCTTTGTCAAGGTCTTTCTAAAGATACCTTTAAACTATGACTTCAATATAGTTATGAATTTTAAAATGCAATAATGCTTATGAGATGACCCAGAAAAAAACCAAGACAACCTGAGCTCATGTTTTTTTCAAAATAAACTAATGTTTACTTTCTATATGCTGATAACAACATAAATGAAATAAATGGAAATAAATGAAATTTTGTATTAGAGCTCATCATACATCTGCCAGCCTACTTTAATTTTTTTAAGAGAGTTGACTGTCAACAGCATATACTGCAGTGCTTCTGTAGTAGTCTCTATTTTTAAAACTGCATCCCTGAGACAGTACCAGAAGTATCTCTATCCAACATTGCTTTTTGTATTAGCCCAAATGAGCTAGATAAATGACAGAACTTAACAAAAACCAAATCTTCTGGTTAGGAGACAGTATATCTATTTATATGTTTTTATTAATTACAAGCAGTATGAAAATAAAAAAATGGTAGTAAATGAACCTAGAAGAACATTAGCCATCTGTTCTCTGAAAGCTTATAATATGTGTCATTTGCTTTTAGATTTTTATGGCAAAGCAGTATATGAGCAAAGAATTGACCTTTAGGCTTGAAAAACTACAAAATGACAAATTATTCCAACGGGCGAGTATATATTTACTGGAAAAGTGTATCCTTGTGTCCAAATTTAGCTAGTTTAGTCTTTTAGATCAACTGCCAATACTTGTTATACTTAATGCCAATCTTTATCCCAGACTTTCTGAGACATTAAGAGAGCTTCTAAAAACAAATAGGATCTTATGGCTTTCTCTTTAAGGGTTTTTAAAAGTTAATTTACATAGTTTAAAATTGTTCTGTGTGGTTTTAACTGTTCAGGATTTATAAATATCGTTTATTAATTTACAGCTGAAATATTGTCAGGGTATGCTTAAAAAATTTGAATTAAATACAGTAAAACCACAATTAACCGATTTCTTTTTGCACTCCACTTTCAGGAGACGGAGGCAATTGTCATTAAAACAAGCCGATTTCAAGGACATATTCAAAAAATCAACCTCAGGGTATGTCCAGGGGTCTGCCTGTTTCCTCACCTTTTTTCTCAATGCGAATTTGTTTTCATGAAAGACCCTGGGAATACTAGAAGACATTCAGTTATCAAGTATAGTTATAGTAATGTCTAGGGCACTGTGTTTATTAGGAAAATATATGTAAATCATGCTGTTAAAAATACCACACATCATTGTATTGTGCCTTATATTTTCCAACATATTTTCACAAACAAATTCATTTGGTGTTCATGACAACACTGTGAGATGGGCAAGGAAAGCAGCATTTTCCCTATTTTACAGATGGGGGGAGATAACACTGGAGTTCAGAAAGCTAATCAGGGACACAGCTGCAGTTGGACCACAGATGCCTAGCTCTGTCTTCTTCTGCATTCTTCCTCACGGAAAAAGTTTGAAACAAGTTTTTAACTTTTTAATCTCTTTACACAATCAAGATAATTTGTTTTCTAACTGTTGTACCTCACAGTTTCCCACTTTGCATCTGTCTGTCTGCCTCTGCGCCTATCTGTCTGCCAGCTGGAGACCTTACTTTCAGATGCTCCCAGACCTAGAAGGATCTGGAGTGTGGGAGGGCAAGATAATGGCTGTGCAGTTTGCTATGACAACTGGTGGTGAGCAGCTAATGCTCATATGCTAAGGAAGGCCGAGGGACTGGGAAAGAAAACAATCCTACTATAGGCTAAGGGATCTTCAGCAGCAGTTAGCAACCTTGACTTTAAAGCAGTGTTTCTCTAATAGTTTAGTAGACCTGGTGTGATAATCAGCTGTGGTACTTCTTTAGAATGCAGAGTACCGGCCCCACCTCTAGATACTGGTATTTTAAATAATCATCTCATGTGATTCTTATGCACACTGATGTTTGAGTCCATCTGCCTTAAAGGTAAATAACTTTTCTCTTAGTGTATGTATTGCAGCATAAAGAAAAGAGCCACTTTTATCTCAGCAACTTCTGTGTTCCACGTCAAAGCATATTAACCAGGGCAGTGGGGAGCAAGGGACAAGCAAGAGTGATGAATGACAGATATTATTTGAACACATTGCTGTATGTACATCTGAAGCATATCACAATAGTTACTGTGCATTATGGTGACTTTGAGGTATTTTGAAATGCTTGTATCTATTTTAGACATGTGGGCAGAAAGATTTCTCCCAAAAGGTGAAAGATAAGTGAGTTTTGATATTTTAATAGTTAACCTCCCCCAGTTGTTTTTACTTTAAAGTAATTTAAAAAACTGTATAGAAAACTAGGCTATTCAGGGTTGTTCTGGTAGTTAAAGGTTTACTGTAGCAATGTATTTAGACTCAGTTGTGTTTCCTGTGCGTATGCCCAGTCTGCCTGATTAGATTATAATGGTCTTGTGGCCAGGGAACATGTGTTCTTTTATATATTTGTAATATCTAGCAAAGTCAGAAGTTCTTGATACTTATTGATGACTGAAATAACTCACTCAGCATGTATCTTCTTTCTACAGGTTTTGGGCTAGGTATAGTAAGTTGATTGGTTTCATTTATGAAGTTCAAGGAGACGATCTTACCCTATCAGTAATGGCTAATATGCTAAGGAGATCTCAGTTGAAATCAATGCACTTTAGTTGACAGATGTGAAAGTGTGGTCCTAATTAATAAATGTGCTTTCCCCCTGTTTAGAGTATCAGTTTAAGCTTGATCTTGCCTATTTTTGGAATACACGTTGTGGTGTTCTGTGCTTTACAAATCTGAATCTGAAAAATTGGTATTTCTAGAAACCCCTAAATGTAATTTCTGAACAGTGTCATAGAAATTTAAACAAATGGCTAGACCCTGCAGTGGAAGACTCATAAAAATGCTGTCAGTCCAGCTGAATAAGGAATGAGTTAATAAATATATGCTAGCTAAATGGAAAGTGTATTTTACTCAGTGTTGTGTAGCTTCAGAAATCCATGAGAAGTAACTGATTATTTAAAAGATGTATTTGATTTTGAAAACATGAAGTGGTTCTGAATTTATTTTTTGAAGTAGACAGACATAGAAAGGCAGTCAGGAAACCCAGATTTAGATTACCTCTAGCTTAAATCTAGATTCAACCTAGAAGATGAATTCTGTTTTTATTAAAATGACATTTACTTTAGTTAGCTATAGACCATGAGATAAAAGAAAAGAAATGATTTCCCTTTCATTGGATAGCCATCGCATCCAAATAATAAAAGTTAAACATAATGTCAAAACAATGCTGTGATTATTTTACGACACATGAACACTTGATGTGGCATGTGATAATGATGTTGTAAATCATAGGATTTTAATTGAATTGCTGTTTGCAGGGATAGCAATTTTAAATTACATGCATTTCAGCTAGAGTCTATAATTTAGACCTATGACTATACACTTGGCATCTTTCAGTATAACTGCCTCTGTACTCTGTAGCTGTTTGGTAGAATTTAAAATCACCAAAGAGAAGATTTCTAAATTAGAAAACTAAAAGGATCTGGAAATAGTCATGAAAATAGAGGTGTTGACCAGGTTGCTAAGTCTCCTGGATAGTGCCGTAGTGGACAAATGACATGACTATAAGGACATATTTAAGAAAACTGTTGGATTCCATGTTATGGCAGTGGGTCACAAGGTTCAAGTTTCAAATTGAGCCTCCTCATTCATCATTTGGTCAAAACCTTTTATTTTTAGACAAAAATAGTTTCTGTGGCCATATGCATAGGAAATTCAGTTTTAATGATTAAGCTTGGAAAATTGTAAAAAAAAAATAAGCAATTGAATATAAGTGGCTCTTTTTCATGGAAATTTCAAATAGTGTTAAATAGTCTTAATTAGCCATTAGGATTAGCTTTCTGTGAAAGTGCTGCTGGTTACAAAACGTTATTTTGATTATAAGTTTTTTTTTTTTTTTTTTTTGAGATGAACTCTTGCTCTGTCTCCCAGGCTGGATTGCAGTGGCACTATCTCAGCTCACCAAAACCTCCACCTGCCAGGTTCAAGGAATTCTTCTGCCTCAGCCTCCTAAGTAGTTGGGATTACAGGCACGTACCACTGCACCTGGCTAATTTTTGGTACTTTTAGTAGAGATGGGATTTCACCATGTTGGCCAGCCTGGTCTTGGTCTCCTGACCTCAGGTAATCCACCTGCCTCGGCGTCCTGAAGTGATAGGATTACAGGTGTGAGCCACTGCAACTAGCCTCTATGTGTATTTTTAACCAAGATTTATAAATAGGAAGATGAAGAGATTGGATAACCAGGTAATCTTCCAACCTCATATTTGGTTATAACATTTATGATGCACATGTGAATGTTATAATAACTTTTTGTATGTAAATATACATTTTTCAAGGTAGTAGCACTATTTCATTAATGTAAAATTGGGATGTTGAAGAAAATATACTCTTCTAAAAGTATTTCATAAATTCAGATTTTTATAAAAGTATAGGTATTTCTGAAACAATATAGAGTATAGCAAATATTGAATTTGTTTAACTGGCATGTCTTTTGAGATTTGGTAGGTGATGTGCTTATTACTGAAAAATTTTTCAACCATCATAAAGAAACATTATTAGAAATTGTTCATTCTTACCAAAATAGTGCAAGATTTACAAATATAAATGTTTCAGTATTCCTTACATTGTCTTCATGTAACTTTGGCAGTCTTGTTTCTATATTTGATGCTACTAAAATTAAAACAAGCGAGTGAAACTATTTTGAAAGCTTCATATGAATGTATTTTCATTCACTAAAGCCATATTCTAAACTGTTCAGTTGCACCATATATTTTACGTGACTTTTTATTTTGATAAGTTTACAGATTCAATCAGAAAAGCTAATGATGGCTTGACTATTTTATTTACCCAAAGTAGTTTGAGGAGATACTTAGGAAGTTGCTGAGAGATGACTAAACAGGTGAGTGATCACTATTTCAGATGAAAGCAGAGATTTTTTTGATTGGGATGATTAGTTTTACTTAAGGAAGTATATATATTCTGGGTGATTTCCTTCAATATATGCTTACTTTTAATAAGATAGTATGTTTTTATATATTTTTTCATTTTAAGAAGATTACAGCCAAAAATGATCAAACTAACAGATAAATATTCCTCTTAGCCTCTGCTTTTGGTAACAGCACATTTAACAACAGTATTTTAAGGATCTTTCATGTTATATTCTGGCTTCAATATATAATTCTGATTTAATCACTTCTCTGCTTGTAAATTTTCCTTTAAATTTACTCAACAAATACTTACCAACTGCTTTCCAATGGGCCAGGAATGGTGCATGATTAGCAAGATACAAAGATTCAGGAATTCCTTCTTGAAGGACACATCAGAATTTGAGAAAGACATCTTGGGCAGATGAAGTAACATAGCTATAGCTATAGCATAGGGTATAGTAATAGGATGGCCTCTTTTTGGAGCATTGATCTGCTAGGCACGGTGGTTCACACCTGTAATCCTAGCACTTTGGGAGGTCGAGACAGGCAGATCACTTGAGGCCAGGAGTTCGAGACCAGCCTGGCCAACATGGTGAAAACCCATCTCTATTAAAAATACAAAAAATTAGCCGGGCATGGTGGCACATGCCTGTAATCCCAGCTACTCAGGAGGCTGAGGCAGGAGAATTGCTTGAACCTGGGTGGCAAAAGTTGCAGTGAGCCAAGATGGTGCCACTGCACTTCAGCCTGGGAAACAGAATGAGACTCTGTCTCAAAAATAAATAAATAAAATAAAATAAAAACCATCAATTTCCAGTATCACAATCCCAAACATATACAAACATCCTGGTTTGAAATTTAAAACATTTTTTTTAAACAGATGGGAACACTTTGAAGCATACAAGAGCAGAAAAAAGAAGAAAAAAGAAAAAAGAAAAAAGAAAAGCATAAAGAGTAAAGATAGTGCCAGAAAACAAAATAAAGAAGGAAGGGCAAGAACTTCTGAATTTCCCATTCAGTATTATTCCTTTTTTCAGCTTTAGTGAAAGAGTAAAGGTAGTCAGAATCTGTGGATCATTGGGCCTGCAACAACTGGAACTTTGTTCTCTTCTCAGTCTCTCTCTATTTTTGCTCACCCATCCCAGCTCCTATCTTAGCCCCATAACCTCTTTCATCTGATGCCCAACTATAACAAGTGTTACGTAAACATCAGCAATTACTACCACTCTGACTTTCCTTTCCCATTCCAGCCAGTCATTACTTTCCTCACTGCTATTGTCTTTTCCTTTGGACCCATTACCTAGTGTTTCTGCCTTTTCAGCATGCCAGCTCCTCTTATTGCTCTTTTCTCTCTGTCCAAAATGGCACTCTTCTTATCCTATGGAAATGTTACAGATAGGAAGAATACTGCCCTTTACATTGCTTACACCATCATGGTGTGAGAAATTCTCTATGCATATACATGAATGTGTGCCTGCATAACATTGTATTGTTTGATGATTTCGACTCATTTGTATTGCTTGATTATCTTTTAATATAAATCCAAGACATAGTTATGCTACAAAAGGGGATGTCTTTGCATATTCTTTGTTGGCCTACTAGATTTCACACAGTTCTGTTAAGGAAATTTCCAATGTAATACTTTCTAGTGTAGTTGTCTTCAAGAAACATCTGGGATTTTCTATTTTTCATTGTGGCAAGGCTACATATCTGAGTATCTAGTAAGAAAGTTTTGATGTCTCTGATAATTTCCTGAAACAAATAAAGGAGACACATGCATGCACAAATATATATAGTTATACATGTGTATAAAAGATGCACACAAACACACATCTACATAAGTATATAAGTGTACATAGCCATGAATGTGAACAATTTTATTTCCTTTAAGAAGGAATCCTTAATATATTAAGAATTTTTCTCTGCTATCCAGAATTTTTCATGTGTTTTAAAGGGTTTAACAGTCCTATTTGGTTGCTATCCAAGTACTTTTACTGATTGGTGGAACATAAACAAAGTACAAAATTTGGCATGATCTGCAGTCTTGTCTGAGCATTGTGAATAACATTGATATTTTAGATTGGTCTGAAGAGACATTTCAGAACTGAAAAGATTACACAGTGCCTGTTCATACAAACTCTGGCTAAGGCTATTAGTCTTTAGCTGTACCTACCACAAGATTAACCAAAACTTGTATGAAAAAGTAGGTAATTTCTTAGGGCACATCAGGAAAAAAATGGAGCAAGAGATTAGAAACATGATACATTAGTTCATTTGGTGAGTTGGTACTGGTGACAAATTGTAGCAGTCAGTCATCAAATTAAATTTTACTACAAAGTTATTTAGAACATTTACATTGAGAAAAAATATCAGACTATTGGCAATATATTTCCCTTTTCTCTCATACCATGACTGCTTAAGTTATATTTTCTTCCTGAACATTCTTAAACATCTTCTGGAATTTAGATTTGGAAGTGGTTCTTCACGCACAGCTTTTCTTTTTTGATTTTTCTCCCACTTCTGTTTTCCAGTGAACATATAATTGGAGGAGTTGATATCTCTTTGTAGTCTCGTTTCTTTAGAATACATTGAGACATTTATAGAATGTGGTTCACTTCAAATAGAAACATGCATCTTGTGGAATGGTTTCATTGGGAAGAACAGTAGGGATTCTACAAGAATTCTAGGAGATCGAAATCTGGTTTCTAGTTCCTCTTTTGCTTCTAGCTTGTGATACAACATTGGGCAAGTTAACTTCTCTGGGTTTCAGTTTTTTCGTTTATACAATTGAGGGTACTGAGAAAAATGAATTCTTAGAGTCCTAAAATTTCTAAAAATCTTCTCCTTTTACATTGGGAGCCAGGGAATTCTGTGCTATAAGATTTGGCTCTTTTTGTAGACTTGGCCAAGACCCATCATTGTCCTTTATTACATCTCTGAAATATGCTTTTCATAGGTATTTTTTAAACTGATTAGTTAATATTCATAAAATGCGTTAAAGAGCTTTATGTATGTTGTCTTTTTATCCTGTTTTATGCAATTGTATATAATAAAAGTCAAGTGTTATATAATCAAAATAAGTGTTTCCTATGATGTGATCAAGGGCTTTTTGACATTTACTATTCTAAATATTAAAGTAGTAGGACACTGAGCCTGCATAAAATTATACTTAAAATATATGCTTAATCATTTTTGTTCATTCCATAGGTGAACACATTTTTAGTTACAGAATATAATGGGAATTATAATCACACTCCATAGTTATGACTGGATTCTCCACCAGGGTAGTAACAATTGATTTGTTTGGATGCTGTTAATTTGTAATTGGGATTATTTTACCTGGCTGAAGTTTATTTCTGAATGATATGTGAGGAATAGTGTTGTTAAGTGAATTAATAATGTAAAATATTGTTCGTGAACTGTATTTCTGATTAAAGGAATTATTTTTAAGCACTTTGGCATAATAGTTGTCAGCTAATGAGAGGTAATTATAAGCGACTTAATTTATTAAGGGAAAAGTAAGAACTGAGTATATATATATATATGTCTCCACCATCAAATATAATGCTTTTAGGGTTTTTAGGTGTTTTGAGTGCTGAGGATTGGGTGTAGGGAGACAGTCTCACTTTCTTTTCACTCTGAACAAATATTAAATTTGGAGTACCACAAAAAAATATTGAATATTAAGTCTGCAAGAAATCTAGACTGCAAATTGACATAGGGGACTCATGGTATTAGATGGCTTCTTTGGAGCCTAATGAAATTAGACAAAAAATATGTTGATTTTTTGAATCAGTTGAGTGTTTATAGAAGAATAATAACTTGAATGTTTACAATAAAGTGATCTTCACTTGTTTGTGGTGGTTCCCTTTTTTAAAAAATTTTTTATTGCATTTTAGGTTTTGGGGTACATGTGAAGAACATGCAAGATTGTTGCATAGGTACACACATGGCAGTGTGATTCGCTGCCTTCCTCCCCCTCACCTATATCTGTCATTTCTCCCCATGCTATCTCTCCCCACCTCCCCACCCTGCCGTCCCTCCCCCATTTCCCCCCAACGGACCCCAGTGTGTAGTTTGGAAAACTCTACCTTAACTTGCCTGTTTTCCACTCACCAATATTTGAGAAGTCTTTATGAACAGATAAACTGCTGGAAACATTTCACTACCATGTTTTTACACGGGTTTTTGGATCTTTATTATCAGAAGGTGAAGTAACATTTGCAATTACTGCTTTGTAAAATTTTCATAAGCTGGAAAATGATTCAATCTCCTTTCTAAAACATCACCTTCTTACTACCTGATATATACCGGTTTTATGTTTTATATTTTTAAATGTTTTCAAATGCTTCAGGTTTTGAAAATTTATTTGAAACTTACTGTGGAATGAGACATTTCAAACTTGATATGTTCATACCTGTGTGTGTCTGTGTGTGTGTGTGTGTGTGTGTGTGTGTGTGTGTATATTTCTCCTTCTTTGGGTTTCAAATAAGTTGCCCCTGCAGATTATACCTGAGGCATTTTTGCTTTATAAGTACTAACGATTATTACAGAAAGCCTTCTAATGTAAAATATTGACTGTAGTTTATGCATATTAGTGGTAGGTTTAAACAAATTTTAAATTGTATTTTGGCTACTAATGCATTGATAAATATTCCTTTCTCTGATTCCTTTGACGATTTCTATGAGTCTGTTTTGTGTGTGAGTACTAAAAGGAGTATATAATTTAACACTTTAAATTGCTTGACTTGGTTTTTGGGGGCTGTTTCTTTTGTATGCTAGGTTGAATAAAAATGGCATATGAGGTAATGATGGTTGAGTCCACATTTACTTGTCAATCTTTCAAAATAAGCTTTCTCTTTCCATACATGTATGTATGCATATATGTAAATACTGCATGTACATATGTTCTGTGCTTCACAGGAAAATAGTAGTTTGTCTTCTTGCCTTGATATTGATCTGTATCTTAAAAGGAAGGTATTTGTGATTACCTTGGCTGATTTCAGGCGGTGTTTCTCATATATTAAATTTGGTATTCTGGAATTTTTGAAAATAGTTCCCTACTGTGGAAACATTCATCTGTGCTTCTAAAACATAGATGAAAAAGCCTCTTAGGAGACTAAATATCAATCTTTAAAAACTAGGAATAATTTGGAAACATTATCTGAAAGTCAACTATTTAAATTGGAAGCACGAGTTTATTGTTTGGATACAGACTTGAAAGTAAATATGAGTGCTTTGTCACTGCAGTGATTTTTAAAAATAGGTAGTGGCTTTCATGTCAATCGTGGTCTGCCTTTACTAAGCTTGCATTGATGGAAATGGATAATTCTATTTTTAGGTAGAGGCTGAAGGGTACTATGATTGTGAATTGCCTATATCAGGGGTAAAATTCTTCAGCCTGTAAATAAAGCGTTCGGCATAATACTCATTTAACCTATTTTCACTTTATAGAATTGTGTAGAAGATTCATGAATTTGTTTTGGTGCTTTAAACAGAAGCTTAAAAGTCACTTTCAGGGAATTTACAATACTATTTTCTGGCAGTATTTTAAAACAATATAGATGAATCCTTTATTTGCTTTCATGAAATACCTTAAGCTGCCTTTGACAGCAGCTTCAATTTTTGAACCTCCTTGACAATCGCTAATCCCTAGAGGTTACCGGACTCCCTGCTAAGCTTTGGAGTGGTCCCTGCTGGACACCTGCTTGGCTAGCAGCCTAAGTCTTTCCTCTAGGCAATTTGTGAGCTGTTTGCGGGGGAGGGAGGGGAGGAGTAAGTGGGGGAGAACAAGAGGGGAAAGGGGAGAGAAGGGGAGGGCAGCATTGAATTAGATTGTTGATAGCGTCCCTCTGAGGACTGCTATTAAGAGCATGCTACTCTACTTCTCTGCTGCAGAAGACAGAGTGATATTTGTGTAACCACAGCATGTTGTAAATGTATGAGATTTTGCTCATCCCGGCTTGGAAATAAGAATAGGAAAGGAGAGCAACTTGAATCAGAAGCTACTAGAAGAGCGTGCAGAGTTCTGCAGCAGTTTATATTTGTTCTTACATTTTGCCTTCTCCTAGCTGGAAAACAGAGGGACTGGAATTTTTGAAACGGGATTTTCCCATAATGGCATTCTTGTATTGTGTGGCCAGAGCTTGCACAGGAGGAAAGCAGGCTGCTGAATTTAGTCACTGATCTCTATTAGCGGTGGCCTAAGGCTATGCTGAGGTTTATATCCCATTTGTATTGTTGCAGCTCAAAAGAAGATTGTTCAGAGGATGACAAGTGTATTCTGAGTAGGTATGTTGTTTCATTTTCATATGAAACCTATCTATGTTTTTTCTTGCTACTATTGGTCAGAAATCAGGTTAATAGGTGCAGAATATAGTACAGTGCTGCAGTATCCCTGTTAAGGTAGAACAATGGTATTGCAAGCTTAAAAAAAATCCTAGCTGCTTTTATTAAATAAAGCCGCATTGTATGGTATGCACAGTGCAGTCTTAAAAAATTATACTGCAGTCAATGCTTTTCTGGCACTATTGTTGAGTTGGAATGATAGAATCATCATATTGCTTTAGGGGACTGAAGGATTTAAGGAGGTACCTTGCAGCCCTATTTTACAGATTGGAAGCATCGGTTTAAGGGCACTGGCTGAATCCTTTGCTTGTTCTCCGCGGCAGCCACTGCTGTGCCAGTACAGTGTGGAATGGAAGTCCTAGTTGGTAGTCTGTTATGGAAACGCTCTTTACTGTTATTGTAGTACCGTGGTGACAACATGCCATTGAAATGGAAAACGAGCTCTCCTGCTATCTGGAAATTCCCAGTTCCTGTGCTTAAAACATCCAGGTCAACTCCACTTTCTCCAGCATACATGTAAGTGAGAGAAAATAGGATATTAAAGTGGGATTTCATTCATGAGTCTACCTTGTGGCAAAATGGGGGCGGGGGAACCCCCAAACAGCAACATGCAGAAACCCACAGGATTAAAAACCTCAAGCTTGATTACATTTAAAGATGTTGGCATGCCCACATTTCATCATTGTTTTGTTTTCCTAAAGTTTTATGTTTATTTAAAGTGTTTTCTCGTAATCCAATTACCAATGTGAAAGTACAAAGGTATAACCAAGGAATTGCAAAAGAATTAACTTTAATCTTTAACATATGTTGGATTTGTTTGAATTTTTGAATATCTAAAACACTTAGGGTGATTTCTTTTGTGTAATGGTATTATAAAAAAAAACCCTGATGATTGATGGTGGTATGTTAAATATGGAAATAGCTCTATAGTATTTTTTCATGAATTAGAAACAGAGTTAACATTGGTCAGAAAATGAGTCTTTTAATTGAGACTTTAATACTTTAGTTGTGTATGAATATTAATATGCTTGGTATTACATCTTTCAGTTTTATCATTCAAGTTCTCAAGTATAAGTTTGAATTTGTGCAAATTCTATCCCTATGAGCAGTTACTTATATTATAGGGATTGAAAAAGTATTCTACAAATGTCTGTTTTAAAAATGTATTTTAAGTAAATATGTACTGAAGTGCATTGGGAAGTCTTTCTAGAAGTTTTCAAAATTTTTGAAAATCTTTTTAAATTTGCAGTGTGGCTTTAAAGGCAAAATCCAGGAGATATAATAAAATGTTCTTTTAAAGTGTTGTTCATGATCCTTTTTGGTGGAGGAAAACCTAATATTTTTTAAAAAAAATATTACGAGGAAAGATTCAAAAAGAATGTCTTAAATTTGAGTGTTCCTTTAAAATTTTTTTTATCAGTAGGAAATATGTATATTAATATTTATCAGTAGAAAAGATGTGGAATATTTCTCCTGCCTTAGGTTAATTGTGTATTAGGTTAATTGTGTATTTAGAACTGGGGTGAGTTGCCATTTTTTAACTTAGTTTTTGTTTTATGTGAGGTTGAGATGCACAATGATATCTATCTCGTTTTTTGAAAGGCTTTCGGATGCTGAGGAACTGTGGTTATGCTCTCAGTCCAAAAGAAGCAATTCTCTGGAAAGTGCTGAAAAATGAGGCTATTTCAGAGTTAAATCCTGTCATCATTTTATTTTCAGATTTTTTAAATGTTTCTTTTCATTTATGCTCCAGGTTATTTTTATCTCTTTGGGTGTTAAACTTTTATTTTCTATGAAGTAAAAAAAATATAGGCTAGTTTGTAAAAAGAAATCAGCTACATTTGTTTTTCAAAAGCTGTGTTTGTCAAAAGCACAAATTAATGGAAGTGACAAGTGAATGGAGGTGACAAGTTAATGGAGCTCTTTCAAATAATTTGAGAAGATAGGATGCTTCCTGACTTTATGCATCTTAGCTGGCAAGGAAAGACTAAAGATTTACCAAAAGCAACTTTATTATAAAAACAAACCAAAACAAAAATCAGTAGGTTACAATTAATAATGGTTATTAAAGCTTTTTGTATGCCTACTATATTTTATTGTCCAAAAAATCCAAATTGCAGCCCCTATTGCAGCCGATTTGTCAATTTTTACAGATGGTTAAATAAATGCCCATATTTTATTAATTTATACTAGCCACAAACTCAGATACAACTCAACACAATATTTTAAATTAATCACTTTCTTCCTTTTAAGTACTTACCTCTTTGACATGATGATATGAGTGAATCGATTTACAGGACAGAACCTACAAAATATCATAGATCTTGCATGTTGACTCTTGGTTGTTGGTTGTACACATAGGTAGAATGGAAAAATATATTTGAAGAGCTTGTAATAGGCTGGAGTGTTTTGACATTGTAACAGACTATTTTGAGATTATAACACTCTAAATTATTGAATTGGTCTTAACTTATTTTTATTTATATGTATATTAATAATTAATAGTGAATAAATATGCACAGATAGAAATATATGTGAAATGTAGCAAGGCTAGCTTGGGGAGTTTAAATGAGGTTTTAAAATATACTGTTTAGTTTTTGATCATTTTAGATCACAGTTCATTGCCTCATTTGGCCAAAAATAAAAACATCATGTTTAACATGTTTTTCTCATCAGTACTTCTCTATATTCTGCAACACATTTATACACAAAATGTTACTTAAGTATAGCGTAATTTCACTTCAAAAACAATACAGACTAAATTAGATTACTGGGTCAAGTAACATTATATTTGGTCTCACAATTGCTTGGCTGGCACACATAGGTTTAAATGGTTATTTGTGTCTTTTGGATCTAAACTCTGCATTGAAATGGAATATTTAAATTCAGACTCCTCAATAAATTGTGATATATAGGAAACTTACCTGTAAAATCATGTATAAGTATTTAAAGTGTTATTTTGAATATAGGATTCTTCACAAGTGATATAAGATCTTTCCATACGTATGCTTGTGTAGCATCACTATTGGTTTGTAATGTTTTATCATTATTTACTGTGCTTTGTCAAATATACATTACATGGTTTTCATTGAAGACTTGGGTACTTTGTCAAAGACCGAAATTTCAATATAAAGTATTTTAGGTTGTAGTAAAAATGTGTTACAGTGATTGAGCATGTGTGGGAAAAATCTAAAGGCTCTTTACCATCTCTTTCTAAACCCAGTGTATGTGCTGCTTCACTGTAGCTCTTCCATTGATGCTACAGATAGGGCAGTACTGCTACACTAATGAAAGCTACAATAGAGGATATTTTACTTACTGCAAACATTGAACAGAAAGACTATTTTACTTTCTTCCTTGTGGGTTTAAAGTCCATGTTTGTTTTATTTCTGTTTGTTTAGAACTTGAATGACAGTTGAAATGTCCCAACATGTTCAAGATTTCTTTATGATAAAGACTATAGTATTCGTGGCAATATTAAGAGAAATAGCATTTTATATAGTATTTAAAAATTTTTGCTATAATGTCATACTAGAAAAGTGGGGTATCTTAAATACAAAAGATTCAGGAAAATAATGCTTTAGTCTCTGGATTGATTGATGACCAAATAGTCTTTATTGGGTAGATATATTTTTTTCAGCTTTAGATTTGAGCACTTGTAGGGTTGTGTGCCATCCATGTGGATTTCTGAAGGGACTGTCTTGATAGAAATTGAGTACTTGGTGACATGTGTTTGCTTTGCACTCTGTTCAACAGTAGGTTGAAGTTCAACCTTAGCCTGAGGGAGGATCTCCTGGCCAGTGTAAACTGCATTAGTAAAGACTCTGCCCCTGACCGGTGCAAACAATATAAATTACTCTGTCATTTTGCCTAAATTAATAAAGCTGAAAGGGCAATCACATCTAAGTGGTTTTATGGTGTTTAGGTATTCACTGTTTTAAAGCAGCAAATGGTTCCTTCAGGCTCATATTATAGGGTTAATGCCTTGTTAGATGCTAAGGACACACTGCAATAGAACAAAATTAGCACTAGTGAACCTTTTATCTTTTCTTTTCTAGCAGAGAGTTTTGACAATAATAGTGTGGCAAGGAGGAAGGCAATTAGGTAAGAATTAACCAGTGAAGTATAACAGTGAATTCTAGCAAGACAGACACTGTGAGATGTTTTCCTTAGAATGTTACCTTTCTCAATATAAAAGACAATGAATGTTAGTGAACTAGACTTGTTCTCCTTTAGTCCTTGCACTTACGTTCAGTTAGCTTCCCATTTATGATGATTTTGTTTAATATGTAAAAAATAGTTTTATAGTAAATGCCAATAACACAGTGTTTTATACCAATTGCTACTATAATTTCTTCAATAAAATTCAGTACCTGGAATTTCCTAAGAGTGCACATATTGTAAAAATGCTCCTTGTTTGACAGTGATTCACAGCACAGACATAATAAAAATATGCATTTTCTAAATTTGACATGTTTCTATCCCCTAAGATTGTCTTTTTTCCTCTAATTTAGCAAATAAAACAAAACACTGTGGTTAGAGAAATCTTTCTTATCTAGCAAAATACTTACTCAGTTGATAATCTCAAAATAGAAAAAAAAATTTAGTTAGTTGCTTTCAAAACATATACTTTTATTTGTTTGTGTCTACTTAATTTATTTTTACTACATATGAACAATCTAACAAAATTATGCGGAAAAAGAACACAACTAACAGCTAAGACAAATTAGTCTGCAGTTTTTGTGGCATGTTCTTTGCGAGTTTGCATTGTCTGAGCTTGCAGAAGGACTAGATGATCATTTATTAATGGAAAATCCTAGAGATAGAAGTGACCTTAGGGGTCATTTAGAAAGTCCCAATCCCCTTTAATGCAGAAACTCATTCCACGACACCTCTGGAAGAAGACATTTCAGGTCCTTCTTGAACACTCTCAGTGACAAAAAGCTCACTACTTCAGCAAGGCTGCACCTTTCATTCATGGACAGCTTTTCCTTTCATTGAGCAAAATCAGCTCTTTGTATCTTTTGTCTCATGTTCCCAGTGCAGCCTTATAGAGCTATATAGAAAAAAATGTATTCTGTCTATTACATACACACTTAGGTGTCTTCTCATGTGGCATGGTTTTCAGACTCTTCACTTTCCTGGGTTGTCCTCACATGGATGGTTTTTTCATGTTAATCTTTACATAAGATACTACATCTGAACATGATGCTCCCCATGGGATCCAACTAGAAGACAGTTCTCTTCCTTTAAGCAGAAGCTCTGTTTGTCTTAAAGGGCCTGAGATTATATTATTTTTTAATTATAGGATTCACACTGGCCCCTAGTGAATTTACAGTTTGCAAATTGCCTTTTTGAAGGCCTTATGATTGGATTGCTTGCTCCTCACTGTCTGTGTTTATTCTTTTAGCTTCTTCAGATCTTTTAGTCTGAGGAAGCCTGGCATGTGCAAGTGAAGGTAAAATTTTGCTTTAATGCCTATTGTGTATTTTTTTTACAGACCTCTTGAAATCATTTAATGTTAACAGAAAAATATTGCACAGAAGACACTTGCAAGACAGACAGCTAGTGTTTCTGTCACTTTCATATATTTCAAAGACATTCACCAGTTAATAATTATCTAGATTCATTGTTTTTATACTTAGTATTTCTTTCAAGTAATCCCTCCCCCCACTGCAAAGAAACCACTTTCTACAGAGGAAAGAGAGGCAGAATTTCAAATGTCCATACCATCAGGAGAAGTATGGAGTAACTGAGAATTTCACATATTCTACTTGAAACTTAGAATATTTAGTTGAGATTTAATTACAGCCAAACTTGGGGAGAGGGAGGGGTGAGAAAGTAGTAGGGATAGGCAAGTATTTGTGCTAATGTCTTGCAGTTAAAGAGTTAAGAATTATAAACAACATACATGACAACATTTTAGATTGACATGGCTGCCATGGTGTATTGCTTTATTTCCTCAAGACTATGAGAAAGACGTGGTATAAACCTGAGATTCTTGGGGAATCATTACATAAAGAAATTACTGAGTAATTTGTTTTGGAAAGTGCTCAGTTCTTTTTCAATCACCTTGTATATTAAGTTTATAAGATTCAGCAGTTACTAAACTGTCTGTTATGTGCCAGGCATAACTCTGCTGAGGATTAAAGGTATAGTTCTTGCAATCTTTCAAAGTGATTATTTTTTACCTTCCATGCTATCTTCATTCATAAACAATTAAATTGCTTAATTTATTCTACTGCTGTGAAAATTCAGAACCGAGACAGTTTTAATAAATTCTTGCTTACTGTACTTTCAATGTTGATAATGGATTTAAGGGCAATGAAAACACTACAGAAGAAAAATCTGTCTGGACTAAATGAGGAGACTTAAATTGGAGGTACGTAACACGTTTTAAAGTGCTTATTGCCCAGGGTGGAAAATGAAGCAATTTATGTTTAAACTTGATAATATCTTTTTAAACAACAAGAATGGAATGCCATTCTTCACATTGGACAGGGAACAATTTACTGTTTAGGTGTTTTATAGCACACTAAGGTACATATATTACCTTCCAAGTAGTAATAATTTGATCTCAAACTGTAAGATGGAATCTCAGTTTAAAATAAAATTATATAGTGTTTCCAATTATACTAAAATATTTTTCCCAGCATAACTTAATATGATGAGGGTATCTGTTGTTTTTACCCATTTTCTCCCCAAATTTATGATATGCCAAGACAAGAACATGCCCAATTTATTGGAGAGCAGTTCTTGCAATATATTTCAATGGAGTAATGAAATAACTTCAAGAACATGCCCAATTTATTGGAGAGCAGTTCTTACAATATACTTCAATGGAGTAATGAAATAACTTATCTTCAATACCAAAAAAAATAAAAACAACTTTCAGAACTCTAGGAGATTAAATTTTAAAATCTAGCTTGTATAACAAAGAGATACTCTAAATTTCATTAGACATATTTAATCCAAAATTTTAAATGTCCTGGTTTAGTGTAGTTAAATATAATACAATTTATTTTCTTCTACTATAGAAGTTCTAAGCACTTAATTTGGTTCCTCCTGAAAAGCCCTATAAGAGTACATCTTCTCCCTATTTTTATGAATAAGGACATAAGATCAGAGAGGTTAACTGACTTGCTTAATGTTACATATCAAATTAGAAGTTGAGCCAGAACTCAAATTTAGAGCCACATGATTTCAAAGCTCATAATTTCTCCAATGCCTTTTCATTTTTATAGACTTCTGCTATTTTCATGCCATTTATTAATTATATAATACTTTACTGGGATTAGAAGAACAGAGGAGTATGGTAGATGGGAAAAGCTTTTGGGTGGTGGTATAGGAAGAGGTTAGAAAGCTTTACTTGCATACTGTAAAGTGGTGAAATTGAAGGAAAATATTGAGGCAATTATCTTTTCTTGCTCATATGAAATTGGGATTAACTTCATTGTCTCCTGATGTTTCCATAGTTCCTTGAAGCACTATTCCACCATCACTGATTATACACCTTTCCCACCCATAGTGATTAGCTACCATGGACAGTGCTATAGCTGGCCTACTCTTTTTAGTATGTTCCAAGGGTTCTACCCCAGTCAGTATGTTTAGTACTTTCCTGCTGACATTATCCTACCACTGCTTAATTGCTTGCAAGTACTCAATGAAGAAAAAAAAGGCCCAAACTTCTATGTATTACTTTTCTATTACTGCCATATCAAATTACTGCAAACAAATGGCCTAAAATGTCACACATTTATTCTTGTACAGGGTTTTTGTTTGTTTTGTTTTTTTGAGATGGGAATCTCACTGTGTCACCCAGGCTGGAGAACAGTGGCATGACCAAGGCTCCCTGCAGCCTCGACCACCCAGGCTCAAGTGATCCTCCTGCCTCAGCTTCCTTAGCAACTGGGACTACAGGCACACACCACCACGCCTGGCTTATCATTATTATTTTTTATTTGTAGAGGTGAGTTCTTGCTGTGTTACCCAGGCTGGTCTCAAACTCCTGGGCTCAAGCTGTCCTCCCATTTTAGCCTCCCAGAGTACTGGGATTACAGGCATGAGCCACTATGCTTGGCATATTATGCTATAGTTTTTCAGGTCAGAAATTTGGTACTGGTCTCAGTGGGCTAAAATCGAGTGTCAGCAGAACTGAGGCTCTAGGGGAGAATGTGTTTCCTGTTCATTCCTGTCATTGACAAAATTCAGTTCTTTGTGGCTGTAGGACCAAGGTTCCTATCATCTTGCTAAGGGACAATTTCACCTTCTAGAGGTTGCTTGCATTCCGGCCGCATTTCTCCCTCTTTAAGGCCAGCAACAGCAGGTTCAATTATTTTCACACTGCTTTCTGGCTCACTCTTCTGCATTCCTCTTCCATTTTTCAGGACTCATATAATTAGATTAGGCTACATGGATAAAACAAGACACTCTCCCTATTTCAGAGTTCGTAACCTTTATCACATTTTCAAAGTCTCCTTTGCCATGTAACAACATATCTACAGATTCCTGGGGTTAAGATGTGGACATCTTTAGGAGGTCATTTATTCTATCTATAATAATCTAGTTGAAATTGAACACAATCATGTTAGGCTTACACATGCATTGTAGAAAATGTTCCAATTAACCCAAGTGGTTCTATAAATTTTGCATTCCTATAACTAAACTATATTTATTAATCTAATCTCTGAATCAGTAGTTTTGTTCTTGAAAATTATAATAAACATTGCATAGACAGTTATCAAACCTTGCAACAATGATTTCCTGGATATATTATTAAAAATGTAATTATCCATTGACAGAATTATAATCTGGGGTTGTACTGAAAGTATCATGAAAACAAATTTCTCTTATTAGAGCTTTTATTGTGACCTACGTTTTATAAAATAGGCACAATTGTTTTGATTACATCGATTTTGCAAGCATATACTGGGATTATAATTGAATCATATAAAATACAGATATGAGTAAAATCATAGATGCTAGTTATTTAAAAACTCTATTTTTTCTTCTTAAAAATGCAGGTGATTTTGAGATCGTTCTCATAGCTCAAGTCTCTTATTAAAAGTTAATTAAGTAATAGTGCTACCTTTTGAATAAAATCATGAAATTAGTTTTCTTAATAAAATTTGATGCAACAAGCAGAATCATTCAGAATCACTCCACTGTTATTAGAGACATTTAAAAAGTACTAAAGTGTGTGCATAATATAAGTTTGTTGATGTTGATTGCATTTTACTGCATTGAAGAAAAATTTCAAAGGACTCTACATTTCTTTCTACGTTCTCAAAACATTTTCAGTTTATTCAAAGGACTGTTCGAAATCAGATTAAACATAAAGGCTACCAGAAAATAATAGTTAATAATTAGAAGGTCCTTGCATGTCTCTGGAAATTCAAGTAATACAGGTTGTTGAGAACCTTAAAAATATTTTCAAAACATAGTACAGAATTTGCTAGCATGGCATATGATTATGTAGTTGTTGCTAATGCACTTTAGTGTTTGGTCTTTGGCGGGTCCAGGGGGCAAATGATGAAATTTTGAGTGTCAGTTAACATCTATTGAGCGAAATAGGAACAGTTAATAGTCATTGACCATTAAACTTGATTCTTCAGCAAGTTATGGCCTCAAAAGGGGCATTTCCAAACTTGGAGGTGCATCCAGCAAAGTTTTGATCTCAGATCTGTTTACCAAACTTTCTAGACGTTGTCTGCCTCCTATTATGGCAGGTGCAGGGGCTGGATGGTATTTTAATTTATTTTTATTTTTTGTAGAGACAGGATCTTACTATGTTGCCAAGGCTGCCGTTAACTCCTGGCCTCAAGCTATTCCCCCTGTCCCCCACCTCGGCCCCCTAAAGGGCTCGAATTACAGACATGAGCCACCACACCTGGCCTTCTGTTGGTATTTTAAATTTAAAAGGTTTAGATGGAAAATATGATGCTTTAGAGAACTAAAATTTAGAGAACCAAATATTATGAGGATGATGAAGTGGAGTGGCAAGCTCAGTTGAGTGTATGTGGGCAACTGGACTTAACTTGTGCTTATGTGATCCCTCTGCACCTAACTGCACTCCCTTCTTGCTTCCCACATTTAAGTCTTTCACTGCAAGTGTTTCTAAAAGTTCTGACCGATCTTTGCTAATCATTTACAAGTTGCCCTGTAACGTACTTTATTTTCACTTTTTACTCTGGTTTCAAAAATATAGAACTTTTCACTGTTCAATGAGATAAGACCTTGACATCTTAGAATGAGCGTAATTATCTCACTCAGGGTTCTTTCAATCCGCAAACTGATAGGAACCTTAGAAATCACTCTTTTGGTCATACCATTTACCTTGAAAGAGAATGTGATATTAATGCCTGATCACTTTTCCTCTATCTGTGTACATTTGTATTTGATGATTTAACCCAGTCTTAACACGTATGTACATATTTCCTTTTTAAAATACCATTTCTTCAACTGCATTAAAAATTAGTGTTAAAGACCAGCTTACTACAAAATCTTAAGTAGATTTCTCTTTGTTAGATGTTATTATATCAGACCTTTTCTCTTGTCTGAAAGTGAAAATTGTTGTTAATTAATAGTCTGATCTAGCTTTAGTTTGGGTGGACCTACAAAATATTTGAAATAGAATTTTGAAAAGTATATGGATGACACTAGATTGTGATACATTGTCCAATAGATAATCCCTTATTGTCATCAAATTGAAGTGTTTTTTAAATTCATTATAATCACTTTCCTACAGAGGGTGTGTGCATGTAGTCATTTCTGAATGATTCACAGCTAAGCAAAAGTTCATGGAACTGGAACCAAAGGTTTGGTTTTAAGTAGACTGGAGACTTGGCTCATTAATCTATTTTTCATGGAAATATTGCTGAAGCATGTAGATAGATGCAATCAGTGTGTCTTTTTTTCAAATGATGTGATGTACCATCACATCATCAAGAGTTTTGACTTTCTTTCATATAATTAAAATTGCAGATTATATGTTTGAATAGTGAATATTGTATGATTGCTGATCTAGCCTTGCAGAAAGCCTGATCTGGAACAAGTAATCCTTTAAAATAATAGTAAGGAAAGTTGATGTTATTTATTTATTTTTATTTGGTGATTATATGCTGTGAACTGATACCTTATGGATTAGAGAAAAAAATTGGCAGTTGTTTTGTTACTGTGGTTTTTGTGAATTACAGAACATGATATCTGTTAGTAGATAATGGTAAGCATTTATTATAATTTTATATCATTTAATTATTTGGAAAGTAATTGATTTTTATTATCATCTCTTAGCAAGCAAGTATCCTGACTGCTCTTTGTTTTCCTATCATCTAGTGCAGTGCCTGGCACACAGCAGATGCTCAATAAATGTTGATTCTATAAATGAATTTAAAGAATAGTTTTTCAGTCTGTATGTCTGTGCACATCACTTCATGTGAGAGTGTTAAGTTTTTTTCATTTGATGTATGCAGTAATTGAATATATTAGTTGTCCCTTATGCATGGTTTCTAACTCCTTAGAATGAGTTACCCATGGTTCACCATGGCGTGAAAATAGGTGAGTACCATAGATAATTTGAGAAAGAGAGAAAGAGAGCACATTCACATAACTTTTATTATATTATTATTGTTCTACTTATTAGTTATTGTTGATATTTTACCGTACCCAATTTATAAATCAGGTAGTTACATATGTATAGGAATAAAATGTAGTAATATATGGGATATGGTACTATCCACAGTTTCAAGCATCCACTGGGGGTCTTGGAATGTATCCATCATGAATAATGGGGGATACCATGTATCATGCTCTTGTCAGAGTAAGTTATGTCTGTATTTCCTATGAAAAGAACTAATGAAAAATCCAGATTGTGTTCATTGTTGCTGATAAATACCATGTTGCAGGCACAGACTGAAAGTAATTTTACTAGAAGCA
The DNA here is from genome assembly GCF_048565385.1 of Saimiri boliviensis. Classification (NCBI taxonomy): domain Eukaryota; kingdom Metazoa; phylum Chordata; class Mammalia; order Primates; family Cebidae; genus Saimiri; species Saimiri boliviensis. The sequence continues at coordinate 117,768,770 of NC_133470.1, forward strand.
ATTTACCAGTGACCAAAATACTTTAGTCATGGTTCATCCAATTGTAATTTGATAAACAAGTTTTTTTTAGATCAGTTCTAAGATAAAAACTACTCTCAAAGTTAAGAATTCTTTGACTTATTTTTTAAGCTCTTTATCATAATCATATCTTTATCATAAAACTGAAACATTTGTGTTTTGAAGCTAATATGGTTGTTTTTAAATGGTAATATGTTTTGTGTCTATAGTTTGATAAAAGAAATCACTGACTAGGAGAAAAAGAAAACCTGAATAGGGTTTAGGAGAAATAAATTAAAATTAACACTCAAAAAATATTTACATTTACTTATGTTCTGAATTTTTTATACTCAAAGGACTTCAACCTAACCGTAAAGATTTAGCCAATATTAGATTTAAATTAAATGAATTTTCCTTCCATTAAAAGTGATTAAATACAATGGTTTTTACACATTACTTGTTTAGCAATAGACAAAAGCACATAGCTGTGAATATGTAAAAGCAATATATTCCAAAGCAAAACAATTGGTAGTTTGTAAGTAAATTGGGATTTTTGTTTCTTCTGTAGTCATTAAACAAATGTTATTGTGAATAATTTGCTGGAATGTACAATTAGTTAAGGAGGGCTAGGCCATGAAGCCTTGACTTCAAGCATGTAGGATTTGGCTTTTGTTTGGCAAGCAGTGACTCACTGAATACTTTTGAGTAAGGGAGTGCTTTTCTGAGCTGTAAATACAATCACAGTATGTAAAAAGAGTGTAATGTATGTGAAAATTATAATTAAATCCAGGTAAGAGATGATAGAGACAAGAACTATGGTAGAGGAAGTGAGAGTGGAGAGGCATTGAAGGATAGGAGCATTCTAGAGAGAGATTTGGTAGAACTTAACAGTTGATTGGACATGGGAGATGGGGAAGAAGCAGGGGTCAAAGGTGGTCAAAATATTTTATCTATGGCTCTCTTGAATGTATAACATCAGGATACATTGAGATTCCTTAAATTTCTTCTAACTGACCAACCTTTTAGGAATGGTCATTAAGAAATAGGTATGTAGTCAAATTCATTACCATTAAGCATATCTTTAACCTATGAAAAGACTGGATTTTGAAGATGTGGAAATGATGATTGTTTCAACAAGTAGCTCTTGGAGATGGAGTGAGTGAGGGTAGTAGCATTTTTCCAACTAGCTAGGCAAACTTTTAACACCTTGACTCCCTGCTACTCTCATCTACTTGGTGACTCTTCTCCCCTTGTGTCTGCTTCTCACCTGCAGTTTGGGTGTGAAACACTGGTTTAAAGGACTGTATAAAAGGAAGGAAAGGAATACCTCTCCTTTTTTGTTTATCTCACATAGATTCAAGTAAGTACATTATTACTACTTCATAATTCACAGATTGCTTCTGCAAAACACATGCACATGCAATCTGAAAATGCTCTAGTTAGCTTAAATTTAAAATTCCCATTTAAATGACCAGGAGATTTGAATGTTTGATGCCTACTATACCATTTTTACCACAATTATATGTTCTACCAAGAACACATATCTGTCTTTTACCAGAAGCCATGGCGTTTCTTTCTTTCTTTCTTTCTTTCTTTCTTTCTTTCTTTCTTTTCTTTTTTTTTTTTTTTTTTTTTTTGACGAAGTCTCTCTCTGTCACCTAGGCTGGAGTACAGTGGTGCAATCTCGGCTCACTGCAACCTCCGCCTCCCAGGTGCAAGTGATTCTCCTGCCTCAGCCTCCCAAGTAGCTGGGACTACAGGTGTGCATCACCACACCTGGATAATTTTTGTGTGTGCTTTTTTTTTTTTTTAAGAAGAAACAGGGTTACGCCATATTGGTCAAAAACTGGTGTCAAACTCCTGACCTCGTGTCGTGATCTGCCTGCCTCAGCCTCCCAAAGTGCTGAGATTACAGGCCTGAGCCACTGCGCCCAGCCACCATGGTGTTTCTAAAAATAAACATCTTGCCCAGAAAGAGACAAATTCCTTGATGATTTATAATTTGGAACAGCCCCACCCTAAATCACCAGTCTGCCTTCCAGGAAAACATTATAAATTTTGTAAAGAATTTTTAATATGTTAGGTAATGACATATGGTCATGACACATAGGTACTTTGCCCAGATGACTCATTCCTTAGAGTTACTGCACCATGGGTAAACACTTATGGCGTTTTTGATAGAGCAACTTTTGTTATTCACGTTAGTAGAATTGTCTGTGGCTGGATACTGAAATTGCTCTGTGATATGGACTGGAGTATTATAGTGATCCTAATTAAAATAGCCTTCTAGGATGTAGTAAAATGGTGGATCCTGATGACATTTTAGGAGAAAAATAAGGAAACAGTTCTAGAGTTAAAGACTACATATATACCCTTGGAGTATGATAACTGAATTATGTAGGTAAGTGAGTGGGGTATAAGTAACAGTAAAGACTTTTTGTATCTCTTAACAACCTAAGAACTTGTGGCCAGCAGTGGATATGTTTCCTTATGGGAAGCATAGTACAAAAGGGAAAAGTTGAAATCTTATAACAAAGTTTTGTGGAAAAAAACCCTTAATGATGAGGCAGATATGCAGAAAAGGGACAATAACTTTAATGTTGAAAAATGATACTTAAATTAGAGTCTTTGCTTCCATTGAGCTCCATATCTGTGACAAGCTTTAAAGAACTATTCTAAGAGTGCTTCCCAAACTCATTAGGTTGAGAGCCTGTCTTCTTCTTTTTTAAAAAAATTATACTTTAAGTTCTGGGGTACATGTGCAGAACATGCAGGTTTGTTACATATGTGCACGTCTGCTATGGTGGTTTGCTGCACCCATCAACCCTTCATGTACATTAGGTATTTCTCCTAATGCTATCCCTCCCCTAGCCCCCATCCCCAATGGGCCCTGCTGTGTGATGTTCCCCTTTCTGTGGCCATGTGTTCTCATTGTTCAACTCCCACTTATGCATGAGAACATGCAGTGTTTGGTTTTCTGTTCTTGTGTTAGTTTGCTGAAAATGATGGTCTTTAGCTGCATCCATGTCCCTGCAAAGGACATGAACTCATCCATTTTATGGCTGCATCATATTCCATCATATATATGTGCCACATTTTCTTTATCCAGTCTATCATTGATGGGCATTTGGGTTGGGTCCAATTCTTTGCTATTGTGAACAGTGCTGCAATAAACATACTTGTGCATGTGACTTTATAATGATTTATAATCCTTTGGGTATATACCCAGTAATGGGATTACTGGGTCAAATGGTATTTCTGGTTCTAGATCCTTGAGGAATCACGACCCTTTCTTCCACAATGGTTGAACTAATTTATAATCCCACCATGTAAGTGTTCCTATTTTTCCACATCCTCTCCAGCATCTGTTTTTTCCTGACCTTTTAATGATCATCATTCTAACTGGTGTGAGGTGGTTTCTCATTGTGGTTTTGATTTGCATTTCTCTAATGACCAGTAATGATGAGCTGTTTTTCATGTGTTTGTTGGCCACATAAATGTCTTCTTTTGAGAAGTGTCTGTTCATATCCTTCACCCACTTTTTGATGGGGTTGTTTGTTTTCTTCTTGTAAATTTGTTTAAGTTCCTTGTAGATTCTAAATATTAGCCCTTTGCCAGATGAATAGATTACAAAAATTTTCTCCCATTCTGTAGGTTGCCTGTTCACTGATGATAGGTTTTTTTTTATTTATTTATTTATTTTTTTTTGCTGTGCAGAAGGTCTTTAGTTTAATTATATCTCGTTTGTCTATTTTGGCTTTTGTTGCCATTGCTTTTGTTGTTTTAGTCATGAAGTCTTTGCCCATGCCTATGTCCTGAATGGTATTGCCTAGGTTTTCTTCTAGGGTTTTTATAGTTTTGGGTCTTAAGTTTAAGTCTTTAATCCATCTTGAGTTAATATGCAGAAAACTGAAATTGCCTTTTTTTTTTGTATTATTCTCCCTGTCTTAAAAGTACTGGTTGTCATATTGAGAACATATGATTAATTTGATGCTAATTTTTTTCCTACATTCATTGGAATAATTAGAGATGGCTCCAGGCCATTACAAAAATCAAGACTGAGATTTGGTCAATTTATTATGGGCTTTGAATATGTAGAGTCAGTGGGACTCTTAGGACTGCTAACTATATTTCTTAAACATAAAATGCAATGGTTATCACTTTGTGAGTCTTACTCTTAGGTTTTTTTCATGTTTCCCTTTAAAAGATAAATAAACATTCTCTTAACACTTGGTTATGAATTATTGACTTTGTGAAGTTGAACAGAACTGGGAAAATCAGAAAAGGATAGGATTTTCACACCTTTTAGCAGTTGATTAATGATTCTCCTGTTCCAAAATAGATTTGTCTCAGTTATTTCTAATTGGTTTTGAGTTTGTGGAAACTGCTCCTACAATAAACTCTAAAATTGGATAACTTAGATGTTTGAATATTTAATAAAAATCTTAGGAAGGTGAAACACAGTTCTTTCTTAACATGCTTTTTGATTTTAATGCTCCATAGCAAAATAGTCAAATTTTAAAGTTGAGGAGCTATAGATAATAGGAGTAAAATGACATCTTGGTTAACAAATCTTCTGGAAGAAAAATTGGCCTGGGAATTGAAGGGGTTGAAACACCCATTCCCAGTTTCTTCATTTTTGGATTAAAGAAAGAGAAGGCTAGGTCACTGCTGCAGATACAGAGACTTCTCAAGTGGTAGGCTGGGTGTTAGCTCTGGGGTTAAGCATCCCTCCAGAGGGCTTATGCCTCACCAGAGGATTGTAACTATTTTCTCTGTGCACTGGGAAGGTGACTATTGACGGTGGTGAGAGCACATGCTGTTTCTCCCAGCCCACTTCTACATATTGCCATTTCCCTACCACTATTACCACATGTGCATTCTTTTACCTATGTGGTTTTATAAAAGCAGGGAAGCTTTGAATTCACTTGTTTAGGTATGGAAAGCAACATTTAGAAATTCATTCCTCTTTGAATTATTTTTAAATTATTTCATTAGAAATAAAATTATCTCATTCAGAAAATAGAATGGATTCTTACATACTCTACCTACCATTCATCCATCCATGTATCCATTTATCCATCCACCCATCTATCTATCTACCCACCAAACTACCCATCTACTTATCATGCTTTCACACAAATATAAGAAACATGGAGAATGAGAAATGATATCTAAACTAAGCTTTCTAAATAGAAAACATTTTTGGTCAAGATGCATGAGACATGATGCAGTTTAACTGGTATATAAATTTTAAAAGATGAAGAGACACAAGTCTTGAAATATGGTAGGTAGAGGGAGCAAATATTACTTTTGAAGTTCTTTAAGGACAAGATTGAGATATTCAGTGCAAATGCCTTTTGATTTGGGTAATTAACTTTTATCCAGTTATAGTTATCTAATGGAATATCATTTGTCTGGCCCAATTCCCTTATCTGCGTCATAGTGTTATATCTGTTATTGTGATGGTTGGCATTAGAGTTCAAAATCTGTTCTTTTAAATGTTGATTTCAATATGTAATTTTCTCCCCAAATTTGATCTAAGTTATTTTCTAGGATTTACTACTTCCCTATCCCAACACTCATATGTGTCGGGAGAATAGCATAAAAGGCTTTTAGTGTTGGTATTGTTTTTATGGAAATAGAACGGTAAAAGTAAGTGATCTTCAGATTGAATTAATTAAACCAGAAAATTACTTGTCTATAACATAATGCATCTCTCTGATATCCTCCTTGTGCTTATAAATTAAGCATTCAAATGCTAAGTGACTTATAGCCTCTACTGTCTGCTATTTTTAATTTTTTAGGCTTGGTATAAATGGGAACAATGTGGGCTCTGGATTCAGATGTGGGTTCAAATCATAGTTACCAGACTCATGGCAAGGCCCTAAACTCTCCAAGCTTCAGTTCCCTATCTTTAAATGAGATTATTACAAGGATTAAGTAGGATACTAGAATGTGCCTGGCACAATGCCTAGTACACAGCAGGTGCTGGGTAAACGATCTTATTCCCATGTTAAAACAGACATAAGCTATTTATTAATATGATTCTATTTTAAATGTGACAGACGTATGCATATAAGAAGCCTGTGCAATAGCTTCTTGCAGCCCGTGCAGTAACTTCTTATAGCCTTGGAAAGATAGCAGCTATTTTATAAAATCTCTTCTGTAACTAAAGAGTTCCATTAGTAAAATGATTTCAAGTAGATAATAATATATTTAAGTCATTAAAAAAACTACAAATAACTAACAAAAGCTTTATCTTTCTTGGTTCCTTTCACCTCATTATGAAGATATATTCTTTAAACAGCAATTAATTTATGCCTTATCAATAGATGTTTATTACAGAGTTTCAGGCTCATTCTTGTTGGTATTCGAAAAAGAAAATAAGAGAAGTTGCTATGATATTTATAATTTCTTTGTGTAATGATACTGTAAATGACATTTTAGTTGGGGGGCACATCTTTCAATATTTGAAATTTTAAGTTTTTAAATTTTTTCAACAAAAATGCCAGGCATTTAAAATAAAAATTATTTTTTATACATTAATTTACTTCATGAGTTGGAAATTTTGTTTTCTAGTTTTTTCAAAACATGTTCCTTTTTTTCATAATGAAAGTTGAGTATGTGTAGACTCAAACGTGTGTGATATCATTCAGCTTTTGTTTGGGAAGTGTGGAGAAAGAGAGGAGTAGAAAAGCTATTAATATCTTTAGAACTCAATGCAGAATGAATACTTTGACTCTGTCTGAAAAACCAATGGAAAATGGCTCCTACCATCTTAAGTTTTTAATTTATTTCTCAAGGGTGGAAGGAAATACCTTGACAGATTTAGCCCTGAAATTCAAATGAGTATGAGAACAGGTGGTGAAATTTCTTCTCCACCTGCCATGCAACTTTATCACAAGAAATGTTTCATTTAGCAAATGCTGCTGCTAGCAGACACTTCTCTGATTCAGAGCAGAAAAACAAATGGATGGGAAGTACTTCCTTGAAGAAAACCTTTTTCTTGATTTTCTTTTTAAATTGTGAGTGTGAGCAATATGTATTTTATTTTCCTGGGGGTTGGGTAGTGGATAGTCAGTGCCTTGATTAACCAACCTGTTTTGTTGTGTTGTTAAACCATTCATAGCTTTCTTGTTTTTGTTTTCATTTTGTTTTGTTATTGTTGTTCCTGTATACCAACCCACTGGCACTAACTTGAGTTAAGGTAATATTGTTAATCTGGGAACTTGAATTATCTATATTTTATACTTTTGACACTAATGCAAGAGACTTTCTTTTTCTTTCTTTATATATATATATATATATATATATATATTTTTTTTTTTTTTTTTTTTTTTTTTTTTTTTGAGATGGAGTTTCACTCTGTTGCCCAGGATGGAGTACGGTGATGTGATCTAGGCTAGCTGAAACTTCCACCCCCTGGGTTCAAGAGATTCTCCTGCCTCAGCCTCCTGAGTAGCTGGGATTAAAGGTGTTCACCACTATGCCCAGCTAATTTTTGTGTTTTTAGTGAAGAAAGGGTTTCACCATATTAGCCAGGCTGGTCTTGAATTCCTGACCTCAGGTGATCTGCCTGCCTTGGCCTTCCAAAATGCTGAAATTACAGGCATGAGCCATAGCACCCTGCCTGAGACTTTCATTCTTTTGTTGCAGTGAAATTGAGATTTTAGAATATATTGTTAGATATAACCTTTTTTGGTAATGAAATGATGGCAAGTAAAGCACTATGAAACAAATGGGATACTAAATTGAAAAAAGTGTTGTTCATATACTTTTACCTTTCTAGCTTTTATCTAATTCATTTCTTCCTTTTTCCCCTCAGAAATTATAAACAGTACAGGAAAATATAGAGAGCAATCTTTTATTCATAGCAGTATGAAGATGTTGCTTTTTATTTGATGTGAGCTAGATATTAATGTGCCAATGCATGAGTTGGCACACAAAAACTGTCTATGAAGAAAAGTTAAGTGTTTTTATTGTGCTTTCATGATAATAATTTTAAGAAGCACTAAAATGTTCCTTTTTCCTTGACATTGAAATTTGACTTCACCTGGGTTTCTGTATAACATGAATAGCTATTTGCAATGATAGAAACGAAGAAATTGAGGTACACATTTTGTATTTCATCAAGATGATATCTTATTTTTTAAACACAATGGCACTGGTTTCAGTGGATTACCATGGGATTTATTTAGGTATGGAGCTTGAGGAGCATTGAAAGGTTATTTGTGGCTTTTGAGCCAAATGATGCAATTAAGAGATGCTTCTTCCTTCCCCGTATAGCATTCCAAGAAACATATTTGCTATAATGAATTCTAAGAGTACATGGTTCTCTAAAGAACTTCTACCGAATTAAGCCTCTACAGAAGTATTCATCGAAGAAGAGATATTTAAATCAGATTAGCAGAGCACTCTTGCTGTGTCCTACCTACCAGGTCACAGATAACAGGACACAATTCTTCATTGTCATGTTGCTTGCTGTTAAAAAAAACCACATTTGACCATTTAGTGAGTTTTAAATTTCCTTTGAAAAAATCCGTTTGGATGAACAATTCTATGCAGACAGTAGTAGGAATTTATTACATGTTTGCACTAGCAATTTTGAGAGTGTATCTTGTACTTTGATAATTTTACACGTTTAAAGATACAATCTTTGTGTTAATTATCTTAATTTGCATACCCTGGAATACTGATTAGGTTGAACATTTTTCTATCTGCTAACTGTTTGTACCTTGATCTTTGTGAATTGTGTGTTCATATCACTTACACGTTTCTCTTGGGTAATCTTAAATATGTGGACATTTTGAGGCAAGATTACAATGTTGGCAGCCCTTTGTTAACATATGACAATGTCTTAGACATTTTTTTCCGTTGTCTTTAAGTACAGTGTGGAGAAATGCCACAGTCTGTGTATGTTTAGTTTGAACACGTTTACAACGCTTTCAGTAAAATGATCAGACAGTGCCTCTATCTCTAAGCTAATACTCATCAAAAAAGTAATTGTTTTCTTTTAGGAAGCACAGTTGAGTGATTCATGCAGACTTTGTGAAAGACTGCTCTTGTGCTTTATGGTTGATCATTGTTTCAGGAATAAGATGTGTGCTGTGGTGATAGGGTAGGCGGGGGTGGCATACAGACTATAATATGGTAGGGAAAAGAGAGGTTTAATTTTTAGAAAGAAATTTGTTAATGTAGTCTCTCCCATGAGTAATTTTATATGGTTGATGAAATGGGACTATTTAGACAGAATTTGCCAGATTCTAACTTAACATGTAAAACTGGTTCCAAATAACTATTTTATGCAGATTTAGGAAAATATTATTCTTACATGAGCTTATGTAAAACCAAAGCTTTGCTGCATAATTTTCTTAAAAACTTCAAAGCCATTATCTACTTATTTACTATTAGACTGGAGTTTTCAAATTGATGGGCCTGAGGAGAGCACAGGAATTGTTAGGTAGCCTTGGAAGTATTCGTGGTAATTAATAATCCCGCTGTGTTTCATATTGCTAGCATTACCTCATTGATTCAACCCTATGACTGGGAAATTATTTTAAACATGAAATTGCTTGTGAAAAATTTTCATGAGACAGTCAATTCCTTTATATTCGGATTTCTCAACTTTGGCACTTGACTTTTTTTTGCCGAGAACATCTTTGACCTAGAGAACTGTCCTGTGTTTTGTAGGATGTTTAGCAGCATCCGCAGTTGTGACAGTGAAAAATGTCTGCAGACGTTACCAATGCGGGGGTGGGAGGAGGGGTAAAATGCCTCCTGCTCCCCCTCCCCACATGGAAAATGACTTGTATATATATTGTATTTAACTATATATGAGTTGAAAGAAAATCAGATTAAAAACTTATTTTTTTATCGGAATTACTCAGATAATTCCTTTAAGCATAAATTGCTATAATTGTGGCTTGGGGTTTGCAGAGACGTATTACCTCCTTGCAATGTTGAAGAACAATGCTCTTCACATCCAATCAATAAACTTATTAAAGGGGAGATAGATAGGAATATTGAATCTGCTATGAAGGTCAACATGGCATGTACTGTTACCAATGCAAAAATTAGTAGGGAGTGTTTTGAATGTTAAAAAGTCAAAAGATACTGATAAAACATAATGAAAAAGATAATTTTAGTGCAGGTTTCTTCAGCTTTTGAAGTAATTAATTTAAAAGGCAGGCATATTATATTGGCAAGAAAGGGCTGCATTTTCACTTTCTGTTTTTAAGAGCAAGAGACAAAGGACAAAGTAAACAAGTTGTTATCTGCGTTTTACTCAAAAAAAGCAATTTCCAGGATATGTCATAGTGGCAATGTGAATTTAGCTTTACTCCCATCCCTTTTACATCTGCAGTTTTATAATAATGATAATTGATGGTCATTTAAGCACTGCATAATAAAGAAATGTCTTTGGAATGATCTACAGAAAGAAGATCCTGTATTCATTCGGATGACATATATTAAGTCTCTTGTGCCAGGCTCTGTGCAGGGAATACAGAAACTAATAAAATGGTCTGCTTGAATATCCTATTAATATAATTTTGGATGAATAGACATTTTCTGGTTAGGGATACCAGTCACCATCAATCAATCTCTGACTTTTCCAATTGATTCTGTAATTGTAAGTGTCTGTCCAAAAACGTTGTTTAAAAGTGTGTGTATGTGCTATACATCATAAATATAATTTAATTCTCTTTAAAGCTATCTCTGAAACTCTGGTGGAAGGCTGTATCCATTTTCTTTTCTGCTTTTTAAAATCTAAAAGTATTCTCTTCTTTATTAAATATCTATCAGAATTGAATTAAACATAGTTATATATTATTAATTCATTTTTAGTTATACTATGGCTCAAATATCATTAAGATGAATTGATGTCACCCTTAAGGCCAGACTTTTTGCTAATTATTACAAGATTTAAAACCACTTGGTGTCATAATTCAGAAAGCAGAATCTTTAGTATAGTCTTTTTCTTGTTAAAACTGATCAACTTAGTTTATAGGTGTAATAGGAAAAAAAGGTGAAACCATTCTGATACTGAATAGCTCAGTTAGCGAGTTAAAAAAGCAAATAATTCTAAATTGAGGAAATTACAAGGCAATTGAAGAGTTCTAACATTTGAAAATCTGCTTTCCTTCTTTTTTCCTAATGTCTGTTTTAGCAGTCTACATAATGAATACGGAACCAAATTCTTGAGCCATGGGCTCCCCACCCTTAGGCAGGTGATCCAGAAATTATTTTAGCAATGTATACTTATGGAGAAACACAAGATCTCTTCTAAGGAATGATGGAAGGTTGTTCATCATGGCCCATTTTTAGTATAATCTTGAGATTTTTTAACTATCAAATGTATTGTCATATTCTGTTTGCAATTAAGTGACCTGCTGATTAAAGTTTCCCACTCTTGGTTATGCCCCTTGAAAATATTATTGTTGCAATATATGCAAATACAAGATTGTCTATATTTATATTTTTAGTATTCATTTCTTTGAAAAGATGGAAATGTGACTGTATTGTAGTTATTAACCAATCTCAAACTGGTAAGAGTTACTGCTAGAAAAAGAAACTATTTCATGTGAAAAATTTTGTTCAATTGGGATTGATTAAAACTATTACTAATAACAGAAGAGGAAGTAATGCATTAATACATCACAATTGATCTTTTACTTTTATTAATGGGGGTTTGGAGTGGGAATCAGACTAGATCTAGATTCAAAGCCTGGGCCAGCTACTTTAATAACATTGTGACCCTAGGTAAGTGGTTTTCGACCCTTCTTTACGTAGTCTGTGTATAAACTTATTGGCAAGTGCCTGATACATACTGAGTATTCAAGAAATGGTAGCTATTATTTTTATCTTTCCCAAATTAGGTGTTCCAAATTAATTTTAACTATAGGCAACACAACTTGATGGCATTGCTATCTAAATAGTAAAATATCAGCAGTAACTACTGTGGCCTTTAAAAACTCTGTGACTATAATTTTGAACCACCTGTTAAGTTGATTTATCAGTTATCATCTGTATTTTCTGTCCTTTGAAAGCATTTTACAATTATACATTTCTTCTAAGATAAAGAGTGGTACAAACCTATAATAACATGAAACAATATTTACCATATTGCATAGTCATATGATTGGCAATAGTGACTGAGTATCTTTCTAAATAATCTCATTGTGAATTGTACAAGTTTTAATTTGCCCTTCTTTCTTATTTAAAACAACTTTCAGATCTCTTGTGGAAGAGGAAGACCAACACATGAAATTGTCCCTTGGAGGCAGTGAAATGGGCCTCTCATCCCATTTGCAGTCTTCCAAGGCAGGACCTACACGCATCTTTACCAGCAATACCCACAGTTCTGTGGTGTTACAGGTAATTTAAACTGTCCCCTTTTTTAAAGCTATTTACATAGCTTTAAAAACCCACCATGGATTTTGTGGTGCAGGATGTCAATAGCTGGGGAAGTTGTGGGTATGCGTGGATAGGAAATACATGGTAACTATTTTTTGCTCAGTTTTGCTCTGAACTCAAAACTGCTCTAAAAAATCAAGTTCATTAAATAAAAAATGTAAAGAAAAAAACTAACCAGGAGAAAAATCTTTATGGAGGAATGCATACATTCCTGAGGTTAAAAAAATCCTCAGAGTCAATTTTTTATTTCATTTGTGTACAGGATGTTTTGCTAGTATGCCATTTTCTTACAGAATACCATGTCTGATTTCATTCCAGAATAGTCTAAGTATTACAGAGTCCCTACAATGAATTTTCTAGTTCCTCACTCAGCCTGTTTTACTAACATCTTTGTAATGCTTCTAACGGTTGTATGTAGTTGGTGTCTCAACTCATATTGGCAGTAGTAGCTGTGGGAGTACAGGTTAGGACTGCTGGATGCAAACCCACTGATATATGTAATAAGTAATAACTAAAATCAAAGCAGGAGACAGAAACACAGTAGAAAGCCAAAAGAACATGAAACACAGCAATCTGGAGCTATTTAGCATAAGGATCAGAAGCTAAGTACTTCTGACTTTTTTGGACCTTTTATGACTTCTGTGGGCATTGCTGAATTAGAGAGCAATATGATACCGGATGTCCATTAATGTTTTCTAAAGATAGTTAGATTACATCGGTCCTCTTACTGTCCTTAGTAAGATAAGGAAAATGTCTTTCTAAACGCATATTTAAAAGAAATATCCCCATATGGATTTCATGCATATCCCTGATCAAGAACAATTTTAGTAAAGCTGTATATAGAATATAATATAATGAGGGATGAGGTTTATACTTGCTGTGCATCCTCTGTGTTTAAATGTAATTTCACTGAATTTCATTTTCCTTATCTCCAAAATATGACTCTTGACTAACATACCTCTAAATTTCCTTCTTGTTTCAATCTTTGAATTTAGTAAAATCGCATTTTCCTAGTATTTCAGTTTCTAATTGGAGCTGGGGTCTATCTAGTAAGGTTCATTGTCCTGTGGTTATAATCAATCAATATGTGAGAGTCAGGAAGGAAAATCTCTCCATCTCCTGGCATCTTAAAGCTGTGTAAATGGTTTACTTGTTGATTTTTCAAGGTTATGAGAGGAGAGGATAAGGGATCTAACAGATAGGAAAAGTGTGTGAGGAAGAAAAGTTTTTGGTATATTAAAGTGTTCTTGCTAAAGAAAAATAAGAAATACCTCACTACTATACTCCTGCCTTATGTAATGTTTATAGCAGTCATGAGTTAAAGCCAATTATTTTGGTCCTGCTAATTTTTAAAATTTACTTTAAACCAAACAATCATAGCCACTGTAGTACAGTGAGAGAGATTTAGAGCAATGGTTCTGAAATTTTAGTGCACTTCAGAATTATTAGGAGGGCTTCTTAAAACACTGAACACCAGGCCCCAACCCAGAATTTCTGAATCAAAATATCTGGGGATAAGACTCAGGAATATGCATTTCTAACAAGTTCCTAGATGATGCTGCAGATCAAGGAACATACTTTTCAGACCATTGTTCTAGAGAAGGCACCTTCTCCTGCCAAGAGTCATGGCCTTTTCTTTTTTCCCTTTAACTTTTATGTAGGTTATAAATTACTGTTACAATGAATAAAGATTGGAGATAACTTACATTTCTATCAGTAGGTGAATGGTTACATGAATTACGTTGCATCAAAACTATGTAATACTGTGCAGTCAGTAAAAAGAGTAATATCTGTACATATTGAATGGAAATAATATAAGATACCAAATAAAAAAATAACAGGGAAAATGTGATATAGCCATACAAGGTAATATGATCCAGTTGTATTAAAATATGAAGTACTAATACATGCTATATCATATGGGTGAACTTTGAAAACATTATGCTAAGTGAAAGAGGCTAATCACCAAAGTCCATGTTTTATGTGATTCCAATTTTATGAAATGTCCACAATAAAGAAATCTATAGAGACATAAAGTAGACTAGTGGTTGCTTACAGCTTGGGAAATTGGGAGGATATGAGAATGAAAGCTAAAAGATACAGAGTTTCTTTTTAAAGTGATAAAAATATTCTAAAGTAGACACTGGAAATGGTTGCAGATATCTGTGAATATACTAAAACCATTGATTTGTACACTTTAAATGGGTGAATTGTATGGTATTCAAATTATATCTCAATAAAGCTGTTAAAATGTAACAGGATAATATGTATTGTGTAATGCTTTTTATCAGTAGAAAAATTATACAGTATGTATACATATGAATGTGAATGTGTAGCAAAAGGTATGGAAACACTATGGAAGCTGATGAATAATGTCATCTTTTGCTCTGTAAAATCTTACAGTGTTTAATTTTATTTACAATGGAAATAGTTTTCTGTATAATAACCTCTGTAATAATATATTTATATACACACATATATATATACATACATACATATATATATATATATACATATACATATATATATATAACAGCTGACCAAACAAACAAGTGTAGCTGGTAGCTGGGTCTCAGAGCCCTTAGCTCCAGCACACCTTAGCTCGTTGGTCCAGTCTGAGAAAGAACAGTGATGTGAAAGTAACCTGAAATTTTGTGTTACCTGAAGATAATTTTTCTTCAAATGATATTTTTATGTTGTTATAATATTTCCTGTGGTAGCATAGAGATACCACTCTATATTGCTATTAAAACTCTTGTATGCTCTGTTTAAAAGTGTATTAAAAATTATGTTCTCATAAACTGAGATTTTTAAAGCCAAACACTAACAAGGAACATTTTTGTATCTAATCTTAGGTGTGTGGTTGTCAAGGGAACAAGCTAGAGAAGTGTTTAATGTGTAGATGTTATCATTGTTTTAAAATTAGCAATAACACAAATTCCAGCTTCAAAAGACATTGAAAGTAGCTCTCAGGGGAACTGATCCATGGGGAGAAACTGTTGTAATAAGTCTCACTCTGCAAGAGTACCCACTACCTACTTGTAGTGAGAAGGACATGGATTTCAGCCAAAACCAGAATTCTAGTCATGACCCTTATTAGCTAGTTATGTGACTTTGAAAAAGTCACTTATACTCTCTGGTCCAATTTTTTTACTTATAATCTGGGTAAGAAATTTGAGGATTAAATGTCACAATTTATGGAAATAAGGTACATAATAAATATTCATTTATTTTTCTTCCACTTGAGCTAAGTGGAGAAGGTCTCACAGGAAATAGAGCTGATCAGAAGTTATGGGTATACCAAATAAGGTATCCATCTGGTTGGCTTGAGCAGATCTAGCAGGTTTCTCATCACCATTAAATGGCTTCAACAAACTAGACTGTCAAAGAAAATTCCTGGAAAGTCATTTGATACCTAGCTGGCTTGGATTCCTAGAATCTTGAACAAATTCCAGGTTAATCAATCCATGACTGAGTGACCAGGGCCAATGACTTTTACTCAGGTAAGAAAGATTAGGGTTAGCTTAAGTAGTGATTGGTAAAATCAAGGATTATTTTATTTCCCTCACTTCTTGGCTACTACTATATCTGTGGTTATTTCTCATGGAAACTTTCTATTCTTTGACTTCTTTCTATTATTCCAGGTGGTCAGCATCTTTCTCTTATTGTCCTGTCCTATGGTAATTCATTGAATCATACACTTCCTAGCAACCTCAGTTTTTAAAATAAAAGCTTTATTGAGATATGATTCACATACCATATAATTCACCCATTTAAAGTGTGTACATCAATGACTTTTAGTATGTTCACAGAATTGTGCAACTGTCCCCACAATTAATTGTAGAACTTTATAATTACCTCAAAAAAAGCTCGTATTTTTTAGCAGTCACTCCCCATTCCCCCCCTCAACTCTTTCCTCAATATGGCAACTGATATTGTTTGGCACTGTGACCCCACCTAAACGTCATGTCAAATTGTAATCCCCAATGTTGGAGGAGGGGCTTGGTGGTAGGCAATTTTTTTCGTGGGGGTGGTTTTCCCTTTTGCTGTTCTCATGATAGTGAGTTCTCAGGAGATCTACTTATTTGAAAGTATGTAGCACCTCCGCCTTCACTCTCTTCCTCCTGTTCTCACCATGTAAGATGTGCCTGTTTCCCCTTCTGCCATGGTTGTAAATTTTCTGAGGCCTCCGCAGCCGTGCTGCCTATCAGCTTGTGGAACAATGAGCCAATTAAACTTCGTTTCTTTATAAATTACCAGTTCCAGATGTTTCTTTATAGCAGTGTGAGAATGGCTTAATACAGCAACCATTTATCTTTTCTCTGTTTCCATAGATCTGTCTGTTCTGAGCATTTCATATAAATGGAATCATGCAATATGTGGTCTTTTGTGACTGGTTTCTATTACTCACCATAATGTTTTCAAGGTTTGTCTATATTGTGGCATATAACATGCTTCCTTCCTTTTTGTGTTCAAATAATATTACATTGCATGGATATTTTGTTTATCCATTCATTGATAAGCATTTATTTTTTACATACATTTTGGCTTTTATGAATAATGTAGCTATGAATATTCATGTGTAAGTGTCTGTGAGTCTATGTTTTCATTTCTTTTTGGTATTTCACTCTATACCTTAGAGTGAAATTACTGGATCCTATGGTAATTCTATGTTTAATTTGTTGAAGAACTTCCAGTTTTTCCAAAGTATCTGCACCATTTTATATTCACACTGGAAGTGCATGAGCGTTTAATTTCTTCACATTCTCACCACCATTTATTAACTGTCTTTTAAAAGTATTATTACAGCCATCTCATTAGGTGTGTAGTTTTGATATGCATTTCCCTGATTGCTAATGATGTTGAATATCTTTTTATTTGTGCTTATGGCTGTTTTTATGTGATCCTGGAAGAAAAAAGTCTTATTCTTGTTCTGTGCCAAGTGACCAGGAAAGCAGAAAACAAACCAAAACAAACAGAAAAATAAATCCTTTACAGATTTTTTTAGTTGGGTTACTTATCTTTTTATTACTCAGTATTAACAGTTCATACACACACATATTATATTACATATATATGTGTGTGTGTATTTATTCATTCATTGATAAGCATTTCTTTTTTCATACATTTTGACTTTTGTGAGTAATGCAGCTATGAATATTCATGTGATATGTATATGAATATGCATATATATATATATATATTCTTGATAAAAATCCCTTATCTGATACATGATTTACAAGCACTTTCTCCAAGCACCTTCAATTTTATGGTCTCTTCTTCTTCTGCTAACTGCTTTGCCAGTCTCCAATCCTTTATCCATTCAGCCATATAATCTTTGCTTCTGTATTATCTTGGCAGACTTAGTAGGAGAAAGGGCCAAGGAAAATGCCTTGAAGGCTTTGGATTTTTCACTGTTCCCTAAAAATATATTGTTTGTTCATATGTTAGTGTTTTTGTACCCATTACCTCTCCCTGGCCCTTACTTTTCCTATCTGATAAATCTCAATTGATTTATAATGACCTATCTTTTTATCTTTTAAAAATTATTTATTATTTCTTAATTTTTATTTTAGATTCAGGGGGTACATGTGCAAGTTTGTTACATGGGTATACTGTGTGATGCTGAGGTTTGGGCTTCTAATGATTCCATTGCTCAAGTAGTGAACATAGTACCCAACAGGTAGTTTTTCAACCCTTCCCCCATTTCTCCCTTCCTACTTTTAGAATCCACAGTGTTTATTATTTATGTTTTTGTGTCCATGTAGACCCAATGTTTAGCTCCCACTTATAAGTGAGAACATGTCATATTTTAGTTTCTGTTTCTGCCTTAATTTGCGTGGGATAATGACCCCCAGCAGTATCTATGTTGCTGCAGAGGACATCATTTCATTCTTTTTATGGCTGTGTATTATTTCATGGTGTATATGATCCATCTTAAATGGTACTTCTTCTGTTAAACTTTTCTTGACCCAAGTAGAGTTAGCAGCTTCTTCTATTCATTTATTTTATCCCTTATAAATATCACCTATCAGTAAGCTCCTCAAGGTCTAGGATCTAAGTTGTTGTTTCTGTATGCCTATGATCAGTACATGATACTGCTTAATAAATGTCCACCTTTTGTATTATTAGCATACTAATTGTCATTAAAAGAAATACTACTTTGCTATAAAGAAGCTTTTTAGTTTGATGTACTCCCATTTGACTATTTGCTTTTGTTTCTTATACTTTTCAGGTCTTATTAAAAAATCCTTGCCCAGCCCAATTTCATGAAGCATTTATCCTATATTTTCGTCTAGTAGTTTCATGGTTTGGGATTTTACTTTTAAGTATTTATCCTATTTAGAGTTGGTTTTTGTGTGTGGTGAGAGACCAATTTCATTCTTCCATATGTGGTTATTCAGTTTTCCTGGCATCATTTATTGATTAGAATGTCCTTTCCTCATGTGTGTTTTTGGCACCTTTATAAAAGAAATCACTTTGCTCTAAATACATGGATTTATTTCTGGGTTCTCTGTTCTGTCCCATTGACCTGTGTGTCTATTTTTATGCCACAACCAGACTGTTCTGATTACTATAGCCTTGTAGGATATTTTGAAACCAGGTAGTGTAATGACATCAATTTTGTTATTTTTGCTCATTATTGCTTTTGCTTTTCAGGCCCATTTGCATTTCAAAATGAAGAGACAACCTACAGAATGGGAGAAAGTGCTTGCAATCTATTAATCCAAAATGTATAAGGAACTCAATAGCAAAAAGTAACCCCATAAATAACCCAATTAAAAATGAGCAACTTTGGGAGGCCGAGGCAGGTGGATCACGAGGTCGAGAGATTGAGACCATCCTGGTCAACATGGTGAAACCCCATCTCTACTAAAAATACAAAAAATTAGCTGGGCATGGTGGCATGTGCCTGTAATCCCAGCTACTCAGGAGGCTGAGGCAGGAGAATTGCTTGAACCCAGGAGGCGGAAGTTGCGGTGAGCCGAGATCGCGCCATTGCACTCCAGCCTGGGTAACAAGAGCGAAACTCCATCTCAAAAAAAAAAAAAAAAAAAAAAAAATGAGCAAAATACCTGAATAGACATTTTGCAAAATAAGACACACAAATGGCCAACAGATATGTGGAAAATTACACAACAACACTAATTATCAGAGAAATGCAAATCAAAACCACAATGCAAAATCATCTCCTCTCAGAATAGTTATTATAACAAAGACAAAAAATAAATTCTGGTGATGATGTGGAGAAAAGGGAACTCTTATATACTGTTGGTGGAAATGTAAATTAGTACAGCAATTACAAAAAACGGTATGTATGGAAGTTCCTTGAAAAACTAATAATGGAACTACCATATGATCCAGCAATCCCATTACTGGGTATATATCCAAAGGAAATCAGCATGTTGAAGAGACATTGGCACATTCATGTTTATTGCAGTAATATTCACAATAGCTATGACATGGTGTTAATCTAAATGATCATCTACAAATGAATGGATAAAGAAAAAAATGTTTATCTACATCTGTATATAAATGTGATATAGATAGATAGCCAGATATAATGGAATACCAATAAATCAGGCAATGAAAGACAAATATTGCATGTTTTCACTCATATTTTGGAATCTAAAAAAGTTAATCTCATAGAAGTAGGGTAGAATAGTGGTTACCAGAGGTTGGGGAGGTTCAGGGAGAGGAGAGGACTGGGAAAGATTAGTCAATGAGTACAAAGTTACAGTTAAGAAGAACAAACTTTGGTATTCTATTACACAGTAGGTGACTAGTAAAATAACACTGCAATGTATATTTCAAGAAAGCTAGAAGAGATTTTGAATGTTGTTGCCACAAAACCACAAAGAAATGATAAATTTTTCAGATGATGGAAATAGTAATATAATGATCAAATCATTATACTATGTATACATGCTTTGAAACATCACATTGTGCTCCATAAATATATATAATTACATGTCAATTATAATTAAAAATTAAATTATAACAAGAAATAATGCATGTAAAGAGCTTAGCTCTGGGACAGAGCAAGTACTCAGTGTGCTTTTATTGCTGCTATTGATATTGTTTGTGGGATAAGGTAATTTGGATGGGAGCTTATACATCACTGTCATATTTACTTTCCTCATTGATATTTGAAAAAATGCTATGAGGTACAAAGGCAAGAATTGTTATCTCCATTTTATAGATAAGGACACTGAAGCTCAGGGAGATTAGGAGGCTTGCCCAAGTTCACATAGCCAGTAAGTATTAAATATTGAGGCTTGAACTCAGATTTCAGATGGTATAGATTTGCATTTATATTTCTACTAGTCTTGCTCTAAGTTCTCTTACCTTTGAAAATACAATGTCTAGAAATATTGTGTTCATTAACCGTAAGTGTAAAAACATGTATTAGCAAGGGCAAAAGATAGTTTGGAATAAATGATATAATAAATATTTTATTCTTGATAGAAATAGCAGAATTATGCAGAACGTCTTCTTGCTGGCCTGCCCTTCTTCCCTTTCCCTACTGAAAACAAACAAACAAACAAACAGAAAAATGTTAACTGCCAGTTGAAAACATCCCTTTCATACTTAAGACCTGGAGGCCATAACTAGGGTATCAATGCTTCAGCTGGTGGCAGTGTATATTCATTACAGAATACTTAGGTATATGTAAACAAATCATCTTCTGAACACTGGCGATACTTACTCAAACCTATTAAGGTTGAAAATGCCTCGTTACTCTGGCTATGTAGGCTTCTAGTTGACATTTTCTCATTTTAAGATTGGTGCCTATTGAATCGCTCCACTTGTGTTTTCCTCCCTTATAGCTATTTACTTTCCTTGTTCATTTTTAGTTCTAAAGTCAATGTAAGATATCATTTTACAGTCTTAAGTTATCATCTACCTAATAGACTATTAAAGAAATGGGTTATTTTAAGAGCATATACAGATTAACGTATGTTGCCTTTCCCTGAGTTAATTTTTCTGGGTGTTTGTCCTGAGGTAAATGTTTGGGTTGCTGATAATGTCATGTTGATGAACTATATCCTATTTCTAAACGTTATGATCATAAAATAAACAACTTTAAAAATATATTGTTAATACGTTGTTAACGTAAGAAATAGAGGCATAATGATTAAGATAATTTACATTTTATAAAATAAGAGTTCAAGTAGTCTAGATTCCTGTAGATTTTATGAAAATGAAACTTTTAATTTATTTTCATTTCTGGAATCACAGCTAGAATGTAGGGAAATGAGTCTAGTTTCTCTTGGGGCACTGAGGTTTGGGTACAATTAATTATTATTATTTTTCTAACTGAGTGTGCATCTTTAGGATAAAAGTTGGAAGACTGTCTGCCACTTCCCATTTTTAGGCCACTTTACTGTGTCCTTGTCCTGCTCTCTCAATTGAGTATTTTTGGTTATTCGCAAGTGTTGAAGTGATAGAGAGGGCTAGCACATACCAACTTGAAAGTCAAATATGCTGTAATACACAATTAGATTTTCTGATTGTTGCTACTATATAGTAATACAGTTTGTTATTCATTATTGATCTGCCATGGTGCAACCTTGGTAAACTGACTTATCAGTTCTAGGAGGTTTTTTGTTTGTGTTTTTTTTTTTTTTTTTTGGTAGATTCTAAAGGTTTTCCTACATAGACAATCATTTTGCCTACAAATAAAGATTCCTTCCTTCCTTCCTTCCTTCCTTCCTTCCTTCCTTCCTTCCTTCCTTCCTTTCTTCCTTCCTTCCTTCTTTCCTTCCTCCCTCCTTTTCTTTCTCCTTCCTTCCTTCTTTTTTTTTTCTTATTTTCTTTTCTTCTTTCTTTCCAATCCAATGCCTTTTTTTCCTTACCTTATTGCACTGGCTAAAACCTCCAGAAAAATGGTGAATAGAAGTGATTAGACTATACAGTCTTGCTTTCTTCTTGATGTTAGGGGGAAAAGCATTCAGTATTTCACTATTAAATATGATATTATCTGTAGGTTTGAGGAACTTCTGTCTTATTCTTAGCTTGCTGAAAATGTATTTAATTTTTTAATTTTTTTGAGACAAGGTCTTATTCTGCCACCCAGGCTGGGGTGCAGTTGCATGATTTTGGCTCACTGCAACCTCCATCTCCCAGGCTCAAGCAATCCTCCTACCTCAGCCTACTGAGTAGCTGGGGCTATATGTATGTGCCACCACATTCGACTCATTTAATTTTTTTTTTTTTTTTGTAGAGACATTGTCTCACTATATTGCCCAGGCTGGTCTCAAACAGCTGGGCTCAAGTGATCCTCCTGCCTTGACCTCCCAAAGTGCTGGGATTACAGGTATGAGCCATCACATCTGATGAGTTATTTTAAAAAAAAAATTAGGAATAGCTGTTGCATTTTGACAAATGCTTTTTTTTCTGTAGCTATTGAGAAGTGATCTTAACATTTTTTTTCAGTCTATTAATATGGTGATTTATATTGATTAATTTCTGATTGTGAAAACAAGCTTGTATTGGAGGCATAAACTCTTCACTCGGTCATGATGTATTATTCTTACATATCACTAAATTTGGCTGGCTAAAATTTTCTTAAGAATTTTTACATCTTTGTGCCCAATAGATATTGATCTTGGCTTTCTTTGATTGGCTTTGTCTGGTTTTGGTATTAAAATAATGCTGACCATATTGAATAATTTGAGATATAGTCCTTCCTCCTAATATTCTGGATTTGTTAGTGGGGTATTGGTGTTTTTTCTTCCTTAAATGTTTGATAGATTTAACCAGTGAAATAATTTCAACTTAGAGTTTTCCTTGGGGAAAGATTTTTAAATTAAAATTTAATTTTATGGTAGACGTGGCTATTTAGCTTATCTATTTCTTCTAAAACTTTAGTAGTTTGTGTCTTTCACAGAATTTGTCCAGTTAAACTGAGTTGTCAAATTTATTGGCATTAAGTTGTTCATATTTCCTTATTATCCTTTTAATACCTGTGGAATCTCTGATTATGCCATTTCTATTAATCCTGGCATTGGTAATTTGTATTTTCTCTCTTTTTCTCCCTAATCAGTCTCGTTAGAGTTTTATCAGATTTATGAATCTTCTCAGAGGAACAGCTTTTGGTCTTATTGCTTTCCGTCTGTTTTTCTGTTTTCTATTTCATTGATTTCCAATATGATCTTTATTATTACAATTCTCCTGTATAATATGGCATAAATATGCTCTTCTATTTCTAGTTTTTTAAGGAGAAAACAGATCTTTCATAGGAGATGTTTCTTCTTGTTTAATATAGTCATTGACTGATATAAATTTCCCCTAAGTACAACTTCAGCTGCTCCACAATTTTTGATGTTATATTTTCATTTAGTTCAAAATGCTTACTAGTTTCTCTTTTGATTTCTTCACGGGTTATTTAGAGGTATGTTTTAGTTTCAAAACATTTGGGGATTTTTCAGAGATTTTTCTATTTTTGATTTCTAATATAATTAAGCTGGGGTCAGAGAATATATTAAGAGTTTATATGATTTGAATGTTTAAAAAATTTTTAAGACTAGTTTTATGGCCCAGAATGATCTATCTTGTAAATGTTTCACATATGCCTGAAAATAATTTGTATTCTACTGTTCTTTGGTGAAGTATTTTGTAAATGCCGATTAGGTCAAGTTGGTTGACAGTGTTATTTCAGTATCCTTGCTAATTTCTGTATATGTACTGGTATCTGTCACCTTTAAAATCAATTATTAAGAAATCTCCAATTATAATTGTAAATTTGTTTATTTGTCTTTGTAATTTTCTCAGAGTTTGCTTCATGTGTTTTGAAGCTCTGTTATTAAACATATAAACATTTAAGGAATTTATGTTCTCTTGGCAAATTGACCTTTATTATGAAATTACCTGCTTCATCTTTGGTACTGTTCTTTGCTCTGAGATCTATTTTGCTTGATATTGTAGTCATGCTAGCTTGATTTTAATTAGTATTAGCTTTGTATATATTTTACCATCTTTTCACTTTTATTTTTGTAAATTAACATACGTTAAAAGTCAATTTTTTATTAGTACATACTTTTATGAGTTTCAACATATATATAATTTCATTTAATCTACAAAATTATGACACAGAAACATTCCATGCCCTCAGCATACTCCCTCATATTACCCCTTGGTAGTTATACCCACCACCATCCCTAACCCTGGAAACTACTGATTTATTTTTATTTATTTATTTTCTACTGATTTATTTTCTTTCACTTTATTTTTGTCTTTTGGGCAATGTTACATAAATGACATTATATGGTCTGTAAGATTTTGAGGCTGGCTTCTTTTACTTAGTATAATATTTTCAAAATTCATTCACTTTTTTGTATGTCAATAGTTTGTTCCTTTTTGTTATTGAGCAGTATTCCATGGTATGGAACTTTGTGAGGTCTCTTCTGCATTCTCCTCCATCTGGACCATGTCCCAGATTCTTTCCAGTTTCCACGGCTCTATTTTGACATTTTGGCCTGAAAGCTGGGGGCCTTATTTTCCCTGCTTTGCCACACTGTTATCATAGCTGCACCCATATCTTGGCCCAAAGACAAAGAGAGAGGAAAAACATTGGCTATTCACCACAGAAGGGCAATCACAGCTTCTCTGATCAAGGAGAAAGGTTTCTTTTTTTCAGGGTTTTAGGCATCTGCCACCCCCACTATCTCCACTGTCACTCTTCTTGCCACCAGTGCCTTGAAATTGCTGTAGGATTGGGGCTCAAGAGAACACACACACACACACACACACACACACACACACACACACAGAGAGAGAGAGAGAGAGAGAGAGAGAGAGAGAGAGAGAGAGAGAGGAGAAAGAGAGACAAAGAGCAAAAAGAGAGAAGAGAGAGAAAAGAAAAACTGGATTATCTTTATGCTCTCTGAGCTTTAAGAATCTTTTTCTTCTTTTTAAGACAGAAGTAGAAGGCTTCTCCTGGAGCTTTTTCTGTCTGTCGTCAGGTGACTATTTCCAGGTTACATGATGCCTTAAATCCAGGTCGGGTATACTAGAAAATATAAGGTAGGGGCTGGGGTGGAGTAAGGACTCCCATCAGGTTGGTGGATGTTTACATTCTAATTTTATTTCCCAATTCATCTGCTGTCATTAGCATGTGGTTTTCATTTACTTTTAAGTTTTGTGAAATTGCACCAGGCCAGCATTTATTCTAGAGCAAACTTTCCCCCAATACTGAGGCAAAATCCTTTTGAGTACTCTACCTAAGGCCCCAGCCTTGTAAGGTTTCCACTCTTATGATTTGAATAGAAACTACTTCCAGCCCTTTGCGAGCCTTGGAGAGTATTCCTTATGCACCTTGTTGGTGTTTTTTTTTTTTTTTTTTTTTTTTTTTTTTTTTTTTTTTTTTTTTTTTTTTCTGCAGACAAATATGCTTATCATTACTCACCAGAATACTTGAAGGTGACTGCTTTTCGATCTCTGGAATCCTCTCTCTGTGCTGATCTCACTTCTTATATTCTGTCCTATCTGCCTCGATCTCTCCAGACTCTCAGCTCCAGGAGAATACTAGGTTTTGCCTTGGTTCCCACTCACTGTACCTCTATCTGGAATCCGTAGGCAGTAAGTTTAGATAGCCACAGGACTCACCTAATTTGTTTCTCATCTTTCACAGATCCTTTTCCTTCAATGTTTTTAAGGGTTTTTTTTTTTTCCATATATTTTGTCTGATTTTAAAGAGTTTCAGGAGGTGATATAAATCTAATCTCTCTTACTGGAAACATAAATGTATAGGATATAATTGAATAAGAAATGATGAAATCCAGACTAAAAATGCCTAATTATTTTAGAGATGGTTGTGTGAGAGATAGCTTTACAAAGGAGGTCAAATTTGGACAGGTGTGGTCGCTCACACCTGTAATCCCAGCATTTTGGGAGACCAAGACAGGTGGCAGTTAGGGGGCATCCTTGAGACCAGCCTGAGTAACATGATGAAATCCCCTTTTCTATGAAACAGCAACAATAAGGAGGTCAAATTTAAACTAGTCTTTGAAGGAGGGAGGATATTCCACGTGAAAAAAAAAAATGTCATCAGTAAAAGTACTGGAAAAGGAGTAAGCCTGGGTTTTTAACCAATGAGATAGTTTGGAGAATGACCTGACGAGATGGGTCAGAGTATATAGGAAACTAATAGAAAATAAGGTTGGGATCAGATCAAAAAAGTCTCTGAAAGCCAGAAGTTGTGCTATAATGCAGTGGTAGAAAGCCTTTAAGACGTTTTTAAAGTCTAAGCAGTGTTACATAATGAGTTTACAATTAATATAAACATTTATGTCCAGCCTATATATTTCTTTTAACTTAAACGCATCTGTTCCTTTTTCTGTCATTTGAATAAAATGAAGAGCGGCCTCATAAAAACATGGCTGGTATTGTTTTTATCTAATACATTACATTTACATAACTTTGGAGTAAAGCTATTTCTTAACTTTCTTTAGTTCCTTAATCTTTGTTCATATAACATATTTTCCATTGTAATTTTCATTATTCTTTTCAAGATGTGTCTTTTTTCTCTACTTCCTTTTCAAAATGACAATGATCAAAACTAGATATAAAATGCTAGTAAGTTTGTTCTAATGTAGAATTTAGTTGACTGATTTGTTTGTCAGATTCCTTTTAAATACCTGACAGTATCAATGTAGATTTTTTCACAATAGCATTATACTTCACTTGAAAGCTATTGACATCCAATTTTTATACAGATTGTTCATAGCTTGTCTGATTTCCATATTACAATCCTGTAATGTCAAGTCATATTTTCTTCTGTTTTAATATGATCATTTAAAAATTTATCAAACTCATTATTATATTTCAGTATTTCTTTGTTTCCTGGTATTAGTTATGTACCACTTTCTATTTAATAAAGGTTGAAGTTTTGATACGTTGGGTAAGTTTAATACAGAGAAGAGAAAAAACATGTTTTTAATGCTATTCTTCCAGTATTAAATAGCATTAAATGATGCTATTATTTTCCAGGATATGGAGAAGAAAATAAAGGAACGTATGGGGAGATTTATAGTCTTCTATAAATATTAAAGGGAAATATTAAAGAAATTGAGGACAGAAAAGCCCCTTTTAAATCAAACACAGAGACAGAAAAATAGAGAACTGAGATAAGTGTTGAGATAGAAAGACCAGAAAGATGATGAGTTTAAATCAATAGAAGCAGTTTTAGGGACACTCTGAAAAACTAATTGGAAACTGAACAATTTGCCTAAAGCAGAGCTGCATAGGTATATGGAAACAGACAAAAATGTTTATATAAATCTGTTGAATGAGTACAAATTTGGTGAAGGAAAATGATTTTGTAGTAAAAGGACTTATTTTGAGTGTACAGGTATCTTTGAAAGTCTTCTTAAATAGGGGAAAATATTTATGAATGAAAGCAAAAAGTAGATATATAGAAGGCAGATGATAATTGTGGAGGATAATGAACCTCTCCCTTTTTCTTTTAATGTATGCATACTCCACTAGAAGATGAGATAATAAAAGTTCTTTAGAGAAATGATGGCCTTCTTGTATACAACAATGTGGATAGTCAGAAGGGGCTTCTTTTTAGACAGAACTGGGATATCTAGAAAATGATATACAAACAAGATGTTTAGAATTTGTTTAAAAACAGCCTGAATTGATAGATCTCATTTGGATAAAGATAGACATAATGTAGAATAAAATTCACTAATATGAAATTGGATAGGGGGGTTGTTCATTTATGCATATAAAAATAAAGGTTATGAAATGTTTTAAAAGGGACACTATATGTTGTGAAAATAAGTGTAAAACTTTACAAAAGCAGAAAATTTGCCAAAGGTGTAAATTAAGCTTGGAATAGAGGATACTCCAGATTTGTTAAAAATACTCTGGGTACCTCAACTTCTTTTCTTTTGGGACACCAGATTATACTGAGAAAGGTTAAATGATTTTAAAAAATGATAGTATAAAGGGACGTAAATGATAAAATCTGTGAAAAGGATAAAAGCTCCTGATGTCTTAGCTGAGCAGAGCTGTGCAGATCCTGAGCATTGAGTACATACCTCCGCAAGCAGTTTGGATGGAATATGGACAAAACAACAAATTACACAGCTAACGATACTTAGCTACTCCTCTTTTTTTTCAAAGGGAAAAAGAAGTCATACATAGTACGAATGGAACCTACTGACATTATTCAATTCCAATTGTAAAATATTTGCAGGAATATTTTAAAGTCAGGAGGATAGCAAATAAGCCAAGAAGGCTTTTTTGTTTATTTGTTTTTGTTTTTTTAGTGAAAGAAAATAATGGATCAGATATAACCATTGCTTTTGACTAAATAAGCCATAATTGTTTTTTTTAAATATGTTATCTATGTGTGCTTTAGAGAAGAGGAATAAAATCTATTTGATGAATAAAAATAAAGGGGGAATACAGAACCTGGGCTCATTTCATTAGTATCTTGACATCTCTCTCTCTTTTTTTCAAAATTATACTTTAAGGTCTGGGGTACATGTACAGAACATGCAGGTTTGTTATACAGGTATACATGTGCCATGGTGGTTTGCTGCACCCATCAACCTGTCATCTACATTAGGTATTTTTCTTAATGCTCTCCCTCCCCTAGCCTGCATCCCCAACAGGCCCTGGTGTGTGATGTTCCCCTCCCTGTGTCCATGTGTTCTCATTGTTCAACTCCCACTTATGAGTGAGAACGTGGTGTTTGGTTTTCTGTTTCTGTGTTAGTTTGCTCTTTTTACAAGATGAGCTATTATTATATTACTTCTGCTTTTCTAAATAACAGAGACAGCAGATGAATTAGCAATGGAAAATAAAAATAGTGTCATAGGGGATATGTTTGGGTTTACAAAGAATAAGGGGCATTTGTGAAAGATTTGATATTTGTTAACATAAACATGTCAATCATTGTTGGAAAAAGAAAAAATATGAAATATAATCTTTTTTCAAAGTATATGTATAATGTATAAATATTTTGGAATAAAAATATTCATCTCTTTCCCTAGAGGGAAAATGGCTAGATCAGATAATCTCTTTGAAGTTCCAGTTCTGTAATTCAAGCATTTTCTTTAAAAAGCAATTTTAAAATTAAAATGAGAAGCTTAACTGGGGTTTATATTACACATATATGTAGGATCAATATTTTAAAAACTGCATTCTTAGTATGTTATGCCTTTTGCTCTTTAAATCTGTGAAACATAATCGTTTATTTGAAATTATTAAAATATGAAGGGGACAGAGTAACCCATACTATTGGTTCTTATTGTATTACTTTATTAGAAAGCATTTGTGTACCTGTCTTCCTGATTTTTTATAATGAAAAATTTATATATTTGAAACTACAGACTCAATCTTGCCAAAATTTTCATTTTTTGCATCATTATTAAATTGTATATTGTCTCCTTTTGGTGCCTGTCATATCTTTTTTATTCATTATTCTTAATTGACAAATAAAAGTTATATATAATTTACCACATAAAACATGATATTTTAATCACATCATGGTAAATGGGGTATCCATCCCTAAAGCATACATCTACTGTGTACCCACAAAAATTAAAAATGAAAGATAAGAAATGAAAAACATGATGTTTTGAAATATGTGTATGCTATAGATTCAACCTGTTATAATCTTAAAAGTGACTTACATTCTTCTGACTTATATCAATAGAACAACTGTCTTTTTGTCATTCATCGAGACCATCAGGGTGTATTGGAAAAGCTAATCAACAGGGATTCTTCTCAGCGAGTTCTGTCTCTCCTCTGAATTGTGGCTGCTAGCCTATTAATTCTCCACTAAACCTTTAGGTATTTGGAGACAATTAAGTCTCACAAAAAAGACAATTAAGTCTCACCAAAAAAATTTATCTTTGTTTGGTGGGGAAAAAAAAAGAAAAGCCCAGGAAACCTGGGCTTTTCTTTTTTTTTCCCCACCAAACAAAGATAATTAAATCTCAAACTTGAAACTTGAAAGATAATTGGTCAGGCAGCAGCAATGTACTGAGTATAGGCTTCTCAAAGAGATGAAACAATACAATTAGTAGAAAGAATTCCTATTGTGTACTTAATACAGTTGCTCTCTACTTTTCTTTCTTAACCTCCCCTAAAACAAAACAAAACCAAGATGCTTCAGTTAAGCATTATAATGGGACTATTAAATTATTGTGAAAAGGAAAAACAGTCTAACACTCATTCTGCAGATGGGAAAATAGAAGTGCATATTGTAATTATTTTTCAAAATAAGGTAAAAACTGATGATTGTGTAAATAAGCAAATGTATATACACTTAATCATTTTTATCCTAAATTAGTTTTAATTTCGTCTTATTCCTACAGTGAAAGAAAGTATACATTGTCATATATCAGGAAAGTTGTGCAGTTAATTTTTCTTCTCCTGAGTAATTATTCTGTTGGCTTTATGTTCCAAATATGTTGCCTTACATTAATATTCAAACAGAATTTTAGCACACAAAAATTTGTAACCTCGTTTTACCTTGATTCGTGACTCAACTCATGTTCTTGTTGTAGGGCTTTGACCAGCTTCGACTTGAAGGATTGCTTTGTGATGTGACCCTGATGCCAGGTGACACAGATGATGCTTTCCCTGTGCATAGAGTTATGATGGCATCTGCTAGTGATTACTTCAAGGCTATGTTCACAGGTAGTTTGCCTTTTAAAACTCTGAAACCACATTAAAACAATATGAAAAATCTGTGTTTAAATCTATTTCTAACATGAAATTTAGTTCTTTTGGAAACAGCTTCAAAAGGAGTATACAACAGTATGTATGGTTTTCGGTGGTGCTCTTTTAACATGGAAAATTGATGTACTTTTTTCATACTGTCCATCTTTATCTCACAGCTTTTCTTTCTCAAGCTCATATCTGAGTGGGCCATCAGAGACTCTGTGTCTTGCTAATACAATCTTTACTCCAAATCAAAAGATAGGAAGTGAGAATATTTTGAAAGCACTTGCATCATATATAACCTCCATTAGTATAGAGATTATCCTTTTTAAGTACTTTTTTTAAACCATAAAATGTGCAGCAGACTGACTCTAATATGACTGCTTATATAAAATAAGACTGATTTTATTGCATCTAATTAGCAGCAGAAGTGAGTTTGACCATAATTATCCACCTTCATTTAATTGAATGTCCTTTTATTTAAGGTGGAATGAAAGAACAAGATTTAATGTGCATTAAACTTCATGGTGTGAGCAAAGTCGGTCTAAGGAAAATTATTGACTTCATTTATACTGCAAAGCTTTCTCTTAATATGGACAACCTTCAAGACACGCTGGAAGCTGCCAGTTTTCTACAGATTCTGCCAGTTTTGGACTTCTGTAAAGTATTTCTTATATCTGGGGTAAGATATTTTCAAATCTGATTTATCCTATGGTAGACTCTGATGTAGCCTGTTTAGATTAGGACTCATAAAATCTGCTGTGCAAGCATGTGACACTTGCCATTAGAGAGATGTGTCTTATAGTATATGGCCTGTAAGCAAGATGAGATTGAAACAGGTGCATTTTTATGAAATAGAATTATTTAATAAAAGCCTCTGTGTAATCAAATGACATTAGATACTAATAATGTTTGATAAAGATATATACTTCAACTGTTTGATAATGGTATATACCATAATCTGGTTTTATTCACCTTAACGACTTTATACAAGCAGACTTCTAAATGTAATTCAATGGAAAAGTAATCCGAGCTTCTAGAACTCTTTAAAATGTCTTCCCTTAATATGGGATCTAGATCTCAAGAAGAACTAATACCTATGGGCAAATCTGTAAGAATATGAGTCTTGATTCCATAGAAACATATCACCTATTGAACAGTGTTTAGCTTTTTTTAAATAGATAAGATAGCGTGCATACAACTACCAATTAATGAATTACTTGGTGGAAATAACCCAGTTCCTGAAGACAGTGTTTTATTTTAGTTGAGACCCTTAAATTTTACTTCTGGGAAGATAAATGGCTACATTGGACAGAAATATTGCCAAGACTTCCAGAGGTTTTGGAGCTTGTTTTTCTGATTAAGAATTCTGGCAATAGTAATTTGTTGATATATTTTCTAACTCATTATGTTGATGGATAGTTTTCTATAATTGTTTTTAACTCATATCAGTCTTAATATAGGTAAATAATTGCTGTCAGATCTTTACAACTTACATTTTTTCAACATGGAACCTTCTTTAAAACATTAACTTTCAAGAGAATATGAGCTTAATTATTTTATTAATAAGGTACTTACTATCTTGCAAAGTCAGCCAATAACTAATTTAATTGGCTTATTGAAAGTGTGTTTCTTGTATGTTTGTTTTCATTTTAGAAAACTCAAACTATGTCTCACAATTCCTTATAAAATTTAAACTAAGTGCTACTTAAAAGGGTTTTATATAGTGTGGTGCTATATTGTTGATGCATTGACTTCTCTATTGCATAAGTAGCCCAAGTGAAGTTGGTCAATTCCTGTGCTATTGCTTGCCTCCATTACTGAATTTAGGTGCTAAATTTTATTTTAATTTGATCATACAAGGCCCATCCCCTCAAGAGCTATTAGGATCTCACCTCTGGTTGTGTCACTGGCATCATATAACAATTACATTTCAAGGAAAAATGAATTGCATTGAATGTGTTTTTCAGAATGCCTCAAGTCCAGAATTTAATTTAGTAGTAACACATAAAACTTGCATTTATAGACTCTTAACATTGCTTTACACTGATCTTAGCAACACATGGTCATCCTGAGCAAAACTAGGGAAAGTGCCATGATTTCTCTGGAACTAATCATTAACAAGAGACATTGTTTTCCTATCCTCTAATACAGAAGTTTAGTACTCATAACTTCAGATATTTATTGTTATCAGTTCATTTACCTGAAATAAAAGGACAAAACTGGATAATACACAATACAAAAAAGTTATAGTAATATTATTATCAAAATAATAGAAAATAATTTTGTTCTAGATAACTGTATTTAAAGCAATTTTAATTAAAGATGAGGCCATAGTAACTTTGTAATGCTGACAAATTTCCAGTAGTTAGACTGTTGGTTCCTTCACCTATTTTGAAATATTTATTATAATTGTTTAACAATTTAGAAATGTCTTCATTTTTATAAACACTTAATATTGCCTTAAATATCATGTCCTTTATTTTTTCATCATTTGCAGACATCCTAAAACCTGTTTCTAATGGAGAAGAGGCTTCTGTCTAACAAAGATTACTTGTGGTAGAGTTTATTCCTACCTCTCAGTTTTAGAATTTTCTTGCCTATGAACTTTTAGGAATTACCCCTTTTCTTTGCATTATTCTACCTTACTTGTCCTTCATCCTTTATTGCAGAGGATACACCTGTGTGGTTTTAGAGCTGAAATCTCTTCCTTCTTAGAATCCATGGTAATTTCTGAGAAAATCTGGCAGATTATTCGTTCCAGGAACATGCAAAATCCAAGTTTTCCTTTACCCTTCTTTCATGGATTTTGTTTTTTAGTTAAACCTATGTTTAGCCTTGCTCTATTTATTTCCCCTTTTCTTCTCAGCAATCAAGTGAAAAAGGAAAAATAGTAGCCCAGTGCATTTTCTACTTATAAAAACTGAAAGTCTTGAGATACTATATTTTTAAAGGAGTACTTTTTGAAGTTCTATGAGATAAGTTATTATAGATAAATTTTAATATGATGTTCTTATGTTTAAGAACTGTGTGCTAAAATCAGATGTTTTAGAGGAAATAGTCTTTATGTTTTTAGTGATATAGTGAGATTATAGTTCACATAACCAAAACACTATTTGAGTTTGAACTTTTAGACAGAAAACTTCTTTTCTAATACAATTCTGTTCTGTCCTATTCTCAATTATTTGTGTGGATGAAGAGGAACAGTGGTACATAAAATGTGAATCAGTAAATTACTCAGCAAACATTTATATATTAGTTTTGAATGATAACTTTAGACTCAATAGTAAAGCCACACTTACCTTTGGTGGGATAGAGATACCAGTTTTCTGTAATAGCGCATCAGTCTTAATAGAACAAGAACCAACCTCCCTTCTAATTTTGCCATCCTTTGCAGTATTACATAGGCTGGTAATTAGTGTTATAGTTTATAGGATGTGGCGCTTTTGTTTTTGCTATGTTATTTTCTTGGGAGTTACAGAAAAAAGGATAATGGAATACATACAGAAGGATGGCAATGAAGGATAGATATAAAGCATAGTAAGTAAAAGTTTCTATAAAACTAAAACCACTTTTATATACTATGGAGATAATGGAAAATTGCCTTTGTCTAGTCTTACGTATAAAAATTGCATTGGTTTTTGTCCTTAGGACATTGTATAACTACAACATGTTAAATATTGTGCACCCATTCCCTAATTTATAAGAAAGTTGTGTAGGTTTTTTGTTTATCATTTGTTTGCAATTTGAAATTTTTAGCATCTACCATTTGCCCCACAGAACTATTGTTATGGAGGATTTCAGGCTAGTTCACGAAACAGTCTAATTTAATGTTAGGTTGCTGAAATAGGGCATCTGCAATTGAACTCAAAAGATTGCAATTTAAATATACAGATATATAGAATGAACAAAACAGAATAAAAGAAAGAAACCACTTTATGTTTATATACAAGTATTTTTTAATGAGAGAATGAAGATGTAATTGGACTTTAGACTTGGGGGTAATCTTTCTTAAAATATTTTTTTCAATTGTGTTTTCTCCCTTGATGCAGTTATATTAATGATTCCACCTGCACATTTGTTATCCGTGATGGGGTGGGGAGCTCACAATGAATTAGAGAGAAATTTTATTGAGGTGACTGGAGGTGATGAAGAGTTGGAGACAGAAAATAAAGCAGGTACATAAGTGGGAAGGAGACAAAAGACAGAGGAATAGGGAGAATGTGTTTCTCTCAAAAGAAAAACAAAAAGAATTAAAAGTCATTGGAGAAGACTCTTTTGCTTTGCTTCCATTACTAAGTTACTCAGAATTTCCTGTATAGTACATATATTTCACATTCTTCATTTTATCCAAATTGTATTTATCCATTAAGATTAACAGACATGATTTTTAAGATAATTTTTTCATCTTTGAGGGCAATTTAATGGAAATTAGAGACGAATTGTATAGATAATTGTAATTCAAAGTGAATCAAAACTCTTCCCCCCCCCACCCCAAACCACTCTTTACTTCCTAATGGCCATACCTGTTGCTTATGACTGGTCATCCACTCTGCTTGGTTGATACCCATGTTGTATGGTTGTTAAATATTCTAAATATCCCGCCTATAACTTTGAGCACCCATTCTTGCCCATCTGCCATCTGGGACTCTGGGAAGAAGAGGCCTAGCCTGGGCTCAAACCACTTCAACCTCACAAGAGCCATTGTAATGACTAAAATTCCATTCAATAAAGAAAGTGCATTCAAAATGCAAAGAAATAGAGAATTCGATTTTTTGGGCTGGAGACACCAGTGGCATTCACCTCAAATAGCATATAGAAACTGAAGAAAGACAAAGACTGAAAGAGGTGAGGTGTTTGTTAATCAGTTATCCCTTTGTTCTTACCAAAGTGTCTCTTGTGTCCTTTGAACATCTCATCTGTGGAAGGAGGCTTGACAGAAGATACTTGTACATCCTCTGCCCCATAAAGTAGCTTGTTTGATTTCTTCCCAGTCTTATTCTGTGGACCTTATTTCATTCTCTGCATTGATTTTACTAGATATCAGGCTGCCATTTTAATAAACTTGATAGCACCAAGTAGAATTTGGTACACTGAATGGCCAGGGAGTTCCCTAAATTTTTGCCGGATTTCTTAGTCTTTGCATTTCCCTTGAGAGTACAAAAGCAGATACTGGCTGGTCTGAGTGCAGTGACGTTTACACCTAACTGATCACAACCAGTTAAAGATTCCTTTGTTCATTCTTCACTCCTACTGCTTCAGTTGGCTAGCCTTAAAAAAAAAAAAAAAAAAAAAAAGAAAAGAAAAAGAAAAAAGCAGACACCCATTTTTTTTCTAAATAAGAATTTCTTTGTATAAAACACAGATCTTTAAAAAATCCTACATTTCAGATTAAATCTTCCGTTAAAATATCAAATTATGTTGATAACAGTGTTTTGGCACATCAGATATAATCTGAATAGTACAGCAGCAATGAGGACCAGTATGTTAATGAGAACACCACTTGCAATGTTAAGATGTTGGAAGAGGCTTTAGGATGACTATGAAGGTTGTTTGGTTGTAATAGAATAATTTATATCAAGGGAATGTAAGACTCATCTATGTGAGTCTTTGCATGTGAGATGGGTCTCCTGAATACAGCACACTGATGGGTCTTGACTTTTTATCCAGTTTGCCAGTCTGTGTCTTTTGATTGGGGCATTTAGACCATTTACATTCAATGTTAATATTGTTATGTTTGAATTTGATCCTGCCATTTTGCTACTGGCTGGTTGTTTTGCCCATTAGTTGACGTGGCTCCTTCATTGAGTCATTATTCTTTACCATTTGGTACATATTTGCAGTGGCTCGTACTGGTTGTTCTTTTCCCTGTTTAGTACTTCCTTCAGTAGCTCCTGTAAGGCAGGTCTTGTAGCGACAAAATCTCTCAGCAATTGCTTGTCCATAAAGGTTTTGTTTCTCCTTCACTTATGAAGCTTAGTTTGGCTGGATGTGAAATTCTGGGTTGAAAGTTCTTTTCTTTAAGAATGTTGAATATTGGCCCCCACTCCATTCTAGCTTACAGAGTTTCTGCCGAAAGATCTGCTGTGGGTTTGATGGTCTTTCCTTTGTGGGTGACTCGATCTTTCTTTCTGGCTGCCCTTAGGATTTTTTCCTTCATTTCAACCCTGGGGAACATGACAACTATGTGCCTTGGGGTTGCTCTTCTTCAGGAATATCTTTGTGGTGTTCTCTGTATTTCCTGGATTTGAATGTTGGCCTGCCTTGTTAGGTTGGGAAAGTTCTCTTGGATAATATCTTGAAGAATGTTTTCCAACTGGATTCATTCTCCCTGTCACATTCAGGTATGCCGATCAAACGTAGATTAGGTCTTTTCACATAATCCCGTAGTTCTTGGAGGCTTTGTTCATTTTTCTTCGTTCTTTTTTCTCTAATCTTGCCTTCTCATTTTATTTCATTGATTTGATCTTCTATCTCTGAGATCCTTTTGTCTGCTTGTTCAATTCGGCTGTTGCAACTTGTGTATGCCTTGCGAAGTTCTCATGCTATGTTTTTCAGCTCCATCAAGTCGTTTATGTTCATCTCTAAGCTCGTTATTTTAGTTAGCATTTCGTCTAACATTTCTTCAAGGTTCTTAGTTTCTTTGCATTGGGTTAGAATATGGTGTTTTAACTCAGAGAAGTGTGTTATTACCTACCTTCTGAAGCCTGCTTCTGTCAGTTCATCAGATTCATTCTCTTTTTTTGTTCCCTTAATGGTGAGGAGTTGTGATCCCTGTGAGGAGAAGAGGTGTTCTGTTCTTTGATGGATTCATCCTTTTTGCACGTTTTCCCCCCCATCTTCGTGGATTTATCTCCCTTTAATCTTTGAAGTTGGTGATTTCAGAAGTCTCTGAGTGGACGTTTTTTCCTGTTGAGGTTGAAGCTATATCTTTTTTGGCCTGCAGAGGGCGTGGCTGGGCTCTGTTGGGTTCAGTCAGGTTGCTGGGTGGGTGGTCCTTCTTGGGGTTTGTTTGAAGGTGAGATGGGCCCCATCTTCCCAATGGCATCTGTCCTTTCCCAGCTGGATCTTCCTGGTTGGGATCAAGGTGGTGTATTTGCTGCCAAGCTCTCTAGCAAGGGCTTCAGTTTGAGTTCTGTGGAGGCGGGGCCTGCCAGGCCTTATGGTCTGTTTCTCTGCTTTCAACTCTGCTTCTCTCTGTTGGATGGTCAGCCCGTCTGGCATTAGTCCAAACTCCTGCCCCGGTCCCTGTGACAACTTGCCTCACCTGGTGGTAGCCGCTGCTCAGATTTGCGTTGACTACCCATGGCGCCTCACCGTCTGGCAGGGCTCTAGTCGACCTGGGTTGCAGAAGGGATGAGGTAAGCACAGGATCCGAAATGGAGCACTGAGGGGGTTAAGTTCCCCAACCCTCCCAGCTGGCTGCACGTTTTAGGTGAGGATACGCCTCCCATCTTGATTTGCCCCCTTGAGTGGCTCTCGCCCTGTAGCTCCTTCCTTGGGCCTAATTTCAGTGCCCTATCATTCCCACAGAAATGAACCTGGCACCTCGTTTGGAATCGTGAAGTCCTCTAGCCCTCTGCTTCTCACTCGCTGGGGAGCTGCATTCCAGTGCTTGCTTCTCTCGGCCATCTTGGCACACCTCCCTTCCCTCCCTCGTCATTTTCTTTTAGTCAGCCTTCTACTGGATTAGGGTAAAGGTGGTTTGCAAATTATATGTATGTAGATCATTGACACATTTAGATAAGAATCCTTATTTGTATCTATATGGACATTAAAAACGTAATTTATTCTTATTCTAGAACAGGTGTTTGTGCTATCAAGATGTGAGTGTCATGAAAGTAGTCATGTTTTAATTTTTTTTAATTGGCTTAATAGGTCACTTTAGACAATTGTGTTGAAGTTGGACGGATTGCCAACACCTACAATCTGACTGAAGTGGATAAATACATTAACAGTTTCGTCCTGAAGAATTTTCCTGCTTTGCTGAGCACAGGGGAGTTCTTGAAACTCCCTTTTGAGCGTCTTGCCTTTGTGCTTTCCAGTAATAGCCTTAAGCACTGTACTGAACTTGAGCTCTTTAAGGCTACCTGTCGTTGGCTTCGTCTGGAAGAGCCTCGGATGGACTTTGCTGCAAAATTAATGAAAAACATACGATTTCCACTGATGACACCACAGGAGCTCATTAATTACGTGCAAACGGTGGATTTCATGAGGACTGACAATACTTGTGTGAATTTGCTTTTGGAAGCCAGCAATTACCAAATGATGCCGTATATGCAGCCAGTTATGCAGTCAGACAGGACTGCCATTAGGTCTGACACCACTCACTTGGTTACACTAGGAGGAGTACTGAGGCAGCAGCTGGTTGTCAGTAAAGAATTGCGTATGTATGATGAAAAGGCCCATGAGTGGAAATCGTTAGCCCCTATGGATGCCCCAAGGTACCAGCATGGCATTGCTGTCATTGGAAATTTTCTCTATGTTGTTGGTGGACAGAGTAATTATGACACAAAAGGAAAAACGGCAGTTGATACAGTCTTCAGATTTGATCCTCGATACAATAAATGGATGCAAGTTGCATCTTTAAATGAAAAGCGCACCTTCTTCCACCTAAGTGCCCTCAAAGGATATCTGTATGCAGTTGGTGGGCGAAATGCAGCAGGTGAACTGCGTAAGTGTGCATTTATATTAAACATAGAAGCCAATTTTTTCACCCAGAAATTCTTATTAAATCATAAAATAAGCAGTCCTGTAAAAATCAGATTAAAATGTAGCTAGGGTCTCATTTTAAAAGTATCTTTTCTGAGAAAATATTGGAGACCACCTCTATGCCTTATCTGGGCATATATATTGTTGGTGAGGGAACAAATTGTATCTTAAAAATACATGAATATATTATAGAGTATTTTACTTGTGCAGTGTATATGGTCTTCGTCTTGAGGGTTCATCTAAAAAGTATACTCAGCTAATTTAAATTATAATAAAGTCTTGGATAGAAGTTTGGCATGTTTTCTCATGTTCTTTTTTTTTTTTAATTGCATTTTAGGTTTGGGGGTACATGTGATGAACATGCAAGATTGTTGCATAGGTACACACTTGGCAGTGTGGTTTGCTGCCTTCCGTCACCTCACCTGTATCTGTCATTTCTCCCCATGCTATCTCTTCCCACCTCCCCACCCCCGCCCCTCCCCCATTTCCCCCCAACGGACCCCAGTGTGTAGTGCTCCCCTCCCTGTGTCCATGTGTTCTCATTGTTCAACACCCACCTATGAGTGAGAATATACGGTGTTTGATTTTCTGCTCTTGTGTCAGTTTGCTGAGAATGATGGTTTCCAGGTTCATCCATGTCCCTACAAAGGACGTGAACTCATCGTTTTTGATGGCTGCGTAATATTCCATGGTGTATATGTACCACATTTTCCCTATCCAGTCTATCATCGTTGGGCATTTGGGTTGGTTCCAGGTCTTTGCTATTGTAAACAGTGCTGCAATGAACATTCATGTGCACGTGTCCTTGTAGTAGAATGATTTATAATCCTTTGGATATATACCCAGTAATGGGATTGCTGGGTCAAATGGGATTTCTATTTGTAGGTCCTTGAGGAATCGCCACACTGTCTTCCACAATGGTTGAATTAATTTACATTCCCACCAACAGTGTAAAAGTGTTCCTATTTCTCCACATCCTCCCCAGCATCTGTTGTTTCCCGATTTTTTAATGATCGCCATTCTAATTGGTGTGAGATGGTATCTCAATGTGGTTTTGATTTGCATTTCTCTGATGACCAGTGATGATGAGCATTTTTTCATATGTTTGTTGGCCTCCTGTATGTCTTCTTTTGTAAAGTATCTGTTCATATCCTTTGCCCATTTTTGAATGAGCTTCTTTGTTTTTTTCTTGTAGATCTGCTTTAGTTCTTTGTAAATTCTGGATATCAGCCCCTTGTCAGATGGGTAGGCTGCAAAAATTTTTTCCCATTCTGTTGGTTGCGGATTTACTCTACTAACTGTTTCTTTTGCCGTGCAGAAGCTGTGGAGTTTGATTAGGTCCCATTTGTCTATTTTGGCTTTTGTTGCCATTGCTTTTGGCATTTTGGTCATGAAGTCCTTGCCTACACCTATGTCCTGAATGGTTTTGCCTAGATTTTCTTCTAAGGTTTTTATGGTATTAGGTCTGATGTTTAAGTCTTTAATCCATCTGGAGTTAATTTTGGTGTAAGGTATCAGGAAGGGGTCCTGTTTCTGCTTTCTGCACATGGCTAGCCAGTTTTCCCAACACCATTTATTAAACAGGGAATCCTTTCCCCATTGCTTGTTTTTGTCAGGTTTGTCGAAGATCAGATGGTTGTGGGTATGTTGTATTTCCTCTGAGACCTCTGTTCTGTTCCATTGGTCTATATCTCTGTTTTGGTACCAGTACCATGCTGTTTTGATTACTGTAGCCTTGTAGTATAGTTTGAAGTCCGGTAGTGTGATGCCTCCTGCTTTGTTCTTTTTGCTTAGAATTGACTTGGCTATGCGGGCTCTCTTTTGGTTCCATATGAAGTTTAAGGTGTTTTTTTCCAGTTCTGTGAAGAAGGTCATTGGTAGCTTGATGGGAATAGCGTTGAATCTGTAAATTACTTTGGGCAGTATGGCCATTTTCACGATGTTGATTCTTCCTAACCATGAACATGGAATGTTTCTCCATCTGTTTGTATCCTCTCTTATTTCGTTGAGCAATGGCTTGTAGTTCTCCTTGAAGAGGTCCTTTACGTTCCTTGTTAGTTGTATTCCTAGGTACTTTATTCTCTTTGTAGCAATTGTGAATGGCAGTTCGTTCTTGATTTGGCTCTCTTTAAGTCTGTTACTGGTGTATAGGAATGCTTGTGATTTTTGCACGTTGATTTTGTATCCTGAGACTTTACTGAAGTTGTTTATCAGTTTCAGGAGATTTTGGGCTGAGATGATGGGGTCTTCCAGATATACAATCATGTCATCTGCAAATAGAGACAATTTGATTTCCTCCTTTCCAATTTGGATACCCTTTATTTCTTTTTCTTGTGTTTTCTCATTTTCTATTTTTAAAAGCCCACATGATATTTTACTGAACAGGTTACAGTCCTTCATTACAGACAACTTTCATTGTTTCTTCTTTTACAGAATTTATTATCTATTAGAGGCCACATAGATTTTCTTTGTAGATTAAATGTACAAAGTTCAACATTATCCAAAGTTTATTCACTGTGAATATTATGATTTATGACTGTTAGTTTTAAAAATCATTCTCTTGATGTAATATCAGATAGTTTTCTTCACCATAAACCCATCTGGTATGCTTTAGTTGATGATCATTTTTTTGTCTTCCCAGTATAAGATTGGTGATAAACATACTTTGATATAGAAGTACTTTGGCCATATAAATTAATCCTAAAAGGTATAATTTTATTATTTTAGATAAAATTGGGTAGTATAAGTTTTCCAAAAATAAAGCCAGGAAGTCTACCTTTTATGTTGTGACTTACATATCTGTCATTACCATTATTGTTTGGCCTTGTTTTCACTTCTTTTATTCTCTATTGTAAATAGAGTCCTTGTAGTTGACCAGAATTCCAGGCTCCATAGAGCTGAGAAAGTTCAAAATATTGGCACTGGCTTTGGATAAGTTCAGAATAATTCTCAGAATCTTTTTTTAAAAAATATTCTAAGAAAAAAAGGTAGTTTAATGTGTTTGAGACTAAGCTATTTATCAGGGAAAAGAATAACTGTTCTTAGCTCTTACATTTCCCTGTTTATAAAACCCTTTCTTGTTAGTGACATGGTCTTTTTCCTGATCTTTTAAACCCAAAGTG
Source organism: Saimiri boliviensis (assembly GCF_048565385.1). NCBI lineage: Eukaryota > Metazoa > Chordata > Mammalia > Primates > Cebidae > Saimiri > Saimiri boliviensis. The sequence continues at coordinate 117,811,708 of NC_133470.1, forward strand.
TTTTCCTTTGTTATTACAATGATATTTTTCTCTAAGATCAGACTTTCTAGATTGTTGGACCATGTTGCATGATCATGAGCTGCATAGGTTTTCCAATATATTTTAATAATTGGACTTTTAAAAGCACTTGAGGCATAAGTGTCCTTAGCGTAGGATTGTCCTTTAGGCCTCCTCAGTCAACCCTCACATATTATTTTCACATTATTATACCATTTTAAATTTGTGGTATATGGTAATATCTAGAAGATGCAAGTAGTTACTTGTTTTTTTTTTTTTGTTTTTTTTTTTTTTTTTTTAGAAAATCCCTGTATAAGATAATCTTCAAGAGTTCCCAAATAATAGGTCGTCAACCTGGGCAGTCTTCTTTTCTCAAAGGAGATAGCTCCAGTTTTCAAAGTCAGTCCTTGCTCGTTGATATTATCAACCCTGTTAATATACTCTTCAGCTACTAAGTATTCAACATATAGTTTCTAATACTAATTAGAAGCCTTATTCTTCTGGGAGTTTCTAATCTTCAGGCCAAGGAGAGTCATTACATAAAACCAAGACACTAGACGCTTGTTTTTTTTTGAACTTATCCCAACCCTCTTTGAGTTCCTCCTATGTTATACTCATCTAGGGACTATAAATAGACCACTCTGTTGGGCAAGTGGCTCATATACAGGTTTCCTTGCTCCTGACCTTCTGAAACCACCCCTCCATCTCTGATTAAAAATAGTCTTCTGTGTTTCATTTTGAAAGGGAAAATAAACAAGGGAATCATGCTTTTCTTGGGATATTCCTAAATTTATATTTAGGCTTTAAAAATAAAATCCCTAAAGCTTAACCTAAGGATAATGACTTAAAAATTCCCCTCTAATGGTAAATATAGATCCATTTTAATCTTTTTTCATAAACTGCATTTTAAAAAATACACATGTGATTATAATACAGGCACAAACCATCTATACCAAGAACCTGAATTCTAGTTATCATCCAATTATTTGATAATTTATTCCATTTGAAATGATCTATAGATTACAAATCTATCACGACCTTATAGATTTGCTTTTTTTAAAAAAATGGAATTTCTCCCAAAGAATAACATTTATGAGATTTCCTGATTTCTATCCATTTATCATGTTTCTCTTTATATAATTAAAAAGTGAATTTGTGTTAGTTGGCATTTCGTTTTCTTGGACCCATTGTTTTTGCAGAATAGCAGATTCTGATTCTAAAGAAACTCTTGCATATATTTCTGAATGTTCCTGCCAGAAACTGAGTTTTTAACATTTTCCCTGCCCTACAAGTGCTTTCTAAAATAGAATTCCCCCTTCAGTGCACATACTAACATCTGTTATAATAAATCAACATTCCCATTGTAATTGATTAAGTTGGTATGTGCATATGCTATGTAAATAGAAGGTGATGCCAATGGGTGGCAGGAAAAGGCAATTGTTGGGAAAGTCATTTAACAGTTTAATAGGTTGATTGGCACCAGTATATCATTTCATAGAGTAACCATTACCTGTATATAATTATAAAAAGAAAAATTTAGTGGGTACAAAAAATAGAATGAATTAATAAGGCCTAGTATTTGATAGCACAACAGGTGACTATGGTCAATAATAATTTAATTGTACATTTTAAAATAACTGAGAGTATATATAATTGGATTATTTGTAATACAGAAGATAGATGCTTGAGAGGATGGATGCTCCATCTTCTATGATGTGATTATTATACATTCCATGCCTGCGTCACGACATCTCGTGTACCCCATAAAAACATACACCTACTACGTACCCACAAAAATTAAAAATAATTAAAAAAAAGAAAACAGTGGCAACATTTGCAAGACTCTTTAGATCACGTTAATATATTTGGCCTTTTAAAATCTTTTCATGGGGTAGTTGGACCAAAGGAAACCTAGGCCCATTGTACATCAAAAAAAGACTCTGTGTATGTGTGTGTGTGTGTGTGTGTGTGTGTGTGTGCACATGCATGCACTAGCCTAGCACACCTGTGCTCATCTGGTTTAGTGCTGAAATATAATTCCTTCGAAATGCTGCTTTCCTTTGATGCTGGTTACAATGGGAAACTAGGGGAAGCTTAGAGTAGCTGTCACTTAAGTGAAAAAGGAGTCAGTTATTTCTGGCATCTTTCAAAATTGTGTCATATAAGAAATCAATCTTCCACTGAGGTTTTGTATATTGAAGAAGAATATGACAGCTTCAGTATCTTCCATGTCAGTTATATATTAATAAGTCAAGCTTTCAAATAATGAAATAACGTACAGAAAATATGTTAGATGTTTTTTAAGTAAATATACAATAAAACTACTAAAATTATTAAATGCCTCTATGCCCCCCAAAGGATTTGGGGGTTTCTTGATCACTCACCAGCACTCTATGTTTCTAGAGTTCATCTCCCATCTATGGGAGCCATCATTATTGAAATGATTTTCTTCAGGCCTAATCTCTTTCTTAATCTTAAAGAAAAAGTAAATTCCGTATCATCTTCTGGGACTGATTCTGGATTCCTATGGAATTGTCTTGGAAAATAAGAACTCCTGATATATGTGAGATAACCAGCCTAAGTAAAATTATTAAATTGGAGAGATTCTTTAATGTAAACACTAGGCCACTAGACTACTGAAGTTAATTCTCTAGGTTAGGGGTCAGCAAACTTCTGTAAAGCGTCAGAAGTAGTCTCTTTCCAGCTTTGTGGGCCATTCAATCTCTGTCATAAGAAATCAACTCTGCTGTTACAGTGTAGATGCATCCCTAAATAATTCATAAACAAATGAGTGAGGCTGTACTCCAATAAAGCTTTATTTATGAACACTGAAATTTGAACTTTATAGAATTTTTTTCAAGTTACAAAATAGTCTTTTGATTCATTTTCAGTGTATAAAAAATATAAAATCATTCATATTTTTATTTTGTGGGCAATACAAAACAGGAAGTAGACTGGATTTGGCCTATGGACTGAGGTTTGCTTCTATCTGCTCTAGATTTTTCCAGTTGCCTCCTTACCATTTCCAACTCTCACAGACTGTGATTGAAGCACTGCTTTGTGCCTTGCATCATCCCTTACTCCCTCTTCCCATCAGAGTTGTTGGTACTCATCTATATCTGAGTGTCTTGTAAATACGGAAAATAGAAATAAGAGCATGTGTATCTACTTTTTAATTAGATGTATTCCAATTTAAAATAAAATACTATTGATTTTACTGACAACAATAGCAATTCTGCATGGAGAACTGCATGACAATAAAAGTTGACAATGAAAATTAAATGGCAGAAACAGCTAAAGGAGATAGATTTTTACCTGGAAAGAAGTTTAGGGGTGACAAACTACTATATAGTAATTTTTTTGTTGGTGGTTAATGGCTATCTTACACTGAGGGTCTCCTGTATGAGAAAGTATAGATGGATTCTTATAACCACTATTAGGGGAAAATGCAATTAAGTCACTGACAGAGGAATTATCTTTCTATGTAGACAAATATGATTAATAATAACAGTACATAAGTATTCAAATTCTAACTCCAGTATAAAAATAATAAGAAGAAACTAATGGAAATCACATCAGAACAGTTTGAATTAAACATAAGAACCAATAGTTACAATCCAAAATTTCAAAGTTTAAGTCAGAGTCCTGCATTAAGAAAAGGGTAAAACTATAGTGAGTCCTGTCTTTGGCTTCAAGTAGATGGAGAAGATGATCTCTCAAAGTCTTTTTAGACCCTGTTTCAGATAGGATGTATGGTTCAATTACTTCTGATACTTCTGAAACCGCCCCATTAATGACTATGCTAGTGCTAAGTACTAATCAATGCACTAGGTTTTCTGTTATGTGGGGGGGGGGGGAGAGAGAGAGAGAGAGAGAGAATGAGCAAGAGAGAGAGAAATAATAAATATACATGGAGAGATAATGATAATGTAGGATTTTGCTTGTCAGTTAGGTAAAAGTCATGCCAAAGGCAAATGGAAATGAACATTTGAAAAGGCATCCAGTGACTAGAAATAGTAAAAAACAGTATTGGGGCATGTGGCAGTTTAACTTGTTATTAATTTTAGAAACAGGGTTTAAAAGAAATAGAATTGGCAAGGATACAGGCCTAAAACAATGAACAAAGCCAACAAAGCAGTAGGTAAAAATGAGAATAGTAAAAGCTTTTGAAATAAGACTGAAAATTCAAAGCTAAAAGAAGTGGAAAAGGGAGTCAGTAGAGAGATACAAGAAGTAGCATGATATAGGCATGGTTGGAGGAGAAAAGCATACTTTGCATAGTGAATTTGCTGATGAAATGAAATTTTTGAATAGAGTGGAAAAGTAGTCTCTCTCTTTCTTTGGAAAAGTGTGTGTGTGTGTGTGTGTGTGTGTGTGTGTGTGTGTGTGTTTTGTCTGTGACCATGCTATTTTTTTTTTTTTAAAGAGGAAAATCTTATTGAAAGATTGATTCATCAGGATTGCATTTGGTTGCAAGTAGCTAAGCCTAATTCCAGTGGCTTCATCAAATAGTCCCAGTCAGTAAACTTTTACCTACTCATCACTGTGCAGAACTATATCATATGGTTGACCAAAGCTTCAAGGGAACCTGCGAATTAAATTTCATTTTTAGCTTGGTGCAGTGTTTCCCTAAGCAGTTGTTGTGGCTCTCTTAGTTTAAAAAGTAGGGTTGGGGGATGCAAGAAATTGAATTAGCAGTTGTCAGTGTCTGTGATAAATAATATGAACTTTTCAAGTCAATCTAGACCTTGTGCTTTTGACGAGTTCTCATAATAGCTTTTCTGCCTTTTATGAAGTGATTACATTTTCTATCTTTCTTTGTGACATTGTTCTGTTGTTGAGGTTATAACAGACTGACTGAAAGTTACTTAAGTGAGTTGAGGTCACGTCTCCAAAATACATTATGTTAAAGATGATAAATATATTACTGAGAGGAAGTATTCTTAATAAAGATACTAACTTTATATTATGCCGCCAACCACCTTCAGGTTAAGAGTAATACACCAGAATCTAAAGTGCAATAAAAATAAAAAAGGAGTAGTACTGGCTGTAATGACGGTGGGTATATACAAACTATTAGCTTTAAAGTATAAATGTAGAGAAAGTATTATTAGTGTCCATTTTGTAGTCTGTATAGGAACTAAAGCAGTGGGCTTTGGAACATAAACCAAGTAGTGTGAACACTTTCATTCTCCATGAAAAGTTTGCTTCTTATGTATTAACATTTGTTTCCATCAACATGGGACCAGAATTGAGGAGCTTTTTGTTCCTTTTGATTTTTTTCATCCTTTCTTCCTGTTTTAGAGCAAAGAAAATAGAGAAATGTCCAATTATAAAGATGTAAGCAGATTACAGATTAAATCTTAGTGATTTCTGCAATGACAGAATTGTGTTAGATTCTTACACTATTCTAATGTAACATGTACTAATGGTTTATCTTATTACTATAGTCTCAATAATTACTATAAGAGCTCCCCCAAAAGTCTTTCACGTATCTCTCATAGCTATAATAGATATGTTTCAAGTGTTTGGATATTATTACTGTTTCACATAAGATAAAAATAATTAATTGTTAAATCTGAAGTTAAAAATCATTTCCTTTTCTTTTTAACAGCTACAGTAGAATGCTACAATCCAAGAACAAATGAATGGACCTATGTTGCCAAAATGAGTGAGCCCCACTATGGCCATGCTGGAACTGTGTATGGAGGAGTGATGTATATTTCAGGTAAACAAGTATCATGTGAACACAATATAACATATAAGCTTTTAACTTTGTGGTTATGTTTCTATATAATGGTAGTAATAATAATAATTCAGGCATCAGGAGTTTGAGAGCAGCCTGACCAACAGGGTGAAACCCTGTCGCTACTAAAAATACAAAAATTAGGCTGGGTGCAGTGGCTCATGCTTGTAATCCCAGCACTTTTTGAGGCCGAGGCGGGTGGAACACGAGGGCAACAAATCAAGACCATCCTGGCCAACATGGTGAAAACCCATCTCTACTAAAAATACAAGGAAACTAGTTGGGCGTGGTGGTGTGCGCCTATAGTCCTAGCTACTTGGGTGACTGAGGCAGGAGAATCACTTGAATCCTGAAGGCAGAGGTTGCAGTGAGCCAAGATTGCACTACTGCACTCTAGCCTGGGCAAAAGAGCAAGACTCTGCCTCAAAAAAAAAAAAAAAAAAAAAAAAAAAAAAAAAAAAAAAGAATTAACTGGGCGTGGTGGTGCATGTCTGTAATCCTAACTGGGAGGCTAAGGCAGGAGAAACTCTTAAATCCAGAATGCGGAGGTTGTAGTGAGCTGACATCGCCCGCTGTACTCCAGTCTGGGTGACAGAGCAAAACTCCATCTCAGAAAAAAAAAATCCAGAAAAAGCGATTACCAAAATATAATTTATGTTGATTTTAGAAAGTATTTGTATGTATATTTGCATATGAATGCCTTGGGCATTCTGTAAATTTATAAGAATAATAGTAAACCAATCCTGTTGTAAGGTATAACTTAGAAGAAATTGGAAAGCTTTCAAATTTTGCTTTCCAGTCCCCATGATCTGTATTCAAATAAACACTGTTCATAGTTTCTGTAGCAACAATTAATTCATTTTATTTAAGGTTTGGCTAAACTGTGTGAGGGACTGTATCATTATAAAACGTATAAGGTCTCCTATGCATAAAACATGCTTCCAATATGCATAATAGTGCATTATAATGTTCATTCTCTCTTTCAGGATAGCCCATAATATGGGTTTTCTTTTTCCTTAGCATTATAAGGGAATTCTACTATGGTGTCATTGCATAAATATTTCTGTGCTGATTATCTGTATTTAATGCACATGCAGATATATTTTTTCTGTTAAAAAATTCTGAAATGCCTATAGTTTATTCACAGCATCCAAGTAGCAACTTTCATTCTCAAATTATTGGAGTTTAAATCAACCTACTGTAGAATTTCTTTCTTTTATTTAACGCATTTTCTGCTTTTGTTCTCCTGTAGAATTTAGGAAGAAGTCTCACTTTAATGTAATGACCACCTCTGTTACTGACATTTGACTTTGTTAGTCAGATTATTATCATTTGGTCCTGACACACTCTACCTGGGACAATTCTTCCCTATTTGAATGCCTGCCAATGCCAGGCTAGCAGTTACATTATTAAAGACCAAAGGTATTAAGGCGATATTTGTGGCCTGATTGACCACTGCCTTATGAAATCTGTAATCAGTAAGGATCAATGAAAGGCCTGTAGTATATGATTGGCAGGTTTCTGGTGTTAAATTCATGAGCAACTACGGGATGTCTTATATTAGAAGAGCCATCCAGGTAATAAATGTGCTCCCACTAATCAATGATTTTCACCATTTGTCTATGTTATGTGGGCAGCTGACTGTACCATTATAATGAGAGCTCCAACTCCTCTGAGAAAAATGATACCTGAATTGTGTGGTGCTTTGGCGTAACTGGTATATATTATGGAATGACCTTCCCGATCGAGAGTAGTTAGAAACTGTAGCTGATTTTCAAAACAATTAATGCTCTTTTGCTTTCTGGGAATTGTATAAAGCCCAGAGAAAATATTTTTTAAAAGCAGAAGAAAACAGTGATTGCCATCTGGCCACTTGACAGTAAAGCTTTGAATAATTTGACTAAAGATCGGCTTACTTCTCTCCCTTGTCTACAGAAGGTATAGTTTGATACTTTCATCATAGAGACTGATTTATATGTGATCTAAGTACACTTTGTAGATGGTATAGACTCAATTAGGCCAACAACAAATTGCTGCATGTATAAAATTCTACATATATTCAGCATTCTAATTCTTTTTTTTTTTTCTGAGATGGAGTCTTGTTCTGTTGCCAGGCTGGAGTGCAGTGGTGCAATCTCGGCTCACTGCAACCTCTGCCTCCTGGGTTCAAGCAATTCTTCCGCCTCAGTCTCCCAAGTAGCTGGGACCACAGGCACGTTCCACCACACCCAGCTAATTTTTGTATTTTTATTAGAGACAGGGGTTTAACCATGTTGGCCAGGATGGTGTCGATCTCTTGACCTCGTGATTCACCCACCTCAGCCTCCCAAAGCGTTGGGATTACAGGCGTGAGCCACTGCGCCTGGCCAGCATGCTAATTCTTTAGATTTTTAAATAGGGGTTCTGATAACAGATAACAATATCCACCCTCACTTCACCCACCAAAACCTCTATAAACATTAACAATTCTGAATATTCTTATAAGCTTTTGCACTTGTACAAGACTTTCAACTTTTTCAAAGCGTTTTGATAAATATCTCACTTCATAGTCACAGTCCTAATGCAATAACTAGAGTAGATATTGTTTTTTGACAAGTGAGGAAATGGGCACCTGGAATTTAATGTGCTCTAGCCCAGTGCTCAGCACCCCAGAGGGTACCCACTAAAAGGCAGTAAGTAGTGAATGATGCTTTGTAGTTGGAGTTACTACAGACCCAATTCTATCAGTGACCAAAATATATTTTCCTTCAGCAGAGCCTTTTAAATACCATGGGTATTTGAGAAAGTCATTGCAATAATGTAAGTGATGGTTTTGTTCTTTAAAAAGATTAAAATGTTATTTTCTTTATTTTTAATCCAGAGAATGTATTTATAGAGGGAAGACAGTCCTAAGAACAGTATTGACAAACTGTATGTCATAATATGTGGCTGGAAATTGTCTATGACAGAGTTTCTTTACTTACTTTTGCATTTCTATAATAATTTATTTACTTCACACCTATTGTTTTCATTCTTTAGGAGGAATTACTCATGATACTTTCCAAAAGGAGCTCATGTGCTTTGACCCTGATACTGACAAATGGATCCAGAAGGCACCAATGACCACTGTTAGAGGTCTACATTGCATGTGTACAGTGGGAGAAAGGCTCTATGTCATTGGTGGCAATCACTTCAGAGGAACAAGTGATTATGATGATGTCCTAAGCTGTGAATACTATTCACCTATCCTTGACCAGTGGACCCCAATTGCTGCCATGTTAAGAGGGCAGAGTGATGTTGGGGTCGCTGTCTTTGAAAATAAAATCTATGTGGTTGGGGGGTATTCTTGGAATAATCGTTGCATGGTAGAGATAGTGCAGAAATACGATCCAGATAAAGATGAATGGCATAAGGTTTTTGATCTCCCAGAATCCCTTGGTGGCATTCGTGCTTGCACACTCACAGTTTTCCCACCAGAAGAAACCACACCATCACCTTCCAGAGAGTCTCCTCTTTCTGCACCTTAAGATCATCTCTACAACTAAGATGCTATAGTTCTATCTTTGCAATGTGTCATAAATTCTCTTCTTTTCCCCCCTTAAGTAGTATATATGTTAGGATTAGCCTCCAGTAATTGATACACATATTGGAAAAAAGACAACATTGATGTTATTTGTGCTGTTTGTTTGGCCTAGAATGTTTATAAAGTGATAATGCAACCATTCTGGAAATGTATCCCATAGAAGCTGATGTTTAACATATGAAAAAAGTATCATCTATAAAATGTTTCTTCAGTACTCTTTAAATGCTGTGTATTGGGTGTAAGGTATTTGTCATCTTACATTAGTAAACCCAATAAGCCAAGTTGAAGTTGGATTATAGTAAATGTACAACTGTGTTCACTAGGCTTCAAAGTAAAAAGTTTTCCTTTCATCTTTGACCATAAGATGTCAAAGGGAGGCAGCCTGCTTGAACAGGAAACAATACACAAAAGGTTGCCAACTCGCATGAGCTACCTCCCTCTTTTCATAAAGTATTTTTGACATATCTGTCAACCCACCTGACTGTGTGGGTGCATTGAGAACACAAAGTTTCTTAGACACACAGGAGAAATAGCTTAAATTCACCAATATGAATTTAAAAAGCATCATGAACCCTCTACTTACAAGGGTTTGGAGTTTTTCAAGTGTATATTTATATACACACACACATATGTCAAATATAATTTTTTAAAAAATTGAGTGGCACATCAAATAAATGTGAAATTAAAAAGAATTCTTCCAAAAAGCAGCTTCCATTAAAATGGGAATTCAGTATGCACATATTGAATGCATATATGTAGAACCATACAGAATTTAGGTGGATAAGGGCTAGAAATTTGGAGCAACAAAATTTGTCACTTGACCAGATTTTATCTTCAAACACCATATTCTACTCCTTCTCCTTTGCTGTTGTGGTAACTTGCATATTATATGTATTCTGTATACTCAGTTCATAAGGTTATTTAGCACAAAGTATAGCAGCTTCACCTGGAGAGCTGCTTTTGCTCAATAAATTCAACTTCCATGTTTTATCTTTTTTTGTTCAATAAAAAACATTTAATGTCATTTTGGTCTGAGACATCCCATTATTGTCTGACTTGACTTCCTTTGGTTAAATATCTATATATTTGTATGGCAATGTTAAAGTGATCAGAATTTACAGCTCTGAACAGCATGGATGAGTGAATATGCAATTTATTCAAAGAAAAAAAAATTTGACCAAATCTAACCATATTCATCAAAATTTATTGCTGGTTGTGTTTGGGGAATTAGATTATGGAAGATGGTAACTGGCTCTTTACCACAGAAGAAGAACTTCCAGCCATGTCTAAACCGAAAGAGCAGTTACAATTCTGAGTTTAGTCTCCCTGATCTTCAAGAAGATTCATCTTGGTTGAAAGAAGGGATTGTGGAAAATTACCTCAGAGATTTGTCTTGACCTAGGATTCCAAAGGAAAAATGTTTTTGTAAAAGATTATTTGAGAACTGTGTTAGCATCATATTGTGATCTTTTCCATTTATCTGCAGATGATCAATCTGAGCCAAAAATTTAGGGCTATTAAAATACAACTAGAGAGTCTTCAAATTTCTTTACCAGTGGGTGATTAGCAGTGCAAATATCAATGCCTCTATCTTGAGATAAATAATTAAGAAAACATTTTCCTTAGTAGCAGTATATTTGAATATTAGGGAAAGCTTGGTATGAATTTGAAAAACCCTCTTGAGCATGATTATTCTTAAGTCGGAACAACTGGTCTAATGGTATCAGTTCTCTGCTTATAGGCAGAGTGGATTCAGCCATTTGCACATTGTTAACACCTGCCTAAAAATGGAGGCATTATTTGGTTTGGCTGTGTCCTCACCCAATTCTCATCTTGAAATTAGCTCCCATAGGGACTCGTTGGGCGGTGATTGAATCACGGGGCGGGGGTGGGGGCGGGGTGTTTTCCCCTGCTGTTCTCGTGGTAGTGAATAAGTCACATGAGCTCTGATGGTTTTATAAAGGGCAGTTCCTCTGCAAACGCTCTCTTGCCTGTCACCATGTGAGACGTGCCTTTGTTCCTCCTTCACCTTCTGAATCACCGTCATGATTGTAAGGTCTCCCCAGCCATGTGGAACTGTGAGTCCATGAAATCTCTTTTTTCTTTGTAAATTACCCAGTCTTGGATATCTCTTCATAGCAGTATGAAAATGGACTAATACAAGGAGTATGTATATAAGACAGACTGATAATTCTGAAATAATCCAATGTGGGCATGCCTGAACAAGTGGTTCTTCTTCAAACAGCAAAGATTCTTTCCATCTTGTGGCCTCTCCCTTTTAGGTTCTCAGAGTACTCCGCATTCAGTCAGAGGAAGAAAACTGGAGGATTGTAGCTGGAAGGGCTATATTGGTCAGGCTTGAAAGAGGCATACATTATCTCTACCCACATCACCTGTACCCACATTCTAGTGGCCAGAAGTCAGTTCTGTGGCTGTATATAAACACAAAGGGAACTGGAAAACATCAGATAGCTGCGTTCCCAGAAAGAAGAAGGAATGGGGCTGGTGATTTTCTAGCAGTCTGCCACAGGGAATAAGACAAAACATACATACCCACTTCTGTTTGACAACAGCTTTTCTGCATCTATGTATGTTATTTAGAATAGCAATTAATTTCACACTTTACTGTAGGTGCTATTATTAAACAATTCTAACAGCTGGAAAATTATTACACATTTTTCTTTACAGTGAATTAACTATTTTTCTTTGTGAAAAAATACTTGCCAGATATTAGTTGGCTTTATAAGCATTTCTCACATTTGTTCTTCTTAAATTCTTGGCCTACTTTAAAGAGGAATTATAGAATTCTTTAAATCTCAAAAGGTTTGTGATTTCCTTTCTTGGTCAAGGTTACTGGACTATGAAAGAAGAAAGAATTTGCCTATTTCTATAATTTTTAGAAAATTCATCTTATAATCAGTATTTTCCCTGAAGTGTGAAATTATGACCTGAAACTCTTTCTTTTCTAAAATTATTTTAGGTACTAAAATATACATACAGACAAATATATGTAATATTTCTTTGGGAGTTGCTAAAATAATTCCATATTAGCCCATGACAGGGTGCACCACAGAGCAATTAAGTAGTGTCTTATTTAATTAGTTTCACCATGTGACCTTTTATTTTCTCATTTCAAGGGCCTTTGCATGTTTTTCTCCCACAAGAATAGTAAGCAAACATTCTTGAGCAGAGAGTTGGCTGTGCCTCTAATTTTATTCTTAGCTCCCATGCCTTTCATTGTGTTTTTCATTTTCAAGCCACAAAACCACAGGTTTAGTCCTTTGCACATCAAATAGCTTTGTGAGTAGGCAGGAAGAAAAGTAAATGCAAAGCAAGTTCTTACAGATTAAGGAAATTTTAAATTGGTCAAATAATTCAGTGTTTAAAATTTCTGGTAATTATAAAAATGCAAAATATAGAAAAATTGAAAAGTATAAGAAGAAAAAAGTCATCCATCATCTCCCCCATATCAAGATAACTATTGCTAATTATGAGTATATTGTTTATACACAATTATTTAAAAATCAGCATGATTTTTGTATATACTGCATAGGTATGTCCTGATATATCAATACATCATTTCCTGATATAAAATATATTGTAATATACCAATGCATTAACTTTGATACAAAATGCATCAATGCAATATTTAGGATAAGATTTTGTCATGTGTAATAAGTGAAGTTTAACAGTTAGGTAATGTGTTGGGCATTTGTCAGTTTAAAAAATACTGAATATTGACAACAAATCAGATGTTTGCACAATTAAGCAATAGTGATGCTAGACAATTAGAATATTTATTTCATTAGTGAACCTTATTTGTGTAATTCATATTTCATAGTGGATATTTTATCTCTATTTACAATGAGTGTTCCTTACTCCTCATGTATTAAGTATTATCAAAGCATTGTCAAATGCATCTTTACCTTGTATGTGTTATTTGGCAATGTGACTAAGGTAAACAAAGATTTAATTTAAAAAGTGAGACTAAAGGCCATACCTTAATCGAAAGAAAAAAAGAGATATTACAACAGGGCTTGGCAAACCTTTTGTAAAGAGCCATTAAATATTTTAATCTTTGTGAGCCAGATGGTCTTCATCAGTTACTCAACTCTGCTGTTGCAGTGTGAAGGCAGACACAGACAATATGGAAATGAATGAGTGTGGATATGTTCCAATAAAACTTTATAGACAATGAAATTTGAATTTCATATAATTTTCGTGTATTACAAAATAGTATTCTTTTGACTTCTTTCAGCCATTTAAAAATACCATTCTTAGCTCATGAACCATACCAGATTTGGTCCACAGGCTGTAGTTTGCTGACCCCGGCATTACAAAAGCATATTTCATTACCATTCATTTGTTTTTTCAAAAAAAAAATTGTTGTGAACCTATTTCGTATCAGTCAATGGAAAGTCCTAAGGCTACACAGATGAATAAAACAAATCTGCCCTCATGAACTCAGTCTAACTGGGGAGATAGGTACTTAAACTGTATTGTGCTTGAGGCTATGATGGGTGTAAAGAAGCAACATCTGAGCAGAGTTGTAGGCATAGGTCTTTGTAAAGTGAGTGAGTGGAAGGCTATAAAGAAATGAGGGCCTGCCTTAATAAGGTATAGTTTCTGTAGCCACAAAGGTGGAAATGAGAGAGTACTCATAGGGAAAGGGTAGCCTCTTTTTGAAATCCTAGCACCTATTCTCTGAGATACAACTTCCTGTAGCAAATCTCTCATTAATTACCCCAACTACCAACTTGCTGGTTCTGTGCTAGGTAGAGTCATACACAACTTGTCCTTCAAAATACTCTGTAACCCAGCAAAAATCAGGATGGAATATTTCATAGGGTTTCTCTCAGTGTATTGAAAGCCTTTTACTACAAGAAGCAGAAATCCCCAACTTTTAACAATAAGGAAATGTGTTTTCTCACAAGTCTTCAATGCCTTCTTGGAGGTAACAGATGACTCAGGCATAGTATAATTAGATAAATGTCATCAAGCACCTAGGGTTTTTTTTTTTTTTTTTTTTCTTCACACTCCATTTGCAATAGCTTTGCAAACACTGTGTTGCCAGTATCATCTCTAGTTAACACCCAGAGAGAGAAAACCTCTCCCCAGCCATGGAATTTAAATCCTTTTCAGTCTGATGGAGTCCACTTAGGAGATATGACTGCCCCTGGTCCAGTTGCTAGGGAAATTTCATGCATAGTTTGGCTTAGACTAATTATCTTATATGAAATCATTGTGGAATTAATCATAATAGCCTTCTGACTCAGGAAGAACAAAAGGAAAACACATAGGGAAAGGAAATTTAGCTAATTGGATTTACTTCATTCAGTTTTTCTGTAATCAGTTTGGGCTTTTTCTAGATTGGTGTTTTTCAAAGTCTCGTCATAACTTCCTAGTGCAAAAGTTCTCAAATTGTGGTCGAGGCACACTGGTGTCCCTGAGACTCTTTCAGAGGGTTCACAGGATCAAAATCATTTTCATTGCAATACTAAGACATCATTTACCTGTTTCACTCTCATTTCTCCATAAATGTACAGTGGAGTTTTCCAGAGTCTAAACAATGCACAATGATAGAATTGATCAGTCAGGTATATGGAAAGAGTTTATAAATGTTTGCATTTAAAAATATTCCCATTTTTCATTTTGAATGCAGTAAATATCAATAGAATCTACATGAACAAAACCTCTTTCATTTACTTAAAAAATATTAAGAGCGTAAAGGAGTATTGAGACCAGAAAGATTGAGAAGAGCTGGTACAGCTGGTGTTAGTTCTAAAATCGATTTTAGTGGATTACAAGCAACATTTTTTTGCAGAAATAGAAGAAAACATAGAGTGTACTATACATCATAAGTTTAGGAGTTTTTCTTGAATTTCTGCTTTGGGTATATATACATATTATATATTTATGTATACATATATACTTATGCACATATACATACTCATATAGGTATATGTAATAAATTACACAAAGCAATACACATACACACACACATGATTGCAATGTAAACATTTCTGAATGTAGGGCCTGATCAAAAATGATCGAAAACACTGTTCACTGTCTGCTGATCATACTCTTGTGATAAAGATCTTCCTTCCACCACTACCAAGAAACACAGTCTTCTAGATTGCTCAAAGTCCTGACACCAAAGAGCAAGATGCAGAGAGATATATTACCTAAAGTCTGATTTCTCAGTTCTCATGTCTTATCTCAAACCTACTCATTCCCTTGATAATTAAAAGCAAAACCCAGAGGAACTCAACTACCTATATAGATTCCCTCCTGATCTTAGATAAATTTTCATGATATCTACATTAGAGAACACATAACCCCAAATGTAGCATAAATTGTACACAATCATGGTAGCAGGCTTTTAAATTCCTTATACAAATCTCTTAATTAAAGGCATTTCCCCAAAGGCAAAGTAGTTCTAGTAGATGTTAGTGAATATGGGGTGAAAAGAGGCCCTGATTGTAAGGCATAAAAACTAATGTCCAACCAGCTTAGACTAAAAGGAAAAACATATTAGACCAGTAGTGGGCCATTTCACAAAACCTTAGGAAGACCAGATCTGAAGCTCGGACACAGTAAAAACTGGAGGAAGAAGTAAATGCTGACAGTACTCTGTGACTCTCTTTTTCTCAGAGGGTGAGATTCATTGCCTCCTCCTGCAGACAGACTTCCTTGATACAGTACTGACTGTGATTGGGAGCTCCCAAAATTTCCAGCTTTCCCCACCATAAAGAAAATGTCACCCACTCCCCATCAACAGTTAAAGACTCTTTGGTAAGCAGTCATTGACCAGATTTAGCTCAAATACTTAACTTTGGATCATTAAGCAAGGGCCCTGCCAAATGGTCTGAGTGCTGATGTGAATGCTGGTGACATGATTCCTACAAAAGATACTTTTCTCATGAACAAGTAAGTTATTTTGAGCCACGAAATCCCACAAATTGATGTCTACAGCAATAGCTAGGTCAAGGTACAGTTACCTTCCTGATGTCCAAAGGAAAATGTATGTGTTTGCCAGTCAAGAGGCCAGATATTTCTAAAAACTTGTCAGGGTCCATGAAGAGAGCTTATCCCTACTCTAGAGTCAGTCAGTACCATACCATTTTCTACCTTCCGCCTCATTAAAGCTCAGGTATACATTCAGGCTTTTCAGTGTTCAAAAAGCCATCACTATGGTCAAGAATGAAAGGCAGCCAGGGAAGGAGAATTTTCACTGTTGTGTCTCATTGCTGATTGCCCTCACAGTATGGTATCTTGGTCTAAGTAGAAAAGCAAAGGAAAAATGACAAAATATGGCAGAATATGAGCTAACATCTAAAAGCATTTGTCTTAAACTATTTAGAAAGGAAAGCCACCAAGCTTTTAAACACAACAAATATGTGATAAAGTTGCTGTAGCAAATCTTAGTAACAAGGCTCAGTCTGGAATAGCTGGGAATGTGGCAGCAGGGCATCCAAACACATGTAGCATGTTCTAGCCTTAAACATTTATCTTCCTGCTCTGTGGCAGGAAGGAAGAAGCAGAGGCATAGTGCTACACAAAAGACTTGAGACCTCCATCAGAGAGAAAATTCCCTGCTCTAGAGCTGCGTTTGTGAGACAAATTAGAGTAGTGATCAAGGCACTAAGACACAGGAGTAGGTGCCCTGGAAGGCTGCAAGAAGTCATAAAGTTAGGATATCTGTGATCTTTCTTATCAGATTTGATGTATCGCTTCTGGTCCTGTATTAGAAGGTTGTCTACATTAAACCTAATTGGCTTTTGACATCGTCATGTAATTGAGATGTAAGATACCATCCTGCTAGAGGAATTAAGAGGCTTGCAAGGAACGTGTGGATACATTTGGAAAGCATATAGGACATATGTCTCTACTAATTTGGAGTCCAGAATAAAATGTTTGGGAAAACTGATAGAGATACAAAAGGTTTCCAAGGGCATGACAGTATCTAGAGGTATGATAGTGGTGGGCAGTCACTCAAACTGATCCTGTGAAGAGGGTAGAGGAGATCACAGAGATCTGTTCTTCAGGTTTTCATGTCAGTGAGGTGGCTAGAAGAGTTGACTTATGCATACACATCAGTGGGAATATACCCGTCTTCTGCCTTCTCCCTCATGCTAAGTATTCAGGTCAATATGAGTTTTATATATTCCATGTAGGCCTGGATGAGTTTAGGAAGGGCACAATAAGTCATCAGGGGAGCCAAGGAAGGGAGATATTTTATTACTGTGCCCTCCCACCCATTTCACAAAACCATCGTGCCTCTTGTGCCAGGATGAGGCACAATAGCAAAATGACCAGAGACAGAAGACGGGCACCACATTATTTCAAATTTGATTGTGCAAGGAAGTCCACAACATGAGAGCTGTTTACAAAGAATAAAGACTTTATTTTTATTTCATTTTTAATATTAAAAATATCATATGTACTGACTAGTAGAGAGCAGTGAAATGAACAGGTGCATACTCATTATTTATATGTAACAATTGTAGACATTTTTTCACATTTACTTAATCTAATTTTTGTTAAAGTATTTTAAAGTAAATAATGAACATGACATTTTTCCCCTAAATACTTTGGCATGTGTATTTAAAACTAAAAGAATTCTTCTTAAAACAACACCGTTATCCTGCCTAATAGAATTCATAATTTCTAACTCGGTACACATTTAAATACCCACTAAAAATTAAAATTTCCCCAGTTATTCCCCAACTATCTCATACAAGCCTTTGTTCAAGCCAGAATAGAAGAGGGCTTTGTGGCCCAAGAGCACAATTTTAGAATATTTGCTAGTATGAGAGTAAGAAAAGTAGGCACTGTCTATGCATGATGTCTCAGCCAAGTTTCTGAACATGCTGGGGGAGTGGGAGAAGGAGGGGTTGCTCTAGCCCAAGGGATCAAAAGGCTAATGATCACAACCCGTGACAAAGACTCTAACAATAGAAAATTTCATTAGGGATTCAGGAGCATGATATTTTTTCAGAGCTGTCAAAAACAGAGCCAGAAACCTGAGGAAAATGCCTGGGACATCTATGGCATTGAACACAAGTGAACATTTATATTTCTTATGGTAAGCTAAACTGTTTTAGCAAACAGACCCAAAATGAAAATGGCTCAAACAAAACATGTTTACTTCTTACTCATATAACAGTCAACAGCTGTGTTCCAGATCTGAGGGTGGCTGTCACACAGGAATTCTGTTTTTTATCTATGGCTTCCCAAACAGCCATTATCATCTCCAACCCAGTGAACCAGAACAGGGGAGGATGGATCAATTGAAGATTTGTTGGCCAGATCTGGATGCAGTACACATTACTTCTCATACTACTTTCCAGGAGAGTGGGAAAGAGAGGCTAAGGTTGAACTTGGGATGAAATAGGGAAAAACTGTGGTAAAGCACTAGCGGATCTAGCCATAATGAAGGAGTTTCACCTCTGATTTAAGATGGAGTCTGTTCCCAAGAAACTGGCAGAATCTCATGCAGGGTTAGTGAGTAAATAAAGATCTCATGGAGTATATGAGATCTTAAATTTAGAGAGAGTACAAAATGGGCTGCTTTTGTACATGTTGGTGAGGGAGCCCCCACTGACTATGACTTCAGACTGTGAGATCAGGGTAGCAGGTGCAAAAAATTTCATAATTTTTACCTTTGCCACTCACTCATGAGTAAATTCCTGAAGTACACTCATGCATTGCTGAATGATGGGGATACATTCTGAGAAATATACCATTAGGTGATTTCATTGTTGTGTGAATATCATAGAGTACTTATACAAACCTAGATGATATAGCCTACTACACATGTAGGTTATATGCATCCACTCAGTTGCACCTAGGTTAGAAACCTGTACAGCATGTTTCTGTATTGAATAATATAGACAATTGTAACACAATGGTAAGTATTTCTGAATCTAAACATAGAATATGCACAGTAAAAATATGGTATTATAATTCTATGGGACCACCATCATATATGTAGTCTATTGACCAAAACTGTGTGGTTCATGAGTATATATGAGCACAGTCCTAGGATATCAGAAACTCAGGGAATGATAAGCTATGCTCATTCAGCGGAATGGGCTGAATGTCATTCAGCCTCATGTCAAGGAAGAATCAAGAGCAAAATATGGGAAGAAACTGAGTGATGATCTCTGAGGTATGGTTTGATTCTTTTTCTTTTGTAAGAGAAAAAACTCAAAACCCATAGCTGTGTACAAGGAATGGCAAAGAGAAAGTTGTTATAAATTATTGAAGCAGGGCATAGACCCTGTGTACCATGGTCTCAAACAGGAGGATTTTGATCAGTATTGCATCAGGCTTTTGATATCCATTCTCCAAGTTTGAACACAAAAGCATGGGAAAGTATTCAAGAGATGGGCCAGGTGAATCACTTCGGTGAAATGTGGGGTTCTATGACATAATTGTGTTTTCAGACTGCTTTCTGTGTTCCCCTACTTTTTGAGGTTCTTCGTATTTAAGCTCAATGATTTATTTATACTTAGTCATATGCAGGTAAATATTTTAACGATTTGGGGAAAAGGGAGGTACCCCAATTTATATAATTTGTGTTGTAAATATTTCTATCATGGTTGATTTTAAGTTACCATGTGCCATTCCTGAAAGTGGAGTTGGGAAGAGATGTAAATAATAATTTCTCCTGAGACAGTATAAATCAGCTCCAGGGCACAATTCCATCCAGAGAGGATGGGGAAGAAATATTTTTTCAGGAATCCTTGGGACATGGCTGGAATACATGGCTGTATACATTTCTTACATCCACTGGCTGCTCTTTTTGTTTTCTACTCTTTGAAGGGTTTCCCATTTTAATCCCCATCAGTCACTTACCTCTTCATGTGAATCATCAGGACTGGTTGTTTTTCATAAACTTAGCTGGCAGTCATCTTAGGGGGAATGCATAGAGACTCTCTGGAAGTTGAAAGAATGTGCACTCATCCATCAGGAAGGCACTATGAATTTTGCTTCTAAGGCAAAAATTGTGCGTTGCCACAGGTTAAAAAAAAAAACAGGTTTCAATAAGTTAGAAGGGCATATAAATGGATGGAAGAACTAATCCCTTTGTAGAGGGTGGGTTATGAAGAGTCAACTATCCTTTAGAAGTCTGAAGTTAGTAAGGCAGGAGGACAAATTGCTTCACAAACACATTGGTCAAGGAGACTCTACATCTTGCTACCTTCCTCTTCATTGTGAATTGGATAGCAGCCTCAAAGGCATAGACTGAGTCTTATACATACTGCTTATGTTTTTGAATATCTGTGAGGGTGACCATAATGAGACTCAGGCACCCATTCATATGGGGAATCCCAGCCATACTCTTTATGCTGCTGCATGGTCAGGGAGGGGCTGTCTTGTAGTAGACAAAAATCCAATAAGGCATCATGGAAAAATTAAAATGTTCAACAGACTATGAAGGAATGAGAAATGGGTGGCTTTTAGTAAAGCTACCAAATGAGCATATTCCTGATCATGCAGGAAATTACTAATCTGTTCTTTTCTATATGTAGTGATTAGACAGCTTACAAAGACCTGAAAACTCAGTCAGCCATCTACCTAGTACACTAAGATTTTAAGTATGTAAAAGAAAACAAACGGTTGTATGGCCCGGTATGCTGGAGGATACTGGTGGATTGACAGAGTTAGATATAAGAGCATAATAGGTTGTAGAACACTGAACCCATTTCACATCAGTGTCTCTGAAAAATGGTCCTTTTGTTAAGTGAGAGAGAGTGGATCTAGGCCTCTTGTCAGTCCTTGACAGTGGAAAACGGAGGAAAAAATCAGCCTTACCTACAGACTCATGGTCATTCACAAGAATTGAGAACTCAATTTATAGTTCCTTTGAGGATAGCTGCAATACAAGGTGGGCAACTACCTCTTGAGGAATTTTTCTCCAATAGTGAGCATTGCCACAACTAGAGAGGCCCATGTGAAAGTGGCAGTGCCATGGAAGGGTTCAGCATGATAATAAAAGCATGATTTAAAGGGTAATCACTGGAGGAAAGAGAAGAGCAACAGTGACACTAATAGTCATGGGCAGAGGCCTCTCAATTGCTAGCATAGCATCAAGGACAGAGGCTCTGTTGGGAATGGTGACTAAGTGAAAACTGAGGTTCCCTCTGCTCTTAAGTCGGACAAAGAAATAGTGAAATATTGTCTGTTCTCACTGTTGTTTTTAGGTGTGTCCAAGGTAGAATGTGTGTGGTCAATGAGTCTGTATAGAGTCAAAGTGGTAAAATCACAACTGTGTCTACCATTGTTTTACAGTGAATCCAAAGTAGAATGTGTATAATTTCTAATCAAAGAAAGAAAGAGTCAAGAGAGTTGGCCTAAAGTCTATCATGGTAGCAACAAATAACAAGAGGATCTGGCAGCACCTTTGTTCCTCAGTGTTTAGGAAGGTCAAAAATGCAAGGATGAAATCATGCCTTTTGTACTAACATGGGTGGAACTGGAGGCCATTATTGCAAGTAAAACAACTCAGAAACAGAATCAAACATTGCGTTTTCTCACATATAAGTAGGAGCTAAATAATATATTCATATGGACATACAGAATGGAATAATTGTGGAAACTACAAAAGGTGGGAGGATGGGAAGGGGCCGAAGGATGAAATCACAACTAATGACAAGTAGACAGTTGTTCTACATAGATATAAGTTGATATAAAGGGCTGAATAGAGCTCTATTGTACTACAATTTCTTTATCCGTTAAGCTGTTGATGGACACTTAGTTTGCTTCCAAATCTTAGCTTATGGTGAACAGTGCTGCAACAAACATGGTAGTGCAGATATCTCTTTAATATACTGATTTCCTTTCTTTGGGGGTATATACCAAGCAGTGGGATTGCTGGATCATATGATGGCTCAATTTTTAGATTTTTGAGGGACCCACAAATTGTTCTCCATAGTGGTTGTACTAATGTACATTCTCAATGTACGAGGGGGTTCCCTTTTCTCCTCATCCTCTCCAGTATTTCTTATTGCCTATCTTGGATAAAAGCCATTTTATATGGAGTGAAAAGATATCTTATTGTAGTTTTAATATGCATTTCTCTGATAATCAGTGATACTGAGCACCTTTTTATGTGTCTGTTTGACATTTGTATTCTTCTTTTGAGAAATGTCTATTCAAATATTTTGCCCATTATTTTGATGGGATAATTAGATATTTTCCTAGTGAGTTGTTTGAGTTCCTTATATATTCTGGTTATTAATCCCTTGTCAGATGGGTTGTTAGCAAATATTTTCTTCCATTCTGTGGGTTAAATAATCAACAATCACTTTGTTGATTGCTTCCTTTGCTGTGCAGAAACTTCTTAACTTGACGTGATTCTCATTTGTCCATTTTTTGTGTTGGCTGTCAATACTTGCACAGTGTTGCTCAAGAAATTTTTTCCCAGTGAGATGTCCTGGAGATTTTCCCCAGTAGTTTCTTATGGTATTTTCATAGTTTGAAGTCTTAGATTTAAGTCTTATTTTTTGTTTAATTGTACTTTAGGTTCTGGGGTACATGTGCAGATCATGCAGGATTGTTGCATAGGTACACACATGGCAGTGTGGTTTGCTGCCTCCATGTCCCCATCACCTACATCTGACATTTCTCCTCATGTTATTCCAGACCTCCCTATCCCCACCAACAGACCCCAGTTTGTGATACTCCCCTGCCTATGTCCATGTGTTCTCAATATTCAACACCTGCCTATGAGTGAGAACATGAGGTATTTGATTTTCTGTTCTTGTGTCAGTTTGCTGAGAGTGATGGTTTCCAGATTCATCCATGTCCCTACAAAGGACATGAATTCATGTTTTTTTTATGGCCGCATAGAATTCCATGGTGTATATATGTCACATTTTCCTTGCCCAGTCTATTATTAATGGGCATTTGGGTTGGTTCCAGGTATTTGCTATCGTAAACAGTGTTGCTATGAACATATGTGTGCATGTGTCTTTATAATAGAATGATTTATAATCCTTTGGGTATATACACAGTAACCGGATTGCTGGATCAAATGGAATTTCTATTTCTAGGTCCTCGAGGAAGCACCACACTGTCTTCCAAAATGGATGAACTGATTTACACTCCCAGCAACAGTGTGAAAGTGTTCCTATTTATCCACATCCTCTCTAGCATCTGTTGTCTCCAGATTTTTTTTTTTTTTTTTGAGACGGAGTTTTGCTCTTGTTACCCAGGCTGGAGTGCAATGGCGCGATCTTGGCTCACCGCAACCTCCACCTCCTGGGTTCAGGCAATTCTCCTGCCTCAGCCT
The DNA here is from genome assembly GCF_048565385.1 of Saimiri boliviensis. Classification (NCBI taxonomy): domain Eukaryota; kingdom Metazoa; phylum Chordata; class Mammalia; order Primates; family Cebidae; genus Saimiri; species Saimiri boliviensis. The sequence continues at coordinate 117,835,315 of NC_133470.1, forward strand.
CCTGAGTAGCTGGGATTATAGGCACGTGCCACCACGCCCAGCTAATTTTTTGTATTTTTAGTAGAGACGGGGTTTCACCATGTTGACCAGGATGGTCTCGATCTCTCGACCTCGTGATCCACCCGCCTCGGCCTCCCAAAGTGCTGGGATTACAGGCTTGAGCCACCGCGCCCGGCCTCCAGATTTTTTAATGATTGCCATTCTAACTGGCGTGAGGTGGTAACTCCAATGTGGTTTTGATTTGCATTTCTCTAATAATCAGTGATGAGCATTTTTTCATATGTTTGTTGGCCTCATTTATTTCTTCTTTTGAAAAGTGTCTGTTCATATCCTTTGCCCACTTTTGGATAGGTTTGTGGTTTTTTTGTAAATCTGTTTCAGTTCTTTGTAGAGTCTGGATATTAGCCCGTTGTCAGATGGGTAGCATGAGAATGGACTAAAACAATGAAATTCCTCAGGTTTTGTTTGTCTGTGGAAGTCTTTATTTCTCCTTTGTGTTCACCTACTATACAACTCTATAGTAAATGATTTTTTCCTTTGGCACTTTAAATACATCATGCCACTCTCTACTGACCTGTAAGATTTCCACTGAAAAGTCTGCTGCCAGACATATTGGAGTTCATTGTATGTTCCCTTTGTTTCTTTTCTCTTGTTGCTTTTAGCATTTTTTTTTAAATCCTTGACCTTTGGAAGTGTGATTATTAAATGCCTTGAGGTAGTTTTCTTTTGGTTAAATCTGCTTGATGTTCTATAACCTTCCTGTACTCGGATATTGATATCTTTAAGTTTGGGATGTTCTTTTTATTATCCCTTTGAATAAACTTTCTACCCTTATTTCTTCATCTGTCTCCACTTCAGAGGCAGTAACTCTTAGATTTGCCCTTTTGAGGCTTTTTTCTAGCTTCTCTAGGTATGCTTCATTTTTAAATTATTTTTTCATTTGTCTCCTCTGAGGATGTGTTTTCAAAGAGCCTGTCTTCAAGCTTAATAATTCTTTTGTCTGCTTGTTCAGTTTTGCAAATAAAGGACTCTGAGGCATTTTCTCTATGCCAATTGCATTTTTCAGCTCCAGAATTTCTGCTTGATTCTTTTTTAATTACTTCAATTTCTTTGTTAAGTTTATATAATAGGATTCTGAATTCTTTCTCCATATGATGTTGAATTTGAGTTTCCTCACTACAACTATTTTGAATTCTCTCTCTGAAAGGTCACATAACCCTGTTTCTCCAGGATTGGTACTTGGTGCATTATTTAGTTCATTTGGTGAGGTCATGTTTACCTGGATGGTTTTGATGCTAGTAGACGTTCTTTGATGTCTGGGTATTGAAGAATTAGGTATTTATTATAGTCTTCACTGTCTGGGCTTATTTGTAGCCTTTCCTCTTGGGAAGGCTTTTTAGATATTTGAAAGGACTTGGGTGTTGTGGTCTAAGCTTCTTCTGGTTTGGGCAGCACTGCAAGCCTAGTAACACTGTTTCCTGCAGACTTGCAGAGGTTTTGGACAAGATCTAAAATATTTCTCTGGATTACCAGTCAGAGACTCTTGTCCCTGTCCTCTACTTTCTCCCAAAGAAACGGAGTCTCTCTGTCTGTTCTGAGCCACCTAAAGCTGAGGGTGGAGTGATACAAGCACCTCTGTGGCCACCACCACTGTGACTGTACTGGGTCAGAACTGAAACCAACTCAGCACTAGGTCTCACCCAAGGCCTGCTATAACCTCTCCCTGGCTACTGCCTGGGTTCACCCAAGCTCCTAGAGTTCTACAACCAGCTTGTGGCAAAGTCAGTCAGGCCTGTGTCCTTCCCTTCAGGGAGATGAGTTCCCCCAGGCCCTGGGTAGGTCCAGAGGTGCCATTTGGTAGTCAGGGACTAGAATCAAAAACTTTAGAACTCTAACTGGTATTCTAATGTACTATAGCTGAGCTGGCACTCAAACCATAAGATGCAGTTCTTCCCAGTCTTCCCTTCCCTTTCCAAAGGCAGAGGAGTCTCACCCTTCCTTCCTGCCACCATGAGAAGAAGGATGTGTTTACTTCCCCTTACACCGTGGTTGTAAGTTTCCTAAAACCTCCCCAGCCATGCTGAACTGTGAGCCAATAAAACCTCTTTCCTTTATAAGTTACTCAGTCTCAGGTATGTCTTTTTTAGCAGCATGAGAACAGACAAACAATGAAATTCCTCAGCTTTTGTTTGTCTGGGGAAGTCTTTATTTCTCCTTCATGTTCACTGACTATACTATTCTAGGGTAAATGATTTTCATAGCCACCATCACCACATGCCACGAGGAGTTCTGCCAGATTACTGCTGATGTTCACTTAAGGCACAAGAATCTTTAGTCACCTTGTGGTGAATGTTGCCTGTTCTGGGATTCACCTGTCAGGGCAGTGGGCTCCCTGCCCTGGGGAAGGTTGATAGATGCCATTCAAGAGTCAAGTCCTGAAATCAGGGACCCCAAAAGCCCACTTTTTGCCCTGCCCCTATTATTGCCATGCCAGTACTTACGGTGTAAAACAAAATATCCTGTACTTTTCCCTCCACTTTTCTCAAGCAGAAGTTTTACCCCATAGTCACCATTGCTGGAAATATGCTGAGTCTCACCCAAAGGCAGCAAATCTCAGAGGCTCACTGAGGCCCTTATATTGGTCTGTTCTCACATTGCTATAAAGAAATACCCAGACTGGGCAATTTATAAAGAAGAGGTTTTATTTCCTCACAGTGCCATAAGGCTGAGGAGGCGTCAAGAAACTTACAATCATGGTGGAAGGTGAAGAGAAAGCAAGTGCTTGGATCTTCTCACATGGTGGCAGGCAAGAGAAGTACAAGGAGGGGAAATGCTAGATGCTTATAAAGTAATGAGATCTCATGAGAACTCACTATCATAAGAACAGCATGGGGGAAACTGCCCCCATGATCCAATCATCTCCCACCAGGTACTATGGGGATTACAATTCAAGATGAGATTTAGGTAGGGACACAGAGCCAAACCATATCAGCCTTCACTGTAGTACATATGTATTGCCACTGGTTATTCAGGGCCCAAGGGCTCTTCAGCAGTTGATGAATGCTGCCAGGACTAGGCCCTTTCCCTCAAGGCAGCAGGTTCCCTTCTGGCCCAGGGTTTGTCTAGAAATGTTGTCTGGGAGTAGGACCTGGAACAGAGGCCTCACAACTCTGACTGGTGCCCTATCCTGCTGTGGCTGAGCTAGTATCCAGGTTGTAAGACAAAGTCCTCCCCATTATTCCCTATTCTTTCCTCAAGCAGAAAGAAGGTGTCTTTTTTAGAGATGGGATCTCTGCAGCCTATGATTAGGGGAGGGGTGATGCCAGCACTCTCTTAGCTGCCCCAGCTGGTGTCTCAGTATGTTGCTTGCTCCCCACAGTTCACTGTATCTGGCCCAGTTCAGCACTAGGACTCACCTAAGAGTTGCAGTTCTTATGACCTCGACAGCTTTTCAAATTTACTTAGAGACTGAGAGTACTTTGGCCCTAGGTGACGAGGTTTTCAGGAACTCAAATTCAGACTGCTGGGATGGGTGATTCTCCTCTGACTAGGGCTGGTTTTACATACTCCATGAGTTAGCATCAGCTAAGTTTGATTTAGTCTTTCTTTCTGCTCTAACAGAACAGCACTGAGTTCAAAGCCTCACAATGGCTGTGTTCTCCTTCTCCCAATGCTCAGAGATGCTCTCAGCATCATGCTGCTGCTGCTGTGGGTAGACGATGGGGGTGGTGTTGGAGAGTCAGGATTTTTTTCTTTTTTTTCTTTTTTTTTTTTGAGACGGAGTGTCGCTCTTGTTACCCAGGCTGGAGTGCAATGGCTCGATCTCGGCTCACCGCAACCTCCGCCTCCTGGGTTCAGGCAATTCTCCTGCCTCAGCCTCCTGAGTAGCTGGGATTATAGGCACGCACCACCATGCCCAGCTAATTTTTTGTATTTTTAGTAGAGACGGGGTTTCACCATGTTGACCAGGTTGGTCTCGATCTCTCAACCTTGTGATCCACCCGCCTCGGCCTCCCAAAGTGCTGGGATTACAGGCTTGAGCCACCGCGCCCGGCCGAGTCAGGATTTTTTTCTTACTCTTCAGTGCTTCTTTCAGTGATATATAGTTAAAACCAGATACTATGAGTGCTCTCCTCAGTTTTGTTTTTTATGAAGAGTTTTTTACCTATACAGATAGTTGCTAAATTGGTGTGCTTGCTGGAGAATCATCGGTGGAGCCTTCTATTCTGCCATCTTCCTCCTTTGGTATCACTGGAATTAATTTTGGTGAAGACCTAGATCCTAAGATTTCCCTGTTTTGTTTGTTTTGTTTTTGTTTTGTACATTTCTTTGTCCTATCCCAATCTTGAGCCTTGTGTTATCTTTAGTCCCATTCCTATTCTTCCTTTACCACCCCATTTCTCCACAAGAATAGATCTTTGATTTGGCATCCATAAATCACTTAACTATCTGGTTTAAGAAGTATTTAGCCCTCCAGACTCTATCCTGGAGGCAAGGCACAGAGAGCTCATGTTTAAAAATATGAAGAAAAATAAAAGCATAAGGAGAGCAAGATGGCACAAAGAAGTTGGTCCTGTAATATAGCTGAAAAATTGGAAAGATCTGAAGAGTGGCAGCTTTGAAATAGGAAAGAAAGAAAACCCACACAATAAATGCAGTCAGTCCATTATCTATTTAGACCCTTAAGGCTCAAGATCATGTATCATAGTCAATCTCTCTCCTTCCAGCAGCAGCCTCTGCTGCATCCTGCCTTCTGTAAAATGGCTGTTTTCCAGAAAGTTTTGTCTTCATTTCTCTATCCTCAGAAATTCACCTAGAGGAGGGGGCTTAGTTGAGTTCTCTCTTAACCAATCATATTCTGACTTTGTCTTTTCCCTGCATTTGGACAGGTCACTTCCTATTCAGTTTCTTCATCTGTGGAGTGAAGAGAGTAAAATGGAGAAGTGACTTTCCATTTCTCTCTCTCTCTCTCTCTCTCTCTCTCTCTCTCTGTGTGTGTGTGTGTGCGTGTGGGTGTGTCTGTGTGTGTGTGCGTGGGTGTGTATGTGCATGTTTTATGACTACAAGTTTCACAAAATAATACTCAGTACTACTCATGGGTGAGGGACCCTAATATTTTTTGTGCTATTCTCTTTTGTTATTTTAATTGCTTGCTGTTACCCAATGATACTGATTTTATAACCCTGAGAGTGGGGATTGGTAGTTTGAGGGTCTTTAAGATATTTTTCTGCTCTAATATGCTAAAAGTTAGAGGATCTATATTGGAAACCTGGCAAAACAAAATAACATTTATCCATAGCTGCAGCCTTGCTGAGTCTCTCCCTTTGACTTTTCCTCTACTTGTCAGCAGTTATAAAAGTCAAATATTCTGCATCGCCAAAACATGGTTCCCTAGGCCTGTCTGCCCTCCTATCCACCCTCCCATTCGCATGGCAATGTCCAGGCCCATCCTTTCACACTGCAGTGCCCGGGCACTTAGCATTTCTAAACCCCAGTGACCTCATCTGTAAAAAAGAAATAAATGCAGACTTTACAGGTTGTGATAAGGATAAAATGAGATTCTGGGTGTGAAGATGTCCACAAGGGTCATGACCTGCCAATTCCTCAGGCTCAATGTGACCTGCAGGCATACTTTGTGCTGTACTATGCACACACTTCACTTTGCCACTGAACCTACCATTCCTGTTGTCTAACACTCTCTGATGGCCCACATTCAGATGACCCTTAAAGGCATTTAAGTGTGCTATTCCTGGCTTAGTTAGCATAAGGCATGGAACAAATCTGGCATTTAATGCAGGCCATTCTCTTTATTTTTCCTGGTCTAGCACTGTGGAAATCACTTAAGTCATGTGACCTCAGGCAGGTTGTCTAAATTCTAAGTCTCATTTTCCTCATTAAAGTGTAAATAACACCTGTCCTGCTTGCTTTTCAGGGTTATTGGGAGGATCAAATAAGACAACAGATTCTTCATTTATGAATCATTTATTAATTCATTTGACCAAAGTTTATTGATCCATGTATGTCCCAATAGTAGCCTTCAGTGTCAAAGGGAAGATATACCTGGAGAAAGGTGTTGCCATTGAGCTCATGCACAGAGCTGGGGAAACAGGGGAATAAGCATGAGAAGCCTGACAATAAGGCAAGAGTTTATTGTCAACAAGAGTGTCAAAATATCAACTATGGGGTTGAATTAGTAAAAGGTTTTGTGAGAACATCAGCCTTTTGGTGCCACAGATAATGCTATCAAATTATTCCTTACATGACTCTGCCACACTAGCTCTTCATGTTATCTAGTGCCTTTTCCTTATGTCCTCTCATTTGTCATCCCTCCCTGATCCTCACTGCCAGCAGACCTGTGAGGTAAATATAGCTAGCTCTGTTATCCCCACGTCACAGATAAGGGAACTCAAGCTCATAGATATTAAGAGATATGTCCAAGATCACTTACCCAGGCAGACTTCCTCACAGCTGCCTTCCATAGGCACATATCCTCTGTTTTATGATGGAAATGTGATGTATCAAACAATGGAATGGGTAGTGGAATGTTGATTGCTATCCATCATACCCAACATCCCTCAGAACTTGGAAGGTTTTAGTGCTCTGAGATATGACTGGCTTAACATTGCTGGCCCTCCCTGTGGTTTGCATTTCCAGAGCTTTTCATGTAACACACAAATCACCTCTTCATGGCTTTTGACTGCACCACTGCTGCCCAGTTGTTCAGCTTCCCCACAGTACTCTATCATAATTAAACTAGGCAAAATAACAACACAGACTCATGATTAACATATTAATAAGCTTTACGTCATATGTCCTGACAATGTTTCTCATTACTCATGATGCATCACAAAGTGATTCTCCAGAGGCACCTGAAGAATAGCAAGTCTAATTTTGGCAAATGAGTGATGATAAATTTCACGTCATTCATCTAGGGAATGGTCATAAGTGAAAAACAAAACCAGGCACTACTTCAGTAGAGGTGAAACCGATGAAAATGCAAAGTAAGCTCCACTTACTGAACCATGAGATTTGGACTTCTCTATAATGATCTAAAATAATTGAGAAACATTCAACAAAATAACTAATACTCATCAAGAGTGTCCAGGTGATGAAAGACAAAGACTAAAGTACCGTCACAAACTGGAAAAGAGCAAAGAGATATGATAACTGTTACAATGGGGAATCTGGAATAGAATAGAACAGGGACATTCATTCAAGAAACCTGATGAAATTCCAATAAGGTCTGTAGTTTAGTTAATAGTATTAAACCAATGTAATTTTCTGGTTTTGATAATTTTATGAAGGTTATACAAGCCGTTAACATTAAAGGTAAAGAGTATATGGAAACTTTCTGGACTATTTTTGCACCTTAAGTCCAAAATTATTTTAGAATAAGAAATTTAAAATGATCTGAATGTATAGACACAATCTTCACTGTGCAACATGAAATAAACCGGCCATACAGGAGCTAAACTCAGCATTTGGTAGTGGGTATTAGCCTGGTCCATGTTTCTTCTTTGGCCTTATGAGCAAGTCAGATTTTGTAGGTTTTTACATATATCAGTAATGAGAATCCTAGGCCAGGATGAGGGATGATTGTGAAACAATGAATGTGAGAGTGGAATTGAGTTCTATGACCCTAACTTCTTTTCACTTCAATTTCCTCATTTAGAAAAGATGGAATTGAACTCAATTTTTAAACAATGCTTTAAAATATTGAAATTTTATGACATTACTTCTAACTCAACTATACATGTTGAGGAAAATGAATCTTGGGAAAAGTTGAAACAAGAATGTCAAAGAAGGGATAACTTCTTTGGAGGTAGTAGGATTGGCAATGATTGTGGAGACAATGGTGACTTGCGAAATCCCTTTACAAAATAGCCAAGGCTAGTCCTATAACTGTTACCTTGTCAGCAGGTATGACATCCTATTGGATACTGGGGATAAAGGATGATGCTGGGAGCAGGATATGAGGTCATCATACACTACGGGAAATGGTAATGGAGGATCCCTCTTTTGTCTGAGTAGTATCTACTCGCAGTGCCTATGAAACTTTTTTTTTTTTTTTTCAATCAGAACAACACTGTTGTCCAGGAAATATAAGCCATATTCTATTTGCAGAATTGTTTATATATGTGTTGTTTCCATTTTCAAGATGAGGAAATTGCAGAGCAATCTGTTCCTGGGGCTCTGGCCAAAGTTTCAGGAATCTAGTGAAGTAGGTTCCCCCTCAACTTTGTGCACTGTAGTAATAGCAAAAATAGTAAGAGTAATCATCACCATTATCATTATCACCCCTTTACTTATATAGCACCTTTAATCTTTCAAAGAACATTTAAGTCATTATTACTTTGTTTCTTCCTATCTATTCTGTGCCCCTAAGATAGGCAAGGTAGATATGACTATTGACTTTTTTACAAGGGAGAATGCTTTGTGATGTTTTGGATATTCACGCAATAGTTTTTTTCTGACTGAAAGAATGTTGTCCTTGATTCACCATTTGAACATCTTCGAACTCTTTAGAACATCACCCCAATACTTCTAAGGTGACCCAAGTCCTAATAGTTGTCTTTTGCAAGAAGCCACAATAGAGGGAAGTATTTTTGTGAAGTTTGACATTTAGAAAGAGTTAACAAGGGTAAATATGTAAAAGTAATAGGAAAGTCATAATTTCACATTACCGTTAAATGTAATATTTTGCTAACCCTTTTCTAACTCGACTGCCTCTACTAATTTTGCTTGATGTTCTGTATTAAATTGTAATTATTAAAATCTATATTTTCTCTTAATACACTTTGTTTTAGACACACAAAGCCAGTCCTATTTAAATTCTTCTTCGATTCAGGTTATCTCATTGCATACTAGTTGAGCACATGTGAATATCATTAAGTGAATAACTGGGATCTTCTAGTTCATTTACATAGTAAGGTGATGGAAAAAGATCTTTAGTTCTGGGTTTTAATTGCATTCCTGTAGCAACTTTAAGGGGGAAGAGGGAGGATAGAAGTTTTCCATTAATAAAAAATAACATCTTTCTCAATTAGTCTTTTTTTTTTATGTGAAATCCACATAAAACCTTTTTAAAAGTGTACAATTCAGTGGTATTTACTATATCTACAATGCTGTGTCCCTCTCTCTACATATATTTGTGTGTGTGTGTGTGTGTTTGTGAGAGAGAGAGAGTGAGAGAGAGAGAGAGTGAGTGAGTGAGTGAGTATCTTTTAAGAGAGGTGTGCTATTTGCAAGAACCATCCGAAGGGGAGGTTTCCTGGACAGTGTGTAGAATCTTATTAGTATTATTTGTTTTATACCCTTGTTCCTAAGCTTGATCATGCCTTTTCGATCATATAGGATTTTGACCTCTAAAACAAGCATGAGTAGTTAAGAAGGTAGGCTGTGCAGTCATATTTGCTGGGACCTAATTCCTACTCATCATTCCCTAGTTATGGTCTTGCTTCACCTTTTTGAGCCTCAATTTCATTAGTGGCAAAAGTGAGATATAATAGTATCTACCTCCGAATGCTATGAGGATTAAATGACCTGGCAGGAGTTATCTTGCACAAAGTAAAGTGTTCAATAAACATGATCTATTATCACTGTGATCAGCATTATTATAATGTACAGCATCAACATCTGAAATGGCATGGTATATTTTTAACTCAGGAGAGGAAACCATTGTCTTTGAATGGCATGTAAGACCTAGTGACCAGTGAGGTGAGGCAGGAAGGAAGCACCATATCACCTAGGGTCATTTTTTTCCTTTGGCAATACAAAAAGAGATGCTGCCTTAGCAGCAAACATTTCTAAAATTTAATTTAGTTAAGTGGCTGGAGAATGACAGACTCTTGAACAATTATTTCAGTTCTGATCTACAGGAAAGAAAAGGAATTGTTTCTGTAAGAATTTTAGTCCTGCTGCAGAATATTCTCACACTCCACTGACCTCTTCATCTTTACCAAGCCTTTCAGATAATGCCCGGATCTTCATAGGAGGTTGAATCTAGGCGTTGTAGTACAGTCCCTATTGAGTGCATTATGTTGCAAGCTACTTGGAGATCATTTGGTGAAAACTCTGTCCATTATTTGCCCACAGCATGATGTCATTAGGGAAAACCATATCTGTGACTTAAGTGCTTCCAGGGCTTTTGAAGAATGTGTCAAGTGAGATGACAAGTTTTGTCTGTCTATAAGGTGTTTCCTGTTATTCTCCATAGGAATCCTTATGTTTGGCCAGCTTTTGGCTAGTTATCATGCTTTGTTTTTTTTCTGGGAATGCTAGAATTTTTCTGGTGATTTAACGCATTTGTGGGTTTTAATGGTCTTTGACATTATAAAACCACTAGTTCCTTTTTCTTTTATTCAAATATGATTTTTGTAATGATAAGAGGAATTTTATTGTATTCTGTTGAAATGGCCCCAGAAAAATGAATGTATAATTGAATGCAGTCCAACTGTTGGTACTATTTAACTACAAATGTGAAATATTGTGAGATATTTGCAGTAGGCTTCTCTCATATGTACATGTGGCTATATCAGATAAGGAAACATACATATCTTGAGAAAAAATACCTAGGGAGTTCATTTTGTAAGCAAAATCCTGTTTCAAAACACAATAAACTGTGAAATTGAGGCTAAGAAACAGTAAGAAATAGAGAATATTTCTATACTATGGAGAGGACTAGAGAGAGAGTCAGGGAATCGGGATTCTGCTTGTGGATTTCCCACTAAGTAACTGTGTGGCTATACCTCATCACTTTACATTTCTGGGTCTCAACTTTCTTATCTGTACAAAGATAAGATTGGATATGATGAACTCTGAGAATCCTGTGAGTTATAAATGTCTGTCCTCCCATAATTCCACATGTTAAAGACAATTTTATCAGATTTGGGTGACTAGAAAATTTAATGATTAGTGTTGAGGAGGAACAAAATTGCCTGTGTTTGTAATTTTGTAAAAATTACTTTGGAATGGCTATTTTTGTTGCCAAGTATCAGTAGTTACATAATCTTGTGCCTTGAGCCAATACAAATTCTTAGATCACATCTTACTCTTTACCTAAACCACTTTTAAACAGTTCTACAATTTTCATTTTTTTGTTTGATATGACAGTCCTTGAGGTTAGGTTTTGTATTGGTCCATTCTCCCCCTGCCATTAAGTACATACCCAGGACTGGGTAATTTACAAATAAAGAGGTTTAATTGGCTCACAGTTCTATGTGGCTGGGGAGGCCTCAGGAAACTTATAATGCAGGAGGAAGCAAACACAGCCTTCTTCACATAGTGGCAGGAGGAAGTGCTGAGGAAAGGAGGAAAAGCCCCTTATAAAACCATCAGATATTGTGAGGACTCACTTTCTATTACAAGAACAGCATGGGATAAACTGCCTCTATGATTCAATTATCTCCCACCAGGTCCCTCTCACAACACGTAGGAGTTATTGGATTATAATTCAAGATGAGATTTGGGTGGGGACACAAAGCCAAAGCATATCAGGTGTTAATCATTATTTCCATGTCCATAGTTGAGATGAGCAATTTGAGGCCAGAGAAGTTAAGTGACTTTCTTGGTCACATGTTTAGTAAGTGATGTAACTGGAGCATCACCCCAGGTTCCCTGCCTCTAGGACCAGTTCCCTTTCTACTTCTACGTTTTCAATTATAATAATCATATTATTGAATATTTGTTTTGCACTAGATATTGTAAGAGATTTTATTAACTCATTCTTCTTGTTTTCCAGACAAAGAAAGTAAGGTACAGAAAGCAGATGTATCTTGGTTAAGGTCAAACAACTCTTAGGAGGTAGAACTGACAACAGATTCCATGTCTGTCATACGTAGACTCTGTGTTATTAGCTGTTATGCCTTGAATCATTACTATGTTTGTTAGCCTACTTTTTCTGAACAGACTTCTTTCAAAGATTATTTCAATGAGCATATGATAACAAAAGCCTCAGAGGCAGGAGCTAAGAAGGCAAGGTTAGGCTAATGCGAATCCATCTGATCTCCAAATGTTATAGATGCATTCTCAGGTCTGGCCCAGTTCTCACCCAAGAGATGTCCCTGAAGTTTTGTGGTATGGTTCTAGAAAAATGTTCTCTTCCAGCTGCTTGGAATATTCTTCCACCAGATCGCCTTGCTCTTCCCTTCGCTCAAGCATCTCTTCAAATATCACCCTCTCTGAGAGGCCTTCCCTTAACACCTTATCCAAAGTATCACCCCTGGCTTTCTAACTCCTTATTTTGCGTTTTTTTCCTCCTTAGCAGTTGTCACTACCAGAGAGATTGTATTTGCTTACTCATTTGTTATTTGTCTTCTGCCATGAGAATATAAGCTCCATGAAGGCAGGGCTTTTTCTGGTGTATTCAATGTTATAGTAACATTTAATATATTTACTCCTAGAACAGTGCCAGGCATATAGTATTCACTCAGCAAATTGTTGAAGAAATGAAAGGAAGAACAATTGATAGTGGCTGATTATACCTGAAGAGTAAGAATTTATACGTGAACATGGAAAAGGGCCACAAGAAATTCTGGCCAGCATCAGGAACCAAAGGGCAGGGTAGGTTGTCCAGCAGGCTAAAATAAAAATCTGTTCAAAAGAGTGGGAAGTGGAAGGGTTTACAATTCAAGCAATAATGCCCTCAGTGGTTGAATAGTTTAGTTAGGTTGTTCTAGCTCCATTATGATCATTAAAATCTTCTAGATTTAGGTTTTTAGGTAAATGGATCTTCCCAAGTTTTAATTTAAATTGTAGATCTTTGGATATTTAAGCTTGACTAGGTCTTTAGAGCTCTGCAGTCCACCTCCCTCATAAGGAAAGTGACTCTTGGACAGGGGAAGTAATTTTCTTAAGGTCAAGTATGGCCAATTACTAACAGAAAATTAACAAAACTGCCAAAATATTTTCAAGCACAGAATTTCAGTAAAACTTCAAGAATCTTTTGGCTGTACAGAAACATATGGAAGTCTTTTAAAAATTACTTAAGTCTGGGTCCCACATATACAATTTTATCCAAATTACAAATTTAATCATGAGTCTAATTTGCAGATTGGGTTAAGAATCACCAGTCTGGAAGTTAGGAGAGTGGGTTTAAAACAAAGTTGTGTTCAAATCTCATTTCTCTCATTTACTGGCTGCTATGATATTGGGTAAGTTAATCCTTCTGAGCCTTAGCTTCCTTATTTGTAATATGAAGGTAATCATGTACTGAACTCACAGGATTTTTATAGAGATTAAATGAGATAAGGTCCACAAAGCACATAGCATGGTGCCAGAAACCCAGTAAGCACTTGATAAATGATAGCTATTTTTATTATTATTACTATCATGCTAAATAATAGTCATTATTGTATGAATAATTATTTTTTCTCTGTATTTAAAAAAATGGCTACTTTAAAACTATATTAATAGAAACATTAGCCAAATGGTACAATTTGAAGATATGAGACTGTCTTGATATAGCTATGTGTAGGGTGATCTATTTAAAAGAGATGTAGACTTACTGTCAAATGGGACTGAAATATTTGAAATAGGCCTGCCTTATAGTTATGTTACAGAAACCACAACTCTGAATTCAGTGGGAATCATATTGATATATTGTATTACCTTCCACACCAATGATCAAGGTTCATACTGTCTCTGGGTTGGGGTAGCTACACAGCCAGAACGAGGCCACAGAGAAGTAGCTAGGTTCTACCAGCCTGAGGCATGCTCAAATAATCCTGTGGGGCAAAGGAACAATCGTAGCACTGAGATGTAGGTTAAGATGATATAGAATATGAGAAATGAGCTCTATATGTCCCTCTGTTTTTCTTTACTCTCTTGTGGATATTCTTGGAATATACATTTTAAAAAGTGTAATAACAACAACAGAAACTTCCTGCATGTAAAAAGAAGTCACTTGATGATCAACAATCTAAATATTCTACTCATGGGAAGCCTGGTTTGCTTTTAGAGCAAGAAGGCATTGAGGCCAATTTAACCTCCTTTCAGATTTTAGCTCCAGAGTCAAACAAGAACTCTGTGAAATGTTGGGTAAACATTTTAGAAGAATGAAATGAGTCACATTTTAAAATGTGCATTTCGACTGGAGCTAATAATCTTAAATGTGGAAAAACTGGCAACAAAATTTCATTAATAGTAGCAATATCATACTTACTTGAGTTTGGCAAGAAGTATATTAGCCAAAGCATCGAAAAGTTGGAGTTGACTAATGAAGAGTGAGAAGCAACACAGGATACTTGCAGATACCTTTGTTTAGAGAACCCTTCAAAAATTGATCTTTTGTGTACATTAAATGTATTTAAAATAAATTTCAATTAACTGATGGTTGTGTTTTTAAGAACACAATGGAACAGTATCAAATTCTGAATGAGTATATAATTCTAGTTTAAAGTTTAATTTCCATTAAAATGACTTGAAATTTATTTTGTAAATCATGCTTATTGTGATAGTAGTCCTCTGACTACAGAAATATTAGAATATTCCTTCTTAATTTAATGGAACCAACTTTCCTAACAGCATCTCCCACAATTTTCTATAAGTATTAGTCAAAATGTACAAATGTACACACATGGCCAGCAGTAAGTCTCAAATAGGATGGAAATGAACTTACACATCTTCCAGCTGGGTGATGGCATATTTTTCAAATTCCTTTGTGGAAATGGAATTTTCCTTTATAGAAAACTTTGTAAGCTCACTTTACCAGAGATGAAGAGGAAAGCTAATTAAGATCTGAGACACTTTTTGGGGAGTTTTGTAAGAAACAAAAAGCTTTTAGCTTAGATTTGTTTCACTTTTTAAGAAGTAATTTCTCCTCCATGTTCAGGTGATCATTTCTTCAGTTTCTTTTAAAATGATGCTTGTTTGATCATAGTTATAATTGACACATGGAAAATAGTCTTTATGTGCCAGATACAATTAAAAAATTGGGAAAACTGAGACTTTTTTTTTTTAAAGTAAACTCTTCTAATTTTGCATTAGTGGTTTATGTCAAACAGCTTCAAATGGCTGTAGTGTTAATTGCTAGCAACTTCCTGTGGGACCTTTAGCCTGTCTACCAATTTGAACATTTTCAATAATAAATCACTTAATACCTCCTTCCTTCCCCTTCTCCCTTCCTGACTTCAGTTGCAGGATAAATATCTTGCCTTATATGGTGCTGATGGAACTTTGCAAGTTTCACTTAATCTCAGCACATTTGATGATATTGCTAACGCCTGTCATTTTTCCAACACCCAGAAGAATACCTTGCGTAGGCATGATCACTCTACAGCCCACTCAGTAACATGAGTAATGATCTTTAAGTGAACCACTGTAAGGGCTTGGATAATTTAGACAGGAAAATTGGAACAACTGTGCATTTTTCTACAAAAATGTAAGTCTGATTTTCTGCTTAGTGGGACTATACAATCTGGTAATGCAAAAAAGCCTTTCAGAGGGCTGGAAAATTTTTACCACAAAGTGAGGGAAAGTGTGAGCCTATGTGTTTATGTTGTGCATGTTTGCCTGTGTATGTATACATATAACACATCTCTGGAGACTAGAATGGTAGATCAGCAGTTTCCTTTCAGGCTTATGAATAATAAACACTGAAAGAGGAGCACATATGATGTTTTTCTACTGTTTCTTAGTGCCACAACATGTTCTGAGATGACTGTTCCTCGTCCCAACCAGCCTCTGATGCTCTGCCAGCTTGGCTCTAAAAACCTTTAAGAGAGAATGGTATTTGTCCTCCTATATTGCTTGCTACTCTACTCAGCACCTCTTTGACAAGGGGAAAGAAACCAGGGTAGATTTATTTTTCTGTTTACAGCGAGTAAATTCTAGAAAGGAATCTCCGACTCCAAAGAGAAAACCCAGTAACAGATGGAGAAGATCTTGATTTGGGAGAAGGGAGAGAGAGACCATTCAATTGGATAATTTCTAATTGTACTTACATCTCAAAGATTGAAATTTTCCTAACTAGAGGCTAGAAAGGGTGGACTATAGTATCAGTTGACATCCTGGGGAAGGAAGTCAGTGTAAGTATTGGTGAGCTGTTACAGAAAACCTATTATATAAATGAACTGGAGAAAATTGCTAAGAAACTATCCCTTGATTTGTCTTGAATTATCACCATTTCCTACATCTACAATCCTGTTTATTTTTCATAAGAACCCTAGGAAATCAGCTGTATCAGTGACAGCATCCCTATTTGTGTGTGTGTGTGTGTGTGTGTGTGTGTGTGTGTGTGTGTGTGTGAGAGAGAGAGAGAGAGAGAGAGAGAGAGAGAGACAGACAGACAGACAGAGACAGTCTCTTTCTGTTGCCAGGCTGCAGTGCAGTGGCATGATCTTGGCTCACTGCAACCTCCACCTCCCTAGTTCAAGTGATTCTCCTGCCTCAGCCTCTGGAGTAGCTGGGATTACAAGAACATGTCACCAGGCCCAGCTAATTTTTGTATTTTTAGTAGAGACAGGGTTTCACCATGTTGGCCAGGATGGTCTTGATATCCTGACCTTGTGATCTGCCTGCCTTGGCCTCCTAAATTGCTGGGATTACAGGAGTGATCCCCCATTCCTGGGTACATTCCTATTTTATAGATGACAAAACTGATATTCAAAGGGTTTACACAAGGTCGCACAGGTTGGTTTTGGTCTCATCAGGACTGATT
This sequence comes from Saimiri boliviensis, assembly GCF_048565385.1. Lineage (NCBI taxonomy): Eukaryota > Metazoa > Chordata > Mammalia > Primates > Cebidae > Saimiri > Saimiri boliviensis. The sequence continues at coordinate 117,851,972 of NC_133470.1, forward strand.
TTGTTTTCAGTTCTTCCACTGGTTACACCTATAACACAAATTAACTTTTGTGTCCCTCTTTTATTTTTCAATTTTTGACCGAGAAGGATGAATAATTTAGTTCACATCTAATATCCTATCCCTTCCCACAACTTGATTTTTGTTTCTTTTACAGTAAGTAGTAAGCAATGACTGTGTGACATGAGGAAGTCACTTCCCTTTCCTGAGCTCCACTTTTCTCACCTGTAAAGTGAGAGGTCAGATGCCCTCTAAATTTCCTTTCAGCCCTGACCTAATACAAGTAACAGTCAACGAGCACAGTCTCTTAATCATTTACACAGTATCTGGTTCCTTCAGCTACATAGTTGTTCCATTGGAAATATTACTGCTGTCTGAATGTGAATCGATGAAGAGTTAATGCTTAACTGGGACCTAATGGTAAGCAACTGTGACTTGTGTTAGGAAGATTTTTAAGATTTCTTTGTCCAATGACCTGCATCGATACAAGCGATCCAGAAAACTGCTGCTCACACTACGTTATTACTGACTGCCCTGTCAACAGTGATGCTAAATGATTGTGATAATCCCTGGAGGAAAAATAGAAGCACATTTGTCCCTTCGATCCATAACTGGCCTGACACTGAGTCCCAGAGACCATGCATATTCAGTCTCTCTATTGATAATAAATGCTGTATGTGTCATTTCATCTGGCCTTGATTTGGCTGATATGCCTTTCTTTTGCCTAGGACTATTTTAGTCATCTTCACTCTTGGAAGATATGTTATATGTACACACATTGTCCTTCATTTTTAGAGGACAATTCAGACAGATTGCATTGTGCCAAGGCTGAGTTAAGAAAGATTTGTTGTCTTTTTCGGAAGATGGATTGGGCAAAAAATACATCTGTTAGTCATTGGTATATTTGATTAGAAAGAAAAAAACAACATCCAGCTAATAGCCATATATGTTGACAGTGTGATAAGGTGGAAAGAGTATACAGGTTTAGACTTTGCACAGTCCTGGGTTGAAATTATCCCAGCTCTGCCACTTACAAGCTGTGTGATCTGAATATGATAATGCCAATTCCTAAGGAATATTGTAATTTATGAAGAGGTACTAGCATAGTTTCTGATCTAAAATAGTGCTCAATAAATAGGATGTATTTTATCAAGAAAGATCAACTGTCACCGTCATCATAGTATTTCTATTTATTCATATGTTTCAAAAACTGCATAAGGTAAAACAGTCCAGGGCTTGTATTATTCCTCTGCTTCTACCACCGTGTCTAGCACAGTATTTGGAATATGGTCAGCGTTCAATTATTGTTAAAGAAGTGAATGAATAAATGAGCAACAGTAATACCAAAAGATGATGCAGGTATTATTTCCATTTTTGCTCATCAGCAAACTGCAAATACAAGGGGTTGTGACTTGTTCAACTGCTATGAGTAAGTTGTCAAAGCAAAATCTCACACCTACGTCTTTTGATTTTAAGGTAGATGCTTGTTAGCAGTATATCCCTTGATAATCTATAACTGTTTTATTCCCCCAAATTTAGGAGCACTTGTGAGTTTCTAAAGATTTGTCAGTCACTCCTTTGCCTTATGAGGTCCCTGTCTAAGTAGGGTAAAAAGGTCAATCTTATTATTTGTTCATTCATTCAACAATTTTTGAGTAGTGCATTAGAGATTTTGAAGAAAAACATGGATTAGAGTGGGTTCTGTGGGGGCCCATAGCCCCGGGACAGAGCCTTTATTTTGTATCTTGTGGTTGTCTATAGATATTTCTAGAACCGTAAACAGTATTACCTATAACACTTAGGCATCTGACTTCTATTTTTTTGGTAAGCTTACCAAAGAAGAAAAATAAGCTAGAGTCTCATTTTTCAAACTTCTTGCCCAGGACTCATGTTCTTGATTAACCAAGCCCACTTTTCCTGATGGCAACAGTAAGGAGAAGGGGTCTTTTTGTTGTACACAGGGAGATGATTCAATTCGGACTTCACACTGGGCACATTTTTAGTAGTTATTCTGTCTACTCCCTTTTAGCATGAGAACAGGCAGATTTTCTTCACTGATCCCACCTATGGCCTGACCGTTGCTAACACTGACAAACTGGGCCAAGGATCTTACACTACTTCCCATAGCCATTTGGTGAGCTAGCTCTGAAGCCTGGATTAGAACTTGGAATACATGAGGCCTGGTCTTGCACTTGCTTTCTTACTGTAAGTGATGACAGCTGGGGATAACAAGGTTGCTTTGAGGATTTTTGAAACCGAGCTTTCAGATCCTGGAGATGAAAAAATTAACTAGATGAACTACACTTATTAAGATATAAAATGTATAGTTTCTCTGTTGAATTTAGAACAAACTTTTTTTTTTTGGTTTCAATATCTCCTAAAGCTTAATTCTTTTTAAGGCTTTCCATTTAGGCTATCCAGCTGCTCTCAACCATTTTTAGCCAGTTGGATGAATTACTAACCAAAGAGAGATTTTTCCAGTTTCTTTCTGTATTTCAAGGAACTTTCAGTCCTCAGAAATACAAAGACACCTCCCCAACCTGCATACACACCATAACCACATCTCTTATGTTTTGGAGTCCGTGCTTTGTCCTGGGAAGAGGATTAACATTGTACAAGTATAGGGCAGATTTACTAAGTCATAAATTATGGGGCTGAAAAAGGAGAAATGATGATTTTTTGATTGGAGGCTAAGAAGTTACCTTGATGCCCAGATTGTCAAAGAACCTTTTAAGATTCTTATATCCTGATAGCCGAGTGCCACTTCCGGTTAAAACAAAGTAATTAAAAAGGTACTTTTCAGATAGAGACAAGATACCATCATATTTTTGCATGCAATCACTAGTAATTTCTTGTGCAAAAATTGTAAGACATTTAAAAAAGAATTTTAAAAATATCCATTCTCTTCAGGTTAATGATCCATGGCCATTCTAGAGGTAGGGAATGGGGATGGATATGGGCAGTGAGGGATCAGCATGAAGAATTACAAATAACATGTAGCTTGGAGTCAGAGGAATTTGGGTTTGCAGAAAGTAGGAAACAGCTATGAGTTTGGACAGCCTCATTATTCTATAAACAATGTTAATAGTAATCACGTTATATTATCAATGAAAAGATTCAATATAACATAAGCAAAACACCCCAGCACAGTATCTAGCATGGAATAAAAGCTAATAAATGCTATGTGTCATTATAACCTGAGCTGCATTGCAGTTTTTCTACCCTATGCTGCAATGGGGGCAGCTTTGAATGAAGGTTAAAGGGGATGAAGTGTAACTTAGGGCTGGAGAGCAGCTGCTCAGAAGCTCCCATGAGCTCTAAAGTCAGATTATCTGGTTTTGAGTCCAGCTACACCACTTTCCAGTTGCAGGATCCTGGGCCAATTTATCCAACTGGTCCTCAATTTATCTATAAAATCAAAATCTTAGTATTCAATAAATAGGTTTATTAGGATTTACAAAGTTAATACATGTTTTTAAAATAGTATAGGGTATTAAGCATTCAATAAATGTTAGCTATCATTTTGTTATTATAGCGTTTAAATAATTATCAGCCATTTGTCTATCAAATACCATTTTTTGCATATAAAGCATTTAGTATAATGTCTGGCAGTGAGCACTTGGTAAATATCTATTTTTATTTCTTGAGTGTTTGTTCTGTATCAGGCACTGTGATGAATGAAAACAACCCTGTGAAGCAATTATTCTCACTTTAAATGAAGAAATCAAGGCACATGTATGCCTGTTTTTTTTTTTTTAACTTTTTCTTTTTGAGATGGGGTCTCACTTTGTCACCCAGGCTGGAATGTAGTAGTAGCACAACCTTAGCTCACTGCAACCTCTGCCTCCTGGGCTTAAAGGGTCATTCCACCTCAGCCTCCTGAGTAGCTGGGACTACAGGTGCATGCCACTATGTTCAGCTAATTTTTGTATTTTTTGTCAAGATGGAGTTTCGCCATGCCACTCAGGCTAGTCTCAAACTCCTGGACTCAAGCAATCCGCCTGCCTCAGCCTCTCGAAGTGCTGGGATTACAGGCATGACCCATGTTTTTTATTTGGTTTCAATACCACAGCTGTCTTTCCCCTTCTAAGTTGGTATGTAGCAACTGGTATGTGGCAAAGTGGACTTTAACCTGGGTTCGTTAGACTCCAAACCTCACATTCATTATATTATACTGTTTAGTAAATGTTCATTGAATGAGGCAATATGTAGGATTAGCAAAGCTTGGATCAAAGATGGAAGTGAAATGGAATTATTCTCTGAATGCCAAGAATTGCCCTCTATGTTCTGTTACTTGGTAACAGCCAAGGAAGCGAGATCCCTGTAGAACCTCAGGACTGAGTCTCTGGTATGTTGGCATGATGCTTTTTACCAAGGTTCCTTGATACAGGCTGAGGTAAACAGTAGGTCTATAAGGCTTTACAGTCATTGTTAATTGTTTTGATTGCTGTTGCCTTGTAGTATAGTTTGACATCCAGCATTGTGATGCCTCCACCTTTGTTTCTTTTTTTTTTTTTTTTTTTTTTTTTTTTTTTTTTTTGCTTAGGATTGTCTTGGCTATGTGGGTTCTCTTGTGGTTTCATATGAAGTTTAAGGTGTTTTTTTCCAGTTCTGTGAAGAAGGTCATTGGTAGCTTGATGGGGATAGCATTGAATCTATAAATTGCTTTGGGCAGTATGGCCGTGTTCACGATATTGATTCTTCCTAACCATGAGCATGGAATGTTTTCCATCTGTTTGTGTCCTCTCTTACTTTGTTGAGCAGTGGTTTGTGGTTCTCCTTGAAGAGGTCCTTTACATCCTTTGTTAGTTGTATTCCTAGGTATTTTTTTCTCTTTGTAGCAATTGTGAATAAGAGTTCACTCTTGATTTGGCTCTGTTTGTCTGTTATTAGTATATAGGAATGCTTGTGATTTCTGCAGATTGATTTTGTATCCTGAGACTTTGCTTTGAAGTTGCTTATTAGTTTCAGGAGATTTTGGGCTGAGATGATGGGGTCTTCTAAATTTACCATCATGTTATCTGCAAATAGAGACCATTTGAATTCCTTGTTTCCTAACTGAATACACTTTATTTCTTTTACTTGTCTGATTGCTCTGGCTAGAACTTCCAATACTATATTGAATAGGAATGGTGAGAGGAGGGCATCCTTGTCTAGTGCCTGATTTCAAAGGGAATGCTTCCAGCTTTTGCCTGTTCAGTATGATATTGGCTGTAGGTTTTTCATAGATAGCTTTTATTATTTTATGATATGTTTCATTGATACCTAGTTTATTGAGAGGTTATAGAATGAAGCACTGTTGGATTTTGTTCAAGTCCTTCTCTGCATCTATTGAGATAATCATGGGAGTTTTGTCTTTGGTTCTGTTTATGTGAAGGATTACGTTTATGAACTTGTATATGTTGAACCAGCCTTGCATCCCCGGGATGAAGCTACTTGATTGTGATGAATGAGCTTTTTGATGTGCTGTTGCATTCAGTTTGCCGGTATTTTACTGAAGATTTTTGCATCAATGTTCATCATGGATATTGGCCTGAAGTTTTTTTTAGTTGAGTCTCTGACTGGTTTTGGTATCAGGATGATGCTGGTCTCATAGAATGAGTTAGGGAGGATTTCCTCTTTTTGTATTGTTTGGTATAGTTTCAGAAGGAATGGAACCAGCTCCTCTTTGTACGTCTGGTAGAATTCGGCTGTGAACCCATCTGGACCTGGACTTTTTTTGGTTGGTAGGCTATTGGTTGCTGCCTCAACTTCAGCCCTTGTTACTGGTCTATTAGGGTTTCAACTTCTTTCTGGTTTAGTCTTAGTAGAATGCAGGTGTCCAGGAATTTATCAATTTCTTCCAGGTTTTACTGGTTTATGTGAATAGAGCTGTTTGTAGTAATCTCTGATGGTGGGTGTATTTCTGTGGAATCGGTGGTGGTATCCCCTATATCATTTTTTATTGCATCTATTTGAGTCTTCTCTCTTTTCTCTTTTAGTAGTCTGGCTAGCAGTCTGTCTATTTTGTTGATCTTTTCAAAAAACCAGCTCCTGGATTTATTGATTTTTTTTTTGAAGGGTTTTTTTGTGTGTCTATCTCCTTCTGTTCTGCTCTGATCTTTGTTATTTCTTGTCTTCTGCTAGCTTTTGAGTTTTTTTCGATCTTGCTCCTCTAGCTCTTTCAATTTTGATGATAAGGTCTTGATTTTAGATCTTTCCTTGTTTCTCATTTGGGCCTTTATTGCTATAGATTTCCCTCTCGACATTGCTTTAAACGTGTCCCAGAGATTCTGGTAGGTTGTGTCTTCATTCTGACTGGTTTCAAAGAACATCTTTATTTCTGCCTTCATTTCATTGTTTATCCAGTTGACACTCAGAAACAAGTTGTTCAGTTTCCAAGTAGTTGTGTGGATTTGAGTGAGTTTCTTAATCCTGAGTTCTAAACTGATTGTGCTATGGTCTGATAGACTGTTTTGATTTCCATTCTTTTACATTTGCTGAGAAGTAATTTCCTTCCAATTATGTGGTCAATTTTAGAGTAAGTGTGACGTGGTGCTGAGAAGACTGTATATTCTGTGGATTCTGGGAGGAGTGTTCTGTATATGTCTATTAGGTCCGCTTGGTCCAGCTCTGCATTCAAGTCCTGGATGTTGTTGTTAATTTTTTATCTTGTTGATCTGTCTAATATTGACAGTGGAGTGTTGAAATCTCCCACTGTTGTTGTGTGGGAGTCTAAATCTCCTTTTAGGCCACTAAGAACTTGCTTTACGTATCTGGGTGCTCCTGTGTTGGATGCGTATATATTTAGGATAGTTAGTTCTTCTTCTTGGATTGATCCTTTTACCATTATGTAATACCCTTCTTTGTCTCTTTTGATCTTTGTTGGATTGAAGTTCAGTTTATCAGGACTAGGGTTGCAATGGCTGCTTGTTTTTGTTCTCCATTTGCTGGGTAAATCTTCTTCCATCCCTTTATTTTTAATCTATATGTGTCTTTGTACGTGAGATGGATTTCCTGAATACAGCACACTGATGAGCCTTGACTTTTTATCCAGTTTGCCAGTCCATGTCTTTTGATTGGGGAGTTTAGGCCATTTACATTCAATGTTAATATTGTTATGTGTGATTTTGATCCTGCCATTTTGTTACTGGCTGATTTTCTTGCCCATTAGTTGACTCAGTTTCTTCATTGCATTTTTGGTCTTTGCCATTTGGTGTGCTTTTGCATTGACTGGTACTTGTTCCTTTCCATGTTTAGTGTTTCTTTCAGGAGCGCTTGTAAGGCAGGTCTGGTGGTGACGAAATCTCTCAGTAATTGCTTGTCCATAAAGGATTTATTTCTCCTTCACTTATGAAGCTTAGTTTGGCTGGATATGAGATTCTGAGTTGAAAGTTCTTTTCTTTTATAAAGTGTCTGTTCATATCCTTTGTCCATTTTTGAATGGGCTTGTTTGTTTTTTTCTTGTAGATCTGTTTTAGTTCTTTGTAAATTCTGGATATCAGCCCTTTGTCAGATGCGTAGACTGCAAAAATTTTTTCCCATTCTGTTGGTTGCCGATTCACTCTACTGACTGTTTCTTTTGCTGTGCAGAAGCTGTGGAGTTTGATGAGGTCCCATTAGTCTATTTTGGCTTTTGTTGCCATTGCTTTTGGTGTTTTGGTCATGAAGTCCTTGCCTATGCCTATGTCCTGAATGGTTTTGTCTAGATTTTCTTGTAGGGTTTTTATGGTGTTAGGTCTTATGTTTAAGTCTTTAATCCATCTGGACTTAATTTTGGTGTAAGGTGTCAGGAAGGGGTCCTGTTTCTGCTTTCTGCACATGGCTAGCCAGTTTTCCCAACACCATTTATTAGACAGACAGGAGGCCAACAAACATATGAAAAAATGCTCATCATCACTGGCCATTAGAGAAATGCAAATCAAAACCACATTGAGATACCATCCTACACCAGTTAGAATGGCGATCATTAAAAAATTTGGAGACAACAGATGCTGGAGAGGATGTGGAGAAATAGGAACACTTTTACACTGTTGGTGGGAGTATAAATTAGTTCAACCATTGTGGAAGACAGTGTGGTGATTCCTCAGTGACCTAGAAATAGAAATCCCATTTGACCCAGCGATCCCATTACTGGGTATATATCCAAAGGATTATAAATCATTCTACTATAAGGACACATGCACACGAATGTTCATTGCAGCACTGTTTACAATAGCAAAGACCTGGAACCAACCCAAATGCCCATCAATGATAGACTGGATAGGCAAAATGTGGTACATATACACCATGGAATATTACGCAGCCATCAAAAACGATGAGGTCGTGTCCTTTGTAGGGACATGGATGAACCTGGAAACCATCATTCTCAACAAACTGACACAAGAGCAGAAAATCAAACACCGCATGTTCTCACTCATAGGTGGGTGTTGAACAATGAGAACACATGGACACAGGGAGGGGAGCACTGCACACTGGGGTCCATTGGGGGAAAATGGGGGAGGGACGGCGGTGTGAGGAGGTGGGAAGAAATAGCATGGGGAGAAATGACAGATACAGGTGAGGGGAAGGAAGGCAGCAAACCACACTGCCATGTGTGTACCTATGCAACAATCTTGCATGTCCTTCACATGTACCCCAAAACCTAAAATGCAATTAAAAAAAAAGTTCTTTTCTTTAAGGATGTTGAATATTGGCCTCAGTCTTTTCTGGTTTGTAGGGTTTCTGCTGAGAGATCCACTGTGAGTCTGATTGTAGGAAAGTAGAAAACCTGACCTTTCTCTCTGGCTGCTCTTAGCTTTTTTTTCTTCATATCAACCCTGGTGAATCTGAAGATTTTGTGCCTGGGTTGCTCTTCTTGAGGAATATTTTTATCAAGTTCTCTGTATTACTTGGGTTTGAATGTTGGACTGTCTTGCTAGGCTGGGGAAGTTCTCCTGGATAATATCCTGAAGAGTATTTTCCAGCTTGGAATCATTCTCTCTATCGTATTCAGGCACACCGATGAAATGTAAATTAGGTCTTTTCACAAAATCCATTATTTCTTGGAGGCTTTGTTCCTCTCTTTTCACTCTTTTTTCTCCATTCTTGTCTTCTCTTTTTATTTCATTGAGTTGATCTTCAATCTCTGATATCCTTTCTTCTGCTTGATCGATTCGGCTATTGAAACTTGTGTTTGCTTCACATAGTTCTCGTGCTGTATTTTTCAACTCCATAAAGTCATTTATGTTCTTCTCTAAGCTGGTTATTCTAGTTAGTATTTTGTCTAACCTTTTTTCAAGGTTTTTAGTTTCTTTGCATTGGTTTAGAATGTTTTCCTTTAGCTCAGAAAAGTTTGTTATTACCCACCTTCTGAAGCCTGTTTCTGTCAATTTGTTGCACTCTTTCTTGGTCATATTGTGGTCCCGTGTTGATGAGGAGTTGTGATCCCTTGAAGGAGAAGAGGCATTCTGGTCTTTGATAGTCTTATCTTTTTGAGCTTTTTCCCCCCATCTTCATGGATTGGGATCTCAGGGAGCTGCTTGACGAGGTCACTTGCCTGCCTGTGGAGGTGCTACTGGGTTTCCAGGGACTCCTTCAGGTTACTAGGTAGGCTTCCTGTGTCTTTTTTCTTTACACTGAGAGGTTAGGCTTGCCTCTTCCACTGACCTGGAGGCGCTGCTGGGTGGTCAAGAACACCATCCCATTGCTATGTAGGCTTCCTGTGTTTTTTGTTAAAACATGAAGCCTAGTCCTGCCTCTTTTAATGGGGAGTTGCGTGTTTCCTCCACGGAGCTGGATCATTCAGGGTTCAGCTTAAGGTTGAGGCACTGGCTGCACAACCCACAGAAGTTAGTGCTTCAGCCCTCTGGGCTTGTTGGGGAGGATTGGGACCTGCCCAGCCATACCATCTGTCTCTCTGCTTTCAGCTCCCTCTCTCTCTGGGCAGGGGGAGGGAGTGATAGCTAGGTCCACAGGCTCTCCTGGCCAACTTATGATCTGTGCACCAATCTGGGACACTGTCCTGGATTATTATTCAACTCTGTGCTTATAATTCCTGGCGCTTGACTGGCAAAGATCCTCTGTTCTGTATATTGCTGAGGCTATCGGAGAAGTGCTATATCCGGTCAGATGCACTTTCCAGATGAAGCAGCACCCCTCCCCACCTCGGTCTGCTCTGCCTGGGCTTTGCTCACTGTCCGACTAGACCTGTTGAAATGCACCTGTTGAAATGCAAAGGGATATAGGGCCTCAAACCTTCTTGAATGTAGTATTAATCTGTAGGTGCTCATTAACAAACAAAATAGCTCTAATGATATTACAGATGGAGGACTCTGGAACTTCAAGATCACCATGGTCACTGTTTGGTCTGTTGGGTGGAGTGCCCTTCCTAACTCAGAAATCAAAGGTCTCGGAGAGTCTCAGGTTTTAGTGAGATAACTTTTCTATCACTGAGCTGGAACATTTAAGTGAAGTGTGAGATGTGTGTATAGAATATGTGCATTATTTTGGACTTAAGCAGTTTGTTCTAAATGGTTACCCGTGGGAATAACTTTGTTAGTTCTAAAGAATCCAGAGACTGGTGCAGATACTTCAGTTAGTAAGCAAGTTCAACTGGCAGGAGAGAGGGTGTTTCAAAGCATCACAGGAGTTGCTAATATCATTCCTTTAAGCTCTCCCATGAAGTTTTGCCAGAAAAGTCTGAGGTATATTGAATGTCACATGTTTGAGAGCACAGTGTAGCCACATTTGTGGGGCACAGTGCCAGAAAGAGGAATCTAGGTTAGGTTCCATGAATGAGCTGGACATGTTTTCCTTGGTGAACTAAGAAAGTAAATGAAATTAATAATTGCAGAAAGGTATACAAGTGGTCATGAAAGGCATTGTGTTATTGTTTACTTTTATTAAAATCTCCATTGTATATTTTTTCTTATTGTTAGCTCCACTTGATTATTTAAATTTCAAAGTAGAATAGAGGTCTTTAATATAGATCAACAGTCCTCTAAAATTTTGATTTCAATTTTTTATTTAAGTTTATGGAATTTGCTTTCTGTTTATGACTCTTATTATCCTTGACCCTTCTTGCTTCTATTGTATTCTTCCCTCTTGTTCCTCTCACTTCTTATATTATTGATAAAGATTGCTCGGTTTTCTTTTAGTTCACAGCCACTGTAACATAAAGCTCACATTTTACTAGTTGTTTTAGGTTTGTAAAACAATTACTGACATAAAATAGTATTTCATCTTTTGATGAAAAAGCTTTGTTTGTGATACAGATGTTTTGTATGAAGAAACAACCAAGCTCTGCTTCATAACAGCATGGTGTATTTTCAAATGATTTATCTAGCCCTTTCAATACTGAGGTATCCACTTCTAGATGAACCTTATTCCAGGGCCATACTGAGACAGTATTAGGGGCTTGACAAAGGAGAGATACTTGAGATAACAGAGCTTGAAGTGAAACTCACAAACTTTCCTTCCTTCTGAGCAAGGTGAAGTTCCTCTTTTTGTAAAGGGTTGGTTTACACAGAGAAGCTATATATAACTTCTTTACTGTGCTGAGTATTGTTGGCATATTTGCAGCCATGTGAAAAACCCTAGTTCAGCATTTTATCAGCTCCTGAGTGACAAATTTGTGGCATGTTTTTGTTCTACTCTCATCTTTCTTCAGAGCTTGTGTAACAGCTGTCTACCATAGTTCAAACTATCAATGTGGTGACCATATTTTCCCATTGCAAGTCAGTACACATGGTCTGACATGTTTCAGCGTACTTAAGGAGACAGTGGAATGGCATACTTAAAGTCCAAACTGTTGCAGAAAGTATAGACATCATTCTTCTTAGAAAACAGGCATGTTCAAATTTCATCAATATGGGAACATTTGTTAAAGCTTCTATTATATGTGACAGAGGATGCCACCTTTTACCTGTTGAACATTTTGCTTCTTTTAAGATTTCATAGTTGTCAGTTGCTGAGATTTCAAATAGGGTTAGACTAGTTTTAACCCCAGTAAAGTCTGCTGAGCTTTCCTTGTCCACTGTATCTGGTACTGTAGCCACTTTGCTATAGGAACTGCACATTGTGAGAATAATGTGTTTATGTGAAGATAATGGAAGTAAAGTGCCACATTGAATTATAATTCATATACCCATAAAGGGTATGACATGTGGCTTATGTAATCAGTATCTTTGCTTAATGTTCCTATTTCATACATGAAACTTAAGAAGTGTGTGACTTTTAAGAATCTTACAAACTCTTGGCCAGGCGAGACAGCTTATGCCTGTAATCCTAGCACTTTAGGTAGGCGAGGGGGACAGATCACTTGAGACCAGGTCTTTGAAACCAGCCTGGCCAACATGACGAAACTCCATCTCTACTAAAAATACAAAAATGAACTGAGTTTGGTGGCACATGCCTGTAATCATAGATACTTGGGAGGCTGAGGCAGGATAATTGCTTGAACCCAGAAGGCAGACGTTGCAGTGAGCTGAGATCATGCCACTGCATTCCAGCCTGGGTGACAGAGTCAGAGTCAAAAAAAAAAAAAAAAATCTTACAAACTTCATAGACTAAGAGGGAATAAAGTGGCCAAAATTCATAGGTGAGGGGGTGGTAGAGGAAGGATTTTTCTTATCTGCAAATTCAGGGAAAGTGCTTCATTAAGGAGAATCCATTAATGTTATGGAAAGAGCTCTTTCAGCCTCAGACCACTAGGACAGCCCCGAGTACATAAAAGGCTTAAATGCACAGTTGGATCTTATATAAATGTTGTGAATGTGTTCTTGGAAAACAGCAAGAATATTTGAAAATTTTAATATAGTTTGAAACTTGAATGTAAAACAAGGTCCCTCACACCTTTGACGAAGTAAACTTTCTCTTCTCCTAGGGGCATTTCTTTCTTTTAAAACCAGGAATTGAATGTCCCTGGCTCATTGAAGTTCAAGTTGGGACCTGAGGTAATGTCAGGCCTCCATTTCCTCCACTTTCCCAACTCTGGTGATCTGAAGTTGCTATTACTATCCTGATTGTAGCTGTCACTGCACTGACTCTGGATTAAATCATTCTGTTTGGCACAGAGCAAGAGAGTCGGAAAGGGCCAGCAGTGTTCTTTACATTTCTGGTTTAATTGGTGATCCTGGCCAACCAGAGCCTATGTCCACTTCCTGAAAACTGCTTCAGAGATGAGGTTGGGAGGATAACTTTTATTGCTGAGGTCTAGATAGAAATGGCCCTTATAAACGCTATTTCCCAAAATTAGTCTTATCAGGGAACCTTCATCTTTTTTGTCTAACAAGAATTCTTGGCTAAAACCAATACAACCTCAGTGGAGAAAGCTCTCAGAACCTTGTCTATAGGATCTAGATCCCCACAATATTGTAAGTTTCTATATTCTTTACTATTTCTGGATGAATGTTGCCTGGAACCAAGATTGTGAATTATATGAAATAAAATCCAGTGTCTGTCAATTTTTCTGTCCTTTGTTCATTTCCCCCATGCATTCTTCTTTCCTTTTTTTTTTTTTTTTTTTTTTTTTTGCTTCTTTAAAAAATGTATTCACACATAATAGATGTATATGTTTTCAGGGAACATGTGGTATTTTGATAACTTCATATAATGTATAATGAACAAATCTTCATTTACTTAATGTGTATTTATTGAGCTTTGAGTATTTGCCAAACATTTTACTAGGCATGGAGGACACAAGTGGTGAACAAAGCAAGATTTCAATTTTCACAAAGCAGCAACATAGAGTAGCAGTTGTAATGCTAACTCTGCAATCAGAGTGACTAGGTTTGAATCCTAGCACTGCTTCTTTCCAGCTGCTTGATAGTAGACAAGTTCTTTAACCTCTCTGTGCCCTAGTTTCTGCATCTGTAAAATGCAAATAATGGTAGATTCCCTCATAGGATTGTTATGAGGACTTTATATGAATGACTGGCCCATATTAAATATTATATGAGTTTTTTTACTAGATAATATGAAGCTTACATTCTAGTGGAAAAGATGGACAATTACAGGTCATGATAAGTGAAGGGAAAAAACAGGTTGATGCATGTGGTATCCTGTTCATGTCTTACGAACTTTTTCCTAAAAAAGGATCTGATAAAATCATTTATATTATGAATTGAACAGTCATAATGAATTTTTATTTCTATGAAAGGCAAAATTCACATTAGATATAAACAAATTGTTAAACCTTTGTGCACTTTGGAATCATCTGGGAGAACCCACCCCCAGAGTCCAAGTTGGCTGCTAGAGTTCCTGCTATCACGTCTACTTTTCAGGCAGCAGAATGGAGGAAGAAAGAAGAAAGAATGTGCCCTATTTTAAGACTTTCCCAGAAGTTCCATGTAATATTTTAGCTTACATCTCACTTTTTGAATTTAGGTGCATGATTCCCCTAGCTGAAAGGGAGGCTAGAAAATGCAGTGTTTTCTACGTTGAATATTCTTATCTAAAACTCAAGGTTCTCTGTGTTAAAGAAGAAGGGAGAATAAATGTTGGGAAGCAATAAACAGTCCTTGCCACAGTGCTAATCCAGTTCTTCTTCTAATTTCACATTCAAACTTATTACTTTCCAAAACTCATTTTGGGACTATCATTAAGACTCCTCTGGTTTCTATTAGTTGTAACTGGGTTTCTCTTTGGTTCAGATAAAACGAAAAGCTAGCATGTATTGAGCACTTACTCTATGCCAAACATTGCACAACAATGCTATGATGTAGACTGTTATTATCCCCATTTTATAGACTAGGAAATCAAAGCACAGAGAGGTTAAAAAATTTGCTCAGTAGTGGCAGAGTTAGGATTCAATTCAAATAGAGTTAGCAAAATGGAATGAGATACAAATAGGAAAAGATGGAGAAAAGAAGTATAAAAATATATATGAAATGCTTATATGAAATGGTTATAAGTTCCATGTTTGTAACATATGGAACGTGTGTAAGGTATAACATTTCAAATGTTTTATCTAATTGTATACACCTACATGTTTCATTGAGTGAATTGCTTCTTGTAGGGACCTTCACAACCTAATCCTAAATTTTCACCTTTTCATCTTTACCTTTGCTCATTCCACTCAGTGTGAAGTAATGGAAAGAAATTTTAGAAATAGGCAAGGTTTGGTTTGTTCCCCACCTCTCCCACTGTTACCTGTATGGCTTTGAGCAATTTACCTAGCTTTTTTTATCTGATTTTTATTTTTCTTTAAAATGGGCTGATAATACCTACTTTTTTGGTCTACATTTTATAATTGTTTTTGACCCAAAATAATTGTACATATCTGTGGGGTACCGTGTGATACTTTGATACATGTATACATCATATAAAAATCAAATCAGGGTATTTTGCATATTCATCACCCCATACATTTATTATTACTTTGTAGTAAGAACATTCAAAATCCTCTCTTCTACTTATTTTGAAATATACAGAGCAATATTGTTAACCATAGTCACCCTACTGAGCAATAGAACACCAGAATTTACTCCTCCTAATTGTAACTAATTGTAACTTTGTACCTATTGAGCAATCTCTCCCTATATCACCCTTCCTCAGCCCCCATCCCAGCCTTTGGTAACCACTATCTACTCTATGCATCTGTGTGATAAACTTTAGATTTCATATGTGAGTAAGAACATGGAGTATTTGCCTTTATGTGCTTGGCTTATTTCACTTAATGTTCTCAGGCATCTATGTTGTTGCAAATGATAGGATTTCATTCATTCATATAGCTGAATAGTATTCCATTGTGTATATATACCAGATTTTCTGTATCCATTCATCTATTGACGAACATATCTTGATTCCATATCTTGTCTATTGTGAATAGTGCTGCAATAAACATGAGAGTACAGATATCTGTTCAACATCCTGATTTCATTTCCTTTGGATATATACTCAGTAGTGGAATTGCTGGATCATATGGTAGTTTTATTTCTAATTTTTTGAGAAACTTCCATACTGTTTTCCATCAAGGTTGTACTATTTTACCTTCTCACTAACAGTTTACCTTTCTCTATATCCATGCCAGCATTTGTTATTTCTTGTCTTTTTGATAATAGTCATTCTAATTGGGTGAGGTGATGTCTCATTATTGTGTTGATTTGCAATTCTCTGATAATTAGTGATGTTGAGTATTGTTTCATATATTTGTTGGACATTTATATTTTCTCTTTTGAGAAATTTCTATTCAGGTCTTTGACCACTTTTTAATAAAATTATTTTTTGCTATTGAGTTTGAGTTTCTTACATAGTTAGGATGTTAATCCTTTGTCAGATGCATAGTTTTCAAATATTTTCTCTTATTTTGTAGGTTGTATTTTTACTTTGTTGATTGTCTCCTTTGTTATACAGAGCTTTTTAGTTTGATATAATCTCGTTTGTCTATTTTTGCTTTTGTTGCCTGTGATTTTAGGATCTTACAAAAAAAAAAAATCATTGCCCATATCAGTGTCCTGAAGTATTTACTTTGTTTTCTTTTAGTGCGTTCACAGTTTGGGCTATACATTTAAGTCTTTGATCCATTTTGCACTTTTTTTTTTTTTGTATATGGTGAGAGATAGGGGTCTAGCTTTATTATTTTACATGTGGATATCCACTTTTCCCAGCACCATTTATTGAAGAGCAACTACACAAGAGAAAGAAATAAGACATCCAAATTGGGAAGAAAGAAGTTAAGTTGTCCCTGTCTGCAGACCACATGGTCTTATATATATAAAACCCCAGACTCCATTAAAAACTGTTAGAAACTATAAATTCAGTAGAGTTGCAGGACACAGAATCAACATACAAATGTCAGTAGTTTCTCCATACACTCTTTGTGAATTACCTGAAAATGAAATCAACAATCACATTTAGAATAGCCAAAAAAAAAAAAAAAAAAAAAAAAAACTTAGAAATTAACCAAGGAGGTAAAAGATCTCTACATTGAAAATGATAAAACAGTGAAGAAAGAAATTGAAGAAGACACAAATAAGTGGAAAGATAGTCCATGCTCATGGATTGGAATAATTAATATTGTTAAAATATTCATACTACCTGAAATAATCTACAGATTCACTGAAATCCTTATTAAAACATCAAGGACATTCTTCACAGAAATAGAACAATTCTAAAATTCATATGGAACCACAAAAGACCCACAATAATCAAAACATTTTTGAGCAAAAAGAAGAAAGCTGGAGATACCACCCTACCTGACTTCAAAATATGCCACAAATCTGTAATAACCAAAACATCATATGGGCATAAAAAATAGACAAATAGACCAATGGAACAGAGTAGAGAACACAGAAATAAATTCAAGCACTTACAATCAACTGTTTTTTTTTTTTTTTTTTTTTTGACACAAATGGCAAGAACAAACAATGGAGAAAGGATAATAGCTACTTTAAAAAGGCAGTTGCAGAGATTAAATAGGACAATGTAGGTAATATTTGAATTTAAATAAATTTCATTTTGTCTATTTTCCTTCCTCCTTTCCTACCTCCTATTCCACGTATCCCCTTTTCCAGTGTGCTCTAATCAAACTATTTTCTTTTATTTGAGCATGATTTACTCATTCCAAACTCTCTACTTTTGATTTTTGTCATTGCTTCTTCCTGAAATCCCCCATTCCCTTCTTTCATTGTTGTAGATTAGCATTTTTCCATCTAAAGTCTGCTCCCCATATGTTTTGTTTGGTCTGTAAATATTTATTACCTGCTTTTAAATGGGAGTATGTTTCACTCATTCATCATTATATCCCAACATGTGCTCTTTTCTTACACCTAGCCCATTTGTACTCGTTTATGTTCTCCACTGGGCTTCTTTTTTTTTTTTATTGCATTTTAGGTTTTGGGGTACATGTGATGAACATGCAAGATTGTTGCATAGGTACACACTTGGCAGTGTGGTTTGCTGCCTTCCGTCACCTCACCTGTATCTGTCATTTCTCCCCATGCTATTTCTTCCCACCTCCCCACCCCCTCCCCTCCCCCATTTCCCCCCAACGGACCCCAGTGTGCAGTGCTCCCCTTCCTGTGTCCATGTGTTCTCATTGTTCAACACCCACCTATGAGTGAGAATATACGGTGTTTGATTTTCTGCTCTTGTGTCAGTTTGCTGAGAATGATGGTTTCCAGGTTCATCCATGTCCCTACAAAGGACGTGAACTCATCGTTTTTGATGGCTGCGTAATATTCCATGGTGTATATGTACCACATTTTCCCTATCCAGTCTATCATCGTTGGGCATTTGGGTTGGTTCCAGGTCTTTGCTATTGTAAACAGTGCTGCAATGAACATTCGTGTGCACGTGTCCTTGTAGTAGAATGATTTATAATCCTTTGGATATATACCCAGTAATGGGATTGCTGGGTCAAATGGGATTTCTATTTGTAGGTCCTTGAGGAATCGCCACACTGTCTTCCACAATGGTTGAATTAATTTACATTCCCACCAACAGTGTAAAAGTGTTCCTATTTCTCCACATCCTCTCCAGCATCTGTTGTTTCCCGATTTTTTAATGATCGCCATTCTAACTGGTGTGAGATGGTATCTCAATGTGGTTTTGATTTGCATTTCTCTGATGACCAGTGATGATGAGCATTTTTTCATATGTTTGTTGGCCTCCTGTATGTCTTCTTTTGTAAAGTATCTGTTCATATCCTTCGCCCATTTTTGAATGGGCTTGTTTGTTTTTTTCTTGTAGATCTGCTTTAGTTCTTTGTAAATTCTGGATATCAGCCCCTTGTCAGATGGGTAGACTGCAAAAATTTTTTCCCATTCTGTTGGTTGCCGATTCACTCTACTGACTGTTTCTTTTGCCGTGCAGAAGCTGTGGAGTTTGATGAGGTCCCATTTGTCTATATTGGCTTTTGTTGCCATTGCTTTTGGCATTTTGGTCATGAAGTCCTTGCCTACATCTATGTCCTGAATGGTTTTCCCTAGATTTTCTTCTAAGGTTTTTATGGTATTAGGTCTGATGTTTAAGTCTTTAATCCATCTGGAGTTAATTTTGGTGTAAGGTGTCAGGAAGGGGTCCTGTTTCTGCTTTCTGCACATGGCTAGCCAGTTTTCCCAACACCATTTATTAAACAGGGAGTCCTTTCCCCATTGCTTGTTTTTGTCAGGTTTGTCGAAGATCAGATGGTTGTGGGTATGTTGTATTTCCTCTGAGGCCTCTGTTCTGTTCCATTGGTCTATATCTCTGTTTTGGTACCAGTACCATGCTGTTTTGATTACTGTAGCCTTGTAGTATAGTTTGAAGTCCGGTAGTGTGATGCCTCCTGCTTTGTTCTTTTTGCTTAGAATTGACTTGGCTATGCGGGCTCTCTTTTGGTTCCATATGAAGTTTAAGGTGTTTTTTTTCCAGTTCTGTGAAGAAGGTCATTGGTAGCTTGATGGGAATAGCGTTGAATCTGTAAATTACTTTGGGCAGTATGGCCATTTTCACGATGTTGATTCTTCCTAACCATGAACATGGAATATTTCTCCATCTGTTTGTATCCTCTCTTATTTCGTTGAGCAATGGCTTGTAGTTCTCCTTGAAGAGGTCCTTTACGTTCCTTGTTAGTTGTATTCCTAGGTACTTTATTCTCTTTGTAGCAATTGTGAATGGCAGTTCGTTCTTGAGTTGGCTCTCTTGAAGTCTATTACTGGTGTATAGGAATGCTTGTGATTTTTGCACGTTGATTTTGTATCCTGAGACTTTGCTGAAGTTGTTTATCAGTTTCAGGAGATTTTGGGCTGAGATGATGGGGTCTTCCAGATATACAATCATGTCATCTGCAAATAGAGACAATTTCATTTCCTCCTTTCCAATTTGGATACCCTTTATTTCTTTTTCTTGCCTGATTGCTCTGGCTAGAACTTCCAGTACTATATTGAATAGGAGTGGTGAGAGAGGGCATCCTTGTCTAGTGCCAGATTTCAAAGGGAATGCTTCCAGTTTTTGCCCATTCAGTCTGATATTGGCTGTTGGTTTGTCGCAAATAGCTTTTATTGTTTTGAGATACGTTCCATCAATACCTAGTTTATTGAGGGTTTTTAGCATAAAGGGTTGTTGAGTTTTGTCAAAAGCCTTCTCTGCATCAATCGAGATAATCATGTGGTTTTTGTCTTTGGTTCTGTTTATGTGGTGAATTACATTTATGGACTTCCGTATGTTGAAGCAGCCTTGCATCCCCGGGATGAATCCTACTTGATCGCTTTTTGGTATGCTGTGGCAATCGGTTTGCCAGTATTTTATTGAAGATTATTGCATCTATGTTCATCATGGATATTGGCCTGAAATTTTCTTTTCTTGTTGAGTCTCTGCCGGGTTTTGGTATCAGGATGATGTTTGTCTTGTAAAATGATTTGGGAAGGATTCCCTCTTTTTGGATTGTCTGGAATAGTTTCAGTAGGAATGGTATCAGCTCCTCCTTGTATTTCTGGTAGAATTCAGCTGTGAACCCATCTGGACCTGGGCTTTTTTTGGGTGGTAGGCTCTTTATTGCTGCCTCGACTTCAGACCATGTTATTGGTCTATTCAGGGTTTTGGCTTCTTCCAGGTTTAGGCTTGGGAGGATGCAGGTGTCCAGGAATGTATCCATTTCTTCCAGGTTTACTAGTTTATGTGCATAGAGTTGTTTGAAATAATCTCTGATGATGGTTTGGATTTCTGTGGAATCTGTGGTGATATCCCCTTTATCGTTTTTTATTGCATCAATTTGGTTATTCTCTCTTTTCTTTTTTATTAATCTGGCTAGTGGTCTATTTTGTTGATCTTTTCAAAAAACCAGCTCCTGGATTTATTGATTTTTTGAAGTTTTTTGTGTCTCTATTTCCTTCAGTTCTGCTCTGATATTAGTTATTTCCTGTCTTCTGCTAGGTTTTGAGTTTTTTTGATCTTGCTCCTCTAGCTCTTTCAATTTTGATGATAGGGTGTCAATTTTAGATCTCTCCTTTCTTCTCATGTGGGCACTCATTGCTATATATTTTCCTCTAGGGACTGCTTTAAATGTGTCCCAGAGATTCTGGTATGTTGTGTCTTCGTTTTCATTAGTTTCGAAGAACATCTTTATTTCTGCCTTCATTTCATTGTTTATCCAGTCAACATTCAAGAGCAAGTTGTTCAGTTTCCATGAAGCTGTGCGGTTCTGAGTTAGTTTCTGCATTCTGAGTTCTAACTCGATTGCACTGTGGTCTGAGAGACTGTTTGTTATAATTTCTGTTCTTTTGCATTTGCTGAGGAGTGATTTATTGCCAATGATGTGGTCAATTTTAGAGTATGTGTGATGTGGTGCTGAGAAGAATGTATATTCTGTGGATTTGGGGTGGAGAGTTCTGTAAATGTCTATTAGGTTTGCTTGTTCCAGGTCTGTATTCAGGTCCTGGATATCCTTGTTGATTTTCTGTCTGGATGATCTGTCTAATATTGACAATGGGTTGTTAAAGTGTGCCTCTATTATTGTGTGGGAGTCTAAGTCTCTTTGTAAGTCATTAAGAACTTGCCTTATGTATCTGGGTGCTCCTGTAGTGGGTGCGTATATATTTAGGATCGTTAGCTCGTCTTGTTGCAGTGATCCTTTTACCATTATGTAATGTCCTTCTTTGTCTCTTTTGATCTTTGTTGCTTTAAAGTCTATTTTATCAGAGATGAGAATTGCAACTCCTGCCTTTTTTTGCTCTCCATTTGCTTGGTAGATCTTCCTCCATCCCTTTATTTTGAGCCTTTGTGTATCCTTGCATGTAAGATGGGTTTCCTGGATACAGCACACTGATGGGTTTTGGCTTTTTATCCAATTTGCCAGTCTGTGTCTTTTGATTGGGGCATTTAGTCCATTGACATTTAGGGATAGTATTGTTATGTGTGAATTTGATACTGTCATTTTGATGCTTCCTGGCTGTTTTGTTGGTTAGTTGATGCAGATTCTTGATTGTGTTGATGCTCTTTTACCATTTGGTGTGTTTTTGGAGTGGCTGGTACTGGTTGTTCCTTTATATGTGTAGAGCCTCTTTCAGGAGTTCTTGTAGAGCAGGTTTGGTGGTGATGAAATCTCTGAGTGCTTGGTTGTTCACAAAGGATTTTATTTTTCCTTCACTTATGAAACTTAGTTTGGCTGGATAGGAGATTCTGGGTTGAAAGTTCTTTTCTTTAAGGATGTTGAATATTGGCCCCCAATCTCTTCTGGCTTGTAGGGTTTCTGCTGAGAGATCTGCTGTGAGTCTAATGGGCTTCCCTTTGTGGGTAACCCGACCTTTCTCTCTGGCTGCCCTTAGCATTTTCTCTTTCATTTCAACCCTGGTGAATCTGACGATTATATGCCTTGGGGTTGCTCTTCTTGAGGAATATCTTTTTGGTGTTCTCTGTATTTCCTGGATTTGAATATTGGTCTGCCTTGCTAGGTTGGGGAAGTTTTCCTGGATAATATCCTGAAGAGTATTTTCCAGCTTGGATTCATTCTCTTCATCACATTCAGGTACACCTATCAGATGTAGATTAGGTCTTTTCACATAGTCCCACATTTCTTGAAGATTTTGTTCATTCCTTTTTGTGCTTTTTTCTCTGTTCTTGCCTTCTCTTTTTATTTCATTGAGTTGATATTCGACCTCTGAAATCCTTTCTTCTGCTTGGTCAATTCGGCTGTTGAAGCTTGTGCATGCTTCACGAAGTTCTCGTGTTGCGTTTTTCAGCTCCATCAATTCACTTATACTCCTCTCTATGCTGTCCATTCTCGTCAGCAGTTCGTCCAATCTTTTTTCAAGGTTCCTATTTTCTTTGCGTTGGTTTAGAACATGTTCTTTTAGCTCATTGTAGTTTCTCACTACCCACCTTCTGAAGTCTGATTCTGTCATTTCATCACCCTCCTTCTCCATCCGGTCTGGTTCCCTTGCTGGTGAGGAGTTATGATCCCTTTTAGGAGGAGATGTGTTCTGGTTTCGGGAGTTTTCATCCTTTTTGCGCTGGTTTCTTCCCATTTTTGTGGGTTTATCCACCTGTT
The DNA here is from genome assembly GCF_048565385.1 of Saimiri boliviensis. Classification (NCBI taxonomy): domain Eukaryota; kingdom Metazoa; phylum Chordata; class Mammalia; order Primates; family Cebidae; genus Saimiri; species Saimiri boliviensis. Next base: position 117,874,896 of record NC_133470.1, read on the forward strand.
GTCTGTCTCTGTCCCAGGGAGTTGGAGCTTTATGAGTTTCCGTTGCATTACTGCCTTTTTTGATTTTTCTTTCAGGTCTGACCCGCCCAGCTAGCAGCACGCCTAGCCACTGCCTGCCCGCAGGGGCTTTGCTGAGCTGCTGTGGGCTCCGCCCAGCTGCCCTGAGCTCTTCCCTGTAGTCCTTTTTATATGGGTGTAGTTAGAACTTTCTCGGCAACGGTGGCCCCGCCTCTGTTATCGGGGACTCTCTCTGTTGTGGCAGGTTGCCTCGGCAACGGCCCGTTGCCTCGGCAACGGCAGCCTGGCTCCGTAGTGGTGGAGAGTCTCAGTAATGGTGGAAGCCTCTCCCCCACCGAGCCGGACCGTCCAGGTTCAGCTGTGCTTTGTTTGGAGGGCTCAACCCATAGGGTTTCCAATTACTGTTTTTGTTTTCGTTATTGTTGGGGGTGGAGGGGTGGGACCAACCGAGCCTGATCACCTGGCTCCCTGACTCAGAGTCTTTTCTTTTAAGTTGAAGGACCCCGCGTTCGGGTGGCCTGCTGAAAAGGCGCCAGGATCTCCCGTGCTGCGACTCACGGAGTCGGCTCGAACTGTGGTGCTGGCTCCTGGTGGATTTTTTGCCTAGGAATCTCCTGGCCTGACTTGCTATTTCAGATGAATGGGCAGCTCTGCCATCTCAGGGCTCTGCTCGCCAGCTAAGAGGGCTCCCAGACCAGTGGCTTTTATAGGGAGAACCGCAGCAACAGGGCGTGGTCACAGCAGCTGCGCAGGCGGAATCAGCCCCGCGGGGGCCAAAACAGCCGCACCGGCTGGGACTGTGACGCTGGCGACCCCTCTGCCTGGGTATCTCCCGGTCTGTGGGCAATAAGAGTTCATGTGGAAATGCGGCGTCCACTCACCCTCTGCACCTTCACTGGGAGCTGAAGTCCTGAGCTGTTCTTAGGCGGCCATCTTCCCAGCATTCCCTCCACTGGGCTTCTGAAGGCATCTCAGTTTGAGAGCTCCTCCACTCCGATTTAAATTCCTGCTCATCATTTCAGGGCCATGTCAAATACCTTCTCTTCCATAAAAGTCTTGGTCAGTGATTATAACGTGAGATTTCTTGCTTACCCCACGATTTTCTCCTAAAATGCATGAAATATACTTCTTCCTCTGCTTTGTGTCAATGGTGTGTGCAGGTCTTAATACCCACACTGAAGTCTAAGCTCCCTGAGAATAATAATTCTATTTTGTTCATCTAGGCAACCTCAACATCTAGTAGCTGTCTTGGTCATGTTGGGCCCTTTGATGCTTATTGATAGGTCAGTGAAACCACTCTTTTTGCAAAGCTGAAGTATACAAGTGCACAGGACAAAAAGTATTTTTTAGAAATGCATTTTAAAAATGCATAATAACACTTCTTGGTAAGAATTCAAGAAATATCTGACCAGACGATCCTCTGGGAAGGATAGAAAGTAGTTTTTCACTCAATCCGCAGTGTTGGCACAGGATCTGTATTTCTTTAGTTTTGCTTCCAAATTGGTATTGATGTCAGTCACTGAGAGGTCTTGGCTGGCACTAAATTTCATATTCAACAGGATGGGCTTTGAAAAGTAAATGGAGTGAAAACCCATAAGCTAGGAAGCTCTAAAATGAATGTACATGGTTAGTGTAATCAGTGACTGAGGTGAGGTTTATGGCTGTTTCCCTCTTTTCACCCTGAAGAAATTTCAAGACCGGTCATGTGCCACTTTCTATTGATGAGTGGGAGGCCAAACGGGTCAGAAAGTCAACGTCATTGAGAGGTCTAGTTCATAGGTGGTTTGTCACATGAGCTCGAGGCTTGAAGAATAATTATCACCAGGCCATTTGTTTTTGTTTGGTAATCCGGAAAGCCTGGGATGGACTTTATGTAGTCGATATTAACTTTTGAGTAAAGTGGAAAAACCATTGCTGAATTTCTAAACAGTTTGGTTATAAAAACAACTGCCTCAGGCTTTCGTAGGGGTAAAATAAATCATTTAGAACTGCCAACAAAATGAAGGAGGCCAAGGCTGAATTCTGGTGGCTCAGACTCTCTGTCCTTTGTGACTTTGGTGTTGGTATTTTCACCACCAGCAACTAGGGCCCTCATGTTCTCTACTCCCACCATCAACCAAGAGATATTGTGAGAATATCTGTGTTTGTAGCAGTGTTTTCAACAGCAAAAAAGGTAGAAGCACCTAAAGATCTAGCAATAAGAGGTCAGATAACTTATATAAGGTACAAGCAGAAGGACTAAGCAACTGTTTAAAAAGATACGATAGGATATAGAATGCAGGATGTAGGATAATATATTGGTTTTTAAGAAAGCGTGTACATCCACCTCCACACCCAGGCTCATGGGCATGTATATGTTGTACTCATAGAAGTCTGGAAAGCATTTTACTAAATATCAACTATCTGGTGGCTGATGTGAATGGGGTTTCTAAGGGAAAGATTTTTTTTGTATTTTATATTCAATGGTGTTTACTTTTTTATAACAAGTATGCCTTTTATGATCAATGAAAACAAAAATAGATTCTTTTTGTTAAAAGAAAACAAAGACTCCCTTTTGATATTCTTTATTCACACTGAGATATGAATCACTGACAAGAGTTCTGAATATCAGTCTTTTGAGGAAGGAGAATGGGATAGGATTTCACCAGGTATCAAAGCCTTAATTTGATGAGCTATGGCATTAAAGATGGGATTTCAGCTAGTTATTGGTAAACTGAAATGAGATATTTCATTTACTGACTCTTCTATTGGGGGTTCTTTTTGTTGGTCAAGTGATCTTCAAATCACTTCCTACAAGTGCCAGCAGGGGCAGTGGAGGCCCAGCAAGTGAGCTCCTAGACTCTCCAGGGTTGCTTTGAACAGAGGATTTCCATTTCTGCCTGCTTTTCTGGTATTAGGGTTTCAACTAGGATTTCATTTAGGGAAAACAATTCTTCTGCTTAATAAAAGGTTGCAAACTACAGATCTTACACTATACTTAAATATAAAAAAGGTAGATAAATATAGTTCTTTTTTATAGATGAAGCATTGAGGCTCAGAGGGTGAGGTGAGTTGCTTTGGGAGAGACATGGGGTAAGTAGTAGAGTCAAGACTTAAATATATTTACTTGGACTCTCATGTTCAGTGATCTTTTTAGCTCCTTTTGGTAAGCTTAGGGCAGGGATACAACTGATGTAAGAAACATAGTGAAATGCCCAGGTGGATTTGAAAGGAATAATCTTATTACCTTCCTAGATTTACCACTTTTCCATCAACCTGCTCTGGGTATTGAGCAGGACCCAGGAACCCAGCAGACAATACTTGCTTTGGGGCATGTCTATACTTGAATTACCAAGGGAAAGAAGCTGACAAGAAGTTCTTATTGTGAGTTGGTAGTTGAGACTGGGATATAATTCCCTTCTTCCTTCTCCACAGCACTGAGCTACTTATGCCCAGGGTTCACTGTGATACAGTGTGTCCCAGCTACACTTTATACATAGCTTATTTCAAGGATGGTCAATACCTTTACTCCCAAAATTCTCAACCAGAACCTATTTCTATTGCATGTGGTCAGAGACAGGAAAAGTTTTTGGTTATAAGGGAAAATCCACAAGTGGAACAGACCTGAGTGGTTCTTCTGAGACATCAGGAAGCCAAACACTTTTTTTAGAAGAAAAGTTTCTGAATGAATGGCCTTGTCCGTTACCCATGTTACTGCATTTTCATGCCTGACTGAACCATATAGTTTTCAGTCTCAGTTCCCTTCCTACAATGTGGCCTTTAGAACTTCCTTGAAGGTCTTTTGGTATATTCTCAAGAACTCTTTTTTGGGCTCTTGTTACCTGCCCTTCATTTTACCCCTACACCAGAAACTGTTCCTGTCTTCTGCTTAGAACTGATCTAGAAAGTTCCTTTGTGTTCATTTATGTGTGTTCTCAGGGTAGGCCAGGTTTGGCAGTAAGTCATCACATTGCTTTTCATTTGGAAGCAATTTTAATAGCCCCAGATGGGACTTTTTCCTTAGATTTTCATTTTATTTCTAGCAGAAATACTCAAAAATCAATAGTTGAAAAAGGAGGTATTGTTCTTACAGCAGTACAGGCTTCCCTCACTATATTGTACCAGCAGCCGCTCATTTTGTGGGAAGGCTGAGTGAATGATGCTCTTCCCTTGATGTATTTCATCCACAGGACACTATGGCTCAGGTGAGATTAAAGTGCTACAGGGAATGGATTACCTCGAGCTGGAGCTGTTTTTAAGATAAGAAAACAAGCTAATAAAAGTTGGTCTGTCTGTCATGAGCAATTTATACTCAAAGCAAGAGCAAATATTTTTTAAAAAAGATAATTTACAAGAGCAAAGAGAAGTTTTCTTATTGGCAGAATGTTTCACAAAGCCTGGAGTACATGTGGAGGATTGTGAGTGTAAAGGGAAGTTGTTGCTCTGGTTGCCAGGAAGGTCTCTTAGGACCTTCCCAGATCCTAAGGCTAATTTTATTCCATATGACACTTAGCTCTCATAAGTTGGAATGTCTGGTAGCACTTTCTTGTCTAGAGAATGGAGACAAAATACTTGTCTTGCCTACTTCATAAAGTCATTGCAAGGATCAAAGGAAATAATGTATGTTTTAGCTCTTTGAAAATTTTTAAATTCAATACACACACACAATTTCTCTCTCTCTTACCCACACACACACCACAAGTCACCAAGTCTCACCTCTGGAATAGTTATGAAATTCTGTCCTTTTTCTATTTACACTTTCCTCCTACAACCAGAGTTCATATCCATTTCCTGGGCTACTACAAGTGTCTCCTAACCTATGTTTCTGCCTTCAGTCTTTCTGTCCTACAATCTGTTCTCCACTTTACTGCCAGATTCATCTTCCTAAATCCACTTTCAATCATGTCTTCCTCCTGCTCTCAAATTGTCAGTAGCTACCTATTATCTGTTGAATCAAATCCAGATTACGTGGTCAGATTCAAAAGTCTTCATGATTTAAGTCCTCCTGTGATTTTTGTCCTCATTATCCACTCTTTCTCTTATATCCTTGTATATTCCATCCAGCTTGTAATATTTATCCCCTGCAAATGACCTGTACATTTTTAGAGCCTTTAGGTTTTTGTCAAGTTTCCTCATCCTTTTTGTTTTCAAATGCCCCAAATTCAATATTTTGAAGACCTGGTTGAAATGCCAGTTTCTTTCATAAAACTTTTTGATATCTCCCTTAGGGGCATCTGTTTGGCAGGGATATTATAAAGGGAACTGAAGTATTACATGGTGGATGGGTGAAATGAGATGAGGTCTCAGATCCTTTCCAACTCAATTCCTTTTTCTAAGCAGTGCTTTTTGGATTAAAATGAGGTATGAATATTCCTGTTTTGATAAATCAAACAATGACTTATATCTCCTATTCTTCCTAGCATCTCTTCCTTTTTTCCTTCTTGAGTTTCTGCTTTCTCCGTTCCTACTGGCAGAACACCTTGGTGTTTCCACCAAAGAGGATGTCAAGCTGGGGACTTTAATTGGAGCAGACAGGATGTGTGTCACCATCATTTGAAAAAAAAAATGGTGCCAGTCTGTTGGCCTGGCACATGCTATTACAAAACAATTTAAATCAGTGTAATTGCTCTTTCTTCTTTAGTTTTCCAGTATTTTGTGCCATTTTTAAACCATTGTCTTGTCTTCCCAACTTTTTCAAATATATACCTTCCTTTCTAGACTTTAAGCTCTTTGAGGGCAGGGACATTCTTTATTTATTATTTTATCTCCCACCATACCTACCAGTGTTCATTTAATGCTTGGTGATTTGAATCAACAATGAATAAAGGAGGAGTTTTTTTCCCTGGGCATAAGGTACAAAACAAAGTATTCCTTGACCCCCACTCATCCTCTGTGGCACCAGCCTTTGTGAAGCTTCTCTTTGTAGCCAGGCCATAAATAGTCTCCTCTGTGATTTCTGGTATAGCAGCTTTTGGCTTTGTGTGGTAATTCCACTGAGTCTCTAGGAGAGAGAACAATTTCAGAAAGAAACATTTGTTCAGTTTCCATTCCATGCTGGGGGAAAAAATAGGAGAAAAATATACCATAGTCATGAACCTTTCATTAGGAATCCTATAGCCATGTAATACACAACTTCAGCAAAATCCTATGAGCATGAATGAGAGACGGCAACCACAGATATGTGAGATAATTACCACCCTGATGATCTAGGAAGGGGAGCATCAGAATGTTCAAAGAAGACCCAATGGAGTCTGCTTTAGTACACACACTTTGTGGAACAGTCTGGAAGTAGCTGGAAGAGTTAACTACACAAAGCATGGAGAGCAGTGGTAGTCTCTCTGAATTCATTAGGTAACATTGGTATTTTTGTTTCACCTGTAGCCCTGATCAAAGATAACCAGGTCTCTTTCTCCCATTCCTCTTTCTCTTTTTCATTCTCTTTCATTGTCTCGCCCTGCCCACACCCATTTCTTCTGTGGGTTAAGGGATACACCAAGACAACAAGGACACCTATCTTCAGATCTAAGAGGTGTTACCTGACTCTCTATATATTATAGTCTGAGGCTTAATAACAATTTAAAATATGGAATTGTGTTGAAGCCCATACATACAGGCAATGATAAGAAATCCTCAGGTTGTTAAAATATTGACTCATACAACCAACACATAATAATGAGAGACAGAACATTGTGAGTCAAGCTAGAATTTAGGAGAAAAGACTGACTGTAGTATAATGAGTGTTATTAATTGGAGGGAAGAATAGATAAACAGAAATAGAAGAGTCAGTAAGGAAAGCCTAGAGTGCCCAGGGCCAGAGAGAATCAGACACAGATTCTGGGAGGAATGCATATTTCAGTCACCAGGGAAGCCTTTTCCTTAACTAGGGGGATGGGCCTCACTGTAGCCCGGGTAAAATATACTTGAGAGACACCATCTTCTCTGTACTCTGAGTTCATGTGCATCCTGTAATCTTTTGATGGTGAATTTCAGTCTGTGACATCTTGACACCAGAAGAGGCTTGAATCTCTCTCTCTCTCTCTCTCTCACCCTCTCACCTTGTCAAGACCTTTCCAAGGACCACCAGTTCAGTTCTACCAAGGACCTCCTCTCTGGCTAGTATATGAGGGCAAATCTTTGTTTCTCCCTGCTGCTTCTGCATTAGCCTATCATTGCCCGGAGTCTGGTACCTTGACCCTAGGTGTCTGATACTTTGCCCATTGCTTTCTAGCCTTGGGTATCCACAGCAGTAGCCTTGGAAAAGGAAACAGGCACCAGAGGCTTTCTTAGGTCAGTCTGTTTTTTTCCAGAGGCCAGCCAGGAAGAGCCAGCATTGCGTTCTCAGCCTGCCTGCCTTGTAGCCAGAAAATAAGAGCTGCTCCAGTTGGAAAGACTTTCTAGGGACCAGAAACTGAATCTGGCTTGTGTGTTTCTAAGTGGCTTATTGGTGAAGATTCAGGAGATATGTGCTATAAGTAGGATGACAGTATTTCTTAAACCAAAACTTGGTTAAATCATTTAACCATAGCTTTTGAGGGGAGAAATTTAGATATGTGAAAATTTGGATGCCTGACTAAGGCATCCAAATAAAGTAACATATAGTTGACAAATTTGACAAATCTTTATAAAAAGAATAGCTATATGAAGTTATATGAAATTAGGATGGGCCAGAATAATTTACAAAAAAATATTTGCTGAGCACCTATTATGTACTGAGCACCATTCTTAGTACTTGAAATATATCAGGGCACAAAATTAACAATAAGATTCCTACCTTTGTGGAGCTTACATTCTAGAAGCAGCACTGGATATCACCAGACTTTAAAAGGTCTTTCCTGGAGTGTTTTTAAAAAATAAGGTTTTTTCAGGCATCAGCCTTATAGTAAATAAACTTTGATGATGTGAAACCAACTGTTATAGTAGTATTTATCTATGTCACATGGGAGATGTTGAAAAAGGCATCTGACAGTAACCTCTAACTGACACTTCACTGGGGGACTATAGAATTGAAGTTTATTCCTTGAGTGGTTTTATCTCATGCTCCACGCACACCTTTGTTGGTGATAAACAGCCAATAATAAAAGAGTAGTGTACTTCTTATAGGGTTTGATTACCTCAATCATTTTAACTGATATGGCCATTACTTGTATCAAGTCATAGCCTTTGAAGTGGTCAGCACTGCTGGCACATGTCAAAGTTCAGTCTCATATACTGTTCAATTTCCTGTTTGTAGTTGTCATTATCAACTTTTTATGTATCATTAGTATGCAGCACCAGTGACTGACACATAAGAGGTTCTTGAACGCTTGTGGAATACATGAGTGAATGATTGAGTAAATGAATGAATGGGTGAATTAGCAAATATGTGCCTAGGTGATAGTTTGATTTATTCGTAAAGGGAGTGTTTGTCAGTTGTGACTGTACTTTTGGGGTAAAAAAAAACATCCTTTAAGAAAAGATGTGGATCAGAAGGGGAAATGGGCCCCCTTGTGGTTATATTTCTCCCATAGGAAAGTTGTGGTGACAATAACAAGGAGTAGCCAGTCGATTTATTAACTTAAGACTTTGAATTGATTTCTAGGACTCAGAGTTTGGCAGCCAGTTCTCTAATTCAGTGATTCTTACTTTAGTATGCATTAGAAGCACATGGAGGGCTTGTTAAAAAGAACTTCAGCAGAAACCTTATAAGCCTGAAGGAACAGAGGTCCTATATTTAACTTCCATAAACAGAATAACTTACTCAGCCAAAAATGTTGTATCCAGCAAAACTAAATTTCATAAATGAAGGAGGAATAAAGTTATTTTTAGACAAACAAATGCTGAGATAATTTGTCACAACCAGATCAGCCCTACAAGGAATCATAAAAGGAGTGCTAAATCTTGAAACAAAAGGTCGACATGCACCAGATTAGAACCTCTTGAAAGCGTGAAACTCACAGAGCCTATAAAACAATTACACAATAATAAAAAAAGGTAGGTAACAATGAACATGTTGACTGAAGCAGTACCTCACATCAATATCAATGTTGAACGTAAATGGTCTAAATGCTCCACTTAAAAGATACAGAGTGTCAGAATCGTTAGAAAGAACATAAACCAAATATCCGCTATCTTTAAGAGACTCATCAGGCTAGGCATGGTGGCTCAGGCCTGTAATTCCAGCACTTTGGGAGGCTGAGGTGGGTGTATCACCTGAGATCACAAGTTTCAGACCAGTCTGGCCAACATAAAGAAACCTTGTCTCTACCAAAAATATAACAATTAGCAGAGTGTGGTGGTGCATACCTGTAATCCCAGCTACTCGGGAGGCTAGGGCACAAGAATAACTTGAACCTAGAAGCAGAGGTTGCAGGGAGCCAAGATTACGCCACTGCACTCCAGCCTAGGTGACAGAGAAAGACTGTCACACACAACAACAACAACAACAACAACACCTCACCTAACACAAAAGAATTCATTAAAATCAGGGAAAGGGGTGGAAAAAGATATTCCATGCAAATGGAAATCAGAAGTGTGCAGGAGTAGCTATTCCTACATTAGATAAAACAGATTTTAAAGGAATAACAGTAAAAAAAGGACAAAGAATGTCATTATGATAAAATGATCCAACAAGAAGATATTACAACCCTAAATGTATGTGCACCTAACTCTATAGCCCCAGATTCATAAAACAATTACTATTAGAACCAAGAAGTGAGATAGTCAGCAACACAATAATAGTGGAAGACTTCACTCCACTGACAGCACTAGTCAGGTCGAGACAGAAAGTCAGTGAGAAAACAGTGGAGATGAACTACACTCTAGAACAAATGAATCTAACAGATATTGACAGAATATTCTCAAAAACTGTAGGATATACGTTCATTTCATCAACACATGGAATGTTCTCCAAGATAGACCATATTATAGGCCACAAGACAAGTCTCAATAAATTTTAAAAAATCAGTATCGAAGATCTTCTCAGATCATGGTGCAGTAAAGCTAGAAATCAACTTCAAAAGGAACCCTCAAAACTATACAATACATGGAAATTAAACAATCTGCTCCTGAACAACTTTTGGGTTAACTGAAATCAAGATGGAAATTAAAAATTCCTTGAAATGAAGGACAATAGTAACACAAGTTATCAGAACTTCTGGAATACAGCAAAAGTGCTGCTAAGAGGAATGTTTACTGCACTAAATGCTTCCATTAAAGTCTGATAGATCACAAATTGACAACCTAATGTCATACCTCAAGGAACTTGAGAAACAAGAACAAACCAAACACAAACCTAGCAGAAGAAAGGAAATAACAAAGATCAGAGCAGAACCAAATGAATTTGAAACAAAAAAAATACAAAATATCAATAAAGCAAAAAGTTGGTTATTTGAAAATAAAACATTTATAGAGCATTACATAGATTAATTGTGTAAAGAGAAAGATTCAAATAAGCTCAATTAGAAATGAAACTGGAGACATTACAATTGACACCATAGAGATAGAAAGAAATATTTGAGACTACTATCAACACCTCTATGGACAAAAACTAGACAATCTAGAGGAAATGGGTAAATTCCTGGAATCATACAACCTTCTTATATTAAATCAGGAAGAAATAGAAACCATTAACAGATGAATAACAAACAGTGAAACTGACTAATAAAAATATTGCCAACAACAACAACAAAAAAAGTCCAGGGCCAGATGACTTCACAACTGAATTCTACCAGACATTCAAAGAAGAATTGATACCAATCCTACTGAAAATATTCCACAAGATTTAATAAGAGGGAATTCTTCCTAACTTATTCTATGAGTCAGTATCACCCAGATACTGAAACTAAGAAAGGACATAACCAAAAAAGAAAATTTACAGGACAATATCCCTGATAAACGTATATACAAAAATCCTAAACAAAATACTGACTAACCAAATCCATCTGCACATCAAAAAGATAATACACCATGATTAAGTGGGTTTCACCCCAGGGATGCAGAGATGGTTTAATAAATGTGATACACTACATAAACAGAATTAAAAACAAAAATTATATGATCATTTCAACAGATGCAGAAAAAGCATCTGACAAAATTCAGCATCCCTTTATGATAAAACCCCCAACAAACTAGCCGTAGAAGGAGCGTATCGCAAAAAAGAAAATCTATGACAAACCCACAGGCAACATCATTAATGAATGCAGAAAAGTTGAAAGCATTCCCCCCTAAGCACTGGAACAAGACAAGGATGCCTGCTTTCACTATTTCTGTTCAACATAGTGCAAGAAGTCCTAGCCAGAGCAAACGGGCAAGAGAAGGAAATAAAGGGCATCTAAATTTTAAATGAGAAAGTCCAATTGCTACTGTTTGCCAATGATATGATCATATACCTAGAAAATGCTAACAACTCTTCCAAATAAACTTATAGATTTGATAAATGAATTCAGTAAAGTCTCAGGTTACAAAATCATTTACACGAATCAGCAGCACTGCTATATACTAACTGAGCAAGCTAGGAATCAAATGAAGAACTCAATCCCTTTTGTAACAACTGCAAAGATAGAAAGTACTTGGGAACATACTTAACCAAGGAGCAAATTGTCTCTACAAGGAGAACTATGAAACGCTGTTGGAAGAAATTATAGATGACACAAACAAATGGAAATACATCCCATGCTTGTGGATTGGAAGAATGAATATCATAAAAACAGCCATATTCCCCAAAGCAATCTAGAGATTCAATGCAATTCCTATCAAAATTCCAACAACATTTTTGCAGAATTAGAGAAAACAAGCCTAAAATTCATATGGAACCAAAAAGCCTGGATAGCTAAAGCAATTCTAAACAAAAAGAACAAATCTGGTAGGAACACATTACCAGACTTCAAAGTATATATACTGCAAGGCTATAGTTACCAAAACAGCATGATACTGTTATAAAAGTAGACATGTAAACCAGTGGAACAGAATAGAGAACCAGGATTGAATCCAAATACTTATAACCAACTGATCTTTGACAAAGCAGACAAAATCATAAATCAGGGAAAGGACACCCTATTGAATAAATCAGACTGGGAAAACTGAATCCCTGTTTTTTACCTTACACAAAAACCAACTCCAGATGGATCACAGACTTGAATCTAAAGCCTGAAACAAAAAACATTCTAGAAGACATTCTTCTAGACATTGGTCTAGGCAAAGAATTGATGACTAACACCCCAAAAGCAAACATAACTAAAAAAAAAAAAAATGGGACCTAATTAAATTAAAAATTTTCTGTATAGCAAAAGAAATAATCACCAGCTAGGCAGACGACCCATAGAATGGGAGAAAATATTTATAAACTGTAGATCTGAGACAAAGGACTAATATCCACAATCTACAAGGAACTCAAACAACTGAGCAAGAAAAAACTAATCCCATGAAAAAGTAGGCAAATGACATGAATAGACATTTCTCCAATCCCATCCGGATTGTTCCAAATGCCATCAATTCATTCCTTGTTATGGCAGAGCAGTATTCCATTGTGTATGTATGTGTATATTTTAAACGGTGAGATATAAATCTCAGTACATATGTGTATCCACACACACATATATCACAGTTTCTTTATCCACTTGTTAATTGATTCGGGCTAGTTTTACATTTTTGCAATTGTGACTTGTGCTACTGTAAACATGCACGTGAAAGTATCTTTGCGAAAGTATCTTTTTCATATGATGACTTCTTTTTGGCTGGGTAGATACCCAGCAATGGGACTGCTGGATCAAATGGTAGTTCTACTTTTAGTTCTTTAAGGAATTGCCATACTGTTTTCCATAGTGGTGGTACTAGTTTCCATTCCCACCAGCAGTGTAAAAGTGTTCCTTTTGCAATGCCTACACACCCATATCTATCATTTTTTTTGATTTTTCAATAATGACCAATCTTGTATGAGTAAAGTGGTATTGCATTGCGGTTTTGATTTGCATTTCTCTGATCATTAGTGATGTTGAGAATTTTTTTCATATGTTTGTGAGACATTTGTATATCTTCTTTTGAGAATTGTCTATTCACGTCCGTATCCCATTTTTTGATAGGATTATTTGTTTATTTCTTGCTAATTTGTTTGAGTTCCTTATAGATTCTGGATATTAGTTCTTTGTTGGATATATAGATTGTGAAGATTTTCTTCCATTCTGTGGGTTGTCTGTTTACTCTGCTGACTGTTCCTTTTGCCATGCCAAACTCTTTAGTTAAGTCCCATCTATTTATCTTTTATTTTGTTGCATTTGCTTTGCTTTTGGGTTCTTGGTCATAAAATCTTTGCCTAAGCCAATGTCTAGAAGGGATTTTCTAATGCTATCTTCCAGAATTGTTATAGTTTCAGGTCTTAGATTGAAATCCTTGATCTATCTTAAGTTGACTTTTATATAACGGGAAAATTAGGATCCAGTTTCATTCTCCTACATGTGGCTTGCTAATTATCCCAGCATCATTTGTTGAATAGGGTGTCATTTTTCCACTTCATGTTTTTGTTTGCTTTGTTGAAGATCAGTTGGCTCTAAGTTTTTGAGTTTATTTCTGGGTTCTTGATTCTGTTCCATTGGTCTATATGCCTATTTTTTATACCAGTACATGCTGTTTTGGTGACAGTGGCTTTATAGTACAGTTTGAAATCAGGCAATATGATATCTCCAGATTTGTTCTTTTTGCTTTGTCTTGCTTTGGCTATGCAGGCTCTTTTGTGGTTCCATATGAATTTCTGGATTGTTTTTTCTAGTTTTATGAAGAATTGTGGTGGCATTTTGATGGGAATAGAAATGAATTTGTAGATTGCTTTTGGTAGTATGTCATTTCCACAATGTTGATTCTACCAATTCATGAGCATGGGGTGTGTTTCCATTTATTTGTGTCATCTATGATTTCTTTCAGCAGTGTTTTGTAGTTTCCTTTGTAGAGGTCTTTCACCTCCTTGGTTAGGTATATTTCTAAGTTTTTTTTTTTTTTTTTTTTTTTTTTTTCAGCTATTGGGAAAGAGGTTTCTATGTAAACAATCATATCATCAGCAAAAAGTGACAGTTGGACTTCCTCTTTAACGATTTGGATGCCCTTTATTTCCTTCTCTTGCCTAATTGCTCTGACTAGGACTTCCAGTACTATTCTGAAGAGAACTGGTGAGAGTGGGCATCCTTATCCTCTTCCAGTTCTCAGAGGGAATGCTTTCAATTTTTTCCCATTTAGTATTATGTTGGCTGTGGGTTTATCATAGGTGGCTTTTATTACATTGAGGTATGTCTCTTGTGTGCTGATTTTGCTGAGTGTTTTAATCATAAAAGGATGCTGGTTTTTTTCAATTCTTTTTCTGCATCTATTGAGATAATGTGATTTTTTTTTTTAAATGTGGCGTATCACATTAATTGACTTGTGTATGTTAAACCATTCCTGCATTCCTGGTATAAAAACTACTTAATGATGGTAAATTATCTTTTTGATTTGCTGTTGGATTTGTTTAGCTAGTATTTTGTTAAGGACTTTTGCATCTGTGTTCATTAGGGATATTGGTCTGTAGTTTTCTTTTTTGGTTATGTTTTTTCCTGGTTTTGGTATTAGGGTGATACTGGCTTCATAAAATTATTTAGGGAGGATTCCCTCTTTCTCTATCTTGTGGAGTAGTGACAATAGGATTGATACCAATTCTTCTTTGAATGTCTGGTAATTCAGCCATGAATCCATCTGGTCCTGGACTTCTTTTTGTTGTCATATATATTTTTTGAGATGGAGTCTCACTCTGTTGTCCAGGCTAGAGTGCAATGGCATAATCTTGGCTTACTGAATTTCCACCTCCCAGGTTCAAGTGATTCCCCTGCCTCAGCCTCCGGAGTAGCAGGGATTACAGGTGCCTGCCACAACATCTGGCTAATTTTTTAAATTTATAGTAGAGATGGGATTTTGCTATGTTGGCCAGGCTGTTCTCAAACTTCTGACCTCAGTGATCCACCTACCTTGGCTTCCCAAAGTGCTAGGATTACAGGCGTGAGCCACCACGCCCAGCTTAGTATTTTATTTTAATTATAATTTCATTATTGCTGCTTGTTATTGGTCTGTACAGGGTTTCTAGTTCTTCCTGATTTAAGCTAGGAGGGTAGGGTTGTATCTTTCCAAGAGCTTATCTATCTCCTCCAGGTTTTCTAGTTTATGTGCGTAAAGGTGTTCATAGTATCCTGAAATGATCTTTTGTATTTCCGTGGTGTTGATTGTAGTAATTTATCTTTTCAAAGAACCAGCTTTTTGTTTCACTTATCTTTTGTATTATTTTTGTTTCAATTTCATTTAGTTCTGCTCTGATCTTTGTTATTTCCCTTCTTCTTCTGTGTTTGTGTTTGTTTTTTTGTTTCTCTAGTTCCTTGACGTGTAACCTTAGATTGTCTATTTGTGCTATTTCAAACTTTTTAATGTGGGTATTTAAGGCTATGAACTTTCCTCTTAGCACCACGTTTGTTTTTTCCCAGAGGTTTTGATAGGTTATGCTGTATTATCATTCAGTTCAAAGAATTTTTAAATATCCATCTTGATTTCATTGTTTACCCAATGATCATCTAGGAGCAGGTTATTTAATTTCCATGTATTTGCATGGTTTTGAAAGTTCCTTTTGGAGTTGATTTCCAGTTTTATTTCGCTGTTTTCTGAAAGAGTACTTGATATAATCTCAATTTTCTTATGTTTATTGAGTCTTTTTTTTTGTGGCCTATCATATAGTCTATCTTGGAGAAAGTTCCATACACTGATGAATAGAATGTATATTCTGTCTTTATTGGGTAGAATATTCTGTAAATATCTGTTAAATTCATTTGTTCCAGGGTATAGTTTAAATCTATTGTTTCTTTATTGACTTTCTGTCTTGATGACTTATCTCATGCTTTCAGTGGAGTACTGAAGTCCCCCACTATAATTGTGTTGCTGTCTACCTCATTTCTTATGTCTATTAGTAATTGTTTTATAAATTTGGGAGCTCCAGTGTTAGGTGCATATATGTTTAGGATTGTCATATTTTCTTGTTGGACAATGCCTTTTATTATTATATAACATCCTTCTTTGTCTTTTTTAACTACTGTTGCTTTGAAGTTTGTTTTGTCTGGCATAAGAAAGCTACTCCTGCTTGCTTTTGGTGTCCATTTGCATGGAATGTCTTTTTCCACCCCTTTATCTTATGTGAGTCCTTATGTGTTAGGTGAGTCACTTGAAGGCAGCTATATACTTGGTTGGTGAATTCTTATCCATTCTGCAATTCGGTGTCTTTTTATTGGAACATTTAGGCCAGTCACATTCAATGTTAGTTTTGAGATGTGAGGTACTATTGCATTCATCATGCTAGTTGTTTCCTGTATACCTTTTTTTAAAAAAACATTGTATTTTTGTTTGGTAGGTCCCGTCAGACTTATGCTTTAAAGAGGTTTTGTTTTGATGTGTTTCTAGGATTTGTTTCAAGATTTAAATTCCTTTTAGCAGTTCTTGTAGTGCTGGCTTGGTAGTGGCAAATTCTCTCAGCCTTTATTTGTCTGAAAAAGACATCTTTTCTTCAATTACAAAGTTTGGTTTCATTGGATACAAAATTCTTGGCTGATAATTGTTTTGTTTAAGCATCGCAAATCCTCTCTAGCTTGTAGGGTTTTTGATGAAAAATCTGCTGTTAATCTGATAGATTTTCCTTTATATGTTACCTGGTGCTTTTGCCTCACAGCTCTTAAAGTCATTTCCTTTGTGTTGACTTTAGATAACTTAATGACAGCGTGCCAAGGCAATAATCTTTTTGCAATGAATTTCCCAGTTGTTCTTTCAGCTTCTTGTATTTGGATGCCTAGGTCTCTAGCAAGGCCAGGGATGTTTTCCTTGATTTTTCCCCCCAAATATGTTTTCCAAGCTTCAAGATTTATTTTCTTCCTCAGAAACACCAATTATCCTTAGTTTTGGTCATTTAACATAATCCAAAACTTCTTGGAGTCTATGTTCATTTATAAAATTCTTTTTATTTGTTTTTGTTGGATTGGGTTAATTTAAAAACCTTGTCTTTGATCTCCAAAGTTTTCTCTTCTGCTTGTTTGATTCTATTGCTAGAGTTTCCAGATCATTTTGCATTTCCATAAGTACATCCTTCATTTCCTGAAGTTGTGATTTTATATTTATGCTATCTGTTTCACTGAAGATTTCTCCCCTCATTTTTTTGTACTTTTCTTTGATTTTCTTAAATTGGACTTCACCTTTCTCTGGTGCCTCCTTAATTAGCTTAATAATCAACCTTTTGAATTCTTTTCCAGGTAAATCAGGGATTTCTTCTTGGTTTGGATCCATAGCTGGTGAGCTATTTTGATTTTGGGGAGTGTTAAAGAAACTTGTTTTGTCAAATTGCCAGAATTGTTTTTCTGGTTCCTTCTCATTTGGGTTGGCTATATCAGAGGGGAGATGTAGGGCTCAAGGCTGCTGTTCATGATCTTTTTTGCCATGGGGTGTTCCCTTGAGGTAGTACTCTTCCCCTTTTCCTAGGGATGTGGCTTACTGAGAGCTGCACTGTAATGGGTTGTTTTTTCTCTTCTGGATCTAGCCATCCACCATGGCTACCAGGCTCTGTGCTGGTACTGGGAGATGTCTGCCCAGAGTCCTGTGATGTGAGCTGTCTTCAGGTCTTTCAGCCATGGATACTGGTACCTGCTCTGATGGAGGTGGCAGGGAAGTGAAATTAACTCTGAGTGTCCTTAGTTTTGGTTGTTTAATGTACCTTTTTTTGTGCTGTTTGGCCTCCTGCCTGGTGGTAGTGCTTTCAAGAAAGCATCAGCTGTGGTAATATAAAGTGGATCAGGTGGTGGGTGGAACCCTAGAACTGAACTCTCAAGAGAATGTGCCCTTTGTCTTCACCTACCAGGGTGGGCAGGGAAGGACCATCAGGTGGGGACAAAGTGAGATGTGTCTGAGCTCAGACTCTCCTTGGGCAGGGCTTGCTGTAGCTGCAGATGGGAGTGCTTCATTCTTTTTTTATGATTTTTTTCTTTTATATCCTTTGCCTATGTATTCACAAGCAGGCTTTCTTCATGCTTGATGATTTGTTCTCTTGCATTGTAAATTTTGGTGGTCAGAGACTCTGATGCATTTTTCAAATGTGAATTGCATTTTTCATCTCCCATCTTTCTGTTAGATTGTTTTTAATTGTTTCAATCTGTTTGTTAAATTTATCAGATAAAATCTGAATTCGTTCTCCATATTATCTTGAATTTCATTGAGTTTTCTCACAACAGCTGATCTAATTTTATTTCTGAAAAGTATATATCTATATCTGTCTGGAATTGTTCTCCGGTACTTCATGTAGTTCATTTGGTGAGATCATGTTTTCCTGTATGGTCTTGATGCTTGTGTTTTTTGTTGTTGTTGTTGTTGTTTGTTTTTCTTTTTTGTTTTTTGTTTTTGGTATCTAGACATTGAAGAATTAGTTATTTATTCTACTCATCACAGTCTCATCTGGTTTGTACCCATTATTCTTGGGAAGGCTTTCCAGGTATTCAAAAGGACTTGGATGTTGCAATCTAAGTTGTATTCACTACAGCTATATCTACATTAGGAGTCACCTCAAGCCAAGTATCACTGTGGCTCTTGCAGACTTTTAGACATACCACCTTAGTTGTCTTAGATATGATCCAGAAGTATTTTCTGGATTACTAGACAGTGACGTTTGTTCTCTTCCCTTACATTCTTCCAAGTAAATGGAGTATTTCTCTCTCTATGTTGAGCTGCCTGGAGCTTCAGGAGGGGGGACACAAGCACCCCTGTGGCTACCACCACTGGGACTGCACTGGGTCAGACCTGAAACCAGCATAGCACAGATTACCCAAGGCCCATGGTAACCATTGTCTACCTACCACTTATGTTCACTTAAGATTCTAGGTTTCTACAATCAGAAGATGGTGAACCTAGCCAGGCTTGTGTCCTTCCCTTCAGGGTGGTAATTTTTCCCTGATCCCAGGTGATCCAGATATGCTGTCCATCAACCAAGTCCTGGGGTCAGAAACCTTAGGAATCTACTGTGTGCTGTGTTGTCCTGCATCTAAGCTGGTACCCAAGGCCCAATACAAAGTTCTTCCTACTCTTCCCTTCCGTTTCTACAAGCAGAGAAGCGTCTTGCCATGGCCACTACTGACACTGGCCCATGATGAGTACTGCCTGGCTACCATCAATATTTATTCAAGCTCCAGGAGTGCTTCAGCTTATTGTGAATTCTGCGAGGCCTGGGACTCTCCCTTTATAGTGCTGGGCTCCCCTCTGGCTCAGGGTATGCCTAGAAGTTCCATCCAAGAGCTAAGGCCTGGAAACAGAAACCCCTACAGCTCAGTTGGTGCTCTGCCTCATTATGGGCAAGCAGGTACATAAGCTGTAAGACAAAGTCCCCCTTTACTCTTCCCTCTCCTTTTCTCAAGCAGAAGAAATCTCTCCCCATAGCCACCACTGTTGGGAATGTGCTAGGTCACACCTGAAGCAAGGACATCTCTGAGTCTCACCCAAGGCCCATGGAAGGTAGTGCCTAGCTACCACTGCTGACTATTCAGGGCCCATGTCAACAGGTAATGAATCTTCCCAGGATGAGCTTCTTCCCTTCAAGGCAGTGGGGTCCTTTCTGGCCCAGGGTGTGTCTAGAAGTGTTGTCTGGGAGCTAGGGCTTGGAACTGGGGCCACAGGACTCTGCCTAGTGCCCTATCCTATTGTGGCTCAGGTGGTACTCAAGTTGCAAGACAAAGTCCTCTTTCCCCTTCTTAAGCAGAAGGAAGGAGTCTCCTCAGAGCTGTGAGCTGAGTTGCTTTGAATTGAGAGAGGGGTGTTATGAGCACTCTGCTTAGCCACATCATCTGGTGTCTCACTCGGTTGTGTGCCCACTAAGTCCAGTAGCTCTGAGCCCAGCACAGCACCAGGACTTGCCCAGAAATTGCAGTCCAGGTGGCCTGGCCTGCCTTTAAAATTTCTTTAGAACCACAGAGCACTTTAGTCTGTGGTGGCAAGGTTTGGCAGAGTCCAAGTTCCAACTGCTGTGACAGGTAGTTCCCATCTGGGTATAGCTGGTCTAAATGATCCCTCTGTGTGTGCCAGCTGAGTTCTGCCTTGTGTTGCTTTTCATGGTGACAGGGCAGTACTGAGTTCCAATGCCAAGTCCCACAATTACTGTGTTCTCCTTTTCCCATGTGTACAGATTCTCTCTCTGCACTACGTAGCTACTGCTGGAGGTTGGGAAAGAGTGGCATTGGCAGTTCAAGATCGTCTTATTCTCTTCAGTGCCTCTTTTGGGGATGTGACATTAATGCCAGATACTGTGATTGCTCATCTGACTTTTCATTCTTAGGAAGGTTATTTTCTGTGTGGATTGTTACTGAGTTTTGTGTTCCTGTGGGGAGACAATGGTGGATGCTTCTATTCAGCCATCTTTCTCTGTCTCCCTCTCTAATACTACAGCCTATACTTCTTTATTGGGGAATTTAATTAATTTACATGTAAGATTAATAATAGGTAACGACTTACTCCTGTCATTTTGTTACACATTTTCTGGTGCTTTCATATAGCTTTTGCTGTTTCTCCCTCTCTCATTTTTTATCTTTGTGGCTTTGTGGTTTTCTGTTGTGATAAGATTTTCTTTCTTATTTGAGTATCTGATGGTCTTCATCACTTCCTTTATAAATTTCAGTGTTCTTCCTTAGATACTTTACTGAAAGTACAGCTATGCGTTTTTGTTGTTGTTGTTTGTTTTGTTTTGTTTGGTTTGGTTTGGTGTTTCTTTGTAGAGGAGAGGAGCATTGGGCACCTCTACCCAGCCATCTTGATGCTCTCCTGCAGACCTTTACAAGAATCACGAATCCATAAGCAGTGCTGATATAGTTGAAAGCAGAGTGGTTAAGCATGTGTACTCTGACCAGTGGTGATATATAAGTTTTACCCCTAATTGTGTGGCCTTGAATTGTGTGGTGCTTCTTCGCCTTTCTGATCTGTAAAATGGGAATAACTTAGTACTCTCTTCAGAGGTTTCTTGTTCAGACAAGATAATGTATTAAGAGAGCTTAGCACAGCAGTTAAAACGTAGTGTTTGTTAAGTGTTAAACATTATTACAATTGCTTTGTATATTAGTAGCCTGTTATATATTAGACTTTCAATTAAATGTTCTAATGAAGAAGAAGGTTTTGGTTGAGGGGCTACTAAAGAAGAGAAAACTTTGAGCTTCAAAACATTCAAAATTGACCTTTAATATTCAACCTAATGTTGAGGCAGATGCCCGAATGCAGCTGCACGTGAAATGTTGATGCTAGAACAGCACAAGTCATTTACTGGTCTTCTTCTGACCCCAAATATGTCCTGAGAGGCATTCAGTGAATTAGAATCTATAAGAAAATCAAAGGCCAAGAGTTTGTTGGAATGTTACAGCTTTTGTATGAGACCTGCAAACCTTGTGTCAAATGCCCTAGTTTACTATTGCGTGTCATCCCTTGACCAGTGGGCAAGCCAAGTACACTGTCAGAATATTTTTGAGGTTCTATTTAAAATACAAATTCAGCAGAAAGGCTCATTGAGATGTTTGAAAGGATGAATCAATCTCTCTCACTCCCTCCATTTTCTTCCCTCCCTCCCTCTTTCCTTCTTTATATATTTCTCTCTCCCTGCTCTGTTTATTTTTATGTGTACACATGCTCAGTGTTTTCCTAAGTGTGGTCCATAGACCACTTGCATCAACCTGGAGTGCTTGGTGAAAATAGAGATTCCCAAGCACTGATCTAGATGTAATAAATCAGAGTCACTAGAAATGGAGTCAGAAATTCTGCATTTAAAAATGATGCCACTATTGTGGTGAATATTAAGATTGGGGATGACTACCATAAAAGACTATTCATTCCATATGATAGTAAGGATGGTAATATTTGTTGATCATGATTAACCATTAGAAAAGGGTGTAATATTCACATCAGAATCCCCCAGCTCTATAAATTTTATTCCAAGGCCACACATATTTTAGAGATGTGTTATGCTACTCTCTTCCAATAATCACCCTGTGTACAGTAAAAAACAGCTAGGAATAAAATGTGGTTCAACATGATTTATTAATAATTGTCACTATAGTTTTACATATGGACAGAGCTGAATGTTTTGAGGACATAAAATTGGAAAACAATATATTTCCTGATCTAAGGTTGCTCTCATTGTGGTGAACTGGCTTAACCAACAGCTACACCCTTGTGTATCCTTTTTCTTTTTTTTCTTTTTATTTATTTATTTATTTTATCAGAGAGGAGAATTGCAACTTCTGCTTTTTTTTTTTTTTTTTTCTCTCTCCATTTGCTTGGTAAGTCTTCCTCCATCCCTTTATTTTGAGCCTTTGTATATCCTGGCATGTGAGATGGGTTTCCTGGATACAGCTCACCAATAGGTTTTGGCTTTTTATCCAATTTGCCAGTCTGTGTCTTTCCATTGAGGTGTTTAGCCCATTTACATTTAGGGTTAATAATGTTATGTGTGAATTTGATCCTGCCATTTTGGTGCTAGCTGGCTGTTTTGCCAGTTATTTGATGCAGTTTATTCATTGTGTTGATGCCCTTTGCCATTTGGTATATTTTTGGAGTGGCTGGTACTGGTTGTTCCTTTCTATGTGTAGTGCCTCTTTCAGGAGCTCTTGTAAAGCAGGCTTGGTGGTGATGAAATCTCTGAGTACTTGCTTGTTTGTAAAGGATTTTATTTTTCCTTCACTTATGAAGCTTAATTTGGCTGGATATGACATTCTGGGTTGAAAGTTCTTTTCTTTAAGGATGTTGAATATTGGCCCCCACTCCCTTTTTTTTATTGCATTTTAGGTTTTGGGGTACATGTGATGGACATGCAAGATTGTTGCATAGGTACACACATAGCAGTGTGGTTTGCTGCCTTCCGTCACCTCACCTGTATCTGTCATTTCTCCCCATGCTATCTCTTCCCACCTCCCCACCCCCCCGCCCCTCCCCCATTTCCCCCCAACGGACCCCAGTGTGTAGTGCTCCCCTCCCTGTGTCCATGTGTTCTCATTGTTCAACACCTGCCTATGAGTGAGAATATACGGTGTTTGATTTTCTGCTCTTGTGTCAGTTTGCTGAGAATGATAGTTTCCAGGTTCATCCATGTCCCTACAAAGGACGTGAACTCATCATTTTTGATGGCTGCATAATATTCCATGGTGTATATGTACCACATTTTCCCTATCCAGTCTATCATCGTTGGGCATTTGGGTTGGTTCCAGGTCTTTGCTATTGTAAACAGTGCTGCAATGAACATTCGTGTGCACGTGTCCTTGTAGTAGAATGATTTATAATCCTTTGGATATATACCCAGTAATCGGATTGCTGGATCAAATGGGATTTCTATTTTTAGGTCCTTGAGGAATCGCCATACTGTCTTCCACAATGGTTGAATTAATTTACATTCCCACCAACAGTGTAAAAGTGTTCCTATTTCTCCATATCCTCTCCAGCATCTGTTGTTTCCCGATTTTTTAATGATCGCCATTCTAACTGGTGTGAGATGGTATCTCAATGTGGTTTTGATTTGCATTTCTCTGATGACCAGTGATGATGAGCATTTTTCATATGTTTGTTGGCCTCCTGTATGTCTTCTTTTGTAAAGTATCAGTTCATATCCTTTGCCCATTTTTGAATGGGCTTGTTTGTTTTTTTTCTTGTAGATCTGCTTTAGTTCTTTGTAAATTCTGGATATCAGCCCCTTGTCAGATGGGTAGACTGCAAAAATTTTTTTCCATTCTGTTGGTTGCCGATTCACTCTACTGACTGTTTCTTTTGCCTTGCAGAAGCTGTGGAGTTTGATGAGGTCCCATTTGTCTATTTTGGCTTTTGTTGCCATTGCTTTTGGCGTTTTGGTCATGAAGGCCTTGCCTACGCCTATGTCCTGAATGGTTTTGCCTAGATTTTCTTCTAAGGTTTTTATGGTATTAGGTCTGATGTTTAAGTCTTTAATCCATCTGGAGTTAATTTTGGTGCAAGGTGTCAGGAAGGGGTCCTGTTTCTGCTTTCTGCACATGGCTAGCCAGTTTTCCCAACACCATTTATTAAACAGGGAGTCCTTTCCCCATTGCTTGTTTTTGTCAGGTTTGTCGAAGATCAGATGGTTGTAGGTATGTTGTATTTCCTCTGAGGCCTCTGTTCTGTTCCATTGGTCTATATCTCTGTTTTGGTACCAGTACCATGCTGTTTTGATTACTGTAGCCTTGTAGTATAGTTTGAAGTCCGGTAGTGTGATGCCTCCTGCTTTGTTCTTTTTGCTTAGAATTGACTTGGCTATGCGGGCTCTCTTTTGGTTCCATATGAAGTTTAAGGTGTTTTTTTCCAGTTCTGTGAAGAAGGTCATTGGTAGTTTGATGGGAATAGCGTTGAATCTGTAAATTACTTTGGGCAGTATGGCCATTTTCACGATGTTGATTCTTCCTAACCATGAACATGGAATGTTTCTCCATCTGTTTGTATCTTCTCTTATTTCGTTGAGCAATGGCTTGTAGTTCTCCTTGAAGAGGTCCTTTACGTTCCTTGTTAGTTGTATTCCTAGGTACTTTATTCTCTTTGTAGCAATTGTGAATGGCAGTTCGTTCTTGATTTGGCTCTCTTTAAGTCTGTTACTGGTGTATAGGAATGCTTGTGATTTTTGCACGTTGATTTTGTATCCTGAGACTTTGCTGAAGTTGTTTATCAGTTTCAGGAGATTTTGGGCTGAGATGATGGGGTCTTCCAGATATACAATCATGTCATCTGCAAATAGAGACAATTTCATTTCCTCCTTTCCAATTTGGATACTCTTTATTTCTTTTTCTTGCCTGATTGCTCTGGCTAGAACTTCCAGTACTATATTGAATAGGAGTGGTGAGAGAGGGCATCCTTGTCTAGTGCCAGATTTCAAAGGGAATGCTTCCAGTTTTTGCCCATTCAGTCTGATATTGGCTGTTGGTTTGTCGTAAATAGCTTTTATTGTTTTGAGATACGTTCCGTCAATACCTAGTTTATTGAGGGTTTTTAGCATAAAGGGTTATTGAGTTCTGTCAAAAGCCTTCTCTGCATCAATCGAGATAATCATGTGGTTTTTGTCTTTGGTTCTGTTTATGTGGTGAATTACGTTTATGGACTTGCATATGTTGAACCAGCCTTGCATCCCTGGGATGAATCCTACTTGATCATGGTGGATGAGCTTTTTGATATGCTGTTGCAATCAGTTTGCCAGTATTTTTTTGAAGATTCTTGCATCTATGTTCATCATGGATATTGGCCTGAAATTTTCTTTTCTTGTTGAGTCTCTGCCGGGTTTTGGTATCAGGATGATGTTTGTCTCGTAAAATGATTTGGGAAGGATTCCCTCTTTTTGGATTGTCTGGAATAGTTTCAGAAGGAATGGTATCAGCTGCTCTTTGTATGTCTGGTAGAATTCAGCTGTGAACCCATCTGGATCTGGGCTTTTTTTGGGTGGTAGGCTCTTTATTGCTGCCTCGACTTCAGACCATGTTATTGGTCTATTCAGGGTTTCGGCTTCTTCCAGGTTTAGGCTTGGGAGGATGCAGGTGTCCAGGAATTTATCCATTTCTTCCAGGTTTACTAGTTTATGTGCATAGAGTTGTTTGTAATAATCTCTGATGATGGTTTGGATTTCTGTGGAATCTGTGGTGATATCCCCTTTATCGTTTTTTATTGCATCAATTTGGTTATTCTCTCTTTTCTTTTTTATTAATCTGGCTAGTGGTCTGTCTATTTTGTTGATCTTTTCAAAATACCAGCTCCTGGATTTATTGATTTTTTTCAAGAGTTTTTTGTGTCTCTATTTCCTTCAGTTCTGCTCTGATCTTAGTTATTTCCTGTCTTCTGCTAGGTTTTGAGTTTTTTTGATCTTGCTCCTTTAGCTCTTTCAATTTTGATGATAGGGTGTCAATTTTAGATCTCTCCGTTCTTCTCATGTGGGCACTCATTGCTATATATTTTCCTCTAGAGACTGCTTTAAATGTGTCCCAGAGATTCTGGTATGTTGTGTCTTCATTCTCATTGGTTTCGAAGAACATCTTTATTTCTGCCTTCATTTCATTGTTTATCCAGTCAACATTCAAGAGCAAGTTGTTCAGTTTCCATGAAGCTGTGCGGTTCTGAGTTAGTTTCTGCATTCTGAGTTCTAACTCGATTGCGCTGTGGTCCGAGAGACTGTTTGTTATGATTTCTGTTCTTTTGCATTTGCTGAGGAGTGATTTATTGCCAATGATGTGGTCAATTTTAGAGTAGGTGTGATGTGGTGCTGAGAAGAATGTATATTCTGTGGATTTGGGGTGGAGAGTTCTGTAAAAGTCTATTAGGTTTCCTTGTTCCAGGTCTGTATTCAGGTCCTGGATATCCTTGTTGATTTTCTGTCTGGTTGATCTGTCTGATATTGACAATGGGGTGTTAAAGTCTCCCATTATTATTGTGTGGGAGTCTAAGTCTCTTTGTAAGTCATTAAGAACTTGACTTATGTATCTGGGTGCTCCTGTATTGGGTGCGTATATATTTAGGATCGTTAGCTCTTCTTGTTGCAGTGATCCTTTTACCATTATGTAATGTCCTTCTTTGTCTCTTTTGATCTTTGTTGCTTTAAAGTCTATTTTATCAGAGATGAGAATTGCAACTCCTGCCTTTTTTTGCTCTCCATTTGCTTGGTAGATCTTCCTCCATCCCTTTATTTTGAGCCTTTGTGTATCCTTGCATGTAAGATGGGTTTCCTGGATACAGCACACTGATGGGTTTTGGCTTTTTATCCAATTTGCCAGTCTGTGTCTTTTGATTGGGGCATTTAGTCCATTGACATTTAGGGATAGTATTGTTATGTGTGAATTTGATACTGTCATTTTGATGCTACCTGGCTGTTTTGTTGGTTAGTTGATGCAGATTCTTGATTGTGTTGATGCTCTTTTACCATTTGGTGTGTTTTTGGAGTGGCTGGTACTGGTTGTTCCTTTCTATGTGTAGAGCCTCTTTCAGGAGTTCTTGTAGAGCAGGTTTGGTGGTGATGAAATCTCTGAGTGCTTGCTTGTTCACAAAGGATTTTATTTTTCCTTCACTTATGAAGCTTAGTTTGGCTGGATAGGAGATTCTGGGTTGAAAGTTGTTTTCTTTAAGGATGTTGAATATTGGCCCCCAATCTCTTCTGGCTTGTAGGGTTTCTGCTGAGAGATCTGCTGTGAGTCTAATGGGCTTCCCTTTGTGGGTAACCCGACCTTTCTCTCTGGCTGCCCTTAGCATTTTCTCTTTCATTTCAACCCTGGTGAATCTGACGATTATGTGCCTTGGGGTTGCTCTTCTTGAGGAATATCTTTGTGGTGTTCTCTGTATTTCCTGGATTTGAATATTGGTCTGCCTTGCTAGGTTGGGGAAGTTTTCCTGGATAATATCCTGAAGAGTATTTTCCAGCTTGGATTCATTCTCTGCATCACATTCAGGTACACCTATCAGACATAGATTAGGTCTTTTCACATAGTCCCACATTTCTTGAAGATTTTGTTTATTCCTTTTTGCCCTTTTTTCTCTGTTCTTGCCTTCTCTTTTTATTTCATTGAGTTGATCTTCAACCTCTGATATCCTTTCTTCTGCTTGGTCAATTCGGCTGTTGAAGCTTGTGCATGCTTCCTGAAGTTCTCCTGTTGCGTTTTTCAGCTCCATCAATTCACTTATACTCCTCTCTATGCTGTCCATTCTCGTCAGCAGTTCGTCCAATCTTTTTTCAAAGTTCCTCGTTTCTTTGCATTCAGTTAGAACATGTTCTTTTAGCTCACTGTAGTTTCTTACTACCCACCTTCTGAAGTCTGATTCTGTCATTTCATCACCCTCCTTATCTATCCGGTCTGGTTCCCTTGCTGGTGAGGAGTTATGATCCCTTTTAGGAGTAGACGTGTTCTGGTTTCGGGAGTTTTCATCCTTTTTGCACTGGTTTCTTCCCATTTTTGTGGGTTTATCCACCTGTTGTCTGTCTCTGTCCCAGGGAGTTGGAGCTTTATGAGTTTCCGTTGCACTACTGCCTTTTTTGATTTTTCTTTCAGGTCTGACCCGCCCAGCTAGCAGCACATCTAGCCACTGCCTGCCCACAGGGTCTTTGCTGAGCTGCTGTGGGCTCCGCCCAGCTGCCCTGAGCTCTTCCCTGTAGTCCTTTTTATATGGGCGTAGTTAGAACTGTCTGGGCAATGGTGGCCCCGCCTCTGTTATGGGGGTCTCTCTCTGTTGTGGCAGGTTGCCTCGGCAACGGCGGGTTGCCTCGGCAACGGCAGCCTGGCTCCGTAGTGGTGGAGAGTCTCAGTAATGGCGGAAGCCCCTCCCCCTCCGAGCGGGACCGTCCTGGTTCAGCTGTGCTTGGTTTGAAGGGCTCAACCCAGAGGGTTTCCAATTACTGTTTTTGTTTTCGTTGTTGTTGGGGGTGGAGGGGTGGGACCAACCGAGCCTGATCACCCGGCTCCCTGACTCAGAGTCTTTTCTTTTAAGTTGAAGGACCCCGCGTTCTGGTCGCTTATTGAAAAGGCGCCGGGATCTCCTGTGCTGTGACTCGCGGAGTAGGCTTGAACTGTGGCGCCGGCTCCTGGCGGATTTTTTGCCAAGAATCTCCTGGCCTGACTCGCTATTTCAGATGAATGGGCAACTCTGCCGTCTCAGGGCTCTGCTCGCCAGCTAAGAGGGCTCCCAGACCAGTGGCTTTTGTAGGGAGAATCGCAGCAACAGGGAGTGGTCACAGCAGCCGCGTGGGCGGAATCAGCCCCGCGGGGGCCAAAACAGCCGCACTGGCTGGGACTGTGACGCTGGCGACCCCTCTGCCTGGGTATCTCCTGCTCTGTGGGGCTATCTTCCCAGCATTCTGGCCGCCACTCTCTTCTGGCTTGTAGGGTTTCTGCTGAGAGATATTCTGTGAGTCTGATGGGCTTCCCTTTGTGGGTAACCCAACCTTTCTCTCTGGCTGCACTTAGGATTTTCTCCTTCATTTAAACCCTGGTGAATCTGACGATTATATGCCTTGGGGTTGCTCTTCTTGAGGAATATCTTGTGGTGTTCTCTGTATTTCCTGGACTTGAATATTGGACTGCCTTGCTAGGTTGGGTAAGATTTCCTGGATAATATCCTGAAGAGTATTTTCCAGCTTGGATTCATTCTCTTCGTCACATTCAGGTACACCTATCCAATGTAAATTAGGTCTTTTCACATAGTCCCATATTTCTTGGAGACTTTGTTCATTTCTTTTTACCCTTTTTTCTCTAATCTTGCCTTCTTGTTTTATTTCACTGAGTTGATCTTTGACCTCTGACATCCTTTCTTCTGCTTGGTCAATTCAGCTGTTGAAACTTGTGCATGCTTCATGAAGTTCTCGTGTTGTGTTTTTCAGCTCCATCAATTCACTTATATTCCTCTCTAAGTTGTTTATTCTCGTTAGTATTTCATCAAATCTTTTTTCATTGTTCTTAGTTTCTTTGCATTGGGTTAGAACATGTTCTTTTAGCTCACAGAAGTTTCTCATTACCCACCTTCTGAAGCCTGATTCTGTCAATTCATCACATTCATCCTCCATCCAGCCTTGTTCCCTTGTTGGTGAGGAGTTGTGATCCCTTGTAGGAGGAGAGGTGTTCTTTTTTCAAGTGTTTTCATCCTTTTAGCGCTGGTTTCTTCCCATCTTTTTTGGATTTATCCGCCTGTCATCTTTGTAGTTATTGACTTTCAGATTGAGTCTCTGAGTGGACATCCAGTTTGTTGATGATGAAGTTATTTCTTTCTGTTTCTTAGTTTTCCTTCTAACAGGCCCCTCTGCTGTAGGACTGCTGAGGTTCACTCCAGGCTCTACTTGCCTGAGGATCACCTGCAGTAGCTGCAGATTAGTAAGGGTTGCTGTCAGTTTCTTTTTCTGCTATCTTTGTCCCAGAAGGATACCCGCCAGATGTCAGTCTGAGCTCTCCTTTATGAGGTGACTCTTTGGATACATGGGGGTCAGGGAGCTGCTTGAGGAGACAGTCTGTCCTTTATAGGACCTCAAGTGGTGAGCTGTGAGATCCATTTTTCATTCAGAGCTGCTGGGCAGGTACATTTAAGTCTGCTGCAGCAGAGTTCATAACCCCCCCCCCCTTTTTTCCCCCAGGTACTCTGTCCCGGGGAGTTAGGGCTTTATTCATGAGTTTCTGTTGTGCTGCTGCCTTTTTTCAGGGCTGCCCTTCCCAGTGAGGAGGCAGCCTAGTCACTGTCTGCCTGCAGAGGCTTTGCTGAGCTGCTGTGGGCTCTGCCTAGCTTCCCTGTGAACTTCCCTGCAGTCCTGTTTATAGGGGTATAGTTAGAACTTCCTTGGCAATGGTGGCCCACCTCTATAATGGTGGATTATCTCTGTAATGGTGGGCTGCCTTGGCATTGGCAGGCTGCCTCAGCAATGGCGGGCTGCCTCAGCAGTGGCAGAATACCTCTGTAGTGGCGGACAGCCTCGGTAATGGCAGACGCCCCTCCCCAACAGAGCTGGATCGTCCCGGGTTCAGCTGTGCTTGCTGTGAAACTCTTAATCCAGAGCATTTCAGATTGCTGTTTTTTTGTGGGGGTGGGATCAGCCAAGCCTGATCACCTGGCTCCCTGCCTCAGATTCCTTTTTTTTTTTGTTTTTCTTGAACAGTTGACTCTGTCTCCTAGGTGTTCCAGTTGCCTGTTGAAAAGGCGCCGGTATCTGTGTGATTTCCCATGTGGTGACCCACTGCACTGGCTGAAACAGCCACGCTGAGATTCGTGGCACGTTTTTGCCCAGGAATCTCCTGGCCTGGCTCCCTGTTTCTGACCCATTTTCTATCAGTTGAATGGGTGACTCTGTCTCCCAGGAGCTTCAATTACCAGCTAAAACGGTGCCCAGATCTGTGTATTTTTATGGAGAACCTGCCGCGCCGGGGCACTGGCCAAAACAGCCGCACTGGCTACCCATGGGGCTCCTCCATCTGGGAATCTCCTTGTCTGTGGGCAATGAAAATCTGTCTGTAAATGTGGCATCCACTCACCCTCCGCTCTTTCGCTGGGAGCTGCAATCCTGAGCTGCTCCTAATTGGCCATATTGGATCTGTCCCCCTTATTATAATTTTTTTTTCTTTTTTTTTAATTATACTTTAATTTCTAGGGTACATGTATGGATCATGCAGGATTGTTACATAGGTTTACACATGACCTGGTGGTTTGTTGCATCCATACCCCGTCATCTACATTAGGTATTTCTCCTAATGTTATCCCTCCTCAGTCCCCCCACCCCCTGCTATCCCTTCCCTAGCCCCCCACCCCTGAACAGGCCCTGGTGTATGATGTTCCCCTCCCTATGTCCATGTGTTCTCATTGTTCAAGACCCACTTATGAGTGAGAACACGTGGTGTTTGGTTTTCTGATCTTGTGTCAGTTGGCTGAGAATGATGGTTTCCAGCTTCATCCACGTCCTTGCAAAGGACATGAACTCATCATTTTTTATGGCTGCATAGTATTCCATGGTGTAAATATGCCACATTTTCTTTATCCAGTCTACCCTTGATGAGCATTTGAGTTTGTTACAAGTCTTTGCTATTGTAAACAGTGCCACAATGAACATATGTGTGTGTGTGTCTTTATAATAGAATGACTTATAATCCTTTGGGTATATATCCAGTAATGGGACTGCTGGATAAAATGGAATTTCTATTTCTAGATCCTTGAGGAATCACCACACTGTTTTCCACAATGGTTGAACTAATTTACAGTCCCACCAAACATGTAAAAATGTTCCTATTTCTCCATGTCCTCTCCAGCATCTGTTGTCTCCAGACTTTTTAATGATAGCCATTCTAACTGGTGTGAGATGGCATCTCAGTGTGGTTTTGATTTGTGTTTCTGTAATGACCAGTGATAATGAGCATTTTTTCTTATGTTTGTTGGCCTCATATATATCTTCTTTTGAAAAATGTCTGTTCCTTTCCTTTGCCCACTTTTTGATGGGGTTGTTTGTTTCTTCTTGTAAGTTTGTTTTAGTTCTTTGCAGATTCTGGATATTAGCCCTTTGTCAGATGGGTAGATTGCAAAATTTTTTTCCCATTCTGTTGGTTGCCAGTTGACTCTAATGATTGTTTCTTTTGCTGTGCAGAAGCTCTTAGGTTTAATTAGATCCAATTTATCTATTTTGGCTTTTGTTGCCATTCCTTTTGGTGTTTTAGTCATGAAGTTCTTGCCTATGCCTAGGTTTGGAATGGTTTTGCCTATGTTTTCTTCTAGGGTTTTTATAGTGTTAGGTCTAATGTTTAAATCCTAATCCATCTGGAGTTAATTTTAGTATAAAGTGTAAGGAAGGGGTCCAGTTTCAGCTTTCTACATATAGCTAGCCAGTTTTCCTAATAACATTTATTAAATAGGGAATCCTCACCCCATTACTTGTTTTTGTCAGGTTTGTCAAAGATCAGATGATTGTAGACATGTAGCGCTACTTCTGAGGCCTCTGTTCCATTGGTCTATGTCTCTTTTTTGGTACCAATACCATGCTGTTTTGATTAATATAGCCTTGTAGTATAGTTTCAAGTCAGGTAATGTGATGCCTCCAGCTTTGTTTTTTTAACTTAGAATTGTC
Organism: Saimiri boliviensis; assembly: GCF_048565385.1. Classification (NCBI taxonomy): domain Eukaryota; kingdom Metazoa; phylum Chordata; class Mammalia; order Primates; family Cebidae; genus Saimiri; species Saimiri boliviensis. Next base: position 117,907,474 of record NC_133470.1, read on the forward strand.
TTGGCTATGTGGGCTCTTTTTTTGGTTTCATATAAAGTTTAAGGTGCTTTTTTCCAGTTCTGTGAAGAAGGTCAATGGTAGCTTGATGGGGATAGCATTCAATCTATAAATTACTTTTGGCAGTATGGCAGTTTTCATATTGATTCTTCCTAACTATGAGCATGTACTGTTTCTCCATCTGTTGTTTTCTTAAGCAGTGGTTTGTAGTTCTCCTTGAAGAGGTCCTTCACATACCTTGATAGTTGTATTCCTACATATTTTATTCTCCTTGAAGCTATTGTGAATGGGAGTTTGCTCATAATTTGGCTCTCTGTTTGTCTGTTATTAGTGTAAAGGCATGCTTGTGATTTCTGCAAGTTGATTTTGTATCCTGAGATTTTGCTGAAGTTGCTTATCAGCTTAAGGAGATTTGGGATTGAAATGATGGGATCTTTTAAATAAACAATCATGTCATCTGCAAATAGAGACAATCTGACTTCCTCTTTTCCTAATTGAATATCCTTTTTATTTCTTTTTCTTGCCTGATTGCTCTGGCCAGAACTTTCAATACTATGTTGAATAGGAGTGGTGAGAGAGGGCATACTTGTCTAGTGCCTGATTTCAAAGGGGATGCTTCCAGTTTTTGCCCATTCAGTATGATATTGGCTGTGGGTTTGTCATAAATAGCTTTTATTATTTTGAGATATGTTCCATCAATACATAGTTTATTGAGAGTTTTTAGCATGAAAAAGTGTTGAATTTTGTTGAAGGCCTTCTCTGCATCTGTTGAGATTATCAGATGGTTTTTGTCTTTGATTCTTTTTATGTAATGGATTATCTTTATTGATTTGCATATATTGAACCAGACTTGCATCCCAGGGATGAAGCCAAATTGATGGTGGTGGATAAGCTGTTTGATGTGCTGCTTGATTTGGCTTGTCAGTAGTATATTGATGATTTTTGCATTGATGTTCATCAGGGATATTGGCCTGAAATTTTCTTTGTTAGTTGTATCTCTGCCAAGTTTTGGTATAAGGATGATGCTGACCATGTAAAATGAGTTAGGGAGGATTCCCTCTTTTTCTGTTGTTTGGAATAGTTTCAGGAGGAATGGAACCAGCTCCTCTTTGTACCTCTGGTAGAATTCAGCTCTGAATCTGTCTAGTCCTAGACTTTTTTTTTTTTCTATTTTGTTAGCAGGCTATTAATTACTGCCTCAATTTCAGAGCATGTTATTGGTCTATTCAAGGATTCAACTACTTCCTGATTTAGACTTGGGAGGGTATATGTGTTTAGGAATTTACCCATTTCTTCTAGATTTTCTAGTTTATTTGCATAGAGGTGTTTATAGTATTCTCTGATGGTAGTTTGTATTTCTGTGGGATCAGTGCTGATATCCCCTTTATCATTTTTTAATGTGTGTATTTGATTCTTTT